>NC_137002.1:7351240-7371240 GCF_032717465.1 Coenobita brevimanus | reverse complement strand
CACCTTTTCCTTAGCAATTTATTTTGCTTATTACACCTGTATTTTGCTTTATCCACCTTTATTTTGCTTAATACACCTTTATTTTGCATAGTACACCTTTATTTTGCTTATTACATCTTTATTTTGCTTATTACACCTTTATTTTGCATATTACACCTTTATTTTGCATATTACACCTTTATTTTGCTTATTACACCTTTACTTTGCTTATTACTCCTTTATTTTGCTTACTACACCTTTATTTTGCTTACTACACCTTTATTTTGCTTACTACACCTTTATTTTGCTTATTACTCCTTTATTTTGCATATTACACCTTTATTTTGCTTATTACGCCTCACCATCCTCTTGTGTGTTACTTAAGTCATTTCGATATCACCCTACTCCATCCGTATCCAAAAATAAATCGGTAAGGAAGAGGTGTTAGGGAGCCTTCTTACCCGACGAGAATACGGGACCAAAAGCTTATCAAACGCTTCTTCCTTACCGATTTATTCCTGATTCTGCTTCGTTGCTGTATTCTTGTGTGTTATTCATGCAATCTATGTCCACATGAAAAAGAAATAAGAAGCAGGAAAGAGGATGTTAGTGGGTAGTCGAAAATAAATCACTAAGGAAGAGGTGTTAGGGACCCAACTATAAATCATCTGGGAGACTTAGGCCACCCATTTTCTATTCTTATTTTTATTTATTTATTTATTTATGCTTTTATTTACGTTTGTGTTTGTGTTCCTCAAAATAGCGCCATTGTTTTGCTATCCTTGTCAGCCTCCTTGGCCATGTTTGGAAGCGGGGGTCTGTGTGGATTTTGACACACACACACACACACACACACACACACACACACACAAAGAAAAGGAAAAAATGGTGCATAATCTCGCCTCTTCATGCCATCCATCACACGAGGCAAGAAGAGAATAATAATAATAATAATAAAAATAGTAGTAGTAGTAGTAGTAGTAATCTCCCAGGTTAATGAAGTGAGTGGGATTTCAGTGGTAATGATGGTGGGATTGGTTGGGATTTTAATGGGGAATTATAGGTGTCGGGCTGGGATGACGAATGGTGTGGCTCAGAGGTGTTTGGAGTGCTGGGTGGTCGCAAGAAATGGGTTGAATCTCGCAAAATATGAGGTATATTATTATCTGAACTTCCCACATCCCCGTACGAAGTTTTGTTGGGTTTCTCATTATTCTGTATTATTATTATTATTATTATTATTATTATTATTATTATTATTGTTATTAAAAAGTAAATTGTTATTACTTAGAGACTTTGGCCTACAGCATTCAAACTTGGTCAACTTATTCTGACAGTTGTCCACTTCTTATACGCAAATATGAAGGCAGTCCACCACCAGATCTCCTGATGTTATCCGGAACACACCTAACTTTCTATTCACGCTATCTCAGAAACTGATAAAGTTGGAGAGCAGAATCTTTACTGCAATATAGCCTTAAGATGGCCTTAGGTCTGAAAGGAGTATGATCTTAATCGAATGAATATCCTTTGAGATCGCCTGGGGTCAAAAATTGGATCTTTTTTCGGATATTTCGGACGCCACCTAATTTTCCATGAAGGATTAAAGCTAGAGCCACCCAGACTATGATGACCTAAGCTGACCTGCATAAAATCAGTGACCTTGACCTCAGGGCCCCTTTATCGCTCGGCTTCTAGTAGGCAGTGGCTGTGGCAAGTTTTTCTTTATCGAAATTGTCCTTGGGCTAATTCTCGGTCATCTAGTTATTTTTTCAATTTATACTTTTACCACGGAGATACATATGCTTCCTGTAGCAGCTTTCATAATTTGCGATCCTTTTCCTTCCGTACTTTTCGTAAAACAACTTACAGCTCTGTTCCAAATTTTCTCCTAAAGCAAATCACGATAGTCTACAATACCACTTTTCCCATAATCATAAACAAAGAAGCAAGGACATTTTCACATCAACAACGCCTTCTCACCAAATATCGTAGGACACTTCCTGAATGCAAAACTACGATACATAAAAAAAAAAAAAAAAAGGTTACGGTATAATTTCTTCCTCATTACTGTTACATTTCCAGCAGACAGAGTGGTACAAAAATTATAACTCATTCATGGACAAAGTGAAATTGGTGTTATTCATCATGGTTTTTGAGGGTAACAGACTTTTTTGCCTCAGTTTTCATTATGCCCTTTGATTGAGCAGGTTCATTTGAGAGAGAGAGAGAGAGAATATACCCAAGTGGCATTTAGTTTCTAAGCAGAGAGAGAGAGAGAGAGAATATACCCAAGTCACATTGTTTGTACGCAGACAGACAGACATACAAACAGAGACAGAGAGAGACATAATATACCCAAGTCGGATTAAGTTTCTAAGCAGAGAGAGAGAGAGAATATACCCAAGTTGAATTAAGTTTCTAAGCAGAGAGAGAGAGAGAATATACCCAAGTTGAATTAAGTTTCTAAGCAGAGAGAGAGAGAGAATATACCCAAGTCGGATTAAGTTTCTAAGCAGAGAGAGAGAGAGAGAGAGAGAGAATATACCCAAGTTGAATTAAGTTTCTAAGCATAGTGAAACATACCAAGGCCTAAATTTTAAAAACAGAATTATCAGTCATGGCAAAACTTAAAAATGCTTAGTTTCTTTTTTTTTATCGTAGTTATGGAACAAACCGGAATATATAAAAAACATCATTCAGGTCCAATTTTAAAAAGTTGGAATTATCAGACACACACACAAAAAAATTCAGGCGGATTAATTAAGTCCAAAATGATCCAACAGGTGCGTAGAATTTGAGTAAAAATTCACCTAATATTTTACCTGTTGTGTTAATTACTTTCTCAGATGGTCACGAGTTCCTAGGATGAGCGAGGCTTGGTATGTTTCTCTGTCCATAGCTACAAAATTTCGCCTAATATTTCACCTCTACCTCTCATTTTCCTCTTCCGGCTAATATTCCTAAGCTGGGAGAGGCTTGGTATGTTTCTTTTGTTTAATATTTCATCTCTCACTCTTCTGTTAGTTAATATTTCTAAGCTGAGAGGGGCTTGGTATGTTTCTCTACCTAATATTTCACCTCTTCTATCTTTCCCTTTCTTCTGCTGGCTAATATTCCTAAGCTGAGAGGGGCTTGGTATGTTTCTCTACCTAATATTTCACCTCTTCTACCTTCCCCTTTCCTCTGCTGGCTAATATTCCTAAGCTGAGAGGGGCTTGGTATGTTTCTCCGCCTAATATTTCACCTCTTCTACCTTCCCCTTTCCTCTGCTGGCTAATATTCCTAAGCTGAGAGGGGCTTGGTATGTTTCTCTGGCCATAGATGATTCTCTTTGATATGATGCGTCAGGGAGGAAAGTGACGGACATGCCCTAAGTGTGACGCAGACGCAGTGGAAATGTAAACCAACTTTTGACTCACACTGTACTATTATCTCATGAACGTATCTCCTGTGTGGTGTTCCCTGTGCGTGTGTGTATCTGAATTATGTATACCTATCTAATTTGTGTGTGTATCTGGGCTGTGTGTGTATCTAATTTGTGTACGTATTGCCGCTCTGGTTATCTCCCGGACGTGTGTACCTCTTGGCTTTTATCTCCACTGTCTCTTCTCTCTCTCTCTCTCTCTCTCTCTCTCACTTTGCACGGGAATATTTCTCTCTAATTACCTTTCCCCCTCTCCACCCTCGCCCTCATCTCCTCCACCCTTTCCTTCACCTTTTTCTCTCCCTCTTCCCTTCCCCATCCCATCCCATCCTCACCTCACATCCATCACTCCATATCCTTCCATTCCACATCCCTCTCCCCTCTCATCTCCCTCACTTCCACGCTCCTATCCACTTCTTCCATATTTCCCCTTTCTCCCTCCCTCCCCCAGTCCAACCCCTTCCCTCTCTACACTTCCTACTCCTCATGGGTTGCACTTTCATCTCTCCACCCTCCCCACAAATCTTCCCCTCCCTTCCCTCCCCCATCCCACCTCCCATATTCCACCCCAACCACCCTCCTCCCCCATTCACACCCATCTCCAATCCCCCTTCTACTTTTCACCCATCCCACCCCACCCACCCACCCACCTATCCCATCCCGCCCTTACCCCATCCACCCTCCGTCTATGGGCACGAACACGCGGCCAGCCAAACACACGAAATTTACAAGGACGCAAAGTAGCGATCTATAGTCATCCACCTGCCCCGGATAAGTAGCACAGCGGCAGGGAGCACGTACCGTCGGAGAATAACTATCTCCCGGTTCCGTGTGAAGAATATTTACAACTGGCGAAATACAAGGAAAACTCCCATTCTCTACCAAGGCGTGTTTCATATGTTTTGATTTTTACCCTATGTCTTCGTTCAACTCGCCGTACAGTCGCGGGGAGAAGCACTCGGTGTCGCTGTGCTGTCTGTCTTGGCTCTGACGGCGCCTTTTATTGTTCCCGTTCCTGAGACAGACAGACAGATAGAGACAGACACAGACAGACAGACGGAGATTAGACAAAGAAATAAATATAATGTAAGTCAGAAAAAGGGTGAGAGACAGACAGACAGACAGACAGACAGGCAGACAGACGAAGATAAAACAAAGAAGTAAATATAGTGTAAGTCAGAAAAAGCGTAGGAGAGAGAGAGAGAGAGAGAGAGAGTTAGAGAGGGGAGGGGGGGGTGATATTATACAAGCGATATTCCGTCATTTACATATCACCTGAGGCAGAGCAAGGCAGTCTCCAGAATCACCTAAGAATTTTTCACCCTCGTCTGATGCACATAATTACTCTGAGATAAAGGAATATATTCACAGGGTAGTCCATATATTACGCATCCCAGCCCTCGTGTGCTGGGGGTACGGCTTCTTCGGGGTTACTTATATCTACCCTGCATTTTTTTCTTTTGTTTTTATGCAAGGAAGAAGAAACCTAAGGCCAGTTACCTTAATTTATATATATATATTTTTTTTCGTTTATTGGTTGTATGGTTGATTATTTGATGTTGCCTAAAATATCTACATTACCAATATCCACCCCGCATTTTTTTCTTATGTTTTTCATACAAGGAAGAAGGAACCCAAGGCCAGTTACCATAATTTATAATCTTGTTTCCTTTCGTTTACTGGTTGTATGGTTGAGTAGTAACTATATGTAACCTAGAATATCTGCACTTCCCACACCAGCAGACAGAGCCGTTGCTGGAACACACAAGAAGGTGCAATTTAAAAACCAACCTGTACAAAATAGTGTTAGTATTAGGGATGAAAAATAGCTGAGATTACCACGTAGTTAATGATGATGATGATGATAATAATAATAATAATAATAATAATAATAATAATAATAATAATAACGTCAACACCAACAACAAACACAACAAAAACAACAAACATAATAATAATAATAATAATAATTTTCATGAATCAGGCATTAAAATATATGTATGTGGAAATTTAAGAAGTTCCCAAAGACTAATGAATAAAAAAAATGCCATTAAAGTTGAAAATCTCGAGACTTCTACCTAATTTTGATATCTAAGGACGATCTTGATGTATAGGGGTACGAGAGAGAGAGAGAGAGAGAGAGAGAGGTGAAAGCATTACCTCCACCCACCTCCAAAGACTCAGGTAATAAATAATCTCTTTCACACCTCAAAAAACAGTGTCCATTTTTTTCACATTTTTTTTCCTACATGGGTGCCTACGGAAGCTAAAAAAAAAAATGAACAAAAAAAATAAAAATGAAAATAAAAAGTTGCTATAGTTTTGGGGACGTCTTGAGAGAGAGAGAGAGAGAGAGAAAGAGAGAGAGAGAGAGATTCAGAATTTGGCATCATACTGAGAAAGAACACACACTTTTTTAGCACAACGCACACAGGTATTTAATGCGTACACACACACACACACACACACACACACACACACACACATGATTTAATAGCTTTGACCTCTTGACTTTTGCTATCATGCTTGCCCTTCCCTCCTTCCCCTCCCTTTTGATCGATCGCTCTCTTCCTTCCCTTCCTTCACCTCCTCTTTACTCTTTTTCTGCTCTTTTTCTGCTGTCTACTCTTTTCAGTTTTTTTTAACAGCTTATTCATCTCTTTTTCTGCCCATTTTCTGCTCTCTTTCTGCCCTTTACTCTCCACCTTTTTTATCAGCTTCTTCATCTCTTTTCTGCCCTTCTTCTTCTCTTTTTCTGCTCTCTACTCTTTTTACCTTCTGTTATCAGCTTTTATTTTATCTTTTTTTCTGCTCGTTTCTGCCCTCTACTCTATTCACCTCTTTTATCAGCTCTTTTTTATCTTTTTTGTGCTCTTTTTCTGCTCTCTGCTCTTTTCAATTTTTTATCAGCGTTTTTATCTTCGTTTCTGCTCTTTTTCTGCGCTCTACTCCTTTCACCTTTTTTATCAGCTTTTTTTAATCTCCATTTCTGCTCTTGTTCTGCTCTTTCTCTGCCCTCTACTCTTTAAACCTCATTTATGGTCTCCACTCATTTTCATCAGCTCTTTTTCTGCTGTGTTCTTTTTTTTTGGGGGGGGGGGCTTTTTTCTGCTCTATTCATTTAACCGCATTTTTTTTATTAGGTTTTTCATATATGTCAGTTCTCTCGTATTCTTATCTCGTATTTTATTCCAATTAACACCAGACGATTTTACTCAGCTGAAAATGAGCTCCAGTAACCCGTATTCTCGTTCATTCAGGCGGCTCCTTAGCTTTTTCTTCTCCTCCTTCTTCTTCTCCTGTAATCATCCTCTCCCACTTTCTGTCCCTTCCCTCCTCATCCTGCTCCACCTCCTCGTCCCATCCTTCTCTCCATCCCGTCCTCCTCTCCTTCCCTTCCTCCTCTTCTTCCCTCTCCCTATCTCCTCCTTCTCTCCTCATTCTCCCTCCTTCTCTCCTCCCCCTTTCTCTCTCATTCCCCTTCTTCGCAGTCTTCCCGTCTCCCTATCCCTTCCTCCATCCACTGTCCTTCGTCCTCTTTCCCTCTCCTCCTCCTCCTCCTCCTCTCCCCATCCCCTTTCCCTCTCTCTTCCCCTTCTCCTCCTCCGCTGCTGCTTTCCCTCTCCTTCTCTCCCGTCGTCTCTCATTTTCCCTCTCACGTCCACCCCTCTTCATTCTCCTTCTCTCTCCTTATCTCCTTTGCTTCTCCTTCCTCACTCACTCTCTTCTCCCCTATTCTCCTCCCTCCCTTCTCCCCATCTCCCCCTCCTCTCCTCCCCCTTCCATCCTCCTTCATTCTCCCTCTCCTTACTCATCCTCGCCCTCCCTCCCCCTTGTAATCATGAAGCCAAACCATTTAATTTCTTAATGTAAATACTGCAGCTAATCACCTGACTAACAACCACTTAGGCACGTAATTAACCAGGTAACAAGCACCTGTAGCACCACTTTACCTCAGCCAGTATTAATTTCTAAATCCCCCTTACCCCCCTTACCCCTTACACCCAGCCCTTACCCCCTCCCTTACACCACCACTTCCCCCTTACACCCAGCCCTTACCCCACCCCTTACCCACTTAGCCACCCCTCACCCCACCCCTTACCCTTACCCAACCCCTTACCCCCATTACCCACTACTTCCCCCTTACCCCCTTTACCCCACCCCTTACCCACCACTTATTATCCTCCCCAGCGTACCTCACAAGGGTAATTTGTAAAGTGATTAAGAAATTAATTGTTGTCATTAAGGCGAATTTTCCCCAACACGAACGGGGAGGTGGACGGGCATTTTCCTGGGTATTTTCTTAGGGTCATTTTCCTGGCAATTTCTTCTTGGTGATTTCCCTGGCAATTTCCTCTTGGTTATTTTCCTGGCAATTTCCTCTTGGTTATTTTCCTGGCAATTTCCTCTTGGTTATTTTCCTTGGCGATTCCCTGTTGGTCATTTTCCTTAGCGATTTCTTCTTGGTTATTTTCTTTGGCAATTTCCTGTTGGCCATTTTCCTTGGCGATTTCCTGTTGGCCATTTTCCTTGGCGATTTTCCTGTTGGTTATTTTCCTTGGCCATTTCTAGATGGTTTTCCTGAACAAGTTAAAAAATGAGCAGGTGTGAAAAATTCTTAACGGGTGAAAATTTTTTTGAGCAGGTGAAGATTTCTGAACAGATGTTTATTTTTGAGGTGAAAAAAAGTTGAAGTTTTTATTTATTGATTGATTTTTTTTTTTTTTTTTTTTGAACAAGTGAAAAAATCTGAACAGGTATAAAAATCTTTAGGTCATACCTGGTGGTCCCTAAAAGCCCATTGGATCCCCACTATTTTCAATTTTCCCTCAACCGTATTAATTTTCCGTCAGCTGAATCAATTTTCCGTAAGCTAGGAGACTGTGATCACCTCGTATAGAAGTTTGCGCACGAAATATTTGCTCCTAGAATGCGGTTTTTGCGGCCATAGTGCGGTTTTTGCGTTCCAGTCTTGAATAATCTTAAGGATGTCTTGAATAATCTTTTGAGTGCTTGGGTGAATAGTGAATGCCCTGTGAATGAACTCTAATGATGCCTAACTAAGGGCAATTAGGCTGTCTAAGATGCCTAACTACCTATAATTAGTTTGGTAGAGCCCTTAGTAATGCAGGTATTCTTCCTTCACCTTATGGACAGTGTTTTGTATTTTTGTATTTAAATTTTGGTTATACTAGACGATTTTGGGTTGCACTGAGGTTTGTTTCAGAGTACATCAGCTTATTCTTTTATGATGGCGTATTGTGCAGTGTTTGTGATGAGTGGGTGCATAAGAGATGTAGTGGTATTAAAGGTAGACTGCGAGATAATGCTGATTTCATTTGTGCGATGTGTCGGGGAGAGCATGTGGAGATTGTCAGGGAGGATAGGACTAATGCTGCTGGTAACTCCCTTGAGTGTGTGGAGGAGTTTTTTCACTTGGGGGACATGTTACGTGCTGGAGGTGGCTAGAGTGACTGGAGGAAGTTCAGGGAGCTGTTGCTTCTCCTGACACTGAGAGGGCTCTCCCTCCGTGCTTAGGGATCTTTGTATGCGGCATGTGTGAGGAGTGTAATGTTATGTGGTTGTAAGACCTGGGCGGTAAAGGAAGAGTATATTTGTAGACTCATACGTACAGAAATGACAATGATTAGATGGATATGCAGTGTGTCCTTGAATGCGAGGCCTGGGGGGGCTAGGATTATGATGGAAGAGTTGTGAGGTAGGACGGGACTGAAGGGTATTGGTGTTGTAATGAGGAGGGGTAGATTGAGATGGTTTAGGCATGTGGAGAGGATGGGGAACGACAGTTGGGTGCAGAAAGTGAGAAGCGTTAACTTTGGGAGTAGGTCCTTGAGAGGCAGACCGAAAAAGACCTGGGACAAGGGCATAGAGAGCCGCCAGTAGGTGACCAAGGCCGACCCATGCAAACATGTCGAAGCCTTTATAGACGAAAGGAAATGGTTATATTTAGTAGTAGTAGTAGTAGTAGTTGTAGTATCATTACTATTTTTCTCATTCATTATCATCATCATCATCAGTAGTAGTAGTAGCAGCAGTAGTAGCAGCAGCAGTAGTAGTAGTAGTAGTTTTTCTTTATCGCAGCCACAAGTCATGTAAATATTCTACTGACAACCTGGGAATGATTTTGGGACCTTAGTTCGAGACCTAGTGCTAGTCTCTCATGTACCTCTTTACTCCATCCCTCCATCTCATCCTCGGTCTCCCCCTCCCATTCTCCCCATCCATGTCACTCATACACTCCTAGTTAGTCTCTCATACACCTCTCTACTCCATCCCTCCATCTCATCCTCTGTGTCCCCCTGCCTCCCTCCCCCTTAACTCTATGCTAATTAAGGCCAAGACGTTGTGCAGGTCTTATAAGAAGAAAAAAATCAAAATCTCTCCTTCAAGAATCTTAAGTTATTCAGCATCTGGTCCCCTTCGGCGGTCGTCAGGAAGGGGAGAGAGAGAGAGAGAGAGAGAGAGAGAAGGATATAAATAAAAAAAAGAAAAGGAAAAGTGAGAAGGAGAGACTTGGACAGAAAGTGAAAAATGAGAAACGAAAAAATTAAGGAATGAGGCGACTGGACAGAAGGCGGGGGTAGATTAGACAAAACAGAGAGAGAGAAAGAAAGAAAGAAAGAAAGAAAGAGAGAGAGAGAGAAAGAAAGAAAGAGAGAGAGAGAGAGAGAGAGAGGAGGATATAATTAAGAAAAGGAAAGGAAAAGAGAGAAGGAGAGACTTGGACAGAAAGCAAAAAATGAAACAGCAAAAACTAAAAAAAAAAAAAAATAAAATAAAAGAGGGGCAGACGGGACAAATTCTAATAAGAAAAATTAGAAAGAAAGGGGAGAGAAAGCTAAGAGAGTGAGAGAGAGAGAAAAAAAAAGTGGGGGGGGGGGTAATGGAATCGCGTTTACGTCCCTTTCCGTGTTTTGTTTTTCCGTATTAGTCTATCTGTTCGATCATCCGGGACTTAACACAGGATCAGATGCGGTTTGGTCTGGCTTCCTCTGACCCCGGCCTGCCTTAGAGAGGGCTTTTTTCAAGGGCTTGTGTCACGAGAGCTGAAGAGAGGTGAAATAGGGGTTGAGAGAGAGGGAAGGGGGAGAGGGGGAAAGAGAGAGAGTGGAGATTGGAGAGAGGGAGAGGGGAGAAAGGATGATGCTTTAGAGAGAGAGGGGGGAGAGAGAGAGAGACAGGGAGAGGGAGAGAGAAGGTTGTTTAGAGAGAGAGAGAGAGAGAGGGAGGAGGGGGGGTGGAGAGACTTTGAGAGAGAGACAGACAGACAGAAATAAAAACAAGGAAGCCAGATAGACCTCAATAAAATCAACCATCTTAAGGAAAAAAAGAACTCCTTAAAAAAAACACTAAGAAAACAACTCTAAATAAACCCCCACCTCAGATCCAACCCTGGCTCACTCTCTCCAAAGCGCGGATTCCCTGCTACTGCTGCGGATCAGGTTTTCACTTCCTCCTTTTCAGTGAAGATTTTATGTGAGGTCCAAAAAAGGTTATCTATATGTCCTTTGTTCAACACTGCATCCGTGAATCCCTCGACCAAATCCCCAGGCCTCTCTGTCCCTACTCAGTGACGTTGCCTGTCCATAAAGATGTGGATTCGATTCAGTGGTATGTTAGTAAGAGTTATGGTAGCCATGGTTGTAGTAGTATTGTGGTGGTAATAATAGTAGTAGATATAGTACCTTTTGGGGGAGGGAAACAGGGAGTGCTACAGAGAGAGAGAGAGAGAGAGAGAGAGAGAGAGAGAGCTTGTCCTTGTAAAGCTACCCAATATTAATTCTAATTTGTCGAGTCATTTATTTAAGGTTTATTGGAGTCTGCCCTATTACGGTCTCAGTTTTCCCTCATTACATCATTTTCTACGGCCCGTTTTCTGTTCATCCCTTGCTGGGTTGCCTAATAGGACGTGTCGCGTTTTCTTTTAGTTTTCTCTTTCTAGGGGGGACCTTGATCTCCTGGGATATGCAGCAGTGAGTAGAAGTTGTTGTCAGTTCTCTCAGTTTGTGTTCTGCCTTCTCTCCTTCTCGTTCTCCCTCTCCCTCCCCCCTCTCAAAAGACAGACATTATCCTTCCTTCTCATACTCTTTTGTTTTTTGCTTAATATTCTTGTTGTGTTTAAAATAATTCTTGTAACTCCTTCCGTTGCTACAGCCGACAGAAAAAGTTTGTAGGCTATCTTCTCTCAGCGTTTAACACACACACACACACACACACACACACACACACACACACACACACACACACACACACACACACACACACACACACACACACACACACACACACACACACACACACTTCATATTTGCCATAAACGTAAAGGTGGGGAGCAAAGGGTCTATAAGGACAGGAGGCAGGGAGCATCAGCCGAAAATTGGAACTTATGGGACTTCTATGGCGGCGTAAAGAGATATCTGATTGGCGGGGGGGAGGGGGGTGGATAGATAGAAGGGGAATAGATAGACACAGACAGACACACACATACACGTACATATCTACATACACACACGTACATATACAGTAGGCTACATACACACTCAGTCTCACTCATTTTTACATTCCTGCCTACATACTTACCTGCCTACCCACTGTACCTACTGACCAAACTGTTGCCTGCCTGCCTACCTGCCTGCCTGCCTACCTACCTGCCTACCTACCTACCTAAGCACACACACACACACACACACACACACACACACACACACACACACACACACACACACACACACACACACACACACACACACACACACACACACACACACACACACACACACACCGACGAGATAAATGATATCTGGCACGTCAGGGTAGGGAAGAGGGAGGGATGAAGGGATTGGAGGAAAGAGAGGAGGAGGAAGAAGGGAGGGATGGAGAGGAGGAGGAAGAAGGGAGGGATGGAGAGGAGGAGGAAGGGAGGGAAGTGTGTTCAGACATGGAGGATCGATTTGACTAGTAACCAAGGAAACTCATTTCTACCTTATAACTAAAGCTTTTCGACTTTCATGCAACCTAGACATTATTTTTCTCTCAAAGTTGTTCAGTTCCGTCGTTTTTTTTTTTTAAAGCAAGAAAGAAGGAACCAAAGGCCAGGAGCAAATCGACTATTCAATATTCGTCGCCCCCATATACCGTGCGTCCTTGCACCGGGTGGATTTGGCGAGGGTGTAGGCATAATGAGAAGGTGTCGGGTTTTGTGAATGTGGGTTGAATGATTCACCAAATTCATGAGACAGACAAGAAAGAGGAGACTTGTGGTTTGGGGAGAAGGAAGTGATGAGAGTGTTGGTGGTGGTGATGATAATGTTGATAGTGGTGGAGGTGGCTGTTGATAATATTAATCATCATCATCATTATCATCATCATGTTTTTAATGATGATGATGGTGGTGATGGGTATGGGAAGGTTGCACTCAGTAACAAACAGGTCTGGTGAAGCTTTAGGTAGATTAGTGTGAGGTAGTGTGATGTGGTGTTGTTATGCTAGTGTGTCAGAGAGGAGTGTGTGTGGCAGTAGGTTGAAGCACCATTGAGTAGTAGTTGTATGGAATGGTATGGTATGGTATTTATATAGGTAGAAGAGGAATAGATGGTCCGATGTGGTAGAGGGTAAAGTAGGAACAGGAGCAGAAGCAATAGGTAGCAGATGGTGTTATGGTGATACGGTAGTGGACAGAGTAGAAACAGATGGTGTGGTGTGCCCTGGTGTAGTATGGTGTAGTAGGAAGTAATGTGTCATACCAGATCCATTAGCAACAGGTGGTATAACGGTAGCAGATGGTGTAGCAGATGGTGTGATGATGGTATGGCAGAGGGTGGATGCAAGATTAAGAATGTGTGTTGAGTCTAATCAGTTCATCTGGCGCCCTAGGTTAAGGCTGCCACACTTTTGATACCTTATGACCCTACTTGACCCCTCCCCTACCCTCCTCCACCACCCCCACCCCCCACTCACCTCCAGTACCCCCACCCCTACACTCCTTCACTACCCCCACCCTCCACCTCCAGTACCCCTGCCCCCTACTCAGTCCCCCTATCCCCCCCACACATACTGCCCCACCTCCGCTCCCTTGCTCATTCATGTTAATGCCGCTGGGTAAAAATGAGAGAGAGAGAGAGAGAGAGAGAGAGAGAGAGAGAGAGAGAGAGAGAAAGGGAGAGAGAGAATACGGAGATGCAGATGGAAGACTGGACAGAGGAAAAGAGACCAATGATTAGGTGCAGAAGTTAAACGAAAAATTAGGTGCAAAGAATGAAAGACCAGCCAGCATGGAGAGAGAGAGAGAAAGAGAGACAGAGAGAGAGACAGAGACAGACAGACAGACAGACAGACAGACAGAGACCAAGAATCTAAATGGAACCCAACTGTACATGCACACAAACAGGACAGGACCCAACCCCTCTCGCCCTGCCTTACCCTGCCTTACCCTGCGCCGTGACCTTGCCTTTTTCGGCCGTGCGCATCATCTCCGGCCGCAGGTGTGATGTCAGGACTGCGAATAGTTAGCAAGGATAAGAATAAGCATGAGGACACGACAAAAACCCGTCTTGAAGGGAAAATAATCAATGAGGCGACTCCCTTTAAAATCGGGAACTCAATAATAATAATAATGAGGATCACTTGTCAGGCTCCTTCCCTCCATACCTCCATTGTTTCCCTCCACTGTTCTCTCTCCCTTCATTCCCTTCTTTCCTCCCTCTCAGTTTTTTTCCTTCCTCCTTTCAGTCCATACTTCCTTCAGATAACCTCGTCTCTCTCTCTCTCTCTCTCTCTCTCTCTCTCTCTCTCTCTCTCTCTCTCTCTCTCTCTCTCTCTCTCTCTCTCTCTAACTTTCCCTTCACCTCAACTTGCTAAAGAATGATGCCTATTCTGATAATTTAAGTCCTGTCAACAGCCATTATCCTCCGCTGAGAGAGAGAGAGAGAGAGAGAGAGAGAGATGCATGAATGGACGTAGGGCATCACTATATATGTAAACAAGGGAGGACCTCTCGCCCTGCCCTAGAGAGAGAGAGAGAGAGAGAAAGAAAGAACTGATCACACACACACACACACACACACACACACACACACACACACACTGCTTCTAACAATAAATTCTTTCCCCAAAAATTACCTTTAATTAGAATGATATGATAATCCACGCCCCTTACCTGGCATATAATTATCTTTTTTATTGGGAAATTATCGGTGATCTGAGAGAGAGAGAGAGAGAGAGGGGGGGGGTCTAGAAAGTTCCGGATCAGACTGAATGAGTGTATGTGTGTGTGTGTATGTGTGAAATCAGAATCCTCTCTCTCTCTCTCTCTCTCTCTCTCTCTCTCTCTCTCTCTCTCCACCTATGAGTCACCTTGGTCATCACGTTTAACCCTCCGCCCCCAACCCCCCACCCCCTCCAACCCCCCCTCTCTGTAAACCCCCCCCTCCATCCATCCAATCTACATCTGGACTGGCTGGATACGCCCCCTCTCTAGGCCTTCCCCTCCTCTCCTTCCCCTCATCCCCTCACCACCTCTCCCCCTTCTTCCCTCTTTTTCCCCTCTCTCTTCCTGCTTCTCCTTCCTTTCCCCTTTTCCTTCATTCCTCCTTCACTTTGTCCCTCCCTCTCTTCTCTCGTCTCTCTTTCTCTTTCCCTCACTCTCTTCTCTCCTCTCTCTTTCTATCCTTCTCTTTTTCCCTGCATCTCCATACTTCCTTCCTTCTCACTTCCTCTCCTTCCCATCACCCATCGCTTGGTTCATATATCCATCTTTCCTCCTTCCTTCCTTCATTCATTCATTCATTGCTCTTCCTTCCGTCCTTCCTTCACTTTTCTTCCTTCCTTCCTTCATTCATTCATTTTTCTTCCTTCCTTCCTTTCTTCATTCATTTTCTTCCTTCGTTCTTTCCTTCTTTCCTTCCTTCCTTCCTTCCTTTCTTCATTCATTTTCTTCCTTCCTTCCTTCCTTCCTTCCTCCCTTCCTTCCTCCCTCGGTTTTTCTCACAAGACACAAGCTTCCTTACTCAGTGACGCTCAGGGGAGGGGGTGTGGCTACTCTCATTTCCGTAGGGCTGAGAGAGAGAGAGGGAGAGAGAGAGAGAGGGAGAGAGAGAGAGAGAGAGGGAGAGAGAGTGAGAATAAAAACAATAAAATAAAAACAAGACTAACCGAAAAAAAAAAGACTAAAATCGAAAATGCAAAAATAAATTCGGAAAAAATCGAAAAAGGCGATAATTTTAACCTGATTAAATAAAAACCAAGACTAAACTCGAAGACGTACTCGGAGTGAAGGGGTTAGTGAAGGCTGCATCCACCCCCCCTTCCCCAAATATCAAAAAATCTGCTAATGAGATAAAAAAATAAAAATAAATTCCGGGAGGCAACAAGAATGAAAAAAAAAGAAAATGGAAATGGAAAATGGAAAAACCTATGATACAGAAAAATGGCAGTGGAATATCTTTTTAAAGCATTATATAGATAGATAGATAGATATAGATAGATTGATAGATAGACAGATATAGATATAGATAGATAGGTAGATAGATAGATAACACCTTTAGTTGGAAAAATATCACCTTTTTTTTTTTGCAAAGAAGGAACCCAAGGCCAGAAGCCCACAAAATTATCCCCTCCAAGAAAAAAAAAAAAAAAAGCCTGTAATTAGTTTTTTAAAAAGTTTGATAAATTAGAAAATCAATGAAAATTATTACAAGAATATATTAGATCAGTGAAAACAAAAAATAGTATGTGCAAATACCCTTCCATTTCGAAAAATCTCTGAAACATAAAAAATCTAAAAATATAAATAATAAATACAAAAAAGTATGAAATTAAAGAGAATAAATAAAAATAATTAAAAAAAGAAAATATATATGCAAACATCCGTCCATTTCGAAAAATCTGAAACAAGAAAAAGAAAATAAATAAATAAATAAATAAATATCTGACTTTAAAGGGAATAAAATATAAAAATAAAAAGAAAATAAAGAAAAAAAACATATCTATATACCCTTCCATTTCGAAAAAATCTGAAACTCAAAAAAAAAAGGTAAGAAAAATAAGACAAAAATAACTAAAAATACAATATACCCCCGTACTGAAGGGGTAAAACCAGGTGAGTCTCAGGTAAGGTGAATGGACAGAAGTAATTAAGGTAGGGAGGGAGGGAGAGAGGGAAGGGATAGAGAAGGGGTAGGGAGGGAGGGAAGGGTGGGAAAGGGGATAGGGAGGAGCATAGGAGAGAGAGGGAGAGGGGAGGGATAGAGAAGGGGTAGGGAGGGAGGGAAGGGAGAGAAAAGGGGTAGGGAGGAGGGAAGAAGGGAGGGAGGGGAAGAGATGGAAGGAGGGACGTGTTTAGATAGAAAGAAAAACTGAGAGAGGGAGAGAGGTAGGAATGGATGAAGGAAGAGAGAGAGAGGGAGAGAAAGAGAGAGAGAGAGAGAGAGAGAGAGGGGGGGGGGATGGGAGTAGGCGATCAAAAGGGTTACAAGGGGGTGAAGGTCGAGTGAACCCAAGGCCTGAATTCATTATATAAACTCGCCACGAAACACACATCAAGGGGCGCATGGAAAATTCAACAATAATGACTCCTTACTCTACGAGACATGAAAAGAGAGAGAGAGAGAGAGAGAGGAACATAGACAGACAGAGGGGGAGACAGACTGGCAACCACAGGCAAACCACACACACACACACACACACACACACACACACACAAAAGAGTAGACAGACAAAGAAGGACAGTCACAAGAAGAGACAGACAGACAGACTGACAGAGAGAGACAGACAAACATACAGGAAGGCGGAGGCGGATACAAAAGGGAGAAAGGGAGGGAGGAAATGGAGGGAAGTAGAGCTAATGAGAGAGAGAGAGAGAGAACAGGAAGAGGAAAGGAAGGTAGAAAGCATAGAGGTATTCCTACCTCTATGGTAGAAAGAAAGAGGAGAGAGGATAGGAGTTGGAGGGGGGGGGAAGGGAGGGGAAGGAAGGGGACGAAGAGAGAGGGAAGGAGGGGGAGGGGAGGAGGAGGGAGATTAAAGAGAGGCAATCAGGGGAACAAAAGTGGAATGGAGCAAAGGAGAGAGAAAGGGGGGAGGGGAGGGAGGGAAGAGGGGAGAGAAGAAAGGAAGAAGGATTTGGGGAGGAAGAGTGGAGAGAAGAAGAGAAATGGAGGGGAGGGGAGGAGAAGGGATGTAAGTAGGAAGAGAGAGAGAGAGAGAGAGAGAGAGAGGGAGGGAGAGAGAGAGAGAGAAGGGGGAAAGGGAGGAATAAAAGAGTAAAAACATAAGAATAAAGATAAAAGAGAAGAGAAAGGAGAAAATGAGAAAATAAGAAATGAAAAAGGTGAGACAGAAGAGAAACAGTAAGAAGGAGAGAGAGAGAGAGAGAGAGAGAGAGAGAGAGAGAGAGAGAGAGAGAGACTGATAGGTACACTGAAAACAAGGCAGAAAAAAACGACTTGACATAAGGAGGTCGATAAAAACAAGTGTCAGTTGGTGTGTGTGTGTGTGAGAGGGAGAGAGAGAGAGAGAGAGAGAGAGAGAGACAGCGACAGAGCGAGAGAGACAGAGAGACAGACAGAAAGGAAGAAAGAAAAGACACTGAAAAGATAGAGAAAAAGATGAAATAGTAAGAAGATAGAAAGAAAAATAAAGATAATTAAAGACAGGAATAAGAAAACGAAAAAGACAGGTACAAAAACACAGAAGGAAACGAAAAAAATATATATGCAAACGAACGGGCGCTGAGCTGAAGGGGCTCCGTCTGCTCTCCTACCGTCAACACTGTCCACCCGTCCAGGTAACCCGTCTCTGAGATCCATTGGGCCAAATAAACGATTCCATTTACCCCCCAATAAACAAATTACCGAGAGATAAAGCGCGGATAGACGCAACACCGACGAGGTCAAGGAGGGTATCGGAGTGTGCCTTGTATATCGGGTGTAGGGGCTGAAGTGTCGGGGGTGTAGTGGGTGAGGGAGAAGGAGAAGAGTAGGTACAGTAACAATGAGAGTACGATTATAACTACTACTACTACTACCACCACCACCACTACTGCTGCTACTACTACTACTACTACTGCAATACCACAGTTGAAGAAATAAACATCACTACTAGCACATCACCTCCAAGCATAACTATTTACAACCACCAAATCACTCTACCAAGCATCTAACAAGCTCCCTAACTACCCTAACAAACCACCTAACAATTTGTCTATCACTGCCTTAACGACCATCCTAACCACCTAACATTGATCTTTGACAACCATCCTAACAACCTAACTCTCTCTAACAACCTCCCAAACTACCTAACACTCTCTAACAAGCTCCCTAACAACCCTAACAAACCACCCAACTATTCCCCTAACAACCTAACTCTCTCTGACAACCTCCCAAACTAACTAAGACTCTCTAACAAGCTCCCAAACTACCTAACACTCTCCATCAAGCTTCCTAACTACCTAACACTCTCTAGCAACCTCCCAAACTAACTAGCACTCTCCAACAAGCTCCCTTACTAACTAACGCTCTCTAACAAGCTCCCAAACTAACTAACACTCTCTAACAAGCTCCCTAACTAACTAACGCTCTCTAACAACCTCCCAAACTACCTAACACTCTCTAACAAGCTCCCTAACTACTCTAACACACCACTCAGCAATTCGTCCATCAGGCCTCTTAACAGCCGCTCCCTAACAGATGCAGTAGAAACAATTGTAAGACTGTCTTCTGCTGCGCTATTGTTTTCCTATTGAGATGGATTTAGTGTGAACGTTATCGGGAGCAGCTCCAGTTACGGTGGGGGCGCACGCACACACGCACCACACGCACACTCACACTCACATACATATACACACACACACATGCATACATGCACACTTTCATACTTAAAATATATACTTACATACATACTTTTCATTCATGTATGTGTACACTCAGACCATTCATATACAGAGTTAAATTCTTGGATAGACAGACAGATTGATAGATAACACACACACACACACACACACACACACACCAGGCAAGCAAACACCAGAGTCTATTGCTTGAGACCATAAAGTAACCTGGACTTTTCTTTAAGACTTAGATGGCCCCATTTACATACTGATTCAGAGTGTTAAAATATTCTTTGTTAGTAGAGTTAAAATTACTAACCTTATTGCATTAACTTTAACTGCAATTGCTCTCTCTCTCTCTCTCTCTCTCTCTCTCTCTCTCTCTCTCTCTCTCTCTCTCTCTCTCTCTCTCTGTCAAATCTACTGCAATACAACTTCCCTTTTATCATTTCCTACCCCTTGCACTTGGGTGTGACTTCTCTCTTACGTGTGAACTAGCTGTTATCTGTGTGTGTGTGTGTGTGTGTGTGTGTGTGTGTGTGTGTGTGTGTGTGTGTGTGTGTGTGTGTGTGTGTGTGTGTGTGGATGAATGTCTTATGTGTAATTTGTGTTTTTCTTTTTGGTGTCATATAATTTATCGCTTACGTCTTTTTAGTGTGTGTGTGTGTGTGTGTGTGTGTGTGTGTGTGTGTGTGTGTGTGTGTGTGTGTTTAAGGATACTATGATCTCATCTATTTTCTCTTTACCTAT
>NC_137002.1:7336240-7346240 GCF_032717465.1 Coenobita brevimanus | reverse complement strand
TCATTGTCTAGCTAAGAATGAAGAGTATTTTCCATTTCATTATTCATGTGCTTTTTTTCACTCATGTTTCCACCAAAAAATTAATATATATGATTTTTTTTTTCATTCCAGGTGAGGTGACCTAATTAGATTCTTCTCTGACACACCTGGGTGGCAAAGGTAAATCCAGGTAGTCTTTCTTTGCTATCGTATATATTTTGTCCCATATATACGTGCTCTCTCTCTCTCTCTCTCTCTCTCTCTCTCTCTCTCTCTCTCTCTCTCTCTCTCTCTCTCTCTCTCTCTCTCTCTCTCTCTCTCTCTCTCTCTCTCTCTCTCTCTCTCTCTCTCTCTCTCTCACCTGCCCTAGATCCACCAGGTGCTTAGCTTACCTGTGTAAACGCATGCACGAACGAATTTGCTTTTGTCTTTAATGCTGCGTCGTGCGTGGTGAGAGAGAGAGAGAGAGAGAGAGAGAGAGAGAATAGTGCAGGACATATAGGAACAGATGATGAAATAACAGAACAGAAAGACAAACAGAAGAGGATGGAAGAGGAGAAACAGTGGAGGATTTTGTGTGTGTGTGTGTGTGTGTGTGTGTGTGTGTGTGTGTGTGTGTGTGTGTGTGTGTGTGTGTGTGTGTATGTGTGTGTGTGTGTGTGTGCCTTCAAGCCTCCCTCCCCCCACCTCATACATCACCCACCCATCACGCAACACAATGCCTCCCCCCCACACCCTCCCTTCCACGTATTATTACATATTATAATAAAACAAATCGATCCGCATTCCATCATCCACCTGCTTGAGAGAGAGAGAGGGGGGGAAAGAGAGAGAGAAAGAGCATGAAATACAAGTATGATTCTCTCTCTCTCTCTCTCTGTCAAAGAACGGAATTTGTGAACGTTTATGCGTGTATATGTATGTGTATGTGTTCGAAACGTGTAAGTATATATATGTACGTATGTATATGTATGTATGGATGGATATATGTTTTTTGATGTATGTATCTGTCTCTATATGTATGTATGTATATAAGTAAGTATGTATGTATGCACTTTTACCCAATACCTCCACGCAAGTAAATACGCGGCAATTAGCACTTAATGGCCTAATTAGTCACTCAACAGCCATCCTTTCTTTATGGCCTGGTAGTTCCCTGGTCATTAGCAACTCCAGGATATGTAGAAATTAGGCGGTGGTCGATAGATGGATAGATAGGTGCATAGAGAGACATACACATACATCGATACATACATACACACATGTAGATAGAGTAATAGGTGGATAGGCAGACAGATAGATAGATAGATAGATAGATGCATAGAGACACACACACATACATACATACATGCATGCATAGATAGATAGATAGATAGATAGATAGATAGATGGATAGACGAACTAGAAAATCATAATATTTTTAATGTTCTTGTTAGCCTTCAGACTGATAAATGCTTAGGAGGTGAAGGTAATGGTGATCGTGGTGGATAGATGGATGGGATAGATGGTTAGATAATGGCGCCAGGGGGAGAGAGAGAGAGAGAGATGGTAGGAGGATAGTGTGGGATAGTGAGAGAGGGAAGGAGGAAGATAGGATGCAAAAGGGATGGATAGGGAGGGAAGGACGTAAGGAGAGAGAGGGAGAGAGAAAGAGAGAGTGAGTACTATTCCAGGGAGGGGAGTGATTTTTTTTGTATATCTTTCATAGGAGAGAGAGAGAGAGAGAGAGAGAGAGAGAGAGAGAGAGAGAAAGAAAGAAAGAAAGAGAGACAGACAGACAGACAGAAACAGAGACAGAGAGATTAAATGAATATCCTCCTAATCCCATAATCCCTACTTTAATACCGCCTATAACATGAAAATATCTTAGCCTCAGAAGTCATTTATTTTTGGTATAGATCATTACATTCAGTCATGGGGCGTCTTCACCTTAAAAACCTACTTAAGACATTTTTCTCAGCGTAAGATAATTTTTTCTTCCTTGAGACGTTAGACAGTCCACCTTGAAGAAAGTTCCCAGAAATGGAAGAAGTCTGAGTGATGGTTATAAGATTTTAGTGAAGAATTGTTGATGGGAAGGTGTTGTGTTCCTTAATATTCATAACACACACACACACACACACACACACACACACACACACCGTCCATCCATCTATCCATCTATACATACGTGCCTAGAAACCTGCACACACACACACACACACACACACACACACACACACACACACACACACACGTATAGTCCTATTTACCGCGTGTGCACCAGCTGTTCCCATTGCCTCCTAATTACCGCCCGTCACCAATTAAAACTACTTAGCGTCCACTAGGAGACAACTACAACGAGCAACTCCACCTACCGTCAACTACACTATCAGGTGGAGCAAGGCAGGGGTGGATAAGGGGTCTTGTTGGTGTGGATGCGTGGGGGTGTGGATGTGGAGAGAGAGAGAGAGGAGGTGGGGAAGAATGGGGGAGAGGGAGAAAGGTATGGTGCCAAAGGACGGGGGGAAAGTTGGTAAGATTTTGTTTACTTGTGAGCTGGGGTGGAAGGAGAGAGAAAGAGAGAGAGAGTGAGAGAGAGAGAGAGAGGAGAGAGAGAGAGAGGCTTACTAAGAATGCAGAACGCTATGGGAGTTAAAGAAATGATATGAGTGACCAGAACTGCGAACAAACTTGAGACAGAATTACAAACAAGTTACAGCTGTATTGGGAACGAATTAGGGAAGATCTGCGAACAAGGTGGATGGTTTGCGAACAGACCTGATGTACTGCGAACGAATGAGATGTTTTGCTGACGAACGAGATTTTTCTGATGAATATATGTTGGATTACGAAGAATGTTTGCGAATGAATGAACTCTTTCTTTGCGAACACACACACACACACACACACACACACACACACACACACACACACACACACACACACACACACACACTCTCTCTCTCTCTCTCTCTCTCTCTCTCTCTCTCTCTCTCTCTCTCTCTCTCTCTCTCTCTCTCTCTCTCTCTCTCTCTCTCTCCACGCAAGGACAGGGTAAACACGAAAATACCATTAGTTTGTATTGTCGCAACTACACAAGATATGTCAAGAGAGAAACTGGATCAAATATATAATGAGAGAGAGAGAGAGAGAGAGAGAGAGAGAGAGAGAGAGAGAGAGAGAGAGAGAGAGAGTGAGTGGTGAATGTATGGGTAAGAATATAAGCACATCATCTTTAATAATAATAATAATATTATTATTATTATTATTATTATTATTATTATTATTGTTATTATTATTATTATTATTATTACTACTACTACCTCCCTTTCCTTGGGGGAAGCAGCCTAGGTATATAGATAGATATAGATTACTACTACTACTACTACTACTACTACGAATAATAATAATAATAGTAATAATAATAATAATAATAATGATAATAATACCACCACCATCATCATCACAGCTACCTGCCATATACAGAAGCCTTATACTTCTCACCATCTAGAGTAACAAAAAGTGAATCGAATATTAATAGTCATTTTTGGCGTGGGTGCAAAGACAGCAGGAAAAAGACAGAAAGATTTATGGCCCTTAGATTTGTATAGAGATTAGGTAGCATGGGCAGTGGACATCTAGAGCGACGGGGGTTTCTCTCTCTCTCTCTCTCTCTCTCTCTCTCTCTCTCTCTCTCTCTCTCTCTCTCTCTCTCTCTCTCTCTCTCTCTCTCTCTCTCTCTCAGATAAGTGTTCAGTGCAATATTACATCCCTCACCCCACCTCTCTCTCTCTCTCTCTCTCTCTCTCTCTCTCTCTCTCTCTCTCTCTCTCTCTCTCTCTCAGTTAAGTGTTCAGTGCAATATTACATCTCGCGCCCCACCTCTCTCTCTCTCTCTCTCTCTCTCTCTCATGTCCTCGCCCCAGCTCTTGACACTAATCCCTGGCTCTAATCTGAGGATAGCATGTCTGTCGCCTGTCTGTGTGTCCTGTCGTCCGTCCTCTTGGTTCCTCTTCAGTCCCCCCTTCTTACTCTTCTCTTATTCTCGTTTTCTGTTTGCACCCTTGTTAATGCTTTTCCTTATCTTTTCCTCGCTTCTCTCTCTCTCTCTCTCTCTCTCTCTCTCTCTCTCTCTCTCTCTCTCTCTCTCTCTCTCTCTCTCCATATAGATAGAGGTAGATAGACAGGTCGGTAGGAAGACATATAGATAGATAGATAGATGGAGAGATAGATTGAAAGATAGATAGCCAGAGGGAGGGAGGGAGATATATATAGATGTATTTATGAAAACACACACACACACACACGCACACACACGCACACACACATAGAAAAAAATATCCAAAATAATCCCGTTACACACTACACAACCACTCTAATGTAATCCAGCCCACGTCTTGCAGAGAGGGGGGGAGGGCAAGAGAAGTGCAATGGAAGTCACCGATTGCAAGTAAGCATCGCAATATATCTGCAATTATCATCTTATTACAATCCCTTTTTTTTTTTAAGTCCCCCTTTAAAATGACTCTCAGATTAGCAAATTATCTGATACGTAATTTATCGATATTTGCGGTGAGCGAAATGAACTGGGAAACTCAATTTATTTTTATTTTTCTTGTGTTTTTTATATTGATGAGAGGGATGTAGTGCTAAGGAGGATTTGTTTCAGTGATTATCGTTTCGTTTAATAAGCTTGTGTTTTATTATATTACATAACGAAGCTCTAATGTTACCTGGTCTAAATCTTCCTTTAATTAGTTTTACCTGTCCTGAGCTTACCTTTTATTACCTGTCCTAATCTTACCTTTCATTACCTGTCCTAATCTTACCTTTCATTACCTGTCCTAATCTTACCTTTAATACTTTTACCTGTCCTAATCTTACCTTTAATTAGTTTTACCTGTCCTGATCTTACCTTTATTAGTATTACCTGTCCTAATCTTACCTTTCTCAATATTACCTGCCCTAATCTTTCTTTTTATTACCTGTCCTAATCTTACCTTTAACTAGTTTCACCTGTCCTAATCTTACCTTTGATTACCTGTCCTAATCTTACCTTTATTAGTATTACCTGTCCTTTCTGACCTTTTATTTCCTGTCCTAATCTCACCTTTAATTAGTATTACCTGTCCGAATCTTACCTTTTATTACCTGTCCTAATCTCACCTTTAATTAGTATTACCTGTCCTAATCTTACCTTTATCTAACCTTATATTACCTGTCCTAATGTTACCTTAATTAGTTTTACCTGTCCTAATCCTACCTTTAATATTACCTGTGTCATTCTTGTAAATTATCGTGTTTTTAACAGGTGAACTTTGCTTACATTGAAGCTAGCTTTACTCTCTCTCTCTCTCTCTCTCTCGCTCGCTCGCCCTTGACTCCCACATACCTAACTGATTAAGTCCAAAGAAAAAAAAGAAAAAGAAAAAATAATACTAAGTAAAATAATAGTTTGTAAAAGTGATTGGAAATTGGACGATAAATAGACATAATTATCTATTTATCATTTTAATTGGCCAGTCACTTATTTAATCTTTATCATTATCTTTATCAAATGTCTGTTCTATCGTCACCTTTATTGAGAGAGAGAGTTATTATCGACATTTATCAATATTAATATCGATTTCTGGAGAGAGAAAAAAAAATAGGACGGAAGGACTAACACAAGAGAAAAACTATACCAACTAATGATTAAAAAGAATAAATAAGTCAGTCAGTAAGTAGATAAATGATATATATAAATAGAGAGAGAGAGAGAGGAAGAAGAGAAATGCTCAAGAAGGCCATAAAGAAATTAAAAAAAAAAAAAAAAAAAAGGAAGAAGCCCAGTATCCAAAAATAATTTAATCCATTCCTCAAAGAAGCTTATCAGTGAAAAATAAATCCAAACACACACACACACACACACACACACACACACACACACACACACACACACACACACACATCTATCTATCCATCCATCCATCTGTACATACATACATACAGTACATACTACATACCGTTCTACGTACTCACACACACATTTCTTTTCATTTCCCATCATTTTATTTTTTTTACTCTTGTGGTAGGTCTCCATATTATAATTGCAAACCATAATAAATAGATAGATAGAGAGACAGATAGAAGCAGGAAGTCAAATGATGAGAAGGTGTTGTGTCTGCGAGAATCGAGCAGTGCTAAGCATGCTTACACACTCTTAACACTGAGGAAAGCTGACGACAGCGGCCAGTAAGGAGATGATGCAGTTAGCTGTCAGCAGTCCTCTCGTGAGAAAGATCTAGTAACCATGAGGAACATACGTGACACACCCCTGCTACACCAGATTTTAGGAAAGAGAGTTTAGAAGGAGACAAGCGACCCTAGAGAGAGGTCGAGACGGAGATTAGCCACCGAACAGGCTAGGTAGAAGGAGACAAGCGACCCTAGAGAGAGGTCGAGACGGAGATTAGCCTTAGAACAGAAAGAGAGAGAGATAGCGAGACAGGGAGGTAGCTACCCGGGACTTATACTCTTATACCTGTTTAATATTTCCAAGACAAATAAAAATAGTCCCATACTATTCTTTACCTCTCCCGTCACTACATGACATCTGGTGGGGAAACTACTACAAGATATAAAAGCCGCTCGACCACAAGTCTAAAATATACTTCTCTAAAAGTAACTACAAAGTCTTTATGACATTTGGTAGCAGCGAACGTATACGAACCTCGTCTACGAATCAACATGAAATTCCTACAAAATATCAAGATTGAAAACAACCAACAATATCAGCTCCTGACAGTATTCTCTCCATCCTGCCCCCTCCGTCTCCCATATCATTACGCTGATGCAGAGGTCAAGAGATCACTCGACGCCTTGCAAGTAGCTTAACGACAAACCAGCAAATCTGCGGACATCGTCTCCGAATTAAAAGCAAATTTCTACAAAAGCAACCGAGACTACAAGATTAGCTTCAGTTCTACATTGAATCCTACAAAATACAGCCTACAAGTGCAAATAGTCTACAAGTCTTCATCCTACAACGAGTAAATCACAAGAAAAAAGGACAAAGAATACATCAAGAAAGACAGAAAACAAACAAACAAACAAACGAAGAGTGAGAGACGACTCACAACTCATAACCACCAGACCTCACCCTCCTCTCTCTGCTACATCCACCCAACCCCCACCGCTTACGCAGGTGTGAAGAGGTCAGGGCGACGAAGCAAACACCAAGTCCATATTCACAACTCATCTTACTCACTCGTCTTCACTCAAGTTACTCATCGCTACTCATTCACTCACCACAGCTACCTGTGTGGGAAGCCGACGTCACCATGTGCTGAGACGACAACACGCCAATCAACCCGCGAAGGACAACGCTATCACAAATGCAACACCACTCACACCATTTTCCTCCACGGTAAAAATTAGTGAGTTACATAGTTACTTCATTTATACAATACACAGTGATAGACAATAAGCTTCTGCACAAACATAAAAAACGTGCTGTATAGTTACAGTTTAAATACACATACTTACTTCAGTTATCTGCATAACTCAAACACTAAATAATCACCAACAATAAATATTCTACACTGTATATATTCATTCATTTATTATAACATTTATTTACTGCCAAAGAGTGTTACCATTTATACCTACATAAAATACGTGTTTCATACATACAACTATACATTAGTACATCTACAAGCGATAAAGAAAATATACCATCACAGTTACTCAGTGAGCAATTAAAAGAACTGTATTAAACATTTATTAATTCAAGCTACCTAGTGGAAACATATAAATTAAGTTACAAGGTAAACTAGAGAAAAAAAAAAATGGCCAACACAAATGCCGTTAGCAAGAGTGAACATCTTCAACACAATCGTGAAGACAATGATTTCCACACAGTGCTGACACACATATTACTCACGATAGGTACAGGTGAACAATTGGTCAGTGTGTATAGTTAATACTGTATGTAGTGTATATATTTTTTATATAAAAATAACAAAATATGGGACTATATAATATCATTTTATAGTATCTGTGCAATATAAACTAAACTTTAAAAAAGAATCCCTAGGAAATTAGCCAGTAATTATGTAACCATGAACAACATGGAAAAAAGTGTACACAAGCAAAGAAAAACAAACTATAGAAAATCAATACATACAAAAAAGAAAGAAAGAAAAGTAAGAAAGAAAAAAGAGAAATAGAGTAAGATCACATAACAAACAAATGAAAATAAGTGTAAATGTTACTACATAAGTCAAAATACCACATAAACTACAAACAAAAAAGCAAATTGTTGTCTCCACATACAAGTGGCACGACACATCATCACTATCATCGACCGCAGCATATGTTAGGACTGCAGTTATTACAATTATGTTACTCCATATTACAATTATGTACCTACAAACGATATGTAACAATTATGTAACGACAAACGATTGCATTATGTTACACTTTGCCAATTATGTAACAGTTGCATTAACAAGATGTAACTTTTATGTAACTTTAACTATAATTATAAGGCCAAGACACTTATGTAATAGTTGCATTAACAAAATGTAACTACAATTATAAGGCCAACACAATTATGCATTACCACAATATTTTGTAACAATTCATAAAATGTTACAATTATGTAGTACCACAATGTTAGTACAATATTATAAGTCATACAATTACAGCACAATTCTGTATTACCAGTATCATCATACAAGTTAGGTGAAATATTAGACATTACTAAAGTGATAACTCAAATATGTAATGTATAACCTAGCAGTATTACCATTGCACAATTATATGCGTACGTCTGTTGTACATGCACGTCTTACAAGTGTTATACAACAACCATTGCATTTATTCAGATATGTATACAACTTGTTTAAATGTAATATTACTGAATAATCACTATTTACTATGAATAATATATGTATACAATATTCATACAATTATGTTACTTTACAATATTATGTATTTCACTTAATTAGCTTATAAGTTCATTATAATGTGTATGTAGTATATATTAATATTTTATAACTATTAAATGTCGATGGTACGCCATTTTCGCGCGGCCGAGCAATGTGGTAGGTCTCCATATTATAATTGCAAACCATAATAAATAGATAGATAGAGAGACAGATAGAAGCAGGAAGTCAGATGATGAGAAGGTGTTGTGTCTGCGAGAATCGAGCAGTGCTAAGCATGCTTACACACTCTTAACACTGAGGAAAGCTGACGACAGCGGCCAGTAAGGAGATGATGCAGTTAGCTGTCAGCAGTCCTCTCGTGAGAAAGATCTAGTAACCATGAGGAACATACGTGACACACCCCTGCTACACCAGATTTTAGGAAAGAGAGTTTAGAAGGAGACAAGCGACCCTAGAGAGAGGTCGAGACGGAGATTAGCCTTAGAACAGAAAGAGAGAGAGATAGCGAGACAGGGAGGTAGCTACCCGGGACTTATACTCTTATACCTGATTAATATTTCCAAGACAAATAAAAATAGTCCCATACTATTCTTTACCTCTCCCGTCACTACATGACATCTGGTGGGGAAACTACTACAAGATATAAAAGCCGCTCGACCACAAGTCTAAAATATACTTCTCTAAAAGTAACTACAAAGTCTTTATGACACTCTTTCGGTATGTGTGTGTGTGTGTGTGTGTGTGTGTGTGTGTGTGTGTGTGTGTGTGTGTGTGTGTTTATTCTAAAGTAAAAGGTTAAGTGGATGTAGCAGAATTGTCAACAAGTCTTCATGTGTTTGTACAACCACGTGTTTGTACCACGTGTTTGTTTACCTTCACCCGTACGTGTTAGTCCAAGATTTCACGACGGGTTTGTGTCTTGGCGATTTTGGTGATTTTGGCGAGTCATTTTCCATCTCTTCTTCCTTCTTCCTCTCCTTTCCTTCCTCTTTCAGTACCTTCTTCCTCTCATTCTTCCTTCTCTATCTTTGTTCAGTTTTTCCTTCCTTCCTTCATAATTTCTTTTCCTTCCCTCCTTCCTATAATTCTTCTCGTCTTTATTTTCT
>NC_137002.1:7331240-7333740 GCF_032717465.1 Coenobita brevimanus | reverse complement strand
TGGGTAGACTGATTGAGTAATTGATTGATTGATTGATCCCTAAGTTTTTTCCATCTTTATATATTCTGTGTTTAACTTCCTCTCCCTCCCCACATCTCTACCTTTTTCCCTCCATCCCCTTTCCATCCTTCCCTCCCACCAATCTTCCCTGTTACTATCAGCCCTCATCATTCCTCTCTCTTTCCCTACTCCCTTCCTTCCCTCCTCCTCTCCATCCCCATCTCCTTCCCTGCATCCCACGCTTCCTCTCCTCTTCCTTTCCCTCCACCTCTCCATCCCTCTTTCCTTCCCTACTGCTTTCCTTCCCTCTATTCCCTTTCCTCTCCATCCCTCCCTTCCATCCCCCTCCTTTCCATCCCCCTTCTTCATCCCTCCCTCCCTCCCTTCTCTCCATCCCTCCCCTTCCTTCCCGCTTTCTTCATCCTTTCCTCCCTCCCTTCTCTCCATCCCTGCCCTCCATCCCCCTTTTCTTCATCCTTCCCTCCCTCCCTTCTCTTCATCCCTCCCCTCCATACCCCTCTTCTTCATCCCTCCCTCCCTCCCTTCTCTCCATCCTTTCCCTCCATCCTCCTCTTCTTCCCTCCTTCCTCTCCCTCTGCCACTCCCTGCTATCCAAACACTCCTCACCAACTTAATTTACTGAATTACACGACTTCTTGCCAATTTAAAGTTTTTCTGCATTTTCCACCTTAAGTCTCTGTTTGTCTACCTGTCTGTCTGTCTGTTCGTCTTGTCTGTCTCATGTACGGGTGTGGACGGGTACTTATGTGTCTGTGTGTACGTGAGCTTGTATATATGTGCTGTATTAGCGTGGGGGGGAGTATTGTGTGTGTGTGTGTGTGTGTGTGTGTGTGTGTGTGTGTGTGTGTGTGTGTGTGTTAGAGATTTGGGTGTTTTTTTTTTTAATTGTTTTTGTGTGTATTCTCCATGGTACATGTGTGCTTATACTGCAGTAGTAGTAGTAGTAGTAGTAGTTGCATAGTAGAAGTAGTAGTAGTAATAACAGTAGTAGTAGTAGTAGACGTAGGAGTAGTGGTGGTGCTCTATGTGGATGAATCGCAAATGAAACGAAATTACAACCCTGGGTCTAAAATTATTACGTTTTTGCTGTAATCTGAGAAATGTTTATTACACTGAGCTAAAAAAAAACGTTTATGGCATCGACCCAAGGCAAACGTTCGCCCAGGGATTTTGATTGGGTTGATAAGGGGGAGATGTTTTGGATCCCCCCCCCTCTCTCTCTCTCTTAGATAATTGAGTTTTTGAGCCAATTTGAGGTCACTTACTCCACTTCCTTGGGTCTTTTTTTTTTTTTTTTTAATGCGAGGAAGAAGGAACCAAAGGCCATGAGCCTGCAGTAACAGTTCCCTCCAAGAGAAAAACAAAATACAATATAGAGCCAAATTCAAGATCCGATCATTTTGAGATGCCTGGACACACTGCGTTTGAAAGACTGGAGATCATAGGCAGCAGGAAATACAGACAGAGGGAGACAATTCCAGAGCTGACCTGTTGCATAAATGAAAGACTGGAAGTAACGGTTAACTCTTGCATTAGAGAGTTGGACAGAAAAAGGATGAGAGTTTGCTGCCAGACGGGTGCTACGCGCCCGTCGTAGAGGCGGAGGAATGCAAGCAGACAGTTCAGAGGAGCAGTGACCATTAAAGTAGCGATAGAAAAGAGATAAAGATGCGACAGTGCGGCGAAGAGACAGAGGTTGAAGGGAGTCAGTAAGAGGAGGAGAGTTAATGAGACGAAAAGCCTTTGACTCCACCCTATTGAGAAGAGCTGTATGAGGGGAGCCTCCCCACACATGAGAGTTGTACTCCACACAGGGGCGGATAAAACCCCTGTATAGAGTCAACAACTGCGCAGGGGCAGTACATTAAGTTTAAGTGTCTTTGGTTCTTCCTTTATTTGCATTTAAAACACACACACACACACACACACACACACACACACACACACACACACACACACACACACACACACACACACACACACACACACACACACACACACACACACACACACAGATTCTTGAAATGTACCCTTAAGTGCCTTGTATTTCTTAAGTCCTTCTAGATGATGCAATTGACCTTAAAACCACACCTACTGAAAAAGGTCACGCATTCCAGCCTAATTACCTGTTTCTTTATGACATCCTCAGCCCCCCAATTAAACCATCCCATCCTGAAATATCTGTCAGTAGGCAATGTAAAAACACTACTGAGGGAGCTCCCAAGTGCGGCTCCTGGGCAGTGTAATCAGTGGTAGGATGTTGGGCATGTGTCTTGAAGTAATTTTAGCCCAGGTGCAGCTAGGGCAAGAGTTCGCCTTATATTTCACCTTTTCTGCTTCTCACTTTCCCCTGCTGGCTAATATTCCTAAGGTGAGAGAGGCTTGGTATGTTTCTCTGACTAATAATTCACCTTTTCTGCTTCTCACTTTCCCCTGCTGGCTAATATTCCTAAGGTGAGAGAGGCTTGGTATGTTTCTG
>NC_137002.1:7303740-7326240 GCF_032717465.1 Coenobita brevimanus | reverse complement strand
CAATTATCCCAAACACCAAGGCGACCACTAATACGACCAATAAAACACAGAGAAGGCAAGGCTGGGACGCAAAAAAAAATTGACAGAAAAACATTTAGAGATTAATTTTGTGTGTTGGGATGGGGTGAGTTTTTTTTTTCACTGTTTTCGTGTTTTATTCATATTTTCTTTGATTCTGTGGAGTAGTAATTGCAACAGGAGACTTCTAAACGTGGACCCGGTGGACTGCAGGCTAAAAGTTGCCCCTCTTTCGCATTCCATGGCATTCCACTATCTTTCAGTGGATAGGGAGGAGCTTGAGGGACGTTTGTATAACCAGTCAGCTCCACCGTCCTGTCCTATCAGTGCCACCACGTGAAGGCCTCCCTCCCCATTAATTAACACCCAGGTAATGAAGGGGTTAATGATTACAGCAAACCCATTTATTTAAAACTCTGATCTGAATAAAATCATCTAGGCAATAACAATGACTAGAAATAACATTAGGTAGCAGACTTTAAACACACACACACACACACACACACACACACACACACACACAGATTAAGTTAACCTGTCATTCCCCATTGGTTCCGGACCTCCCAACCACCTCGTTTAACTACTACAAACTACTCCAATCATGCCTACCCCCAGTTCCTCTAAATACGGGAATTACTACACAATTCTTTCACTAGTTTTAAATTCACTATTTTTAAATTCACTGTCTTTAATTCACTGTCTTTAAGTTTGATTCGGTCTTCAAAGAGTAATTTTTCGTGGAATTGCATGGATCTGTAGCGTCTATTTTTTATTACTATTTTCTTTGCAAATGTTGGGTGAGAGAGAGAGAGAGATTGAATTCTTTATTTTCTTTAACGTTTTGACCTACACAGAATCTATTTTTTTTTTCCTTTATGTGAACAAGGAAGAAGAAAAATCCAAAAATAGATAAAATAAATAAAATTAAATAAATATAAATATAATAAATAATAAAATAAAAAATAGAATAAAAAGAAAAAAGAAAAGAAAAAATAAATAAAATAAATGGTAAAATAAGAAATAGAAAAAAATAAAATAAAAATAAATGAGATATATAAAATAAAATGAAAATCCGTTCCAAAGAAAGTTGAAAATAAAGACAGCAAAATCCCATACAATTTTTTTCCTTTTTTTATACAAACAAGGAATAAAAAAAAAAATCTGCCAGGTGTATCTCTTCCAAAAAAAACAAAAGTTGAAGATAAAAACCTCAGTATATCATTATCATCATCATCATCATCATCATCATCATCATCATCATCATCATCATCATCATCATCATCATCATCACCATCATCATCATCATCATCATCATCATCATCATCATCATCATCATCATCATCATCATCATCATCATCACCATCATCATCATCATCATCATCACCATCATCATCGTCATCACCCTCATCACCCTCATCATCATCATCACCACCCTCATCACCCCCATCATCATCATCATCATCACCTTAGCCTGATTCCCGATATTACAAAGAATTATCATCATCAAGGTGATATATTTACCTGTCTAATATTCCAGCTTCTTCTTCCGGTCCCAATCAGAAATTATGTTCTTAGCAGCGTAACTTCAGGCACTGATAAAGATAACATTGACTTTAACGAGTGAGTTATGGCCTCTGTATTATAAAGGCCAATTGAGAATGATGGATTGGGAGCAAGGTGGGGGATGGAGGGGAGATGGGGTGATGTTTAGAGTAGGGGGTGGATGTTGGGGATGGGGAGAGTTGAAGTTGGGGAAAGGTGGGGTAATATTTAGAGTAGGGGTGTGTGAGGGTTGGGGATGGTGGGGGTGGGATGGAGATCAAGGAGAGTGTTGGAGGTTTGGGATGAAATGGAGAGCGTGGGGAAGGTGGGGAGGTTGGGGTGGAGTTGAGAGCGTGGGAGGGTGTGAAGGTTGGGGAGGAGGTTGGGGTGGAGGTGGGGGTAAAGTTGAGAGGAGAAAGGCAAGGGGAGGGGAAGTTAAATTCCTCCACCTGTTTTTAATTAAGATATATTGCCTTTTTTTATATATTCTTTTTAATCTTAGAAAAAATAAGTAGCGTTGGAGTGAATTTTTGTGCATCTTTTACCATTTTATATAAAGGGTTGTTTGAGGCTAAGATGGGGTTGGAATTTCACGTAAGACGCAAGGTATATGGGAGTGCTGGGTGGTTAGTTTCTTGGCTGTACTGTAAAGGGGCGTAAATGTGTGTGTGTGTGTGTGTGTGTGTGTGTGTGTGTGTGTGTGTGTGTGTGTGTGTGTGTGTGTGTGTGTGTGTGTGTGTGTGTGCTTCCCTTTTAACAACTCCCTCTTTTCCTTCCTCCCTCATCTCCTTGCCTTCCCCCCTCCCTTCCTTTCCCTCCCTCCTTCTTTTCCTCCTTCACATTCGCCTCTCTATCTCTCTTCTTCCTTCCTCCCTCCCTCTCTTCTCCTCCCTCCATAGTTTTCTCTCAGCCTAACTTCACTTCCCCCTTCCCTTCTTCTCTCCCTCGATTCTTCCCTCCTCATCTTCATATCTCTCCCTCCCTCCCCTTTCCTCAATCCACCCCCTCTTTCCTTCCTCTTCCCTCCCTCAACTTTTTTACCTTCTACCTTCCCTTCTCACTCCCTCCCTCCCTTCCTCCCTGCCCCTCTCCCTCCCTCCCTTCTCCCTCCCTCCCTTCCTCCCTGCCTCCCATCCCTTCCTCCCTTCTCAATCCCTTCAGGAGCGCCTCAGCGAAGGGAAGATTTATATCAAGACGATAAATTATATATAGAAGATTCACCGAGAGAGAGAGAGAGAGAGAGAGAGAGAGATACCTTATGGACCCAACTTGGTGGTCCGGTTTGAATAAAGATGCATAAAACCTTAATCCTTATTCACAAGCGAATAAGTAGAGAGAGAGAGAGAGAGAGAATAACTGTCCAGACTTATTGCATTATTTTTATCCCTTCATTATGGTGACGCCTTTTATTATTATTATTATTATTATTATTATTATTATTATAATAATTATTATTATTATTATTATTATTATTATAATTATTATTATTATTATTATTATTATTATTATTATTATTATTATTAATGTTGTTGTTGTTCTTGTTATTTGTGGTACATAGAATTGAAGGGAAAAGTGAACTCCTTTTTTTAATATAAGGACAGTGTTCCATATTGTTTACATAATTATGTACACACAGCTTTAAATATATTACACACACACACACACACACACACACACACACACACACACACACACACACACACACACACACACACACACACACACACACACACACACACACACACACACACACATCAATAATACTACACACAGACCACCACAAAAACACGAGAAAAAAAAAATGACCTTCAAAACAAACTCTCCACTATCGAGAAAAATTTGAAAATCGAAAAAAAAAAATCTTAAAAAAACACACCTGTCCCGCAAATCACCTCTAATTATAAATATTAAAAAAAAATAAGAAAATACAAAATGTAAAAAAAAACACGCCCATCTCTAATTATAAATATTCAAAAAAACAAAAAACAAAAACTCAAAAACCACACCTGTCCCCCAAATCACCCCTAATTATAAATATTCCAATCCTGGCATGTAAATTCCTTGCGTCAGCCTCCATTATTTTTGTTAAGTAAGTGGCCGAGGAACTGGATTCATTTATATTCATCTTGAGTCATTGGCTGCATCTTATAATTTCCTGCTGATCTTCTTCTCTTTCTTGGATCTCTTCTCTTGCTTTCTCCACTTCTTCCATTTTCTCTCCGTTTCCTTTCTCTCTTCTTCTCTCCTCTTCCTTTCTTCTCTCCTCTTCCTTCCTCTTACTTCTTTGCTCTTCCTTCCTCATCCTTTCTCTACTTCTCTCCTTTTCCTTCCTCTTCCTCTCTCTACTTCTCTCCTTTTCCTTCCTCGTCTTTCTTCAATATATCCTGTTTTCCTTCCATTTCCTTTCTCCTCTTCCTTTCTCCTCTCTTCCTTTCCCTCCTCTCCTCTCCTCTCCTCTCCCCTCCCCTCCCCTCCCCTCCCCTCCCCTCCCCTCCCCTCCCCTCCTCTCCCCTCCCCTCCTCTCCTTTCCTCTCCTCTCCCCTCCCCTCCCCTCCTCTCCTCTCCTCTCCTCTCCCATCCTCTCACAACCTGGTTCCTGCCGTCCAAGCCTTATATTAATTTGCATATGATGGGCAATCCAAAAAAAATTAATTTCTCTCGTGGATGGTACGTGTGTGTGTGTGTGTGTGTGTGTGTGTGTGTGTGTGTGTGTGTGTGTGTGTGTGTGTGTGTATTTTACTCCTCCTTTCGCTCCATAGTTTTTTTTCATTGTAAAAAGCTGTTTATTTTCTTTTCCTTTTTTTTCTTTCCTTTTCGTGCATTTTTTTTTATAATCCGATTTCTTTATTTATTTTGTTTTCTTTTCTTTTCGTTTATTCTTACCCTCAGAAACACACACACACACACACACACACACACACACACACACACACACACACACTCTCTCTCTCTCTCTCTCTCTCTCTCTCTCTCTCTCTCTCTCTCTCTCTCTCCTAATCATTTGAAAGGACAGGTAAATTTCAGGTAGTCAATTATCAACCACGGTGATTTTGTGGCGTCATTGAAGGACTTAAGGCGGGTTATTTTCTTCCTGTTAGCTGAGGAAAACCGTCTGGTAAATGAAACAGGTGTGTGGAAAATCACGGTTATTATTTATAGGGTGATTTACGATGGTATTTAGTGGTGTTTGTAAATTCCATTCATATATGCTGTTGATTATGTTGTCTGGCTGTAGATAGATAGAGAGATAGAGGGATAGATAGATGGATGGATGGACTGATAGATTGATAGCAATGGGGAATACGTAAGGAGTCAGTGTGGCCTTAGCATAATCGTCTGGAGGTAATTAGAAGGAATAAGTAGTAGCAAGAGAGGGAGGTGTGAACTGGGAGCAGGGCAGTGAAATGGCGGGGGACAGGGCGACATGGAGGCGATTTGTTTGTGGCCACCACATGCGGGATTAAGGCGTCTGGCAAAAGATAGATAGATACAAGAAGGAATAATTAAGAAGTCAGTGTAGTGTTAGTAGAGTCGTCTGGAGGCAGCAAGAAATGAAGAACGGCTTGCCCTGATCTCAAGGAAGGTGACGTAGCCTTGAGGAGGTATGGACTCTGGTGTTGGTCCCTCCCCAGCCCTGATAGCAGTAGCCGCAATCCTGTTTCATCATCAGCTCATGAAATTAAATTATGTTCTAATATAATACCCGTCTGTTCATCCATCAGGGGTTAATGTTATGGCTTGTACATGGAGGGGGGAGAGGATAGAGAGGGAGGGGAGAGGAAGGGGAGTGAGGGAGGAAGAAATGGAGGTAGGGTGAGCGTAGGGTAGAAAGTTGAGGAAGGGAGTTGAGTACGGCAGTGAAGGGGAGGGAGACGGGGTTCTAGGAGGAAATGGGGTTTAGAGGGATGGGGAGAGGTAAGGAAACGAGGTGGGGAGATGAAGGAATACTGGGGAGAGGGAGAGAGAAGGAGGAGGGTACAGAGGGGGAAGGGAGGAACAGGGGAGGGGGAAAGGGAGCATACAGGAGGGGAGGGAGAGGGGGGAAAGAGGAGGGGCAAGAGTTAGGGTGAGGTGGAACATACATGGAGTGCCTGGGATGGATCACTACCTTAAGATGCATTAAAATCTCCTTCAGTGGCAGGACCCTGGATGAACTGGACAAGCCGCATTCTCCTCTTCACCTCTCTCTCTCTCTCTCTCAAGCCTGTCATCTTCCCCATCTCTCCTTATTTCATTTTGCTCTCTTTTCTCCTCTTCCAGTCTTTTTTTTTTTTCCTTCTTTCATGCCTCAGTGCTTCCTTCTTCTCGTCTCTTTTCCTTGCTCCTTCCTTCCTCTTTCCCTCCCTTTTACCTCTCCTTTCCCCTCTTACTCTCCTCCCTGCCCTCCTCTCCTTTCTCTTTCATCTCTATTTCCTCGTCTTTCATTTTCATCCTCCTTTTCTCCTATTTCCTCTCTCTCTTCCCACCCTCATTTCACATCTTCTACTGTATCCTTCCTATTTCTCTTTTCTTCTTCTTTCACAGTCTACTTTTCACCTATTATTCATTTCTCTCTCCCTGCTTATTCTTCCCTCCCACCTTCTCCCTCCCCTTCTCTCCCCCCCTCCCCCCCCCCGCCTAGCTCCTCCCTCGCCCCCTCCTCTCTCCTCTCGCCAAACTCTTCCCTCGCCCCCTACACCCCTCCCCTCCAGCTAACCACTTCGCCCACCGTCTCATATATCACCTCCTCCTTCCATATCCTCTCCCCTCCCCTCCCTCCCTCCCCCTCTACCTCCCTCCCTCCCTCCCTCCCTCCCTCCCTCCCTCCCTCCCTCCCTTCCTTCCTTCCTCCATCCATCTCTCCATTTCCTTCTCTTTCCTTCCTTCCTTCCTTCCTCTTCATCTCTTCTTTTTGATTACCTCTCATTCACCTTTCCTTACACTTTTTTCACTATCCATTCCTCTCTCTCTCTCTCTCTCTCTCTCTCTCTCTCTCTCTCTCTCTCTCTCTCTCTCTCTATCTATCTATCTATCAATCTATCTATCTATCTCTGTCTGTCTATCTATCTATCTATCTATCTATCTGTCTGTGTCTCTATCTATCTATCTATCTGTCTGTCTGTCTGTCTGTCTCTCTCTCTCTCTCTCTCTCTCTCTCTCTCTCTCTCTCTCTCTCTCTCTCTCTCTCTCTCTCTCTCTCTATCTATCTATCTATCTGTCTATCTATCTGTCTATGTCTCTATCCATCTACCTCTATCTCTATCTCTTCTTATTCCCGTCCTACTCTCCCTCTCCCTTTCCCTCTTCTCTCCCACTTCCTCTGTCTATCCCCTTCCCTCCCTTTCTCCCCTCTCCTCCCCATCTTCACCCCTTACCTGTGCTTCCATGTGTCAGGTCAAGGTAAAAAACTAATTAACCAGGTCAACAGGTGTCTTGTCAAATTAATCACCTCTTGATATTGTTAACTTCAGGTGTAGTGGTAATTAACTCTATATAATGATGTAATTGTAGTAGTCGCAATCCCAGGCCAATTTAGTCGTTAACCCGGTCAACTGCAGGCTGACTCTGATCCCTGCCTTGCATTCCACCATCCTCCTTTCGCGGGATAGGGAGGATTGAGATGTTTGTGCAGGAGGGTAGTGTAGCCGCCCGTTCATATCTGTGCCACCACGTGAAGGCCTCCCTCCCCATCGCCAGCATTACTCTTCAGCCCCCTCTCTATCCATCTATCTATCTGTTTATTTGTCTCTCTGTCTGTCTATCTGTCAACCTATTTATCTGTCAATCTGTCTCTGTCCATCCATCCATCCATCCATCCTACCGTCCATCCATCCATCCATCCATCCATCCATGTATATAAATCAGTTCATCTATCTATCTGTCTATCTATCTATCTGTCTATCTGTGTGTGGGGTAGGGGGGGGGATGGGACAGGGGTGACTATGATTGCAGGGGTGCATGGTTTTGTAACGAATTAGTCACCCCAGCAGCACCCCACCTCACACCCCACCCCACCCCACCTTGCACGAGACAAGAGGGAGAGTGGGAGGGGAGGGGGAGGAGAGGGAAGGGGTAGGGGAAGAAAAAAAGGAGGAGAAGAGGGTGGGAGGGGAGGGAGAGGAGAAATAAATGTGGAGAGTGTGGAAGAGTTGGAGGAAGGGGAAGGAGGGGAGGAGGAGGAGAGGAGGGATGAAGGGAAGGAATAGAAGGGGAGGGGAGAAGGGAAGGATGGAAGAGGGTGGGAGGAATGGAGGGAAGGAATGGAAGGGGAGGAAAGGATGAGGAGAGAATGGGAGGGAAATGAGAAGAAAGGGAGAGGAAAGAAATGGAATTATGGTAAGGTAAAAGAAAAAAGGGAGAAAAAGAGAGAAGGGAGAGAAAGAGAGGAGGGAGAGAAAGAGAGGAGGGAGAGAAAGTGGGAAGAGAGAAAAGAGAGAAGGAAAAGGGAGAGAAGAGAAGGGAAGAGGAGGGGAGGAGGAGAGAACTGGGTGAGAGGATGAAAGAGGAATGAGAGAGAGAGAGAGAGAGAGAGATAGAGAGAGGGAGAGAGAGAGAGAGAGAGAGAGAGAGAGAACGTAACTTTCTGGGGATAATTTACGTTCGTGTCTTTAGGGGACGGCTGGGGTGGGGGAGTATCCGGGAGTTTTAAGAGAGGCGCGAATCTCTCTCTCTCTCTCTCTCTCTCTCTCTCTCTCTCTCTCTCTCTCTCTCTCTCTCTCTCTCTTTGCATGTCTATCTGTTTTACCATCTATATGTCTGTCTGTCTCTGCACACACACACACACACACACACACACACACACACACACACACACACACACACACACACACACACACACACACACACAGTATTACGGCTTTACATCCTTCCCACAGCACTTCTTCGTGACTGGCATCTTATTCTGGTGTTAATCTTTTGTTAAAACTCATTGGCAGAAAAAGACAATGCTCTGGTCCTGCATCCATAGCACTTCTTCGTGACTAGATTTGCTTACATTCTTATACGCCTGCTAACCTCATCTTGCCCTTCTTTTTCCGTCTCCCTTACTTCCACTTTCTCCCTCTATTTCCACTCCCTTTTCCCCTTCCCTCCCCTCCCCTCCCCTCCTTCCCCTCTTCCTCCCCTTCCTCCCACCTTCTTCTCATATCCACCCATATATCTCCTCTGCTCCCCCATCCAACCCCCTACCCCCCTCTTCCCCCACCCTCCTACTCTTCATATTTCCCCCTGCCCTCCTTCTTCCCAACCTCCCCCCATCCTCCCCCCATCCTCCCCCTCTCTCCATTCCCTTCGATTCTCCTTCCTATCTCCCCTCCCCCCCTTTTTGTCCTTCCCCTTATCTCTCTTCCATCCCCCCTAACCACCTCCCCTTCCACCATCTCCCCCTCCTCCAGCCACTCCTTATCTTCCTCTTCTCCCCCTGCCGTCTCTCTTCCCTCACCGTACCCCCTCCCTCTCCCTCTTTTCTCTCCTCCCTACAAGTCTCTTTCTCCCCTCGTCCCTTCCTTTCTCCCCCTCCCTTCCTACCTCTCCCCAAGCCTACATCTACCCTCCCTCCTCCCCTCCCCTCCCCTCCCCTCCCCTCCCCTCCCCTCCCCTCCCTCCGTGCCATAAACAAAGTATTTTACGGTGGGTGTGCGGGTCGCGTTTACACACTATGCAAATCGGAGCCCGTGCCGATCGCCATACGGTTTGAACCCGGGTCTTTAGTCGTGAGAACCCGTCGTAAACATGATTTTTAAGTCCCCCCTCTAGCCCGCGGTGTGTGCCCCCGGAGGCGATGAGAGAGAGAGAGAGAGAGGTACACATATAGGATAGAGACTTGGATGGATAGGTAGGTCGTATGGGAGTGAGAAGAAGGAAGGATGGAAGGGGAGAGGATAGTGGAGGGGGAGATAGGAAGGATGGTAAGAATAGGAGGGGGATGGATAGTAACTAGTTTGTAATAGGAATAGTTACTTGGTATGTAAAGGGATGGGTAGGGGATAGTTAACTAGATAGATAGATGGATAGATAGGTAGATAGATAGATAGACAGGTGGATGGTTGGATGGTTCTTAGGTGGGATAGTGTATGGGAGACGTAAGGTTGATAGAGTTGAAGGGATAGAAGTAGGTGGGGACAGAAGGGGACAGATGAGTATGTGGGTGTGAGTTGCGGTGGATGGCAGAGAAGTTTGAAGGTGGGACGGATGATATATATATGGGAGATGGGATAGGGATGGGAGGGGCAGAAGGGATGGGGGATAGGGAGGATGTGGGTGTACGTGGGAGGAGGTGATAGGTAGATGGAAGAGAGGAGTAGGTGTTAAGAGAAAATTATTATATAGCTGAGAGAGAGAGAGAGAGAGAGAGAGAGAATGAACAAGGACAGGAACATGAGAGACAGAATAAGGCAAAGATAGTGACATATATGAAAGATAGAGATACAAAGACAGAGACACAGGGATAAAAAACAATGAGAGAGAGAGAGAGAGAGCAAAAGAAGACGAAGGAGGGAAAGATAGGGCCTGCCAAAGCTCCCTTAAGGCGACATTTAGTGATGGAAGGGTGAGAGATAAGGAGAAGGGCCGGAGTTATGAAGGAAGGGAGATGGAAAGGATAGCCCAGGGAGCGAGGGAGAGAGAGAGAGAGGGAGATAGGGCGGAGGGATGAAAGGGAGGGAGAGAAGGAGGGAGGAAGGGATGGAGGGCAAGAGAGAGGGGTAGAGAGGCATAAAAGAGGGAATAAGTGTGTGTGTGTGTGTGTGTGTGTGTGTGTGTGTGTGTGAGAGAGAGAGAGAGAGAGGGAGGGAGGGAGGGAGGGGGGGAACGAGAAAGAGAGATGGAGGGAGGTTAGAACGGGTCAAGAAGGATGGATGGCAAGTTGGAGGGGGAGGGGAGGGAGGGGGAGGGAGGGAAGGAGGGGGTTCGGGAGAGATGAAAGAGGACGGAGGAGGGATAGACGGAGAGACAGTGAGATAGGAGACAGTAATGAAGGACAGAGGGAGGGAAGGAGAGAGAGATATGTGCTAAGGACACGAGAACTGGAGGGACGGGAGGTAATTAAAGAAAATGAGAGAGAAAAAAAATACAAATTGAAAAACAAATTTGTCTTTTTCTCTCTCTTTTTTCTTTGACTTTTTTCACATTTTTTCAGACGGGTTTTAGTGAATTATTTCTTCTATTATTTTTTTCTTATTAATAAATTGTCTTCCCTTTTTATATATACTTTTTTTGATATTGTCAGTATTTTGAAAAGTGCATCATAGTTTGCTGTATATATATATTTTTTATTTTCTTTTTGCGATATTTCAAGTATTTTTTTCAAGTTTGCTGTATTCTTAACTTTTTTGTTCTCTCTCTCTCTCTCTCTCTCTCTCTCTCTCTCTCTCTCTCTCTCTCTCTCTCTCTCTCTCTCTCTCTCTCTCTCTCTCTCTAATTTAACTTTTGGGAAACACGTAATATTAAGGGATTACAAGAGTGTATTATCATTTCAACAACTTTCGTCTTTTTTTTTTACATGAAATAGTTTATTCACAGTAAGGAGAAATTAAGACTCCTACTGAACGAAGTAACATCACTTACCTTCGTCTGTCTCACTAAATTTCGTACATAAAAACGAAAAAAAATAATAATAATAATAACTCAGGTAATAATTTTCTCTCACCTTCCCCATTTAATCATACTCTCAAAAAAATCAGTCTTGGTTAAATCTATATATATTTTATTCTCTTAGGGAATCTATCTATCAATCTGTCTATTGTCTGACGCCTTAATCCCGTAACGGGTGGCCACAAACAAATCTCCTTGTCGCCCTGTCCCCCGCCATTTCATTGCCCTGCTCCCAGCTCACACACCCCTCTCTTAAGGAATCATTTACAGATATTTCGTATCGTATCGTTTATAAAGGCTCCATGGTCACCTAATGGCGGTTCTCCATGCTGCTTGATCTCTGGCAGCCTCCCTATCCAGTCCTTTATCCCTGAGGTCACACTTTATTTCATTTTAATCCATTAGAGTTATCGTTTATAAGGATTCCTTGGTCACCTAATGGCAACTCTCCATGCTGCTCGATCTCTGGCAGCCTCCCTATCCAGTCCCTTATCTCGGAGGTCACATTTCATTGTTTCATTTTAATTTAGAGTTATTGGTTATAAAGGTTCCTTCGACTCTCCATGCTGCTCGATCTCTGGCAGCCTCCTTATTCAGTCCTTTATCCCTGAGGTCACACTCTACCATTATTTCATTACATTTAGAATTTTGTCCTTTATAATATCAACCTCTCGACTCACTAATTTGCCCCATAAAGACTACTAATAACGTGAAGGATTATTTAAGATGTGACCCTTGACCTCAGATGACCTCGCCTGTGCCCCCAATTTGTAAACATGGGGGTGATGGTGGGGGGTCGCCTTATTAATGACACAGTGGCAATTAAAGGAGAGAGAGAGAGAGAGAGAGAGAGAGGGAGGGGGAGGAAAGGAGTGAGTGAGGAAGAGAAAGAGAAACCGTGGTGTAGGATAGTAAAAGATAGTGTATGTGTGTGTGTGTGTGTGTGTGTGTGTGTGTTTGTGTGTGTGTGTGTGTGTGTGTGTGTGTGTGTCTGAGAGAGAGAGAGAAAGGAGTAGAATGGTGAGGTATAAAATGTGAGACTGAAGGGAGTGTAGGTGATTTTGAGAGAGACAGACAGACAGACAGACAGACAGACAGACAGACAGATAGATAGACAGAGACAGACAGACAGACAGAAACATAGACAGAACGAAGAGGACACGACCCCACCCCGTCCCAAAACAGGGGTGAGAGAGGGGGGGGTCAAGGACTGTTCAATAATATAACACAGAAGCAATATATAAACAGCTGGGGGAGGGGCAGTTTAATGGTGACTATCGACCTCAAACTATAACTATCCACGTGAAATAGTAGTAATAGTTCGGTTTCCAATAGCAACCAACTCTACATCCAATCGAAGTTTTATGAGATGGAGATTGAAGGTGAGGTTATGATGATGGGGTGATATCGAGAAGTATACTTGTTCCTTCATGAGACTCCTTAACATTTGCCCCTCTGTGGTTTATTTCACCTCTCTCTCTCTCTCTCTCTCTCTCTCTCTCTTTCACACACACACACACACACCTTTTCCATCGCCATAACCACACCTTTCATTAACTTCTCCTCACCCCTCCCTCACCTCTTCCCGTGTGTGTGTGTGTGTGTGTGTGTGTGTGTGTGTGTGTAAATGAACCCTGTGTTTTTTTTCCATCATTTTCCTTCCCTTCATCTCCTTTACCCATCCCATTACCCCCCCCCCCGTCTTCCACTCTTTCTATCTCCCCTTCTTCATTTCTGCTCTCTTCCTTAACCACTTTCCTCCTCCTCTTCCTCCTCCTCCTCCTCCTCCTCCTCCTCCTCCTCCTCCTCCTCCTCCTCAGTCACTCATTACCCATCATCTCATATTTACGACTTCTCCTCTTATCGGTTCGTGTTATCACTTCTGCTCATCTCCTGCGTTTGCAAATGAAGATGATGTGTTGAGAGAGAGAGAGAGAGAGAGAGAGAGAGAGAGAGCAGTTATATATGTATTTGTATAACCGTATGTTTATATTGGTATGCACATGTATGTATGCATGTATATGTGTATGCATGTGTGTATATAATAGCAGTGTATATATATATATATCAATGTTTATGTAGGTGTGTATTTATGTATGTATGTGTGCATGAATGGATGTATGTGTATGTATATGTATGTATGCACGTACCTATGTATATGTGTGTCTCTTTGTATTTATGTATGTATGTGCGAATTAGTCATGTACACATCTCACCATCAACCCCCAGCTCTCATCACATAAGAACAGGGAGCGTGAGAGTCAAGGAGGCTGCCTAAGACTGTTTATAAATCCACTCTGACTTCTTTATGTCTTGTAATTGTGGTAGTTTGTCTTGGTTTTTCTTAAAGGGTTGTTCGTGTGTGTCTTGGAGATCTTGGCTATTCTGTGTGTGTGTGTGTGTGTGTGTGTGTGTGTGTGTGTGTGTGTGTGTGTGTGTGTGTGTGTGTGTGTGTGTGTGATCATCTATCCACTCTTTTCTTGGCACCCTCTTCCTTCAACACCTTCCTCTTTTCCCTCCCTATCCTCCCTACCATTCTCCTTCCCCTTCTTCCTTCTCTCCCTTCCCCCTCCTCCCTTTCTCTCCCATCCTCTCCCCTCCTTCAGCTCCCCGTCGCGTCTCTCTCCCCATGTAGCTGTGGGGAGGACGATGTAGGGTGTATCAAAGACCAGAATACGCTTCCTCCCCTCCCCCCTTCCCCACTTACCTCCTCTCTCCCCTTCCCCTCTCTTGCCTGCATATCTTACCCTCTACCTCCACCCTTTTCCTCCTTCGATCTCTTTCCACCCTTTTCCCCTCACCTCTCCCCCCTTCCTCACTTTTTCCTTCCCTTCCTTACCCTCCCCTCCCTCAAGCCCTTTTCCTCCTTCGACTTCTCAACTCCCTCACTCCTCACTTCCCCATTCCCTCTACCCAACCTCCCTCCCCTTCTTTTCTTGCTCTTCCTCACCCCATCTCCCTCCCCTCCCCTATCACTCTTACCTTTCTTCCTCCCCACCTTCCTCCCCTATTCTCCTTCTTTCCTACCTTCTGCTCCTCCCTCCCTCCCCTCCCTTGATACCCCTCCCTCTCATCCGTGCCCTCTAACTCCATATTGATAGATAGATAGATAGATAGATATAACGTCTGTGATAAATTTGTCCATCACAGAATATACTCCAATGATATAACTTTTCAGTTTCTATTACCATTTTATATCACTAATTACAATGCACATTAATTTCCTTATGGCAAGATTTTCATTACTAATTGGTGTTCACTGGAATTAATAGCCTTTTTATGGTCCTTGTATTTAACACTGTCTTTAAATTTGGCGAGAAGAAGGAGAGAACAGGACACCAAAATATACGGCCTTTAATTCACCTTTGTCACCTCGTATGTCACTCTAATTGCCTCTTATCTTAATTGGGGGGCCATTAATACTCACCCTTGTCACCCTAGCGTCACCTTAGGATGCCACCCACCTCTCCACCTGACAGCTGGTTTGGTGTTCCGTCTGGTTTGTGGTAGGGATGAGTCTCCTTGGTTACTAGTCAAAGTTACCTGCCTCTCTGACTACGCTTGGCCATCATCTCAACTACAAAATCATGGTTGTGTGTAATTCCATGAGGCTTACGTATGAGGTACGAATGAGTCTCCTTGGTTACTAGTCAATGGTACCTGCCTGTCTGACTACGCTTGGCCATCATATCAGCTGCTAAATCATTGTTGTTTGTGATTCGATGGGTATGAGGTACGAATGAGTCTCCTTGGTTACTAGTCAAAGTTACCTGCCTGTCTGGCCACACCTGGCCATCACCTGAGCTAATTGGGGTTACGGATCAGGTGAATATAGAGAGATTACAGAATTTCCCTCTAAATTAACCTTTACAATTATCTACTTATCACTTTAACTATCGACAGTTGTACCACTACATTAACTAACCCATACCATTCACTACCACTATCCAATCTGCATTACCACACACCCTGTCCCACTCCAGCTACCACCGCCAACAACTACCACCATCTCTAACCAAAACTATCCTCCCCGCTACTCCATCATTACTACCCTTCTATAACCCCCATTCCCCTATCTCCATCCCCACGACAAACACTTCCATCACCACCTCACATCTCCACCATCATCACCCTCATCACAATCACCACCATCATTTCTCTCCATCACTCCCTCCCTTCTGTACTCTCACTCCTCTGTCTCTCCCCGCACCACTAACACCTCCTTCACCACCTTTCATCTCCACCATCACCCTCACCACAATCATCACCATCATTTCTCTCCATCACCACCCTACCTCTGCCCTCACCATTGCTCAACTGTGTATCTCGTTTCTGCCATCACTGTCATCACCACCCACCCACCTACCACCATCACAGTAGACCCACCATCATCAACACCATCATTACCACCACCACTATGCTTACCAACCACACACCACCACTCACCACCGCCCACCTACCACCCACTAACACCATATTATCATCACAGTAAGACCACCATCACTAATAGTACCATAACCACACCCACCCACACCCACCTACACCCACCCGCACCCACCCACACCCACCTACACCCATCGCCACCCACCTACACCCAGCTACCTCCCTCCAGCACCATAATATCATCACAGTAGGGCCACTATCAAGGTAGACCGCACCTGCATAATCACCTTAGAAAACAGCAATTAAGAAGCGCACAGGTAGCGACTAATAGGTAGGCTGGCGGGGGAGCTACGGGACTGCTTACATTTGAACGTAGATGATGGGACGGCGGCGAAAGGGTTAAGTATAATTAAGTTAATCAAGCAGATATGAGGTGGTGCTGGGAGCGTAATTACCTGTGTGGCATTTCATTACTCCTTTTTAATTAGGTGCTTGATTTTATAATGAGTGGGTTAAAGTGATGCCATATTGGATTCTGGCTTGTCTGGGCTGTGAGGCAGGGCGCGCACACACACACACACACACACACACACACACACACACACACACACACACACACACACACACACACACACACGCAGGGGCAGCCAGACGTATCTTATTGAAAGTGATGAAGATGATGATGAAGAGGAGGACGAGGAGGTATGAAATAATCATAATGATAATAATAATAATAATAATAACGATACGGAAGACGATGATGATGCTACACGTGCCCACGGGGAAGGACAGTAAAGTATAAAAAGCAAAATAAGTCGCTTAAGAAAAGATGTTAGGGAGCTTCCTTAACCAGCAAGAATACCAACCAGGGTCTCCTAGGGCAGTCTTCTCGTTTGGTTAGGAAGCTCACTAACACCTCTTCCTTAGCGATTTATTCCTGGTTCTGCCTCGTTACCATATACTTGTGTCTTATTCAGGTAATGTTTTTTTAATGCTTGAAAAAGGAATCAAAAGCCAGAAGCCCTCCTAAGAGAGAGAGAGAGAGAGAGAGCCATATTCAAGATCCGTTCAGTCTATATTAAAAAGATATCAGATGCAAAAGAGAGGATATTAACGAGTTTGGAAAGTAAATCGCTAAGGAAGAGGTGCTAGGGAGCCTCCTTACCCTACGAGAAATCGGGCTCAGGTCTCAGGAACGTTGTCGCGTTTCCCTTTTAAGTTTCCCTTTAAATATGCCTTTAAATTCAACTTTAAAATTTCCTTTAAGTGTCCCTTTATATAAATTCTCCTATTTATTTAGTTTTTTTTTAGGAAGACTTCAGGTATTCAGGGCGTTAATGAGACAGGTGTATATAGACAGACAGGTAGACAGGAACAGCATACCTTAGACAGCAATCTTCGCTATTCTTATTCTGTTTTGTGTGTGTGTGTGTGTGTGTGTGTGTGTGTGTGTGTGTGTGTGTGTGTGTGTGTGTGTCTTTTTTCCCCTTTTCCATCCAGCTTAGCGAAGGCCTCGTAATGAAGGGGTTAATGAGAGAGGTGTGGACAGGTAGACAGACAGTAACAGCCTAAGGTAACAGCCATTTTTAGACAGCCATCTTTTTACTTTCTTTTTTTTCTCTTTTCTCTTTTTTTCTTTTTTTTTCTGTTTTTTCTTTTTTTTCTTTTTTTTCTGTGAGTTGATAAATTGTCGGCAGAGACTGAGAGAGATAAGGGGTGCTGCGGACGTGGATGTACTATCAGCATTTACTGCCCTCTTATCTAATGGGGGAGAGAGAGAGAGAGAGAGAGAAAGAGGGAGAGATGGGGGGGAGGAAGAAGACAACAAACAGAAATGGACATACAGAGACAGACAGATAGATGCAGATAGATAAATAGACAGACAGACAGATAGATAGATAGGTAGATAGATACAAAGAAAGCAATTATTCTACAGGTACTAAAATCAGATCACTATAAGGTCCACATTGCCATTGTATATATATCTAAGCATCTCTCTCTCTCTCTCTCTCTCTCTCTCTCTCTCTCTCTCTCTCTCTCTCTCTCTCTCAGGTGATAGGGTGTTATATGATACTTTTAACACTGGCTTTATCGTCCGCTATATTCCATGATGAGGGGGTCAGTTTCAGAGACTTGCTTATCTCGAGAATAATTTAAGTTCATTTATAAATACGTAATGCAGGCGGTTTTATCAGAAGACCTGTGAAAGTAGGGGCAGTTTGAGGGAGGGGAAGGTTGAGGAAGAGAGGAGGGGATGGTTGAGGTAGGGAAGGGGGAAGGGGAGGGGAGGGTTAGGGAGAGGGAGGGTAAAGGTAGGAGGATAAGAAAGGGAGAAGGGGGAGGGGGTTAGGATGTGTTGGTTGGGGGTAGGGGGAGGGGGTAAGGGAGTTGGTTGGGGGTAAGGGGGAGGGAGTGAGGAAGGGGGAGGGGATAAGAAGGGTCAAAGGGAAGAGGGGGAGGGGGTAATAAGGTGGAGGGTTGGGGTAAGGGGAGGTGGGGGGGTAAGATGTGGAGTATAAGGGGTGGGGGGATAAATAGGGAGGGGATAGGGGTAGAGGGGGTGGGTGGGGGAGGGTGAGGAAGTGGGCAAGTAAGGGGGGGTGGAGGGTAAGGGGTGGAGGGATGAGTAGGGAGGGGGTAGGGTATAGGTGGTGGGGAGGGGGAGAGGGACAGGTAATGGGTGGGGGGATGAATAGGGAGGGGGAAAAGGTAGGGCGGAGGGGAGGGGGCAGGTAATGGGGGGTGGAGGGAAGAGGGGATAACTAGGGAGGGGGGAAGGGTAGAGGGGGTTGGGAGGGGGAGGGGACCAGGTAAGGGGTGGGGGGTTAGGGGGGTTACCTGTAGGTCATTAATAACAGGTAAAGAAGCGCGGAAGGTCGGTAGCCACTTCGGAGCGCGCTAGGGGGCCGGCCTGTCACTTAACCCTTTTCCTACGAGAAGCACACCACTTCCTTACGAGGGGACGGATGAGGGAAATTGTCTGGTGATAATTACGATGAAGGGTAAAAAGATATAATGACAAATATAATGACATTGGAGGGTTTAATTGGAAAGTATTTCGTCATCATTATCATCGTTATCGTCGTCATCGTCGTCGTCGTTGTCTTCGTTATTATTATTATTATTATTATTATTATTATTTTTTCATTATTATCATCATCATCATTATCCATGTCCTCTCTTTACACGGTTATATAATTTCTCTCTCTCTCTCTCTCTCCCTCTCTCTCTCTCTCTCTCTCTCTCTCTCTCTCTCTCTCTCTCTCTCTCTCTCTCTCTCTCTCTCCCCAGATCTCACACTTTTCAACACTCTCATATATTCATTTTCCGGACAGACTCATTCCATCCTTCACCACCTCATTTCCCTCTCTGCCTACCGTCCTAAATCATCTCCCTTGCCTCTTATCTATCTATTTTGGCTACCTCATCTATTTTATCTACTTGTATCTATCGTGTGAGTATTAGGGTGGATGGATTCTGTGTTATCTGAATCTGTCTCTTTTAATGACATTGATAAAAAAATTCCTGTCACTTTTCTGTCTGTCTGTCTCTACCTGTTCATCTGTCTATCCATTTGTGTCTGTCTGCCTCTGTCTGTCCATCTATCTGTCTATCTACCTGTCTATCCATCTGTCCGCCTGATTGTATCTGTGTCTGTTTCTTTGCATCCGTCCATCCATCCATCCATCCATCCATCCATCTGTCTACAATGCCTGTCTATCTGTCTATCTTCTTATCTGTATATCCATCTATCTGTCTGTCTGTCTGTCTCCATCCATCCATCTATCCATCTGTCCATCCATCCATCCATCCATCCATCCATCCATCTATCTGTCAATCTGTCCATCTATATATCTCTGTCTATCTATCTATCTATCTATCAGACCCAGGACCAACCCCTTTCCCCAGTATACCCCCCTACCCTTAATTTCCCTCTTATCATCGTCCACTATCAAATTACTTCATTTAACTGATTTGTTTTTTTTTTATTATTTTTTAGGTTACTGGTCATATATGTTCAGCCTCTCAGTACACCATTCCAGGTCAGCAGCTTTTTTCTTTTTTAGTAATTCTCTCTCTCTCTCTCTCTCTCTCTCTCTCTCTCTCTCTCTCTCTCTCTCTCTCTCTCTCTCTCCCGAAACCCTATTTTTCCCTCCCCTCTCAGAACCATCAAGCCTCCCCCCCTCTCAGCCCCCACCTCGACCCCTCCCCACTCCAACCCCCCCTTCCAAACCCCTCCAACCCCCCCATGAGAGGTGTGAGAGCGATAAAGGTAGGCCCGATGGGGAAGTGGTTTATGGTAGGTAAGAGATGGGGGGGAAAATGGGTGGGTTTATCTTTTTAGGGCCAGGATTAGAGAGAGAGAGAGAGAAAGAAAGAGAGAGTGAGAGAGATGAGGATAAACAAGATTATACTCTCTTTCTGTCTTATCATAATTACTTGTCAATAATAATAATATAAGTAGTGGTATAGTGGTAGCAGTAGCAGCAGCAGCAGCAGTAGTAGTAGTAGTAGTAATAATAATAATAATAATAATAATAATAATAAAGTTCCACATTTTAACACACGTAATCTTCAAGAAACTTCTCTCCTTCGTACCTTTTGTGCTTCTCATCACCTCAGAATATTTCCTTAATCTGGGGTACATCTTGCTTTTGGGGCGTGAGAGAGAGAGAGAGAGAGAGAGAGAGAGAGAGAGAGAGAGAGAGAGAGAGAGAGAGGGAGGAAGACAGACAGATTCTCCACACACACACACACACACACACACACACACACACACACACACACACACACACACACACACACACACACCACTCTTATTTATTGTATTGAATTCACTCACTTTATGTCCTTCCTCTCATCTCTTTCTCCTCATCCTCCTATCCTTCTCTCCCTCCTTCCTCCTCTCCCTCTCCTCTCCCTCCTCCTCCTCCTTCCTCACCCTTTCTTCTCTCTGGTTCTCTGCCCTCTCCTCTTATCTCCCTCCTCCCCCTTCCTTCTCTTCCTTTCTTCTTTCCTTATCCCAATCACCCCATCCTGCCCCTCCTTTCTCTCTTCTTCCCCATCTTCTTTCCCTCACTATCTTCATTTCTCTCCCCCTCTATCTCCTCCCCTTCACCCCCACCTTCCTTCATTTTTTCTCCCTCTCCCCCACTTCTCCCTCGCCATCTCCCCCTCCTTCCCCCGCTATCTCCCCTCCACTATCCTGCTTTTCTCCTCTCTCCTCCCTCACTATCTCCCCCTCTCTCCCCTTCCCCACTATCTCCCCCTCTCTCCCCACCCCCACTATCTCCCCCTCCCCTCCTTCACTATCTTCCCCTCTCTCCCCTCCCTCACTATCTCCCCCTCTCTCCCCTCCCCCACCATCTTCCCCTCTCCCCTCCTCTCCCCACTCCAGCGACAACAGTTAAGTGGATATTAATGATGGCCGAGTGGGACCTTATCTCAGGGTTGTGAGGGCGGTCAATTTGATGCTTAATATTGAGGGAGAGAGAGAGAGAGAGAGAGAGGGAGAGACAGACAGACAGAGACAGACAGAGGGGGGGGAAGAGAGGGGGGCAATAGAGAGAGAGAGACAAGGGGAGATGTGAGTGAGGAAGGTAAATGAAAGGGAGAGACAGGTAAAAGAGACAGGTGAGAGAGAGAGAGAGGGGAGGGAGGGAGGAGAGCAATAGAGAGAGAGACAAGGGGGGAGGTGAGTAAGGTAGATGAAGGAAGAGACAGGTAAAAAAGGCAGATGTGTGTGTGTGTGTGTGTGTGTGTGTGTGAGAGAGAGAGAGAGAGAGAGAGAGAGAGAGAGAGAGAGAGAGAGAATCATCCCAGGTGTTAACAATCCCGCCACTTCAAAGGGGGAACCAAATAAACAAATAAATAAAAATAAACAAATAAACAAGCAAATAAATAAACAAATTAATAAACAAGTAAATAACTAAATAACTAAATAAACAAGTAAAGAAAAGACAATTATTAAAGAAAAGAAAATTCAAGAAAAACCTAAATTCCTACTCCCTTGCTCACCTGAAGACAGAAAAACAATTGAAGACAAGAGGACCATCAGAGGACGTCAAAACAACACGAAGAAAAAAAGAAAGAAAAAAATAGTATAAGCAGCTCAGGGGAGGCAGACAGGGCAAGACAGGCAGCGTTGGGTGGTAATGGAGTGGGTGAGGGAGAGAGAGAGAGAGAAAAAAAAAAGGGGGGGAGGGGGGATACAGGAGTTGATGATGAGATGTATGAATGGATGGTGACGAATGAGAGATTGGGGGGGGAAGGAGACACACACACACACACACACACAGGAAAAGAAAAGAAAACGAGAGGAAATGTTTAAGAAGCAAAATAGGAGGAAGAAGAGGAAGAAGGAGAAGTAGAAGAGGAGGAGGAGGAGGAGGTGGAGAGGAAGACGAAGAAGGTGCAGTAAGAGCTGAGAGGGACACTGGCATAATTTGAACCCCACCAGGAGGGCACACGCCACTATCTCATTCACAGCAACAACAACTACAACAACAATAACAACAACAACAACAACAACAATAACAACAACAACATTAACAAAAGCAACAACACTCGACATAACAATTCGAGAGTCATAAAACAGAGAGAGAGAGAGAGAGAGAGAGTTAAATACTGTCTATGTTTTAAAGATAAGTTTTTCCTTTATTGAAATACATCGTGATCTTTACTGTGATGACATTTTTATTTTTTTTATTTGTGTAGTGATAGTAGTAATAGTAGTAGTAGTAGTAACGGTAGTAGTAGTAGTAGTAATGGTAGTAGTAGTAGTAGTATTAGCAGTAGTAGTAGTAGTAGTAGATGCAGCCTAGTAGTTACAACCCCAAGCTCATGTAAACGTGAACCCAGTGGACTGCAGACTGATTTTTTCCTTCTACAGGCCACTACCTTTTTTGGGGGGATGGGGAGCAAGGGATAGGGAGCGACGGAAAGAGAGCGAGGGAATAGGGGGCGAAGGAGTAGGGAGCTAGGGAA
>NC_137002.1:7293740-7298740 GCF_032717465.1 Coenobita brevimanus | reverse complement strand
GCCATTTTTTCTTTTATTTCATCTGTATTTCATACTCAAGGAATCAAACACCTTTTCTCCTCTCTCTCTCTCTCTCTCTCTCTCTCTCTCTCTCTCTCTCTCTCTCTCTCCCCCTCTCCCTCCCTCTCTCTCTCTCTCTCTCTCTCTCTCTCTCTCTCTCTCTCTAATTAGGACATCCTTCGTTTGGGTACCTTTTCCCTAATTGTTTTACTGCCCGTTTAGGAAACCAAATCTTTTCTCTCTCTTTCTCAATTTCACTTCCAGCTGGTTAATCCCTCCTTTCTCGCTCTCTCCTCGCTCTCTCCTCTCTTTATTTTCTCTCTTTTGTCTCTCTGTTGATCTCTGTCTCTATATCTGCTTCTATCTATCTATTTATCTGTCTGTATTCGTTTATATCCCTTACTTCTCCACTACATCAAATCTCTTCCTTCTTTCCCTCCCTTTCTCTATCTCTACCTGCAACTCCTTCCCCTCCCCTCCCCTCCCCCTCTCTCTCCCCTCTCCTCTCTCCTCCCCTGATTGATTCTAGGACTGCAAGAACTGAACTCTGTCTACTGAAGGAGGCGTGTCAATCCCTTGTTTGGCAGGGCATACTCTTGTTTTCTTAGCCCGCCGGAGGGACGAGTGGGTGGGGGTGAGGAGGAGTGGGGAGGAGAGATAGAGGAGAAATGGGGGAGGTGAAATGGGGGAGAAGAAAGAGGAGGAAGGAAGGAAGGAAACAAAGAAAAAACAAGAAAAGAAAAAAAAAGAAAATAGAGAGAATTAAGAAAGAAAAAGAACCCAAGGCTGAAAACCTGCAAGTGTAAGAAAAGCTGACCAAAAGGGAAGTTAAATTCAAGATCTGTTCATTTCGAGGTTATTTGCATTTAAAAAGAGTGGAGGTCGTAGGCAGGGGGAAAGACAGACAGAACACCATCATCATCATCATCATCATCACTTTTTCCCCACTCAAGGATGGGGTGAAGAAATAAAATAAAAAAAAGTGATAGAAAAATGCATGACAGGAGCAGAAAAAAAAAATAATAAAAATAGATTGCACAGGGAGGTCAAAGAAAAATATTAAGGGAAAATGTATATGACAAGGAGTGATAAAAATGATAGGAAAATAGTGTATGACAAGGACGGGGTCATGTGTGTGTGTGTGTGTGAGAGAGAGAGAGAGAGAGAGAGAGCAAAAATTCGACATAGATTGATAGGGAGATGACCAAAGAGATGGGTAAATAGATGGATAGATAGATAGATAGGTAGATAGATAGATAGATAAAGAGAGAGACAGAGACAGACAGACAGAGACAGAACAAAAAATCGACATAGACTGATAGATAGAGGGATGAAGAGAGAGATAACTGGATAGATGAATATAGGTAGGTAAGTAGGTAGATAGATAGACAGATAGATATAAGAGCTACATGGCTAGAGAGAGAGAGAGAGAGAGAGAGAGAGAGAGAGAGAGAGAGAAAGAGTGAGAGAGAGAGAGAGAGAGAGAGAGAGAGAGAGAGAGAGAGAGAGGTGCAGATCAGGTGTGCAGTGTCTTGGGTTTCTGTTTTTCCTCTTCCTTATTCTCTGCCTCCTCGTTTCTCTGTTTAGATTAGCCCTGCGTCTTGCCCTTTCAGCCTTAGGTTCTTTTTTCAGCCTACGTCAGTCCCCTCAGCACCCTCGCAGTTCTCTAAAAATGGCTTCCTTTTTTTTTTTTTTAACTTATGTCTTCAGAAGTCTTTAATATCCTTGAGAGAGTTTTTTTTTTTTTAAGATATCTTGCCCCCTTCAGCTCCTTTGATGCTCAGGTGTAGTCAGGCTGGAAGGTTGATTTGACTAGTAACCAAGGAGACTCATTCCTACCTCAGGCTCATCAAATTTTATGCATTCATGATTTAGGTCACGTAAGGAAGCTCCCTAGCACCTCTTCCCTAGCGATTTATTTTTGGATTCGGCTGGTTAGTATCCTTTTGTAAGCTGTTTATGCAGAGTATGGATATGTTAGAAGGACTGATAGAACACAGGAGAATGCAGTGAGGTGTAATAAGCAAAATAAATCGCTTAGGAAAAGGTGTTGGGGAGCTTCCTTAAACGACGAGAGTGGCCCAGTTCCCTCAGATGAAAAAAAAACTATTGTAGAGTGAGATGTTGCTGTCTTTAACCCTTTCAGTACGAGTCCTTGATGTCCCCCCTTCCTTCATCCATTTTTTTTCTTTTTCATCTTCCTCCCCCTCCTTCCCCCCGTCTCACATGTCTTTCTGTCAACCCTGCATCATTCATGCCTCCATCCCTCCTCTCCCCCTCTTCTCTCCCCCTCTCTCTCTCTACTCTTCTCCTCCCCTTCTGTTCCTCTCTCTGTCTCCTCTCCATCTCCCAACCTTCCCAACCCCTCCTTCCTCTTTCTTCCTGTATCTCCTCTCCCCCTCCCCCCATCCGCCATCCCTCTCCCTTCGTCCCATACTTGCTCCCAGCCCTCCTCTTTTCAACTCTTTTCCATCCATCCATCCATCCTACCCTCTTTTCTCACTCCTTCCCTAACCCCTCTCTTCACCCTTCCCTCTCTCTCTCTCTCTACCTTCCAGTTTCCATCCATTCATCCATCGTGCATCCCTTACTCACTCCTACCCCTTCCCCTTTACTCCTCTCGTACCCCATTTCCCCTTCCTGCCCCCCTTCCTTCCTCTACCCCCTCTCCCCCTCCCCTACCCCCTCTCCCCCTCCCCTACCCCCTCTCTTCCCCTCCCCCACTCTCCCTTCCATCCCGTTTCCATCCATCCATCCTGCATCCCTGGCTTACTCACTCCTACCCCTTCCCCTCCCCCTCCCCCTGCCCCTTCCCCCTCCTTCCTCACTCTCTCCCTCTCCTCCCCCACCCCCTCCAGCTGTTTGCACGATGACACGATGCAAAAATCAAGATCAACGAGAGAGAGAGAGACAGACTGAACCCAACCAAACCATCCCCCACGGCCACCCCCACCACACCACCAACAGGTCAGCTGGGGTCAGGACTAATCACGTCACAAACACGTTCTAAACTCGTCCAGAACACGTCCCACACGGGGGCTAAGGCGGTTTGTGTCTAGAGCCCCGTTTTGATCCTGCTTTGAACCTGGTTGGCTTAGAAATTGACTTTGAAATTGATGAAAGACTGGGCAAGTGTGTGGTGGGGCATAGCCAGAGGGACCCACTTGCTGGCCTTACATGGGAGCGTGATGAAGACTTTGCCTCCATCCTTCCCCTCCCCCATTCCCTCCCTCCCCTCCCTCCCCTCCCTTCCCTCCCTCCTTCCCTCCTACGCCGCCTTGTGACCCCTCCACCTCGTGGCCTTCCTTCCCTCCCTCCCCTTCAACCCTCTTCTTCGTCCCTCCCTCCCTCCCACCCTTCCTTCCTTCCCTCCTTCCCTCCTTCCTTCCTTCCTTCCTTCCTTCCTTTCCTGCCTCTCCTTCCTTCCTTCGGTCCTTCCTTCCTTCCTTCCTTCCTTTCCTGCCTCTCTTTCCTTCCTCCGGTCCTTCCCTCCTTCCTTTCCTGCCTCTCCTTCCTTCCTTCGGTCCTCCTTCCTTCCTACCTTTCTTGCCTCTATTTCCTTCCTTCGGTCTCTCCTTCCTTCCTTCCTTCCTCTCCTTCCTTCCGTCCTCCATTGCTTCTCTCATCATCGTGCCTTTTCCTCCTCCTCTTCCTGTTCCTGCTTTCTTTCCTCCTTCCTTCCATTACATTTTCCTCCCTTCCCCCCCTTCCTTCCCCTCCTCTCCCCTTCCTCCCTTTTTCTGTCCTTCCTTCCTTCCTTCCCTCCTGCCTGCCTGCCTACCTGCCTGCCTGCCTGAATGTCTGTCGGTCTTTCCTTCTCAGTTACCTCGCTTTCACTACCTTCCTTTCTTCCTGTCTGTATGTTCCTATCGTGAAAAAAAAAGTTAGAATGACGATGACAGCGGCAGTGATGATGATGATGATGATGATGATGATGATAATAATGATGACATATATCCAACCCCTTCAGCTTGGAAAGTCTCCCCTGGGCCAGAGAAAGAGAGAGAGAGGGAGAGAGAGAGAGAGAGAGAGAGAGAGAGAGAGAGAGAGAGACACACACACACACACACACACACACACACACACACACACACACACACACACACACACACACACACACACACACACACACACACACACACACACACACACACACACACACACACACACACACACACACGAAAAAAGAAAAACTCGTCCTGAAATACCAAGAACAAGAGGGAGAGAGAGAGAGAGAGAGAAACTTCCAGAGATAGTAAGAACATAATCCAACACACGTCCTCGGGCTGAAGGGCATAATCCACATGACTTGCCTATTATGTCTCTTCACAGCCATTTATCTACTTGCAGGGTTTTATCTATTTTTTAATCTATTTTTTTCTGGTGGTTATCACGTCATTATATGTTTTTTTTCACGATCTGTCTGTCTGTCTGTCTGTCTCTCTCTCTCTCTCTCTCTCTCTCTCTCTCTCTCTCTCTCTCTCTCTCTTTATACGTAGGTAGGTAGGTAGGTAAGTAGGTAGGTAGGCAAACAGAGAGACAGACAGGTAGACATATAGATAGACGCTACATAGATAGACAGAGATAGATAGATAACAATTTACAGACAGACAGACAAAGAGGCGGACAAAAATAAATACTTAAGACCAAAAGTATTCCCGGCCTCCACTTTAAGCAAGGATGGGAATCAGTAAAAAAGATAATTATACCTGACAAGTGGAAATAAAACGGAGACGATAAGAACTGCAGGTGTTTGGCCATGTGGAGAGGATGGAGAGTGAGAGACTGACGAGGAGAGTGTATGTGAGTGAGGTGGAGGGGAAGGGGAAGGCCAAGGATGTGATGGAGGGATGGAGTGGAGAGGTATATGAGAGAGGGGGGTGTGAACTGGGAGCAGGGCGGTGAAATGGCGGGGGACAGGGCGACGTGGAGGCGATTTGTTTGTGGCCACCCCGTATAAGGGATTAAGGCGTCTTGCAATAGATAGATAGATAGATGGG
>NC_137002.1:7276240-7286240 GCF_032717465.1 Coenobita brevimanus | reverse complement strand
GTGTGTGTGTGTGTGTGTGTGTGTGTGTGTGTGTGTGTGTACATCTTTTTATCCACTTTTCCTCTTCTCTTTTTTGGTAGATAGATGGATAGATAGATAAATAGAGAGACAGACAGACAGACAGACAGACAGTGTGTGTGTATGTATGTAGGTGTGTGTGTACATCTTTTACCCATATTTCTCTTCCCTATTTTGGTCTACTAAAAGCCTAATGATCCTTTTTAAGTACCCCCTCAAAAAACAAAAACAAATAAAAAACGAAAAAAAAAGCAGTTTATATGGAAAATTAAGGAGACCCGAATATTGAAAACAAGTGTCGAACGCGTCGTAAAGCGAGGTCATATCTGGTCAAATTATGTGGAAGAAAATGGGAATTGGGTGTTGTGGCCGCTCATAAAAAACGGAATGAGCGAGGGAGGGGGGAGGGAAGGGGAGGGGGAGAAAGGAAGGGAGTGGAGATTGGTAGGATGAAGGAAAGGGAGGGAGGGAGGGACTGAAAGGATATGGGGAGGAAAGGGATGGGGTGGGGTATGAAGGGAGAAGAGGGAAGTATGGGGAAAGGGGGGGGGGAGTAGGGATTGTGAGGAGGGGATGATGTGGGGAGAGGAAGAGGTGAGGGATGGATGGGGAGAGGGAAGGAAGGAGTATAAGGAGGGCGTCGGAGGGTGGGGGAGAGAGGGGGAGGATGAGTGGGCAATGGGAGGGGAAGGGGGGAGAGATGGAAGGGAGACGGGGAGATGAGGTGGGAGTGGGAGAGGAGGAGGGTGGGGAGTGAGGGATTAGGGGATGATGATGATGATGATGATGATGATGAGAGAGAGAGAGAGAGAGAGAGAGAGAGAGAGCAGGAAAGTGTGGGGATGGAGGGAGAGATGAAAAGAAAAGGGAAGGGGAATGGATAGATGTGATAAGAGGAAGGATGGGAGGGAGGTAGAGAGAGGAGGAGGAGGAGGAGGAGGATGGAGAGGAGGATAGAGGGGGAGGACAGAAGGAGAGGAATATACGTGAAGAGGGGTGGGGAATAGAGTGAGAGGAATAGGAGGTAGATAGATAGAAAATAGATGTGAGAGGAAGAGGGGGAGGGGGAAGGTTGGAGAGGTGATATGGAGGATGTTGTTCAGATAAGGAAGCGAGGATGGAGGTGCAAGGATAGGAGATAGAGATACGAGAAGAGATAAGAAGGGATGGGGAAGAGAGAGACAATGGGGAGAGGTGAGGAGGGGAAGGTTGTTTGTCTATCTGTCTATCTATTATTCTCTCTCTCTCTCTCTCTCTCTCTCTCTCTCTCTCGTCCTCGTAGTGAAGGGGCCAGTTCGCACTATGATGTCATGCAAGATCCAGGGACTAAAATCATGCAACGTTTCATGATAAGAGAAAAATTATGGTGAAGAAAATGTATTTGTTTTGTATTTCTGTTTTAACTTTTCATGTTGTGTGTGTGTGTGTGTGTGTGTGTGTGTTATGTATGTATGTATGTATGTGTTTGCGCTCTTGTATACGTGTGTATGCTTTCGTGTGTACCTGTGTGTGTATTGTCTTCCCACCTTCGTACCATAAGCGGGTTGAACAGTGGCCGCAGGTGATTTGTTAGCAGCGTGGCCAGGTAACTCGGCATGACCTTTATAACCACTCCCTTTGACCCTCCCTTTGCACACCCCCTTTCTTTACCACACCCTTTAGAATAGCCTCCCTTTAGGCTTGGGTAGGGAAGGCAGGGTTGGGTTGGTTTGGGTTGGGTTGGATTGGTTTGGGTTGGATTGGGTTGGGTTGGGTTGGGTTGGCTTAGGTTATGCCCCTTGGAATACCCTCTCCCTTTACCACACCCTTTGGAATAATCTCCCTTTAGGTTAGGGTAGGAAAGGATGGGTTGGACTGGGTTGGGTTGGTTTGGGTTGGGTTACTCCCTTTGCAACTTCCTCCCTTTACTTTGCACACCCTTTGGACTCACCTCCCTTTACCTTATATTTTTTTAACATCCTCTCCCTGCCTTTTGGATCTCCTTCATATTAGTCAGCTACCTCATTGTCCCTCCCTCCCTCCCCCTTTTCTCTCTCCCTCCCTCCCTCCTCTTTTTCTCTCACTCTCCCTCACCCAGTTCTTATTTCCCCTTCCTTCTCCTCCTCCTCCCTGCACCTTTTTTCCTCTCCCTCTCCCTCCCCTTCACTCCCGCCTTCCTTTCTCCCTCTCCCCTCCCTCTCTCTCTCTCTCTCTCTCTCCTTCTGCTTGCATCATATTAGTCAACTCCCTCACTGTCCCCCCCCCTTTTTTCTCTCCCTCCCCCACCCTCTTCTGCTCCTCTTCCCTTTCCTCTCCTCCCCCTTCCCCTCTCCCTCTCCCCCTTCCCCTCTCCCTTTCTTCTCCCTTCTTGCTTCTCCCTGAATCATTCTAGTCTATTCCCCTATGACCCTTCCTCCTTTTCCCCTTCCCTTCCTCACCCACTACTTCACTTACCTTCCCCCTCCACCTCCCTCCCCTCACCCTTTCCTTCCCTCTCCCTCCCCTCACCCTTCCTTCACCCTTCCCCTCCCCCTCCCTCACCCTTTTCTTCCCTCTTCCCCTCTCCCTCGGTCACCCTTTCCTTCCCCCATCCCCTCCCCCTCCCACACCCTTTCCTTCCCCCTTCCTCTCCGTCATCCTTTCCCTCCCCCTCCCTCTCCCTCCTCCTCCCTGCCATCACATTAGTCATCTTCCATATGGCATGGTGGTGTAGGGCATATGCTAAATGTCAGGTACCCATGCATGCCCACCACTCAACCTCTTCAGCACTAGGACGGATTGTTAAAGTTGGTTCTTGCAACATACACACGATTTTTTTTTTGTTTTTTGTTTTTTATTTTTTTGTTTTTTTGTTACCCTTGCGACATCCAATGATTTTTTTTTTACTTGGGATATATTTTTATTTCATTCTTCCAACATCTAGACATCTTTTTCTAGCTTGGGATTTATGTTTTATTCATTTTTCAACATCCAGACGATTTTATTCAACCTAGGATAGCCTTGCAGTCAGATGAAGCAGGTGTCAAACAAATCAGGTGTCAAATAAAGCAGGTGTCAAATAGCGCAGGTGTCAAATAAAGCAGGTGTCAAATAGCACAGGTGTCAAATAAAGCAGGTGTCAAGTAAAGCAGTTGTCAAATAAAGCAGGTGTCAAATAAAGCAGGTGTTAAATAAAGCAGGTGTCAAATAAAGCAGGTGTCAAATAAAGCAGGTGTTAAATAAAGCAGGTGTCAAATAAAGCAGGTGTTAAATAAAGCAGGTGTTAAATAAAGCAGGTGTCAAATAAAGCAGGTGTCAAATAAAGCAGGTGTCAAATAAAGCAGGTGTCAAATAAAGCAGATGTTAAATAAAGCAGGTGTTCAGTAAAGCAGGTGTCAAATAAAGCAGGTGTTAAATAAAGCAGGTGTCAGACGTGAGGTGAAATGACCAAGTGACTGCGATGCGTGAACGTCCGAAATTGTAGCTACACACACACACACACACACACACACACACACACACACACACACACACACACACACACACACACACACACACACACTGTCCCAGGTAAAAGTGTGGCCAGCTGTACCTCTCATTCACCCACTGACTGATAGCCTAGAGGTCTGTTCTAAGCTTGATAAAATCGCTTAGAAATAATAATAATAATAATATAATAATAAAAACAGTGTATTTATGTCCTCGGGGTGCAGTGTCAAATATGGCTGCTCTCCTCATAACTCCACTACCTGTGCCCCCGTTTTCTTCCAGGGGACAAATTGTAAGGAGGGGGAACTGCGGTATTCCTTATCAAGATGCGCTACATAGACTGAATGGATGGTGATATGTCATGGCGTGTGGGGGTCTCAAAGTGCGCATTGTGAGTGACTCTTTGGATGCGACAAGGATAGGATAAGCCAGGGGGTGTGACTGGGCGATGGAGATTGAGGATGCGTTGGTTGTTGTGTGAATTATGTTTTCGTTTTTTATATATTTTGAGTTTATAATGACAGGAAAAATATATATGTGTATTTGGAGGAGTTCTTGGATGTGACACTTTTAGGACAAGCGAGGATGTGATTGGGAAGGGGAAATTGAGGAAGCCTAGGTTGCCGTGTGGATGTGTGGAGTAAAAAAGAAGAGGAGGAGGAGGAGGAGGAGGAAGATGAAGAAGAAGAAGGAGGAGGAGGAGGAGGAGGAGGAGGAGAAGAAGAAGAAAAAAGAAAAAAAATATTTAGCTATGGTATTTTACAAGAATTTGTTTTGTGGGACGAGATCGAGCAGGAAAACATACGATTGGGAGATGCAGATTGGAGAGGGGGAAGGTTGACGTGTGTGTGTGTGTGTGTGTGTGTGTGTGTGTGTGTGTGTGTGTGTGTGTAAGAGAGAGATTTAAGAGCAGGGAATGTCGGTGTGAGTTGTATATTGTGTTTGGGTGATTTGTGAGTGCAAGAAAAGTAGTTACCTTTAGTGCCTGTGATTTGTGAGAAGAAGAGTAGTTTGTGTGTGTGTGTGTGTGTGTGTGTGTGTGTGTGTGTGTAAGGCAGAGATGTGTAAGAACTGGAGCATCTTTGAGTTTGTGTGTGTGTGTGTGTGTGTGTGTGTGTGTGTGTGTGTAAGGCAGTGATGTGTAAGAACTGGAGCATCTTTGAGTTAGTGTGTGTGTGTGTGTGTGTGTGTGTGTGTGTGTGTGTGTGTGTGTGTATGTGTGTGTGTGTAAGGCAGTGATGTGTAAGAACTGGAGCATCTTTGAGTTTGTGTGTGTGTGTGTGTGTGTGTGTGTGTGTGTGTGTGTTTTATCAGTCGAGACAAGAAAAGATGACTTTCAATGTTTATCTGAATATTATAAGATTATTTACCTTATCTTGGTAACCATGAAGAAATAAATAAGATTCTTTTCTTTTTTCTGAGGTAATGATGCCAGAACAGGGGTAGACCAGCAACGCGTCTTAAGAAGGAGTAGCTGTGAGTGTTAAGAAATTTCGTTGTCTTGGAGATTGTAATGGAAGAAGTTGTGTGTGTGTGTGTGTGTGTGTGTGTGTGTGTGTGTGTGTGTGTGTGAGGGTAGCGGTCAGCTGGTAGGGATGTGGACTGATGAATATAAGACTCATTCCCTCAGCATTGCATCAGCACCTGAATAACATCCATACATCAATCATTATTCACTCTACTTTTTGAGTGAAGTATCTGATTGCTGTTTGAATGAAAAAAAATGTAAAAAAAAAAAACACACACACACTTAAGCTCTCTGGTTGTGAAAAGTCTGTTTGCTGTTTGAGGAAAAATCTAAACACACACACACACACACACACACACACACACACACACACACACACACACACACACACACACACACACACACACACACACCTGAATCTCCTGTCTGCTTGTGAAGTTGTGGTTGCTGTTTGGAGGAAGATACAGGCGCCGTACAAACAAGCAGTTAGACACATAAGCCCTTGTTTGGTGGTTGTTTGGTAGTTATAGAAGTGGAGATGAAGGATTAACAAACTCTTATGCCTTCATCCATCTTAGGAATATGTAAGGATAGGTGAAGGAGGCTCTTGTTTGAGGTCACTATCCTCGGTGGCTCTGTCAGTAGCGCCCCATTTACACAAGAATAGCGTTGGGGATGAAGTGATAGAGATGCCCAGTAGATCATCCCCCCATCCCCCCTTCTCCCCAGCTTCCCCCCCCTTGCTACTCCAAACCCCTTTACCGACCCTTCCCTTACCCCCTTTCCCCTCCCTCTCCCCTTCCTTCTCTCCCTTCCCCACCTCTTACCTATCCCCTCCCCCTTCCTACAGTCCTTTCCCTTCCCTTCTTATTCCCTTTCCCCTCTCCCCTCTTCCCCTCCCCTCCCCTTCGAGAGAGAGAGAGAGAGAGTTGGTCACGGTTCTGGGGGTGGTTACGCCTGCACACGAGTATCACCTAACCATCTAACTGGCCACTTAGGGGGGGACAGGCCCCTTAACGACCGTTGGAAATGGACACACAATTGACCCGAGGGGGGGTGGACACGCGGATTGACCTTTCCATTAACTCCTTTATTTATTTATTTTTCATGTGCTGTTTATTTTTGTTTTTATTTTTATTATTCTGATTATTTTAATGTTCTTTTATTTTTGGTTTATTTCTATGATTTTTTTGTTTCTTTTTTTGGTTTTTATTTTATTTATTTGATGACGTTTTCGTTTTATTTTTGGTTTATTTTCATTATTATTTTCAATTGTGATTTTTTGTTTTATTTTTGGTTTTATTTTTTTTATTGATGTTTTTATTTTGGGTTTATTTTCATGTTTATCTTTATTTTGATGTACTTGTTTTTTTCTTTTTCTTTCTTCTTCTTCTTCTTCATTCTTCTTCTTCTTTTTCTTCTTCTCCTCTTGTTGTTGTTGTTTTTTCCTCCTCCTCCTCCTCCTCCTTTTCCTCCTCCTCCTCCTTCTTCTTCTTCTTCTTCTTCTTCTTCTTCTTCTTCTTCTTCTCCTCCTCCTCCTCCTCCTCCTCCTCCTCTTGTGGCCGCAGCATCATCTGAAATTTGACTCCGGTGGACTACAGGCTGACATTGCCCTTATTCTCCAGTCCACCATCGTCCTTTCAGTGGGTAGGGAGAGAAATGAGAGACTTTGAATAGCCGGGCAGTGGATCCGCCTGGGTATATCAGTGCCACCACGTGAAGGCGTCCCTCTCCAAATTAACTACGTCCTCGGGCTGAAAGGTCCTAATTGAATCGCTAAGGAGCATTTCTTGACGGATACGAAGCTTCTTAAGTTATCTCGTACCTAAGAACATAATCCCTAATTTTACCCCTTTCCATCTCACGCATCTCCGAGAAACACAAGAGGAGAAGAGATCGAACCCCCGTCCCTCTGAACAGGCTACCACCGCCCTTGTGTCCCCAGGCCATAGGGGTTGAGATGGGTTGGGGTTCTAGGTGAGGTTTACGCCCCCTTCGTGGAGAGGTTCGGGTCAGTGTGTCACGTGGGTTAATGAGGAGGGGGCTATAGGAGCTCCTGGGGGGGTGGGGGTGGAGAGATAAGGAGAGATAAAGAGGGAGATAAGAAGGAGGAGGGATTTAGAGGAGATAATCTTGTGTATCTATCTGTTTTATGTATCTATTTGTCCATTATTATCTGTTCTATCTATCTATCTATCTATCTATCTATCTATATGTCTATCTAGCTTTCTGTCTGTCTAGAAGTATCCGTCTGTCTGTCTGTCTGCTTGTATCTATCTATCAGTGACTATCTGTCTGTCTGTCTGTCTGTGTATATGTGCCTTTTTAATTATCTCTCTCTCTCTCTCTCTCTCTCTCTCTCAAATCACCAACGTCCCAAAAAGCCTCAGTAAAACAACTTCATTATTTTCCCTATTTTAGCTATAGTTCTCTCCCCTTAGCCTTCCTAGTCACGAAGAAGTGCAGTGGGAGGGGAACGGGAAATAAGCTGCATAAAGACGAAAATCTGGGCCAACTTAAGGTGAAAGGACTGTCGTAATGAGTAATATTTCAAGACTTAACAGAATTACATGACAGGTGAAACTTTTACTATCAAGAGAAGGATTCCAGAACTCAGAGCTATGGTAGTAATATTAATGGTACCTTAGAGCATGGTAGTAAATTTAATGGTACCCTGGAGCATGGTAGGTAATGGTAGGCTGGGATATGGTAGGTGGTATTGGTGCGTCATGATAGGAACTGAGAAAAGGAATGGTATATTTTAATGGTATGGTGATGATCATGGTTGTTATGGGAATGTGAAGTTGATAATGGTATGCCAGTTAGAGATACAGGCCCGTCATTTCGTCAGGTTAAGGACGCTCCCTAACACCTCTTCCTTAGCGACTTATTTTTGGATATGGCTGGTTAATATCCTATTGTGCTTAATTTATGCAGAGTATGGCGATGTTTGAAAGATTTACATCACACAGAATAGGACAGCAAGGTGTAATAAATCAAATAAATCGCTTAGGGAAAGGTGTTAGGGAGCTTCCATAACCGACCAGACAAGGATGGTTGGAAATAGTAGTGGTAAATGGTAGTGGTGTTGATCCGTCATGGTAGGGGGAAAAATGGGAGAAATCACTAATATTGCTAAGGATATCGTGGTTATGGTGGTAGGAGAAATGGTAGGAACAAGCATGGTAGTTGAAGCAAATGGTAGGATAAGAAATGGTAGTTCCGTTTATGATATTGGGATCTTAGACATGGTAGCAGGGTTGATGCGTCATGGTGGAGAGAGAGAGAGAGAGACAGAGAGAGAAAGAGAGAGTCGTTTGGCTGCGTATTGATTAGTGAGAGAGTGCGTATTTGTATTTTTATTATTTTTATTTGAGAGAGAGAGAGAGAGAGAGAGGGGGGGGGATCTCGTTTGGATGTGTATTAATGATTGGGAGAATGTGTATGTGTATTTTTATTTGAGAGAGAGAGAGAGAGAGAGAGAGAGAGAGAGAGAGAGAGAGAGAGAGAGAGAGAGGGGCAAACTACCCATCCACAGTGGAATGATGACTCAACTCACCCTTGTAAATTGAAGCCTAATTGAATACCCCTTCCCTGACGAATACCCCTCCCTCCATACACCCCCTCCCTCCTACACCCCCCTCCACAGATACCCCCCTCCCTCCAACACCCCTCCCTCCATACACCCCTCCCCAGACACACCCCCAGACCCTCCCCCTCAACGATAAACACTTGTGGTGGAAAAAATAAACAACGTGGCTGCTTATCTGCCCCGGACACAAAACACACAGACAGGATGACATGATGGACCAGAGAGAGAGAGAGAGAGAGAGAGAGAGAGAGGGGATGTGTATTGATGAGAGAGTATGTGTATGTGTAATTTCGTTGAGAGAGAGAGAGAGAGAGAGAAGGGGGAAAGTTCTTGTTTGGATGTTTACTGATGAATGAGGGAGTATGTGTGTGTAATTTCATTTGAGAGAGAGAGAGAGAGAGAGAGAGACAGACAGACAGACAGAGGGACGACGACGGCCGCAACTATAAAGCAGTAAAGAATAAAGTGAAATAAACCAACATCAAGGCTATAAGGATAAAATTCCGTCCACAAAAAATATACTAGTCACGAAGAAGTGCAACGGGGCCTCTTTAACCGATGGGAAAAAGAAGCTAAAAGGGACTGACGATCCGACGAGGAGGAGGAAGGTTGTATGTGTCAGGGAGAGATAAGAAGTGATAAGAATTGACAGGAAAGCGTAAGGAATTGATAAAAATTGACGGGAAGACGTTCAGATCACCCGGGAATTGAGGGCAGCTGGGTGTGTGTGTATCTCTGGGTGTCAGGAAGCAGAGGTGTAGTTGACAAATGACCTGTGTGAACATAAACAGGCGTGGAGGGAAGGTTTAACCCCTTGGAGCCCAGTGTCCTCAGTACCGGTATGGGACAGAACTGGGAATTTTCAAAAGTTAATACAGTAGGGAACCCCTGGGTAGGGACCTAATGAGCTTCGCGACTATGAGTCGATAGGCGGAGGGCGGTACGCTTATTACCCTTCCAACACAATCCCTTGCCCAGGGACTCTTGGAGCCAATAGGATACACACACACATACGCACATTTAACACATATACACATACGTACACACATCTATCCATCCATCCATGTCTTCATTCATCCATCTATTTATCTGTCCATCCATCCATCCATACATACATACTTACGTACATGCATACATTCATACATACTTACATACACACACACAAATAAAATTGCCTTTAGTCTCATGAGTTACGAGAAAAATGAAAAAAGGAAAATTCTCTCTCTCTCTCTCTCTCTCTCTCTCTCTCTCTATGCACTTATTTATCTATTTATCTACCTTGACCCAACACGACAAAATATAAGCATCAACACTTTCCGCTCTCTCTCTCTCTCTCTCTCTCTCTCTCTCTCTCTCTCTCTCTCTCTCTCTCTCTCTCTCTCTCTCTCTCTCTCTCTCTCATCTATGGGCCCTTCACCACCTACGATAAGGAGTCAATCTTTTCTTTTTTATCTTTTTTTTATCTTTTTTTATAT
>NC_137002.1:7261240-7271240 GCF_032717465.1 Coenobita brevimanus | reverse complement strand
TTAAAGAAAAAAAATAATGGATTTAAATGGGTGGGTTTGGAGTCAGGAAGGGATGGCAGAGAGAGAGAGAGAGAGTAATAATAATAATAATAATAATGATAATAATAATAATAATAACAATGGGCAAAATGCATACGAAAAACGAAAAACTAAACCTTGATACGAGTTTATTAACCGCAGACACGTGAGAATTAGTAGACATCCGCTGCAACCAAAACACTAAATCTTACTGACTTGGGGGATTCGATAAAGCACTGGCATTTTTACATTTTTCGCCTTAACCAATTTCAGTTGCCTAAATGCCATTACTTCTTTACTTATTACAAGGTTTATATATAAGACTGAGCATTTGTGGAGCCTGGTTTGCGTTTTTAATCCGAATTTGAAGATTGACCAGAATCGATAATTTTCGGCGTCATGTACGATGTTTACATTTCAAACGCGGAGTAACTTTTGTTTGTGTGTGGCCGCCTACGAGTGTTTTCCCTCAATTGACCCTGTTTTCTTTCTGACCACTACTAGGTGGTGGCCAGAATTAGGATGCAAGTAAGGTGGAGGAATAGAAGAAGGGAAAGACGAGAGGAAGGAGTAGTTGCAAGGAGAGTGGAAAGGTTACAAGAGGATGAGAAAAAGGCAGAGTATAAGAGAGAAGTGGAGGAACGATTGGGCAAATATGAACTGGAGCAGATGGGAGACGTGGAAGGTGTGTGTAAGATATTTACAGAAGAAATATGTGCAGCATGTGATGTGGTGTGTGGAAGGAAGAGAAGACGGAGGGGGGTGCAAGGAACAGCGTGGTGGACAGAAGAGGTGAAACAGGCTGTGGCACAAAAGAAGAAAGCATACAATGAATGGATGAGAAATAGGGGCGTGGAAGAAGTTGAGAGGCGGAAGAGAGAGTTATATGTTGAAAGGAAGAGAGAGGTGAAGATATTAGTAAGAGAGAGTAAGAAGAGAGTGGATGAGGAATTTGGAAGGAATTTGAGTGTAAAGTGGAGGGACTGTAAGAAAATGTTCTGGAGAGAAGTGAAAAGAGTAAGACAGGGTGGAAATGAAGTTAGCAGGGGAGTGAAAGATAAAAATGGTAGATTACTAGTGGAGAAGGGAGAAAAAGTGAGCAGATGGAGAGAACACTTTAAGGAATTGTTGAACGTAGAGGATGGAAGTAATGCGAGTATAAGTGGCTGGGGAATGGCTGGGAGAAGGAGGGAGGTGAGAAGACAGGAAGAAATTAGTAGGATAGAAGTTGTGGAAGCAATGAAGAAAGTTAAATCGGGGAAAGCCCCAGGAATTGATGGAGTGTGTGGTGAAATGCTGAAGCATGGGGGAGAGATAGTAGTAGAATGGATGTGGAAGATGTGCAGATTGGCCTGGGAGGAAGGTAGAGTCCCGGAGGATTGGAAGTCAGGTATAATTATTCCCTTGTACAAAGGAAAAGGGGAAAAAGAAGTGTGTGGTAATCATAGGGGCATTTGTCTTCTTAGTATAATAGGAAAAGTGTATGGTAGGATACTTATAGACAAAGTAAGAGAAAGAACAGAGAAATTAGTTGGAGAAGAACAGGGAGGCTTTAGGAAGGGAAGAGGTTGTGTAGATCAGATATTCATTCTTAGATCTTTAGTGGAAAAGTTTCTAGAGAAGGGAAAGAAGTTGTATGCGGCTTTCATGGATTTGGAGAAAGCATATGACAGGGTGGATAGACAAGGATTGTGGAAAGTGTTAAGAATATATGGAGTAGATGGGAAGTTGTTGAATGCTGTGAAGAGTATGTACGATGGTGCGAAGGCTGCAGTGCGTGTGGATGGTGAACTAAGTGAATTTTTCTCTTTGAAAGTTGGTTTGAAACAGGGATGTGTCATGTCTCCATGGTTGTTCAATCTGTACATGGATGGGGTAATAAAAGAGGTACAAGGTAGGGTAGTGGATGTTGGAGTGGCCCTGTTGAGAGAGGATAATGTTTGGAAACTCCCTGTACTGTTGTTTGCAGATGATACTGTGTTGTTGAGTGAAGACGAAGGGGAGCTGCAAGGCTTGGTGGATGAGTTTGAGAGTGTGTGTAAGAAACGGAACCTAAAGGTGAATGTAGGGAAGTGTAAAGTGATGGTCTTTGAGAGAGGTGAAGTCAGTGAATGTACAGCGAGGTTGGATGGTGAGGAATTGGAAAATGTGAGTACGTTTAAGTATTTGGGTAGTGTGATGAGTAAGGATGGAGGTTTGGAGGGTGAAGTGCTTGAAAGGGTACAGCAGGGAAGAAAGGTTGCTGGTTCCTTGAAAGCAGTGATAGGAAACAGGGAAGTGAGCATGGAAGTAAAAAAGTTACTGCATGACAGTATTGTGATACCAACTCTAACGTACGGAAGTGAAGCTTGGACATTGTTGGAAGGACACAAGTCAAGAGTGAGAGCAGTGGAAATGAGTTATTTAAGAGGAGCCTGTGGAGTCACGTGGAGAGACAGGCTGACGAATGAGGATATAAAGGAACGTTGTGGTGTGGATGTGGATGTGATAGGAAGCGTTGTGAGGAACACACTGAGGTGGTTTGGCCATGTGGAGAGGATGGAGGGTGAAAGACTGACAAAGAGAGTGTATGTGAGTGAGGTGGAGGGTGGAAGAGGGAGGGGGAGACCGAGGATGAGATGGAGGGATGGGGTGGAGAGGTATATGAGAGAGGGGGGTGTGAGTTGGGAGCAGGGCAGTGAAATGGCGGGGGACAGGGCGACTTGGAGGCGATTTGTTTGTGGCCACCCCAAACGGGATTGAGGCGTCTGGCAATAGATAGATAGATAGACCCTGTTTTCTCCAATAATCAAGGTAATTAGACTCATTTTGACCTACCAGAATCATTACCATGTGTCGTGGAGTGAGATGAGTAGATGTGAGTGTGTGGAGATGAGATCAGGTATCAGGATGGATGAGAGAAATTAGAGAATGTCCATGTCGGATTGTTTTGTTTGTTGATGTTAGTTTTTGTGGATTTTTGACGTAATTTTCATGGATTTCGCGCCTTATCGACGAAGATATGTGTTCTAGCATTGTATTAGTATATGGAAATCGCTATGGCAAGATAAAATAAGTTTGAGGCGTTTATATAAGGAAGAATGTAGTGTAGGGTGGGTTTCAAGAATGGGCAGGGTAGGATACGGCGTCTGCGCACCAGCTTCTCAAGTCGCCGCGCACCTTTTTCTCAAGACGCTTACCTGAGACTCACGGAGGAGATACCTGGTTGTTTTTAAGGTGATATAGGATTCTTAGCACCCAATTTTTAGCAATTTATTCTGCACGTCACGCCTGAGTTCCCTCTCGTGGAAGTAGGTTTAGGTCTTATAAATATCACATCAGGAATCTAGTACCTTAAGAGATTATTTTAGAGAGGGAGAGAGAGAGGTCAGATGCAAGAGAGGGGAGGGGGGGTATCTATGTGTGGGGTCTGAATTGGAGGGATGGAGGAGGAAAAAGAAGAAAAAATGTAAAGGCATTATAATATCCAGTAATATTGTAGTGTACTTAACCACTCCTTTTGGGATTAAGATAGATAGATAAATAGTCACAGGCAGATAGATAAGATAGATTTAACCTCTAACAATACAGAAAGTTTAATACAGTAATGGGAGAGGATAGGTAGATAGACATAGATAGATAGAAAGAGATTAATCACACTAATAATGCATACAAATATTAATACACAGATAAGAGGGACTATCATCATTTTACCCCTTCAGTCCGATAACGTGTATTTTTTATCTTTACTTTTTAGAAGATTTTGTGAAACAGAAAAAGGTGCCTTGTAGTAAAGGGGTTAATGAAGGCAATATCTAACCCCTCCAGTTAAAAAAAACTAAAAAAAAAAAAGTTAGAGATAGTAGAAGTAAAATATATGAAATGTCAGTAAGTTGAAGTGTGTGTGTGTGAAAAGAGGAAGAATAATGAAGGAGAAACGGAAAGAGGGAAGAGGAAGGAGAGACAGGAAGGAAAAGGAGCAGAGATAATAACCATAATAGAGAGAGAGAGAGGGAGGGGGTTGACCATCCGCCACACACACAATGGGTAAGTTGTTTATTTACACCATGTTGGTCTGCCCTAAGTGAGACGGATGGCTGACCTTACCGACACTCATTTGATGGGTGGAGGTGGGGGTGAGGCAGGGGGGAAGGTAGGGGTAGGTAGGAGAGGTAGGGGTGAGGCAGGGGCAGGGAGGAAAGTCGGGGTGAGGTAAGGGTTGGCAAAATTGAAGTAGGGAGGACAGAGTAGGAAGATGGGAAAAGGAGGGTGAGGAGGAGGAAGGTACAAAGGAGTACAAAGGAAAGCAAACAGCAACAGACCTATTGGCCCTTTAAAGGCTGCTTGTTTCAGAGAAGATTATCACTATGATAACTAATTCTACAAGATGAGAGTAAGGATAGTAAAACAAGAGGGCTCTCCCCCACCCACCAAACCCTCCAGTGGAAGCTGGCAGGAGAAAAGTGAGAAGGTCCACCATGTAGCATAGAAAAGCTGACATGGAATTTTCACAGGAAAGACTGAAAAGTGGTAAACTATATTGTGTCTTACTATGTCTATACACTGCAAGTGTCAGTAAGCTACAATTATCATTAATTACATAAAATTTCCCTGTTATAGTTTCATTGCAATGTGAAATAGAGAAAAGCAGCTTACATTATTATTCAGTCGTGAAGGTGTTTAGCTGGGGATTTGAAGCGAGACGCTTATCCAAGCAGTTTTTGAATGTCATCACTGTACTGCAGTTAGTGACATCCCTGGGATGTCATTGATTGCAGTACAGTGATGTTAACAACTCTGTACAGTGATGTGAACAACTCTGTTAAAGAAAAAATGTTTGGCTTCATTAGACTGGAAATGCTTTCCATTAATATTATACCTACCGGTATACCTCTAGTATAGTTCGAACGATCAGTTGCAAAGTACGGTACTTGTCAACATCGATATTATCAATTCCTGTAATAATCCTGAATACTTGAATCAGATCCCCTCGTAGTCTGTGCTTTGGTAAGTTTAATAACTTTTGCTCATTTAATCGCTCCCCGTATGATCTGTTTCTCGGTCTGGGTATCATTTTTGTTACTCGTCGCTAAACACTGTCTAATTTTTTTATATCTCTCCTGTAGTGCGGTGACCAGAACTGCACACAGCACTCTACAATAGATGTAGACGCACTAAGGAATTGTACGGGATAAGAATTATATTTCACGTTTGAACTCAGATGAGCAAACTGTAAAACCAACTATGGTAGTTTGTTAGCTATCTTTATAGCTTCTGCGCACTGTTTACTTGGCTTCAGATCATCTGTTACAATTGTTCCTGGATCCATTTCATGGTTTAAATTCATGAGTTGAGAATGATTCATTGTATAACTAAATTGTTCATTTTTACTGCCAATATTTAGAACTTTGCATTTATCAGTATTGAAATCCATTTGCCATTTTTTCAGCCAGTTAAGCAATTTGTCAAGATCCCTTTGAATTGGTATTCATTGTTCTGGGGTATCTGCTCTATTACCAGTGTTCGTATTGTCAGCAAATTTTGATATTTTACAAAACACACCTTCATCAGTGTCGTCTGTATAAATCAAGAACAATATAGGACCCAAAACTGAGGCTTGTGGTATTTCAACTATAACATTTTTCCAGTTTAATTCCTTACCATTGATTACAACTCTTAGTTTATGGTTTGTAAGCCAGCTTTCAGTTAGTACACTTCCACCGATACCATAGATGCACAGTTTCTCGACAAGTCGGATATGTGGAACTTTATCAAATGCTTTTTTGAAGTTAAGGTAAGTGACATTGACTGATTTAGTGCTGTCATACAAGTTGATATTGAAAAAATCCAGTAGATTAGTAAGACATGAACGCTTATTTCCGAATCCGTGCTGAGAGTCCTTGATGAGATTGTTCAGTTTTAAATGCTTGACCAATTTATCTCTAATTATGGTTTCTAACAACTTGCAAACAACTGATGTCAAGCTTATTGGTCGGTGAATGGTGGGTTGAGATTTGTCTCCCTTTTTGAATAAAGGAGTACAAAGGAAAGCGAACAACAACAGCTAATGGGCCTTTCGAGGCTGCTTGGTACAGAGAAGACTATCACTATATGATAACTAATTCTACAAATTGAAGGTAGAAAGGAAAGTAGGAGAGGTAGGGGTGATGCTGGGGCAGGGAGGAAGGTAGGAGAGGTAGAGGTGAGTCAGGGGTAGATTGGGGAAAAGAGTGAGGCAAGTGTAAGGATAGGTTGGGAGATGTTGGAGTTGAGAAGAGGTAAAGGTGATGCAGCTAGGAAAAATAAGGGAGGCAGTAGAGGTAGGGGAGGCAAGAAGCATGGTGGATTTAGGTGAAAGGAGAGGTGGGGTGAGGCAGAGGAAAACAGGTGAGATAGAATGAGGCAGAGGGAGGCAGAAGAACTATAGTGAGGCAGTGATAGACAGAAATGGGTTAGGCAAAGGAAAGAGAGGGTGGGGTGAGGCAAGGGAGAGGAAGAGATTGACAGGGAAAGTTAGAAGTGAGCAGGGAGAGGCAGGAACAGAAATGAAAGAAAAGAATATGAAGAAACAGGGGAAAAGAAGAGTAAACAGGAGGAACTCAAGAAAAATGGAAGATAATGAGAATGGGTGTGTGAAAAATGAGGAAGTTTAGGGAGATAGGAATGAGTGAAGAGGGGAAGAGGAGAACAAGGAGTCAAAGGAGATAACTTATTGGTTATTGATGAGGATAAATGGAGATAAAAAAAATAGGGAGATTAACACATAAGGACAATGCAGAGAGAGAGAGAGAGAGAGGAAATGGGAACAAAAAAGAAGCGATAATAGGTAAATAAGTAGAATGGATGAGATATTTTTTTTTCATTTTCATTTCTTTATCTGTCTGTCCATCTACCTGTCTGTCTGTCTGTTTTTCTTTCCTCCATTTCCTTTCTTTGATTTTTTTTTTTTTGACTCAACATAGATTTTGACCTGCTGTTTCGTGAGGTCCAAAAGCCCTCCTATTTACAACACACCTTCACATGTCACCTTTTCGGCGCTAATTCCCACCGTCCATACTGAATACATGCTAGGACTGTTTTATTTAGGACCGGTGTGATGGAATTAGTGGGGGTATTTTTATGACATGTTGATTGATTTTGTGAAAGAGTAAAGTTTTAGCGACATTCATTTAAGCGAAATTTTGTGTGTGTGTGTGTGTGTGTGTGTGTGTGTGTGTGTGTGTGTGTGTGTGTGTGTGTGTGTGTGTGTGTGTGTGCAGTTATAGGCTGGTATTTATGTAAGTTGTAAGTTATCATTTACACATATCAATAATGCCATCCTTTTGTACTCTCCCCAACCCCTGCCCATGTCTACCCCTCCTCCCCACTTCCCTATCTCCCCATCACCTCCCCATTTCCCCCACCTCCTCTCCACCCTCACCCCACACCCTCACTCTTCTCTTTCACCCTCCTCCTTTCCTCCACATTTCCCCCTCTTCTCTTCCTCCACATCTCTCCCTCCTCTCTTCCTGCCCATTTCCCCTCTCCTCCCATCTCACCCTCTTCTCTTCCTCCCCATCTTACCCTCTTCTTCCTCATCTCACCCTCTTCACTTCCTCCCCATCTCACGCTCTTCTCTTTCTCCCCGTCTCACCCTCTTCTCTTCCACCACATCTCACCCTCTTCTCTTCCTCCCCATCTCACCCTCTTCTCTTCCTCCCCATCTCTCCCCTTCCTTGTCTCTCCCCCTCTCCCATCTCCCCCTCCCCCTCCCCATCTCCCCCTCCCCTCTGTCTAAATGAACTACTAAATCCAACGTGTTAGAGACTAGCAGCAAAAAATCGAAAACCCTCTGACCCCCCCGCTGGTAGGGCTGTATCAAACACCACCGACATGGAGAGGGAGAGGGAGAGAGAGAAAGAGGAGAAGGGAGAGGAAAGGAGGGTAGAGGAAGAGAGAGGGAGAAAAAGGAGAAGGAGGGAGAGTAGAAGGAGATGGAGAAGAGAGAGGAGAGGGAGGAGAAGAGGAAGCAGAAGGTACAGAGAGAGGGAAAGGGAGAGGAGAGGGAGAAAGAAGAGAAAATAGAGGAAGGGACGATTGAGGAAAGAGAGGGAGAGGAAAGGGAGAGATAGGAGGAGAGGGAGAAAGAGGAGAAGGTAGAGGAAGAGGGAGGGAGAGAGGCAGAGGAAGATGGAAAAAGAGAAGGAAAGGAGAAGGTAAGATTGTGAGTAGAAAAGGATGAGAGGGTAGTGGAAAAGGGAGGGAGGAGGAGAGAGAGGCTAAAATTGGGAGTAAAGGAGGGAGAAAAGGAAAGGGGAGAGGAAGAGAAAGAAGAAGGAAGGGAGAGGAGAAAGAAAAGGAAGGGGAAGGCGGAGGGAGGGGGTGAAGTTGGAATGAAGGGAGGTGAGAAAGAGGAATAGGGAGAGAGAGAGAGAGAGAGAGGGGGGGGGGAGAGAATTACATAGTTACTGTACATAGACCACACATACATTCCACTCCTTACTAGGTGGTCTGAATTTATATTAATAGAAAGACATTCTCTAATTACAAACGTTCAATAAGAGAGAGAGAGAGAGAGAGAGAGAGAGAGAGAGAGAGAGAGAGAGAGAGGAATGAAATGCTTTGTATGTGTGTGGGTGGGGGTCGGGGTATGGGTGATGGGATATGGGTCAGGGTGGAGTGATGGGGAGGGGAATGGGGAGGAGGAGGGGAAAGGGAAGAGGAAGTAGGGGGAAGAGGAGGGAGGGGGAAGAGGTGAAAGAGGTTAGGGTAAAGTAGAAAGAAGTTAAGGGAAGGGTAGGGGAAGGGAGGGGGGGTAGGAGTAACAGGTTGAGAGAGGGGGAGGAGGAGGTAGGGGGAGGGGTGAGAGGTCAAGGAGAGATGGAGGGATGTAGACAAGTGTAGGGGTGGTTGTGGAGGGTAATAGTGTACTAATTACTGAGGCAAATGGGGTGAGGGAAGGGGTAGGGCTGTTAAGAGGGGGTTGTTAGGGTGGAATGGGGTGGTGGTTCGTGTATACGTTAGAGAGAGAGAGAGGAGAAATAAGTGGAATAAACTGAAAAAGAGGGGAGATTCCTGAGTGTGTGTGTGTGTGTGTGTGTGTGTGTGTGTGTACCAAGACCACACAGAGCTTATGGTCCCAATTAGGAGTTTTGGCCTTGATATTAATAAAAAACTTGTTATCAATTCATAGGAGTTATAAAGAAAAGGGTAATATAGTTGAGAGAGAGAGAGAGAGAGAGAGAGAGAGAGAGGCTAAGAAAGTACACAAATGGAAATACATAAGAAGACGAAGTAAAGGATGAAAAATAATGTTTGTATAATGAGAACTATATGAATGATAAATTGTTACATAGACCACACAGATCTGGAGGTCCTTACTGGGTGGTCAGGCTTGAAAATTAGTATAGTTAGTTTTTAATTTCAGAAGCATAAGGCTCTCCCCCACTCTCCAGACCCCCCAGATGTCAGCAGTACAGGAAAATCGGAAGAAGCAGTGATTTTTTTTTTCTCTCTCTCTCTCTCCTTCAACCTTTTCTTTTGTTACCCACCTTCCATCCATCCTTCCTCCCTCCTTCATATTCCTTTCTCCTCCTCCTTCTCGTCTGTCCTCTCTCTTTTCTCTTCTGTCTTCTCCCTTTTCTCTTCTGCCTTCTTTCTTTTCTATCTTCTCTCTTTTCTCTTCTATTACTACACCTCCAACGATTCAGCCTTCATCCATCCATCCATCCATCGATTCGTGACTCCCTCTTATGTATCTCTCTCTCAACATTCTCTTCTTTCTCATTCCCTCCCTTCTCCTCAATCCCTCTCTCTTTCTCTTCATACTTCTTTATCTCCCACTCACTGTCTTACTCTTTCTCACCTCCCACATAACCCACCCCTCCCTCCCTTCCCTTCTTCCTCCCCCACACCCTCTCTACCTCTCCCTTCCCTTCCCCTTGTCCCTCCCTCTCCCCTTCCCTGCTTCCCCCCCTAATTCTCCTTTCCCACACTCCCACACACTCCATCCCTCCCACATATA
>NC_137002.1:7251240-7256240 GCF_032717465.1 Coenobita brevimanus | reverse complement strand
CCGACTACCGAACAACCCACAGCTACCGTAACTAAGTAGAAAATCGGTACTGGGCATTCCACCAACCCGGGATGCTGCGCCAAAGTACCCCCTTATGCTCCACCCCCGTCACTGCACCTCAACCCACCTCGATAAAGCACGTCTGATAAAGCCCCCTGATATTGACATGAGTGTGGATCTATGGCGACTTAGGACCTGCCTGCCATTACCTGTTGTTGCAGAGGTTGATGGTATCTCGGGCGCCTTCTCCTCCTCCTCCTCCTGGTCTTGCTTCCTCCCTCCCTCCTACCCACCTACATCTCTCAGCCTAATTTGGTTTCCCTCCCACTACATATGTTCTCTTCATCCAGTCAAAGCCAACTTCATGTAATCTTCCATAGTCTATCCTAACCTAGCCTAACCTAATCAAACCTAACCTAACGTAACTTATAAACGAACGAGTACAATGGAAACAAGTCGACCAACCCACCCCAAGGACTCTCAACCACACTACACCACACCACACCACACCACACCACACCACATAACCGAGCGAGTGCAAAAAATATCTAACCATTCCATAACTTCCTTCCTCTTCCCTTGTGATCGCTTTTCAGCGTGGGATCACTGGCGTAAGGGGTGTTAGACTCCTAAGGAAGGGTTGGACTAATTCTTTTCTTATTCTGGTTCCTTTTTTTTAATCTTGCGTATATATTTCTTTCTGTCTTCCTTCTTTCCTTCATGCATAGTTTACTTTTCCTTTCCTTTCTTCTTTCTCCTCTCTCTCTCTCTCTCTCTCTCTCTCTCTCTCACACACACACACACACACACACACACACACACACACACACACACACACACACACACACACACACACACAGGTAGTTAGTCCCTGGAAGACTGACATAACTAATCGGTGCATTGAAATAGGGATTAGGGGTGGGTTCCATAGAGAGAGAGAGAGAGTTTTAGCGGATCTTTACTGAGTAGGGACAGAAACGCCTAGGAGTCCATTCGTTGAGACCACCCCTCACAGAATAGACAGACAGACAGATAGATAGGTAGATAGATAGATAGATAGATAGATGCAGATGGACTCTCCCTTGGGCCCTTCACTGTCATGACTTTCCCTCTTATCCTCCCTCTGCATCTTTCCTCCTCCCTCTTACCCCTCCATATTTCCTCATCTCCTCTTTTACCTCATTATCCTCTCCCCTACTCCCCACCTTCCTTTTTCCCTCCTTCTTCCCCTCCCCCTCCACCGTCTGTCCCCCCTCTCTCCTCCCCATTCCCCTCCCTTTCCCTCTCCCTTGCCCTCCCCTGCCCATTCCCCTCCCCCTCACCCCAAGTCCACTCGACCCTATTTTATGAGGTCATCCATCACAGCTCCCAGTATTGCAAGTCTCACCTCCCAAGGAATCTATTATAGGGCCTCATAACCTAATCAAACCTAACAGCACAACATAGCACAGCACAGCACACCACAGCACAGCACAGCACGAGAAAGCAAAACAACACAGCACAACACAAGAAAGCAAAGCATATCACAGCACAACGCAACACAGCACAACGCAACACAACACAGCAGTGCAAAACAAAACACAGCACAGCACAGCATACCTTAACTCATGAATCTATCACAGGATTTTCTAACCTAGTCTAACATACCCTAACACAGCAGAACATAACACGACATACCACCACAGCACAGCACGACCCAACCAGACCTAACCTAACCAAACCTAACCTTACCTAACCTAGCCCATCCTAACCAACCCAACCCAACCCTACCCTACCCTACCCTACCCTACCCTACCCTACCCTACCCTACCCTACCCTACCCTACCCTACCCAACCCAACTCAACCCAACCCAACCCAACCCAATGCAAGTCGACCCTGTATACAAACTAATTCATCAAGCCTTCTAGGAACCCATCTATTAACTCTTCTAAGCTTGGAGTGGTGTGTAATCTAGTAAAGAATATGTAACAGGAGTGAGTATGCTTAGAAAGTTGATAAATATGCTTAGAATGTTGATAAATACGGGCCGGGGACTCCACCTCAAAATCTATCATAGCACCGCGATCCTGTGTTAGTGATTAATCCCCCGGCAATATCAGGCGATTAAGTCGGACGGGAGCAGGTGTTGGGGAAGGGGCTGGAGGGGGAGAGAAGGGGAGAGTTTTGGGAGGAAGGATTGGAGGGGGAAGAAAGTAGGGGAGGGAGGAGTGGGGAGGAAAGGAGTTGGGGTGGGATTGGAGGGGGAGAAGAGAGAGAAAGGAGGGGTTTGGGAGGGGAGAAGAAGAGGTTAAGGAAGAGAGAGAGAGAGAGAGAGAGATTGGGAGGGGAGGGATTGGAGGGAGAGAGTAGAAGAGAGGGTTTTTTAAAGGAGGGGGTTTTAGGAAGAGAGAAGGAGGGATTGTGGTGGGGGATTGAGGGGTAGGTAGAGGTAGAGGCGAGGGAGGGACGGGGATGGAGGGCGATGGGGGTGGGGAAGAAGAAGGTGGGGAGAAGGTATTTTAGGATGAGGGAAGAATTGGAGTTGTGGGGAGGGAAAGGAGGGAGTAGATGGGGAGGGATGGAGTAAGGAGATGGAGGGATGGATGAAGGATGGACTGAAGGAGAGTATATGTATTGCATTCTGTATGGAGATGAGGATGTGGGATTTGGGATTATAGATTTTTTGCATCAGTTTTTTTTGGAGATGTGAAGTAGGATGGATGGATGGATGGAAGAGTCGATGGATGGATGGATGGATAGATAGGTAAGAAAGAATGGATAGATGGATGGATGGATGGATGGGTGGATAAGAAAGGATGGATGGATAAGAAAGGATGGATGGATGGGTGGATAAGAAAGGATGGATGGATGGATGGATAAGAAAGGATGGATGGATAAGAAAGGATGGATGGATTGATGGGTAAGAAAGGATGGATGGATGGATATATGGGTAAGAAAGGATGGATGGATGGATAAGAAAGGATGGATGAGACAGACTGAATTATTGTGAGCAGGATTGGTTTTTAGTAATGTGAATTTTCAAACAGTTAAGTTTCTATTTTTTGTTTACATATGAAAATATATGAAAAGAGTTTAAAACTTGTCGATTTTTTCATCATCCTAACCCTATCTCTCTCTCTCTCTCTCACACACACACACACACACACCGTATTAGCTTTTGACTCGGGGTTTGATAACAAGGATGATGGAGATGAGATATTGAGGAGTTAAGACCGTAAAATTAAAATGTAGTATGCATGAGAGGAGAGGAGAGGAAGAGGAGGAGGAGGAGGAGGAGGAGGAGGAGGAGGAAGAGGAAGAGGAAGTGGAAGAGGAGAGGACAAGGAAGAAGAGAAGGAATGCATACATAGTCAAGACCCTAAAATTGGAATATAGCATGCATGAAAGGAGGATAGGAGAGGAGAGGAGGAGGAGGAGGAGAGGAGAAGAGGAGGAGGAAGAGAAGGAATGCATACAGAGGGATGCTGAAGAAAGAGAGAGAGAGAGAGAGAGAGAGAGGGACAGAGACAGACAGACAGAAAAATAATCACAAAGAAAGTGTTGCCGAATGTCCCCAGGTGCATCGTTTGACATCCTTGGCTTCCTACTGACATCCTAAGCCTCTAATCTTCTCACCTGTGCTCCGGATGTCAAGGTGAATGTGAGCTTAATTGGGCGGGGAGCTTACCTGGGCTGAGCTGAGGGGCTGTGATCAATACTTGCCTGCCGGGTGGAGGTGTGGAGCTTAGAGTTGGATCATATTACTGGTTTGGTTGAGCTGAGAATAGATAGATGAAAGATAGATAGATAGATAGATAGGTAAATGAATACATAGATAGATAGATAGATTTTTATTATGAAATTCAGTGCGGTATCATTATCTACCAGTCCAGTGTTGATTCTCTCTCTCTCTCTCTCTCTTTTTCTCTCTCTCTCTCTCTTTCTCCAGCACACACACACACACACACACACACACACACACACACACACACACACACACACACACACACACACACACACACACACACACACACACACACACACACACACAACACCTACTCAATACTTTTCCCCCACTTAATCTTCTATCTGCTTATCCGCTCATTTCTGCTCCTTCAGTTACCTGCTTGACTGCTTATTTACCCTTCTGCTTCTCTGCCTACTTTGTCTGTGGAAATTTACGAGTGCTGGTAAATTGACTTAAAAATCTCTCTCTCTCTCTCTCTCTCTCTCTCTCTCTCTCTCTCTCTCTTATCCCAGCCCCTCTTTACCTCCTTGCCAGCCCCCTCCATCATTCCTACTTCCCTTCATCTTCCCTCCCCTCCCCTCCCCTCCTTTCCCCTCCTTTCTCCTCCCCCCTCCCCTCCCCTCCTCTCCCCTATCCCTGTCCTAACTGTGAAAAATTAATAGATTTTCATTCCTCTCTTTTTTTTCTCACTTTTTTTTTGAGTGAGTTAATTTGCCGAGCACCAGACGATAATATGGAAGGTTATGTCCGCCTGTCAGTCAGAAAGGTGAGAGAGAGAGAGAGAGAGAGAGAGAGAGAGAGAGAGAGAGAGAGAGAGAGAGAGAGAGGGAGAAACAGTACGAGTGAATAATTGAGATAGGTAGATAGAATGGCAGAAAGATAAATAGATAGATAGATGAGCAGATAGATGATTAGATAAGTAAACAGACAGTTAGACAGACACAGATAGATAGATAATAGATAGATGGATAAGCAGACAGGTAGGTAGGTATGTAGGTAGGTAGGTAGGTGGATGAATGGGTGGATGGATGAATAAGTAGGTACGTAGGTAAGTAGGGAGTAGGTAAATATGTAGATGAGTAAGTTGGTGGATCGGTAGGTAGGTAAGAAGGTAGGTAGGTAGATAGATAGATAGTCAAATAGATAGATTAATCCGTATACTTACCAGCCTAAAAATAATCACCTTAGGACAGCAAGAATACACAGGACAGGTGAAAGACGGGAAGCGTGCCTAATTTGGACACCTGTATTCTCTCTCTCTCTCACTCACAC
>NC_137002.1:7238740-7243740 GCF_032717465.1 Coenobita brevimanus | reverse complement strand
GAACTAGAGGGAATGTGGTCTGTCAGTCGGACCGGGAGGAGGAAGAAGAAAAAGAGGAGGTGGAAGAAGAGGGGGAGGAAGAGGAAGAAGAAGAAGGAGGAGGAAGAAATTGTGTGTTTTTGTGTTATCTTTGGTGGGACCTTAGCACATGAGGAAATAAGGAGAATTTTTTTGTGGGTGGACCTACGTGTACTAGGAACTAAGAGGCTAATTTGTTTTAAGAGGAAATGGGGAGTTTAAGAGGAATTGGGAAATTTAAAGAGGAACAGGATTTTAGAGGAATTGGGGATTTTAAGAGGAACTGGGGATTTTAAGAGGAACTGGGGATTTTTAAGAGGAACGGGATTGTCAGAGGAATGGGGAATTTTAAGAGGCACTGGGGATTTGAAGAGGAACGGGACTTAAGAGAAGCGAGATTTAAAGGGAACGGGGGATTTAAGAGGAATTGGGGATTTTTAAGATGAATTGGGGATTTTTAAGAGGGACGGGATTTTAAGAGGAACTGGTGATTTTTCAGAGGGACGATTTTAAGACGAAAATCGTCTAACGGTTGACAAAATAGTCTAATGGAAAAAAATCGTCCATTGGTGAAAAAACCGTTTGATGGAAAAAAATCGTCCAATGGTGAAAAAATCGTGTAATGGAAAAAAATCGCAGTGAAGGTTGGCTAAAATCGCTCTGCCCGACTGACATTTTCGTCTCGGTCCAACTCGGTCTGTGTTTGCTAATTCGGCCTGTCGAAACCGCAGTCAGGGAGCACTTGAGGGTCTGGAGAGGAGGGGGGAGAGGGAGAGAGAGAGGAGAGAGAGAGGGAGAGGGAGAGGGAGAGCGAGGAGGGGATCTGGATATGGAAGTCCTTGTTACTCCTTGTGTTCCTCTCACCATTTCTTCTACAGTTTCTTGAGATTTTTTCCAGTTTTGTCTTTTCACTCTCATTCATGTCTTATTTTGGTTCTTTTCTGTTATTTTTTTTTTTCACTGTTCTCTCTCTTCTTTCATCTTATCGTCTTTTGTTCTCTATTGTCTTGTCTTTTCCTCTCTCTGTTTTTCAATTTTCTTATTTGTTTTCAATGGTTTCTTTCTAGCCTCTTCACTCTCCTTGTCATTCTCTCTGTTATTCATTTTTCCTATATGTTTTTAATGTTTTTTTTTTCTTGTCTCCTCACTCTCCTTGTCATTCTCTTCTTATCTCTCAGTTACTCTTCTTTTCCTCTCTCTTCCTTCTTATATAACATCTGATGGAGGGGTTGGAATATAGACGTGCCTGTTACTCGTCTTTGTCTCATTCTACTTTATTTTTCTCCTATCTCTTTTATTTTTCTCTATTTCTTGGTTGATGAGAGAATTTTTATATCATTTTCTTAATTCCTGTCTTCCCTGCCCATCTCTGTTTACGTCACCTCTTCCTTCTTTTCCCTTCTCTTCTCTTTCTGTTGTATTTTCTTTTTTTTTTTCCTTCTTTCCCTCCTCTCTCATCTCCTCTTCTCCAGTCTTCCCTTGTCTTCATTTCTTGTCCTGTGTGTTTTCTTGTATACGTCTTTGTCCATTTATTTCCACTTCTCCATTCTCTTCCTTTCTTGTTCTCTTGTGTCTGCTCTTCTTCCCTCTTATCCTGTCCTTCCGTCTCCTCTCTTGTTGTGGCCTTTTGTTATTCTTATTTATTCTCTCATACAAGATCTGACAGAGCGTGTGTTGAGACAGAATGTAGATTATTATTATTATTATTATTATTATTGTTATTTACTCCTGGGCTTCCTTTTTTTTCAGTTTTTCCTTCTTTTTTTTGTACCAATTAAATATAGGAGCCTGGTGTGTTTTTTTTTTAATTTCCTCTTTCCTCTTTTCTCCTTTCTTTCCCTTTTTTCCTTCTTGTAGGCTTTTCTCGTCATTCCACTCATTTTTCTTCTCTTCTAGTCTTTTTCATCTTTTCATTTCCCCCCTCCTCACCTTCCTCCTTCCTTATTTCTTCGTCTTTTCTCTCATCTCTTCTCCACTCCTCTTCTCTTCTCTTCTCTTCTCTTCGCTTCTCCTCTTCTCTCCTCTCCTCTCCTCTCCGCTTCTCTTTTTCTTAACTCTTCATCTTTTCTCTCTTCTCTTCTCTCCTTTGTTTCATTCATCTTTCCCTCCAGTGCCTACACTCCATACAGTTTCACTTCCTTCCCTCTCCCCATTTCTTCCTTTCCTCCCTCTTCCACCTCCTCTTCCTTCCCTCCCCCCTTCTCCTCCTCTACCTACCCCTTCTCTCTCCCTCCACCTCCCCCTTCCTCCCACAACCCCCACCATGACTTGACAAAAACACAACTCCTCTCTCCCTCTGCTTTGCTTGTAATTTGCTTATGTACAGTATATATATATATATATATATATATATATATATATATATATATATATATATATATATATATATATATTTCTCTCTCTCGCTCGCTCTCGCTCTTTAAAGTATCTCTACCGCTCTCCTCTATCCTCTCTGTCTATCCATCCTTCTGTTTCTCTCCTTAACCCTCTCTCTCTCTCTCTCTCTCTCTCTCTCTATCTATCTATCTAAACTATCTCTACCTCTCTCCTCTATCTCTGTATATCCTCTTCGTCTATCCATCTATCTACTAAACCCTCTTACTAATGTTTCCACAGATTTCTCTCTCCTGCTCGATCTCTGTCTACTACAAACTCTGTCTCTTTAGCTTAGATCAAAAAGAGTGACTATCCTTTATTCAGAGCCTCTTTCATTTGCATAAGAATTACCGTCACTTCCCCACTAAACTTAACTTTTGGTCGCTGTGTTGGGGGAGGGGGTGGGGAGGTGCTTGGGGGTGGGTGGAGGGGGTGGGGAAGTGGTGTGTGTGGTGGGGGAAGGAGGTGTGTGTCTGGGAGGGAGTTGATGGTGTGTGTGTGTGTGTGTGTGTGTGTGTGTGTGTGTGTGTGTGTGTGTGTGAGAGTGATAGAGATGTTTGTTGATTGTGTGTGTGTGTGTATGTGTGTGTGTGTGTTTGTGTGTGTGTGTGTGTGTGTCCCCGATAGATAGGTGAATAGCTAACGGAGTATGTGTGTCTGTTTGTCTGTCTGTTCATGTCTGTCTGCCTCTGTGTGTGTGTGTGTGTGTGTGTGTGTGTGTGTGTATCGATGTATGTGTGTATAATGAAAAGAAGAAGGAAATTAATGTATTAGTATCGTTGTATCTCTTTTAGTGCAGCAGATGAAGAGTCGTGCGAATAGAGGCGATGTTTCTTCCCTGCGCTGACAACCGTGTAAATAACCCACCTCTGAGGCCACCTGAGAGAGAGAGAGAGAGAGAGAGAGAGAGAGAGAGAGAGAGAGAGAGAGAGAGAGAGAGAAGGGGGTGGAGGAGGAGGGGGGAGGGAGGTAGATGAAAAACTGTACAGGAAGATCAGAAGAGAAAAAAATAAGGACGTTTAAGAAAGTAGACGAGAGAGAGAGAGAGAGAGAGAGAGAGAGAGAGAGAGAGAGAGAGAGAGAATCCGGTTTCATCAGTAAGAAAAAGCAGGGGTGATTCAAGAAAGATTCATCCTGACCCCCTTGCCCCCAACCCACATAAACACACACACATGAACGTACGTACGGGTATTTCTCAGCGCGCACACACACACACACACACACACACACACACACACACACACACACACACACACACACACACACACACACACACACACACACACACACACACACACACATCCTCCATCACTCTAACACATTCCTCTTTGCCAACTCGCTTTATCATAGATCTTCTCCCTCACATTTTCCTCTCTCTCTCTCTTTTTCTCTCTCTCTCTCTCCTAACTTTTTTTTTTTTTCTGGTGAGCAAGTGTAGTCAGGTTGGAATGTAAATAATTTGACTAGTAACCAAGGAGACTCATTCGTACCTCATAGTTAGGTCTCTCTAACTTCTATATATCGACGTTGCGTGTGTGTGTGTGTGTGTGTGTGTGTGTGTGTGTGTGTGTGTGTGTGTGTGTGTGTTTGTGTGTGGTGGAGAAAGGAGCGATGAAGATGGAGGAGATGCAAAGGTGAAGAGGTGAGAAGATGAGTAGGGATGATAGATGAAATAGGGAGAGAAAGACAGAGAGAGAGAGAGAGAGAGAGAGAGGTGAGGAAGGTGCGACAGTGAGGGATAGAGGTCGCGAGAGAGAAGGGGTGTGGTTGATAAGGTGAAGAATGAGAGAGTGAGAGAGACACAGCCACGATATATGAGAGAGAGAGAGAGAGAGAGAGAGAGAGAGAGAGAGAGTAGTAAATCGTGTATGAATGTGAAAGGAATGTTTGAGTTGCCTGTGCCTGCATCCATGTGTGTGTGTGTGTGTGTGTGTGTGTGTGTGTGTGTGTGTGTGTGTGTGTGTGTGTGTGTGTGTGTGTGTGTGTGTGTGTGTGTGTAAGCCAGAAACGCACATAACTCAGCGTAAGCACTTTCCCTTATCCCTTTGGACAGATATGACGGTGCTTGGAAAAAATGTGTGTAGGAAAATGGAATGAGATTGAGAGTGTGCAGTGCTGAAGAATGAATAAGATGGAACGAAGAGAAAAAAATAGTGGACAGATAGACAGATAGGTAAATAGACAGATAGATATATAATTAGATAGATTGGAGATAGATATATGTCCAAAACCAGTGTGACTACGCCTGAAAGATTACGTGTTTGTTGGTGATTTTTTTGAGTGACGTAATATTAACATGATTCCTTACAGTCCCTTGAAATTTGCATACAATATATCCCCGTCTTTGGCTGTAATCTTGAGGGCACGAGATATGTGTAGTACAGGAGGGGACAGAAGTTGGTTAACATTTTCCACTGCGTCTGTTTCACACCTTTTGGATGTCCGTCGCTTCCCTCCTGACGCATCGGTGAGAAGAATCTGTGGGCAGAGAAGCATAGCAAGCCTCTCTCAGCATAGGTATATCATTGGAGTATTATTTGTGGGCAGAGAAGCATACCAGGCCCCCCTCAGCTTAGGAATATGAGGCAGTAGAGGAAAGTGAAACG
>NC_137002.1:7226240-7233740 GCF_032717465.1 Coenobita brevimanus | reverse complement strand
TGTGTGTGTGTGTGTGTGTGTGTGTGTGTGTGTGTGTGTGTGTGTGTGTGTGTGTGCGTGCGTGCGTGCGTGTGTGTGTGTGTGTGTGTGTGTGCGTGTGTGTGTGTGTGTGTGTGTGTGTGTGTGTGTGTGTGATATTTCTTGACCGTGTGTGTTATATTTGTCTGATATTTGGGTGAACAGCGTTGTAAATGGAGACCAGTGGAATAGAGAGGTAGGAAAAAGGAGAAGTACTAGGCAGCTCTCAGTGTACTGTTTATCTCACCTTCATTTAGGCTGGGAGTTCAGGCAGATTATAAGGCAGAATAGGCAGACAGACAGGCAGGGGGAATGTCAGGCAGATTCGGTAGACGGAGAGGCAGACAGAGAACTAGGCAGACAGGGAGAGAGGCACGGAACAAGGAACGTATGATAAGGAGGTAAGACAAGATGCTAGATTAGGCAGGAGGGTGAGGCAGAAATGGTAGGCAATAAAGAGTAGGCAGGGGAAGGCAGAGTAGATAGGCAGAGGAAGGCAGGGAAGAGAGAGAGAGAGAGAGAGAGAGAGAGAGAGAGAGGAGGTAATTATAGGCCAAGTCTTAATGTAAATTCTATGTCCACCTTCTCATCAACCCCTACCCATGTCAGGCAACAGGTCCTAGTGGTGACAAGCGACACCTCTTATGGATAGTAACCCACACCTCTAATCTCTTTCAACACCCTTAACAGTCCACAGGGTCGCATGCAAGGAGGGGGATGGAGAAGAGGAGGGTGTGATGTTTCAGACTCCTAACTGTTTCATAGGGAAGGGGGGTGGGATGGGACGGGATATGGTGTTTCACAAGGTCAGGTGTTTCACGGGGATGGGGAAGGGATGGATTGGGGATGATATGGTGCTTCAGAAGGCTACCTGCTTCACCTGGATAGTCTGTTGATGTTTCGTTCTGGCTTATGGTACACTAGGGTCATATTGTTTAGGTATGTCTCTTGTTTCTATTAATGTGTTTCAGAAAGTTACCTGTTTCACCTGGAGTTTCTTTTCGTTTGTTTTCATTGTTTTCTTTGCTTTCTTTCTTTGGTTTTCTTGTTCAGGGTTGATTTGTTTTTTCTGTTTGTTTTGTTAGTCATTTTTTTTTTTCATAAAGGTTTTCTGTTTCATATATTTTTTTCATTTTAATTTTGAATGGGGATATGGGACAGTAAGAATAATTTGTTTGGAGGTGTGTGTGTGTGTGTGTGTGTGTGTGTGTGTGTGTGTGTGTACGTACTGGTTGCTTTGATCTGACGTTCTGTATTACCTCTTTCTACACACACACACACACACACACACACACACACACACACACACACACACACACACACACACACACACACACACACACACACAACCAAACAAAATCCTCACCTACACGCAGTCTACATGTATAAACACTGACTAGCACACACACACACACACACACACACACACACACACACACACACACACACACACACACACACACACACACACTCGATGCCTGGGACTCTGTATCAGATAATTAATGAGGTGTGAGAGGACGTGAGACAAGCCATTTATTGATCATTATTAGTGGGATAGTACGTGAGTGGGGTGAGAGAGAGAGAGAGAGAGAGAGAGAGAGAGAGGATAGTAGGAACATGAAGTTAGGAAAGGCTATCGATATAATACGGTAAGTATATTTCTAGAAGAGAGAGAGAGAGAGAGAGAGAGAGAGAGAGAGAGAGAGAATAGAAGATGGTGAGTTTAGGAGGGTAGGGATGGTGGGATGTGGATGTGGAAGGGTGAGGATGTGGGATGGTGATACTGGTGAGGGACAAAATAGTGGGGTAGGGATGAAGGATGGGGGTAAGAGAATGGATTGTGATGGGTAGAGTGGGATGGGATGGTCGGGTGGAGGATGGTTGGGTGGGGAGTGGGTGGTTGAGGGTTGATTGGGTGGGGAATGGTTGGATGGGAGATGCTTGGGTGGGGAATGGGTGGATGGTTGATGGTCGGGTGGGGGATGGGGAGGGATGGAAGGGACTAATTGTGGTGGGGATGGATGAGGTATGGGGAGTGGGGCTGAGAGGATGGGGAGGAGTAAAGTTGATAGCTCTCGTACTGAAGTGGTTGAAATGAATAATAAATAACAATAAAGAACAGCAGGAGAGGCGATTAAGGAGTGAAAATAAATAGGGTGCTTGGAGTGTGAGATAAATGATAATGATGTGATGGTACTCTCATTATCGCGTTACACAAGAAAATAAATCACGCCCGCCTTTAAATGGGACTTTAATTGCGGCAGCCAAAGTCACATTCAGTTTATTCCAATTTATTTCGTTTATTTATTGTTTATCGCTATGATGATGGTTACGCTGCCTCCTGTGTCTTCCTGGTTGGTATATATAAATTTTCTTGAGCTTAGGTTATGTATAAAATTGCTTGCTTTCATACAGAGAAGGACAAAAGTAGGTTGACTTCCACTGCGTCTGCTTCACACTTAGGGCATGTCCGTCACTTTACCCCCTGGCGCATCACGTAAGAGAGAATCACCTACGGCCAGAGAAATATACCAAGCCTCTCTCAACGTAGGAATATTAGCCAGATGAGGACAATGAGAAGTATGAGGTGAAATATTAGGCGAATCTTTGTATCTATAGACAAAGTAACAAACCAAGCCTCTCTCAGCCCAGGAATATCAACCAGCAGAGGAAAGTGAGGAGAAGAGGTGAAATATTATACACAGAAACATAGCAAGCCTCTCTCAGCTCAGGAACATTAGGCAGCAGAGGAAAATGAGAAGTAGAACCGAAATATGACTCTAACTTTTGTCCTAAGCTGTACATACAAGAGCAAATAGAGCATGGATGAGGTGTTGTGTTCTCTCTACAGGGGGGACCATAATAATCTTAAAAACTGACCGCAAAACCTGACTGAACAAGGGCACAGAATCTTGGGCAGTAATTCACCTAATCACCCAATCTCTGCCCTTTGCCTCGAATCAGATGAAGAGGAGTTAGATTTTAGCCAGTCGAGTAAGCGGGGGATATTAAGTCGTTGGCTAAGATGTGTTTAAGATGATCGTGTTATCTGCGGGTGATTGAATACTCCTTAGAGGCTTTAATTTACGTGGGCTAAATGTAGACTTCATGGGCTTCACTGCCGAGGAGACCGCTTAAGATGAGGAAAATAGTTTGGTAGGAGGAAAACTAATCCTTCATCAAAATAATAATAATAATAATAATAAAAGTAAGATAAAATAAATAAATAAATAGAACAAAAGTCACCTTGAAGATCGAATTGGATCTACATAATCAGTTTTTACCAAGTCACAATCTTCCCTTTGAACATACATCGGCCGCGGTGGTGTATTGGTTAGCATTATTTTTGTGAAGCTGCAGACCCGATAGGACCAGGGTTCGATTCGTAGTGCGGGCAGCTGGCATCACTAGACTCAGGTACCTATCCACCCTCTGCGGATAGCTAGGAGGGGGGGTAACTGAGGTAATTTGGGTGAGCTCCATGTCTTAGCGCCTCATGGTACCCGCCTTCTGTGTTTACTTTTACGTTTATAATTCCCCTCCTGTCTTCCACCTTTACCTTTACGTTTTACCTCCTTCCCCTAAAACGCTACCCTCAACAGTCACTCTTCCAACAAGGTCCCTAATTGTACGATAGCGGCATCATTACCATCCCGAATCACCTCATCACAGGCCACTCAGGCTACTCACAAACTGCCTGTAGAGAGGAGCATAAAACCATCCAGCCAGACAGGGCGAATTAAAACCCAAATTTCGCCCATAAATCAAGGGGCAGGAGAGGTCATTATTGCAAAGGAAGAGGGTAATGGTTTGATCTAGTAGTATCTTGCCTCGTCTATCATTCCCCCCCTTGTATAACTCAGAGGCGCTTGAATTATAGGTAAATGCTGAGGGAGTAATTTGCCTTCCTGCGTGATATATGGTTTGTGGCTAACGACCATTATGCATTGGCCACATTGTTAGAGATCTTGATGCTAAACGGGGAAGTACTATTAAACCGGGTACTTCAAAGGTTATACCCCCCCATCTGTCTCCCGAGCAGACCCATCGACCACATGCAAACAGTCGCCCTGGACTCATAAGGACACAAACCTGGGACTGCATGCTGAAGTGGCCGTTTTGCTGTCCATCATTCCTATTTCGAGAGACAGGGAGAGAGTTATGGAACAATTGTATACCCAAGCAATGGAGACTGTTACCTGTGCCACCACGTGAAGGCGTCTTTAGCACCTGTATGCAGTTTGAGAGAGAGAGAGAGAGAGAGAGAGAGAGAGAGAGAGAGAGAGAGAGAGGATACCAGGAAAGGCTGTCGATAAAAGACAAAGTTTATTTTTAGAACAGATAAATAGACAGATCGGTAGGTAGGTAGGTAGGTAGAGAGAGAGAGAGAGAGAACCATTTATACTTCTCATCCCTAACATCACCAGGTCGCTTGAGACGGTGAGGGGATGGTGATGGATGGATTGAAGGAGTTGTAGGCGATGTTGTAGGGAAAGGGTTGACAGGTGACAGGGTAGGGATGATTAGAGGGGTAGAGGAAGGGTGGCTAAGTGGTAGGGAAGTTGGTCTGCGGGCCGGAAGGACGCGGGGGCATTAAGGAACTGGAATTTCGTAAAAAAACAGTCTTCATTAATCTTATATATTACTCTCTGGCGTGACATACTACCAGCTTACACCGTCATACCAGTCAAAGTGAGATAGACCTGGCATGTATTCAATATGGACGGTCATGAGGTGTGTGTAATGCCGTCTATTTTTGCGTAGGAGTGTTTAGTGTAAGCGTAGAGTGCGTTACATTAAAACACACACACACACACACACACACACACACAATTGAGAGTAAAATCGTAAGGTCGAGTCCCGTCCTTTCTGTGTTCCACGTCAGCGAGGTGTGGCTGACAATTGGTGTGCCTGTCAGCTCACGTGCCCATTCATGCTTTACGTGCCTGGGGAAAGGGGGGGGGAGGGGGAAGGAGGAGGGGGACGGAGAAAAGGAGAGGAAGGAAGGGGAAGTGGGGGGAAGGAAAGGAAGAAAACGGGGAGGGAGTGGGAGAAGGAAAAGTAATGAGTTGGGAGTAGAGGAAGAAAAAGGAAGGAAGAGGAGGGAGTAGGAGAAGGATGGAAGGGAAGGAGTGGAGAGAAGGAAAATCTGTCTAGTCAAAATTTCATCTCTCCATCTTTCCCCTCCCTCCCTCCCTCCCTCCCTTCCTTCTGTTTCTTCCCCTCCCTTCTCTCCTTCCTCCACTCTTCTTCCTTCCTTCCTTCCCCGTCTTCCTCCTCCTCTTTTCTTCTCCTCTTCGCCCTCCACCTCTTTTTCTTACCCATCTCAATTTTCTTTCTCATCATCCTTCTCTCTACTCTCCTTCCTTTCTGTCTCTTCTTTCTTTCCCTCTCCTCCTTCCTCCACCCCCTCCTTCTCTCCCCTCTTCCCTTCATGTCTCCTCTCTTTCCTTCTCCTCTCCCTCTCATCCCTCCTTCCCTCCTGTCATGTCACCTCCTCAGTAAGCTTGTAGTCAGAGGAGCGGAGGCGGAAACCTTGCTGTTGAACACGCTCTGTCTCTCTCTCTCTCTCTCTCTCTCTCTCTCTCTTCCTCCACTCCCATCTCCCCTCCCCTCACCTTTCCTCCCCATCTCCCCCTCATTTCAGATATCTCACTACCCCGCATTCCTCCCTTTATATCCCTACCTCACTTTTCCCCTTTCCCCTCCCCTACCACTCCATCCCTACCACCACTACCACCCCACTCTTCCCTCTCCTTTCCTCCACCCCATCCTGACCCTCTTCACCCATTCTCTCCCATTAACCTCCCCCTCTCCCCTTCCTTTCTCCACCTCCCCACCATCTTCTACTTATCTCCCCACTCCTCCCCTCTCTTTCCCTCCCACCTCCACTCCTCCCATACATCTCATCCTCATTGTTTTCCTTTCTCCCCATTTATCTACCTCTCCCCACGCTCCTTCCCTTCCTGCCTCGCCACATCCCTCCCCTCTCATCTGCCTCCCCCGTCCCTGTCTCCCCCTCCCTTCTCACTTTCCATAATCTCCCTCCCCAATACCTTTCTCACTCCCCTTTCCTCCTCCCTCTTCTCAGCTTACTCCAGACCACCACACCCTCCCTCTTTCCTTCCCTCCCTCCTTCCCTCTCTCCCTCTCCCCCTTCCTCTTCCCCTTCCCTCCTTCCTCCCCTTCCCTCCCTCCCTCCCTCCCTCCAGACACGCGTAATGGTCACGCGTCCGGGATTCTTGGCTTCTGTTTACTCACGGTAGGGGCACGAGACTCAGTTTTTTTTTAGAGAGAGAGAGATACTGTGTGTGTGTGTGTGTGTGTGTGTGTGTGTGTGTGTGTGTGTGAGCTTCTGTTTACTACAGCACGAGTCTCCAAATTACCATCATCTCCAACTTACCATCTCCAAATTATCATCATCAACTATTATTGCCCCCTGCATGGTAAAGACAGGTCTCCTAGCTCTCTCCACTCCGACCTATTGCCTGTTAGCCTGATCCATCCCATCCCTAGATATTTACACACACACACACACACACACACAAACACACACACACACACACACACACACACACACACACACACACACACACACACACACACACACACACACACACACACACACACACACACACACTCTTCGGTCCTGTCCACATATTACTGAGCCCTTTTCCGTGTGTTCATAGTTGCATTTTATTTTTTTTATGACGCAGATATTGCACGATGTGAGCCTCGTTTACCTTGTTCGTGGTAGGATTCGCAAGGTGTTATTTACCTGGGCATTAATTAGGATACACACCTGTTTTATGCCCTCTTATGATATGCTTGATTCCAGGTAATGTATGGTTGCGTATTCTAGGATGGGGTAGAGAGAGAGAGAGAGAGAGAGAGAGAGAGAGAGAGAGAGAGAGAGAGAGAGAGAGAGAGAGATTTTGCCTCTTGAAAATGTAAAATTACGTAATCGACGTGAGAGGGTAAACTGCTTGACTTTGAACTGTTTGTACGGGGAGGGGCACTAACCCTCTGCCAACCCACTTGTTGACACGTAGGGAACACGTACGGGTTGCTTATATGGTTACCACCCAGCGTTTTAAATGGTTTCCTGACTTACAGGAAACCATTAGGCCTGTCACTCAATGAAAAGCCACCTGAAACGGAAAGAAGAATAAGAAAAAGTGACAGGAAAGAAGGGAGAAACAGGAAGAGAGGAGGGCAGACACAGAAAGAAAATGGTAAAGGTGAAGGAAGAAGTAGGCAGCACCACATCAAGTGAGTGGATGATAAGAATTTTTATGAACACCATCTCCATGCTCAGCCATCAACAGCCCACCAATCCCGATAAAAGGAGGAAGATTCTTATCAGTCCTAATCACCAGCGAGGGAGATAAGAGGGAGGTTAGAGGGAGTTGAGGGCTGGAGCAATATCCGTCCTGTGTATTATAGCCGCTGCAATATTTTCCATCCTAATTTCCTCGTGAA
>NC_137002.1:7211240-7221240 GCF_032717465.1 Coenobita brevimanus | reverse complement strand
CCTTCCTCCCTCCAAGTCAGTCTCTCTCCCTATCTCTCTCCTTTATCTTCCTCCTTTATCATCCCTCTCTCTTTCCCCCTTTTTACTATTGCATTTATTTTTCTCCTTTCCAGCTCTTTCTCTCTCCCTTTTGTCTTTCCTCTTCCTTCTCTCTTCTTTTCTCTTTTCCTTCTCTTCATTCCTCTTCCTTCTCTCTTCTTTTCCCTTCCTCTTCTCTCCTTTTTCCATTCTCTTCTATCCTTTTTCCTTCCTGTTCTCTCCTTTTTCCTTCCTCATCTCTCCTTTTCCCATCCTCTTCTCTTCTTGCTCCTCCATTTCCCTTTCCTGATCTTTCCTCCTTTACCTCCTCCTCCTTACACCCTCGTCTCTCTTTTCCTCCCCTCCTCCGAAACTTTCTTCGTCTCTTCTCCCTCTTTCTTCCTTCCTTCCCTCTTACGTCTCAATTTTCTTCTTCCTCTCTCCTTCTCCCTTTCTTCCATCCCCTCTACATCCCTCTTTTTTTTTTTCTTTTCTTCTCTACCCTCCCCTCACTCTCTTTCCCTCCCCTTTCTGTCTTCCCCACCTCCCTCCCCCTCTTTCCTGTGTTTCTCTTTCCCTCCCCTTCTCTTCCTCTCTTTCCCTCCCCATTTCTTCCTCCCTCTCTTTCCCTCCCTCCCCTCCCCTTCCTTCCTCCTGCTCATAATGTGGTATGGCAGACAGGTGATTTGCTCCTGTGCGCCACCCTGCTTCATAAACCACTCCAGTCTGTCCTACACTCCTCTCCTGCCTCACCTCTGCCTCACGCCTGCCTCATCTTCCTTCATCGTTACTCATTCTCCCCGCCTCTGCCTCACCCTGTCTTATTTGGCTTCATCCTTGCTCATTTTTCTTACTCTGTCTCACCCTCCGTCACATTGCCTTACCCCTGCTTCACTCTGCTCTCCCCTACCTCACCCTGCCTCATTCATGCCTCACCCCTGCCTCATTCTTCTCCATCCTGCCTTTCCCTGCCTTACCCCTACCTCACCCTGCCTCATTCCTGCCTCACCCTTACCTCATTCCTACCTCATTCCTGCCTCACCCTTACCTCACCCTGTCTCAGTTTACACCACCCCTCCTCATTCTTGTCCACATTGCTTTTCCTTGCCTCACTTTGCCTCGCCTACCTTCACCCTGCCTCACCCTGTCTTATTTTGCTTCATCCCTCATTCTTCCTCACTCTACTTCACCCTCACTCACTCTCTCTCACTTACCCTCACCCTGCCTCAGCCTTCTTCCGTGTTACATAAATCCGTCAGTCATCGCCATACTCTTCATTAATAACGCACAAAAAGATATTACTGAGCCAAAAACAAATCGCACAGGAAGAGGTGTTAGGGTATACATGCTTCAAATATCATATACTTTTCATAAATCACCCACAGAATTAAAATACCCGGTCAAAAATAAATCGCTAAGGAAGAGGTGTCAGGGCATACATGCTTCCAATATCACATTCTCTTCATAAATCACACACAAAGTTATATAACCCAGTCAAAAATAAATCGCTGAGGAAGAGGTGTCAGGGCATAAACGCTTTCAATATCACCATACTTCCCATTAATCACGCACAAAATTATATTACCCAGTCAAAAATAAATCGCCAAGGAAGAGGTGTTACGGGATACCAGCCCAGGTAAGTTGCTAATTAACAGGTGGGCGGATTTGACACAGGTGCACTCAATGTCTCCACCCTACACCCACATGCGGAGTTATCTATTTAAATGAGGTGTTTTGGGTGTATCTGCCAAACTGAGTGCCCCTATATGGTGTGGGTGGGTGTAGGAGGACAGGGGGTGGATAGGGGAGGGTGAGTGAGGTGTGGGTGGGTGTAGGTGGATGGATGGATGGGAAAGAGTGAGTGAGGTGTGGGTGGGTGTACGGGGACAGGGGGTGGATAGGGGAGAGAGTGAGTGAGGTGTGGGTGGGTGTAGGTGGGTGGATGGATAGGAGAGAATGAGTGAGGTGTGGGTGGGTTTAGGTGGATGGATGGATAGGGTAGAGAGTGAGTGAGGTGTGGGTGGGTGTAGATAGGTGGATGGATAGGGGAGAGAGTGAATGAGGTGTGGGTGGGAGTAGGTGGGTGGATGGATAGGGGAGAGAGTGAATGAGGTGTAGGTGGGTGGATAGGAGGCGGGTGTAGAAGGATAGATGGAGGAAGGAAGGGAGGAAAGGAAGAAAGATAGAAGGAAGGAAAGAAGGAAGGAAGGAAAGAAAAGGGAAAAAATGAATGCAGGAAAGTAAGAACGAAAAACTAAATAAAACAAAAACAAACAAACAAAAGTATATTCGAGGTCAATAAAACACAAAAATTATATAATCAGTAAAAAAAATTTATTTGTAAAAAGTTTGACGGGTTTTTAGATTTCCCGCGTTCGTATAAAACCAGACATATACAACCTTTATACATACATTATATTAAGTGCTACGTCAAGCTTATAGCCACTGGTGAGAGAGAGAGAGAGAGAGAGAGTGGAGGATAAGAATAGGAAATGAAAGACAAAGCAGAAGACAGGCAGATTGATGGATAGGTAGGTAGAGAGACAGAGACAGAGATGATACTGAGAAAGGGAGGAAGACAAGAAAACAGAGATAGATAGACAGGTAGAGAGGGGGGAAGACAGATAGATAGATAGATTCGGTTGCACCAGAATCTAATTACATTAACCCCTTCAGTTCGGTGACTTTAATGCACACTACCACCAGGCGATTTTTTTCAGCTTCATACATTTCATACGAAAAAACAATTATTTTTATTTATTTATTTGTTACTTTCCAAAAAACTTGAACTGAAAGGATTAATTTTTTATATATATACCTATGAATTTTGACCCTCTTCGCATAATTTTCAAAAATCACACTTTTTTTCGATTTTTAAATAACCCATTCACACCGAGGACGTCTTTTGCAGTTTTATCTTTATTTTCAAGCTGTTTTCAGACGATTTTTCTCAGCCCAAGGAAGGATTTTCAAAAAGGGTTTGACTTTTTTAATAGGTCAAAGGTCAGGGTCACATTGAAAGGGCAACATATCCTTCGTTAACCCCACCTAGTAAAAAAAAAAAAAATCCATCCTGTAGCTGAAAAAAATCGTCCGTCGGAAGCGAGGATGTTGAATTATAGGCGTCCTCAGGGTGAAGCAGTAGATGGGTTCAGGAAAGAGGGTTTTTACTTTTTTCCTTGGTGTGGAAGTTTTTTGCTGGAGAAGAAAAAAATTATGCCCAAGTACGATGGGTGGTCAGGAAGTGAGCTTAGAAGGCATATGTTTTAGAGAGAGAGAGAGAGAGAGAGATTGACGACGAGGTGGAGAGAATGAATTGAGAATGTGAGAGAGGTGTGATGGTGTATTGAGGGAAGAGTTGTTACTGAGGAGGAACTTTTTTGTTGAAGTCATTCCTCTCAGGATGTGTTAGGCAGTAGACCGATAGATAGAAATATAGACAGACAAATAGAAACATTGGAATAATAGTGACATGATTATAGATAAATAGATATGTAAATGGATAAATTTTTGAGGACAAGTAGTGACCTCCTGTACAGTTCAACGTGCTGACCTTTTTGGAATAAGAAATAGAAAACTCAAAATATATGCCAAGTAAACTATATTTTTCCTGACCACACCTCGTATTTAAGAATTTCACACACACACACACTCCATTATAAAAACCCATTCACGCCAATTTTCAATGCGGTACAAATATAAATTCTTCTGATTATATTTTTCCACATGCACACCACATTCAGCAATAATAAACGATAATAATGATAAAAATAACTAAAGCATCACCAAGAGGAAACTTAAAAATTATGTCCAATCATAACCAATTGACTTTGCCAATTAAGATACCAAAAGTCATGCATAGAAACTTGATAATAATAACAATAATCATCACAAAATGGCTTACAGCACGCAGTGGCAAGACTAAATTATCACAAAATATATAACAGTTATATTCACGTAAAAAAAAGAAAGGTAGGATGAGGGAGTAAGCTTAGAAAGGTGACCGTTAATATGTATAAAAAACTGGGGTGGGGTGGAAAAAGGAGGGGAAACTATTAAATATATACATACACATATTATTGCCATTAAAAAAAAACACAGGGAGTATTTGTGAAGACTCTCGTATGACTAACATGCCCTCTATCGGGACAAATGATTACTGAGATAATCTGTTTCTTCAGTCGACAAAATCCTGCACTGTGATTGGTCCTCTTTTATGTCACTGTCGCTGGAGATTAGACTTTGATTAGGGCTGTTTATGTGGCCCTGTTTTTATTTTCCACGACTCCCTAGCACTTCTTCCCTGGCGATTTATATTCTGCACTAATCTTTCCCCTGTATGTTATATGTTGCCTCTTAATATCTGCATCAGTAACATACAGTAGGATTCTCAAGGTGTCAGGTGTAAGTAAATTGCTAAGAAAGGGACTTCTGAACTCTTTAAAGGGAGGTAATAAGATATCGGGTTTCTGTTTGATCCCAATGCCTTTCATCTGCCAGAAAAGCTAAATCAAAGAGAGTTCTGACTGCTGATCGATCACATTAGTAACTAGCTTTGTAGAAAAAAACTAACCAGTGGGTAAACACACTACATCCTGATTTCATTGAAAAGCTAAATTTTGACCAATGAGCAAGTGCGTTACATTTGGCTTCGTGGACCAATCACAGTGCAGGGCCTCAGTCCGTCACAGGCTGTTTTCTGATTGGTGCACTAACATCCCAGCCTCAGCCAATCGGAAACAACCTTGAGGGAGCAAAACCAACGCACGTAAACACACACAACATTTTCCTGACTTCACCACAACTGTCTAAGGTGAGGTAGACTGTCGGGGAAGGTTGAAGGAGGGAGGGAGGGAAGCAGGGAATAAAAAACGAGGGAGAGGAATAAAACAAATAAAGTTTGAAAATTAGTAACGCTGGGATACTTTGTACATGGTGTAGGGGTAACTAACGTGATGCAGTGACAGTACAAAAAAAGAACAAACAATCAGTCACAAACAAAGTATAACAAAATATAAAAGTAGCGTTTGCAAGGAGTTCTTCCATGTTTACGACCTGACTGTTTTGCTAATTGTGGTTGGGTATATGAACAGTCTGCCATATTCTTAGACGTGAGCGGGCAGTTGTGTACACAGTCGTGCAAGCAGTTGCCCAGTTTCTGACAATCACTTTAAAGTAATTCCACTCTTTTTCAGCCATTTGCAAAGATTTCAACTCATTCTATCCTGTGACTTATATTTTTATCTTACTCTTTCTTCCTTCAGACATACTGAACTTAGCAAAAGGCCTCTCATGTAGGAGTCCATGATATCTATATTTGACTCCTCCCATTTAATAAGACTCTCCCAAGCTGAATGTAATCAACTGTAAGACTGAAAAGCTAGACATACTTTATTCTCATCATGGGTTTCACAAATGGCTGTTGGAAATCAACTTCCGTGCACCCTTGCAGTCTCATGTTCAGGAATATGGCGGATTATCTGAACGTCCCCACAACATCACTCCTAAAACCAACACTAGATTTGCTCTTACAGTATTTTAGCGGGAGTTAGAGAGTACCACAGGACGGATCCTCTGAAAGTAATGCCATGTACAGCACAGCGGGTAGTAGGAAATGTCCCAGAAGTCCTCAGCGGAAACATTCAAAATTTGCCTTAAGTCCTTCAAGCATACAAGTAACATATAAAGTACAGTTTGAACTATATGTTTGCCCAAGAGAAATGGAGATCTATGGAAATTATCCTGCATATTATGTTTTGCAAGAGAAATTCAGCTGTCAAATGTTTTAGTGAAATCTTATGGAATTATTGCAAATTCTTCATTGCTAGGAACAATAATGGGGACCAAAGAAGTATGTGTCAGTTTTTTCTTGTTAGAGAGAGAACTAGAGATCATGTAAATTGTTTGTTTGGATATTTTATCAGGAAATTTAAGCTGCCAGAGAACTAAATGTAGTAGCACTTCTTGTTATATTGGACCCTGGGATTTGAGAGGATTTTATTTGTTATAGTCCATTTATTCTTACTTGACAAAATGAGCCACATCCCCGTCTTGAATGATAAGCTGTGATTGGGTGATATATGGTTGACAGTGACACGAAATGCCAAATATAATCGAATGAAATAGTGAAGAGCTGTAGTATTACCATTCGTGTTGTCATATCAACCATCCATCTGCGAAGGGGGTGCGACGTCACTGTCAGGAAACTTTAAATGGACTATGGTTTAGCCTCCCTTGGCCAACGCTTGACCTGACACTGCCTTGTACCTGTTTCATCTTCCTTTCGGCCAGTTCAGTAAGCAGAAATTGGTGCCTTAGACTACAATTTCACATGCAATCGCCATACACTTTAGCGATGTTACATGCAAACCGCTGAAGCAGCACTGGTTATAGAGGTGCATTTTTCTCATCATTCATGCACCACTTTTTGAGACCCAAAGAGTGTAGCTAATCATGCACCAAGCTACTAGCACCCATATTCAAGGTTTCTGAAGTCCCTGGAGGGAGATTCAGATAGCAATGTGTCGCTTCATGTGGAGGCTAAGGTGATCTGAGCGGGAGAAGGCTCGCTCGCACAGCCGGCACTGGAAGGGTCTGTCTCCGGTGTGTTTCCTGTAGTGCCTCGTCAGCTCGTCAGACCTTGCAAACTTCCAGCCACAGCCCTTCCATGAACACAGGTATGGTTTTTCGCCTGTGTGGGTTCTCAGGTGGGCCTTGAGGTGCGAAGACTTGATGTAGGTCTTGGTGCAGTCCTCGTATGGACAACTGTGTATGGTCACCTTTCTCTTGGCTCTCCTTCGCCGGGGCTTTGGAGGTGGCGGAGGTGGCTCACTGATGGGCATGGATAGTGGCGGCATCGGTGTGGTGTACTGGTAGCTACTGACGCTCATCTGGTTGCTCGGTACACCCCAGGATGGTGAGGTACCGGTGGTGTACATGGAGTAGGATGGAGTGTAGTAGGAGGAGGTGTAGTCACTTGCTACATATGAAGTTGGAGTGTACTGGGAAGGTGTAGTTGAAACTGAAGGAGGTGGACAGTCCTTGCAAGGGTATACTATGCCATCCACAGCCCAGTTCACGACACTGCCGCCCGTTCCGCTTCCCAAGTCTGGCTGGGTGTCATATCGTCCCTCCGGCTTGACAGGGATGGTGGTGTAGCTACCATACTTGGGATCTGAGCACTGAAACTTGGGATCCAGTGTCGTGTACTTGGGATCGGGAACTAGGAAGTCGGATTCAGATAACGTGTACTTGGGATCCTGAACCACTGTGTACTTGAGATCAGACGACACTGACACGTACTTGGGATCCGCGGAGACAAATTTAGGATCCGTCGAGGGGAACTTGGGATCGGTGGAGATGAATTTGGGATCAACACACTGGTATTTGGGATCCTGCAGGGTGAACTTTGACTCCGGAGCCTGGTATTTCGGATCAAGGCATTGGTATTTTGGGTCGAGGTACTGCGGATGGTAGGTAGGGGGCGCCTGGACGGGCTGGGCTGGGGTTGGGGCGGTTGAAGCGGTGGATTGACCAGGGACTGAGGCTATCACACTGGCTGGGGAGGGGAGTGGGGGGCTAGTTGGGACTACCTGGGGAGGCTCAGGTAGTCTAGGCTGATCTGTAGGCTGCTGTGCATTAGGCTGCGATGGTGAAGCTGCCTGCTGTGAAACCTTATCCTTGGGTTCAAATGCCTGGACGAAGGAGGAGTGTGGAGGGGGCTGTGCCTGTGTGGGGGACTGGAGGGGAGGGGGCTGGGGGGTGGAGGGGCTACTGAGGGCTGTGGTGGGGGGCTGGGAGGAGGAAGGTGGGGGAGGAGGCAGCACACCCCCTGGGGAACCCTTGGGAAGAGGTTTTGTGATTTTGTTGTCCTCTGGAAGTCGGGGTGGGGGCGACGTGACAAGGGGGTGTGGGGGCGTGGGGGTGAAGGTGTGGGGGTACTGGTAGGAGGGATGGGGAGGGGGGGCAGCCAGGGGACCAGCCACGGGACTCCCTTCCGTCATCAGCAGAGTCTCAATGTCCTGCCACATCTGGAAATAAAAAAAAATATATGAAAAACATTGAGACGAACGAAGAAAAGAAAAACAAGAATACCAAGTAGAGTTATACAGAATTAAGTAAATAAAAGTAAGCAAAGATAAACAATGAAATGAAATGATACGAAGCAAAGGCGTAATGGATCAGCATATAAACAAGATTAACTAGATAAACAAAGTAGTAAAAATTAAAGTATAGGTAAACAGGCCTAAATTAACGATAAAACATTATAAGCAGAGTTAAATAAAGTAAAGAAGAATATAGAGGAAAAGTAAACAAGATTCTACACCAATACTTTTAACAGTCAGTAGCAAACAAGACAAAAAAAAAAAAAAAACTTCGAAAACAATAGAACAGTAAGCTGGATTATCGAACGAATTAAACAAAGGAACAATTACGCTTATCATCATCATCATCATCATCAATATATTACCAACGAAAGCTATTTTTTTTTTTATATACCTATGTCGAAAAACCCCAAAATTGACCTTCATGCATAATTCATTTTCTTTTGTTTTACTGTTAATGCTTCTTTAATATCACTCATTTTTACTCATCTTTTATTCAGTTTCCTCCTCTGGCTCTCATTTTAGTACATTTTTTATTCATTTATTTTTCAGTTACCCCTCCTGTGTCTCATTTTTTATTCAACTTCCTCTTCTGATTTTCTGTCGCTTTATGGCATCCTGGTTTCCCGTTTTCTTTACCGCTTCCCTCATCTCCCCTCACTCCCCTCCCCTTTCCTCCCCTCCCTCCCCTCCCCTTTCCTCCCCTCCCCTCGCCTCCCCTTTCCCCCATTCCTCCCCTCCTCTCTTAAATGCCTTATAGTGATTGTTTCTCTCTCTCTCTCTCTCTCTCTCTCTCTCTCTCTCTCTCTCTCTCTCTCTCTCTCACACACACACACACACACACACACTTCTCTCACATTCTTCCCTCATCTCCCTCACATTCCTCTCCTCTCCCCTCCCCCTCCCCCTCCCCTCACCCCATCATTGCTTTGTTCGTGTTGTTTCCTCTCCCCCCCTTCCCTGCTGTCACCCCCTCCCTCTCCCCTCCCCCTCCTCCTTTTTTAACGTAGCGTCACAGGTTCCATTCTCTCTCTCTCTCTCTCTCTCTCTCTCTCTCTCTCTCTCTCTCTCTCCCCTTATTCCTTACTCTCTTTCCCTCTCCCTATCTCCCCTCCCTTCCTCCTTCCCCACACCCTTCCTCTTCGTCCATCCCCTCCCATCTATCTCCCCCTCGCTCCCCTCTCTCTACTCCCTCTTTCCCTTCCCTCCAATTTCCCTTCCCATTCCTTCACCACCCCTCCCCTTATCCTTTAGTTCCTCCCCTCCCAGCATCTCTTCTCCCCTCCTCCATTCCCTCTCCCTCCCCTCCCCTCCCCTCCCCTCCCCTCCCCTCCCCCGTCATCCTCTCGTATAAAACCACTTTGTTTATTTCTTTTTTCCTCTTCTCCCCTTGTCACGCATCCTCCCACCTCCCCTCCCCCTCTCCCCCTCCCCCTCCTCCTCCCTCACCGTCCTCCTCCCCCTATCCTTCCTCTCTTTCCCCCCTCCATTCTTCTCTCCATCATTCCTTCCTTCTCCACTCTTCATTCTCCTTTACACTCATTTTCCTTCTCCCCCCTTCTCTCTCTCTCCTCCCCCTCCCTCCATCTTTCCATCCATATTTCTCCCTCTCTCTCTTCCTTACCTCCCTCCTTATCTTCCTTACCTCCCTCCCTCTCTCACTTGGATCTCTCTCTCCCCCTCTCCTTCACTGTCTCCCCTTCTTTCCTTCTCACTCCTTCCTCCCTCCTCCTCTCCCTCTCACCTTTCTTCTTCCCCCTGTCTCTTTTACCTTCTTCCCTCCTTCCCTTCCTCCTTCCTTCCCCTCCTCCTTCCCCCCCTTTGTCCCTCCTGCCCTTCCTCCTCCCTCCTTCATTTTACCTTTTACCCTACCATCC
>NC_137002.1:7193740-7201240 GCF_032717465.1 Coenobita brevimanus | reverse complement strand
ATCCTCTCTCCCTCCTTCCTTTTTTTCCTTCTCCCTCCTTCCTCCATCCCACACTGTTTTCCTCTGCATCTCTCCTTCCTTCCTTTATGAATGCTCCCCTTCCTTCTTTCTTTCTCCCCCATTGTCCTTCTCTTCTCTTCCCATTCTGATTGCCTCCCCACATCCTTCCAACAATCTCTCCATCCACCCACCCACCCGTCGTTCCCTTCCTCCCTCCCCTTCATCTCTTTTCCAACACTCTCTCCCCCTTCTTTCATTCTTCCCTCCCTCCTTCTTCCTCCCTTCTTTCCTCCCCCTCCCCCTGCTTTCCTCCACCTCTCCCTCCTTCCTCCCTTCTTTCCTCCCTCCCTCCGCCTCTCCATGCCTGCCTCCCACACTGCTTGCTCAGAGTGACAGATCGCTTTCCCAACCTTGTCAATTCCCCGTCAACACAGACTGATAAGGCAAGGCTGCGTTGACCCCCCTTGCCCTTACCAGCCTTGACAGCCCTTATTTGACACCCTTTGCGCTGCCCTTTTTGCCCCATGACGCCCACCATCCACTCACCTGATGTAGTGCTGCCCTCAAATGACTCAACACTGAATGAATGACCCCTTGTCTTTTTCTTCCCTATTTTCCCCATGACGTAATCTTTTTAATCTGGGTAAATACAGATACACACCATCCATTCACCTGATGTAGCTCTGCCCTCAAATGACAACACTTAATGAATGACCTTTTTGTCCCGCCCCCCTTATATTTTGCCCCAGGACTCCCTTTTTCAAATCTAGGTAATTTTATATGTACACCATCCACTCACCTGATGTAGTGCCACTTTTAAGTAACTCTGCATTGAATGAGTGACCTCCCTTGCCCTTAACGGACTTAATTGCCCTTTTTTGACCTTTTGTATTGCCCTTTTCGACCGTTTCTCGTTGGGTAAGGAAGCTCCCCAACATCTCTTCCTTAGCGATTTATTTTTTAGATATGGGTGGTGAATACCCATTTGTGCGTTATTTATGCAGAGTATGGTGATATTGGAAGGATTTATTGTAACACAGGATAGGAGAGTAAGGCATAATAAAGAAAATAAATCGCTTAGGAAGAGGAGTTAGGGGCTTAAACGACGAGAATAACGGCAGAAGAAAATCGTCCGTAAATAAGAATATCGTAAAGCCATGTAGAGAGGATGGGGAGTGAGAGACTGACGAGGAGAGCATATATGAGTGAGGAGGGGAGAGGGAGGGGGAGGCCAAGGATGAGATGGAGGGATGGAGTGGAGAGGTATATGAGAGAGGGGTGTGTGAGCTGGGAACAGGGCAGTGAAATGGGGGGGACAGGGCGACATGGAGGCGATTTGTTTGTGGCCACCTCTCACTGGATTAAGGCGTCTGGCAATAGATAGATAGACAGATAGTAAAGCAGACTTCTCCTTGCAAGACGTGAAATTCCTTGATATAACTAAGATTATTTATAGGGTAGATAAGGAAATAACAGAGCATATTCTTCCTTAACCCTTGTTCGTACTGCAATAAAATTTAAGATCAAATTCTGTCTTAGTAGAAGTATTTTTCGTAAAACAGTTCATCATTTTTCAGTATTTCTTCATCTTCTCCTCGTCCTCGTCCTCTTCCACATCACCATCACCATTATTATTATTATTATTATTATTATTTTCCTTTTCGTTTCTTCTCTCGTACAAAAGCAAAAATCTTGACTTACGACATTTAGCTGGTCGTAATTTCTTTTCGTAAATATGGTACGAGGTCCTTAGATGGCTGCTACGAATTTGGCTGACTCTCTCTCTCTCTCTCTCTCCTTTTCTTATTTTCTCATTATTTATCGTTCAGTTAAGTATAAGTATTTTCGTCCCTTTTTCTTTTTTCAGTGGATCATGGCGGTTTTTCAAATATTTGTGTGGAAAATTTTGATGATGATGATGGTGGTGATTGGTGGTGGTGGTGGTTGTGGTGGTGATGGTGATGATGATGATGATGATGATGATGATTTTTGCATAACAGTGGGAAACCTTAACTGCTTGATGATGATGATGATGATGATGGTAATAATAATGATGATGATGATGATATGCTCCCCTTAGATGACACAACCGTAAATCCCTCTTAAAATCACCATATAATCCGCAAATCCCATCCCGTGTCCCGTAAACCCACACCTCGCCACCAGGTGATTGGCGATATGGATTAGCAAGCGTGATAAATTAACCCTTCAGATCCCCAGCCAATCAGAGGCGAGTTACCTGTGCTACCTGCCACCTTAAGCCAATCAGGTAGCTTGATTCATTCCGCCCACCTGGCCAATCACAACGAACCTTTTTACGAGATCGTGTCCTTATATGAAGCCTTGTTTATAGTACTTGGTCTTATCCCCCCCCCCCACTCTGTCTCTCTCACCCCTCCCTCCCCCCCTCTCTCTCCCCACTTCTCATCTTGTTTGCCTTGGCGTACAGTACTCTTCTTACTTTGTGCTTTGGTACACACACACACACACAGACACACACACACACACACGCACACACATACACACATAAACAGTACTTGAACCATACCTACTCTCCCTCCCCTATCTTCATCCCTCACGCTATCCATCCATCCATCCATCCATCCGTCCGTCCGTCCACCCACCCATCCATCCATCCATCCATCCAACACTCAAGACACATTGTACCTTATTTACCTCATCCCACATCCAACCCCATACTTATGTTAATACCCCTATCCTCACCCTCACACTCATACAGTCCTCCTCTTCTCCCCACACAACATCCCTCTCCCTCCCCACCCTTCCATCTGCTTCCCATCCTCCCCACTTCACCCCAACACACATTCCCCCATTTCTTCCACTTCCAGCTAACACTTCCCCTCCCACGTCACTCTTCATCTGCTCCATCCCACTTCCTTCATTCACCTCCCCCCACTCAACTCCCATCATCCCACCCCCCACTCTATCCCCTCCCTCTCATTCCCACCCATTTCCCCCACTCCACACCTTCTCACCCACTCCTTCTTCTTATGGAGTCTTCAACACTCCCTCTCTCCATCCTTGTCCTCCTTCCCTCCACTTCCTTTCTCTCCACTCATCCACACATTCCTCGTTCCCTCCCTTTCACTCCCTCCCCCACTCTCCTCTCCCTCCTCCCCATCTCAGTTCTCTTCTCCCTCCCCATCTCATTTTCTTACCCATTTCCTACTCCCTTTCCCTTTTCCCCTCACACTCCCTCCCCATCCCCATCCCTCTCACTCTTTTCCCCTTCACCACCCCATTCCCTCCCCCTATCCTTCCATCCCCATACCTCCCACTCCCTCCCCATCCCTCCCGCTCCCTCCTCCCCACGCTCCCCAGTCCCCACCCCCTCACAGCACCCCAAGTCCTTGAGCTGATTTATCACTGCTAGTAAATTATGTAGCAAGGGAGACATAAAGAGGATGCAAGGAGCGGCCCCGTGCAGATCTTGAGATTGTGACCCCCTCCTCTCTCTCTCTCTCTCTCTCAAACATCTTTACCCTCCCAGTGCCTTCTTTCCCCACTCATTTCCTTCCCACACCCCTCCTCTCAATTCCCTCCCAACTCCACACACACACACACACACACACACACACACACACACACACACACACACACACACACACACACACACACACACACACACACACACACACACACACACACACACACCTCATCTCACCCCGTACATACTGTCTTCATCCAGCCCTTGTTCATTTCCCACAGTCATCTCACATACACCTTCATTTCCTTTTCATATCCATTGTTCCCCCTCACCCACATTACTCCTTCATACACCCAGTTCATATCTCCTCCTCTTCCTCCATTCTCTCTCATTCTCCTCTGTCACCTCTCTCCTCCTCCTCCCTCACATCTCCCTGTCCCTCTCCTGTCCCCCATCACCTCCCCCTCTCCTCCTTATCTCCTCTCCCTCTCCTTCCACCTCCCCTCTCTTCCTCTCCCCCCTCTCCCCTCTCCCTCTCCTCTCCAGTCTCACATCATCGTATTGTGCAAGGATCAGTTTCGAAAGCCTGAATGACTACCCTTCTCTCTCGCTCTCCCTCCCTCTCCCCCTCCCTCCCTCCTTCCCTCCCGCTCCCTCTCCTCTGCCTCACATCCCAACTTAGCGCACGTCTCCATATTGCGCAATGTCTTTTTTTTTTTTCCTTGAGTAGTGAGTGAATGGACGCTTGGATTATATATTTTCCTTGCGCATTCTGACGATAGTTTTCCTACTTCTCTGTGTGCGTTTTCCTGTGTCTGGATTCCACTCACACCTATTATGATGGTGGTGGTGGTGGTGATGATGATGATGGTGGTGGTGGTGATGATGATGGTGGTGGTGGTGGTGATGATGATGATGGTGGTGGTGGTGATGATGGTGGTGGTGGTGATGATGGTGATGGTGGTGATGGTGATGATGATGATGATGATGGTGATATATGCCTCAGAGTGTGTAATAAACACACACACACACACACACACACACACACACACACACACACACACACACACACACACACACACACACACACACACACACACACACACACACACCTTATCCCTTCCTCTCCCCTCCTATCATCCCCTCTCCCTTTTTCTTCGTTGCCTCACCATCCCACGTCCTCCGCTCTCCCTTTTTCATCTCCTCTTCACCCCTTCTTCCCTCTCGGCTCCTCCTCCCCTCTTCATTCCTATCTCTCCCCTCTCCCCGTATCATCACATCTGTCTCCCCCTCTATTCCCTCTTCTCATCTCATTCCCTCCTCTCTCACTCATCTCTCTCTCTCTCTCTCTCTCTCACCTTCTCCCCTTTTCACTTCTCTTCCCCTTCTCATCTTTTCCCTTCCTCTCCTATTTCATTTCCTTCCCATCCTCACCTCTCCTCTCCCCCAGCTCCTCACTCCCCAACCTTCTCTCCCCGCTCTTTCTCTCCCCCATCTCCCCATCCCCATTCTTCTACCCTTCTCATAGGTCTGCCCCCCTCTTCCCGCCCCCACTGAATTCCCTTCCCACTCTCCCCTCCCCTCACCCTCTGTTCCTCACTTCCCAACCTCCTCACCCTCTTTTTCTCACTTCCCTGCCTCCTCCCCCTCTCTACCTCATTCTCCAACCTCCTCTCCCTCTCTGCCTCTTTCCCCTTTCCACCCTTCCCCCATCTCTCCCCATCCCCATTCTCTTCTTCCTCCCTCCCCTACCTCATTCCCTTCCCATTTTCACCCCTCCTCTTCGTCGCATTCTAACTCCCCTAACTCCTGTCCCTCTCTTTCTCACCCTCCTACCTCCTCTACCCTCCCCAACCACCTCTCCCCTTCCCTTCACTCCCCATCTCCATTCTTCTCATCCTCCCTCTCTTGCCTTACTCTCCCCTCTCCCCTCCCTCTCTTCCTCACATCCCTACCCCCACTCCCTCTCTTCCTCACATCCCTACCCCCACTCCCTCTCTTCCTCACATCCCTACCCCCCTCTCTCTCTTCCTCACATCCCTACCCCCCTCCCTCTCTTTCCCACGTTCCTATCTCTTCCCCACATCCCTACCTGCCTTCCTTCTCTTCTTTACATCCCTACCCCTCTCCCTCTCTTCCCCACATCCCTACCTCCCCTCCCTTTCTTCCTCTCCCCTCCCCGTCTTCATTCTCCTCTTCCTCCTTCACCTTCTTTACTCTCACATCTCCTCTCCCTCTCTTCCTCGCATCCCTACCTCCTTCCTTCACTTCCCCACACCCCTCCCTCCCCTCCCCACATCCCTACCTCCCCTCCCTTTCCTCCTCTCGTCTCCCCGTCTTCATTCTCCTCTTCCACCTTCACCTACTTTACTCTCACATCTCTCCCTCTTTTCCTCACATCCCTACCTCCCTCCTTCACTTCCCCACATCCCTACCTCTCTTCCTCTCCCCTCCCCATCTCCATTCTCAGCTTCCAGACTGCCCCAAATCCTTCTTAATGCTGGTCCTTAAGCAACAAATGAGGAGATAGACTTGTACCCATGGTTTAGATTGCTGTTCTGATTTCCTGACTTTGTACTTAAGTTGTCAGTTGAAAGTTTATCAAGATGTGCCAACCTGATCTGGGCTGACGGACTGACGTGCACATATGTATACACACGCATATCGTACATACACATGGGTACATACATATACGGACACCTTGAGATAGACTTGATACATACCTTGATATATAATGACACACACACACACACACACACACACACACACACACACACACACACACACACACACACACACACACACACACACACACACACACACACACACACACACACACAAGAACAAAGTCAAAGAAAGTGTCATGCTACTGAGAGCATTAAGAAAGGAAAGGAAGGAGAACATAATTTATCATAGTTGAATTTTTAGTTCAATAGACACAGAAGACCTAGAGAGAGAGAGAGAGAGAGAGAGAGAGAGAGAGAGAGAGAGAGAGAGAGAGAGAGAGACAGACAGACACAGACAAAGACCCAACTTGACCAAACCAAACTAACAGTACACCTTCTGCTGTCCTGATCACCGGCAAACAGACAGGTCAAACAAGGTCATACAAGCAGATCAAGCAAGCAGGTCAATCAAGATCAAACAAGCAGGGCAAACAAACAGATTAAACACATATTTCAAGCGTGGGTCTGTGTTTGGTGAGGCTCTCGACGCCGCCCTATAAACTAAGGCTCATTGGCTGGCTAACCTTGCATTAAGTCCCCTTCTTGTCCACTAATCCACCGCTGGAACGAGCTGAGGGAGAGAGAGAGAGAGAGAGAGAGAGAGAGAGAGAGAGAGAGAGAGTCACATCCTCTATTGTATCCCTCATTTAAACTCTCTCTCCTTAAACAAGCAGGATGTAAGAATATGGCGCTCTCTCTCTCTCTTCTTACATGTCTTGAACCCCTTCAGTATCATGACGCACCCTTTGATTTTGTTTTTGGTTGCGTTAGAGGAGGCTTGTGTGTGTGTGTGTGTGTGTATATGTGTGTGTAATTTAAAAGTTTTCCCTTACATGTTTTTCCCTTCATTAAGTTTCCCCACTGATTAATATCGTCCATTTGAAGTAAGGATGAAAATTTTGACCAAGTTAAAGTGAGAGGAGTATAGAAAAAAGGTGAACTCCCCTTAACGATACGGCATATAACGGAGAGGCAACGGTACTGATAATATAACAGGGTATGCTGAGGGGGTGATTATACGGAGCAGACGCAGTGAGAAAGAGTATGCCGTAGCGTGCGATGATGGAGGGAGGTTGTGTTCCGTCACCCCGCTTGTTAATTCCGGTTCACGTATTCGAGATTTTCCGTGTTCTTTCTTAAATGAGAGAGAGAGAGAGAGAGAGAGATGAATTAAGAAAAAGCTAACAAAATCTTTCTCTCTCTCTTTTAATTTATCTTTATTCTCCCCCGTCTCTTCTTAGTCTTTTTTCTCTTCTCCTTTTGCATATTTCTGTGTCATCTTTTCTCTTCTCTCTTCCTTCCCTCTCTTCTTCCTTCCTTTTTTTT
>NC_137002.1:7186240-7188740 GCF_032717465.1 Coenobita brevimanus | reverse complement strand
GTTGTTGTTACTTCTGATGTCTTGGCGAAAAAATAATGAGCTCAGGTAACTTAAAAATTACATTAAATAAGTAGGTGTTCAAGATGTATTTACCTAAAGAATTCAGTCTCTCTCTCTCTCTCTCTCTCTCTCTCTCTCTCTCTCTCTCTCTCTCTCTCTCTCTCTCTCTCTCTGTCATCACTCAAAGGATTTACAGATCAACTCACACCCACCCAGAGGCCCTAATTTAAGCACTATTTACAGACTCATTTACAAACTATTTACAAACTAATTTATGAACTATTTACAAGACTATTAACAATGGAACTATCCCTTAATGTCTATCCTTAGCTGGACCCCCTGTTTAGAAACGTCAGGGGGATTTATGTCCTGTGTGATTTATGGAGAGAGAGAGAGAGAGAGAGAGAGAGAGAGAGAGAGAGAGAGAGAGAGAGTGAATAACAAAAGGAAAATAAAAGAAAAATGAAGGAAAGTATAGCCAGATGGTAGAAAGAGAGTTTCAAGTAGCCAATAAATGATTAAAAAAGTAAGAATAAAGAAAAGAATGGAAGAGAGAGAGAGAGAGAGAGAGAGAGAGAGCAGTTAGATGTCAGTCTAAGGAAAAGCAAAGAAAGGAAAATCAAGTTAAAAAAAAGAAGAAGATAGGAATTAAAGGAAAGGAAAAAAAAAAAGGAGAGTGTAGAAAATCAAGATGGCCAAGAATCGAAAAAGAATGGAAAATAATTTGATGAGTGGATGGAAAGAACATCAACGCTGAGTAGGTAGTGATCCAGAAATATCCATTAATGAAGAATAGAGACTATCAGTGACACAGTAGACAGTGATCCAGAGAGGTGTCAGCCCAAAGAGACATCAGTAAAAGAGATTCGGAGAGACGTCAGTACTTGATGTATCCAAAGAGACATCACTGCTACGGAAGAGTGGTCTTAAGGGATGTCAGTGCCACAGTAGAGAGTGATCCAAAGAAATGTGAGTGCTAGAGACGAGAATGAGCCAAAGATGTCAGGGCTACAGAAGAGAGCGATCCAAGTAACGTCAGTGTTACAGTAGTGAGTGATCCAAAGAAATATGAGTGCTAGAGACGAGTAATCCAAAGATGTCAGTGCTACAGAAGATTAATCCAAGCGTCAGTGCTGCAGTAGAGTGAGATCCAAAGAGATTTCAATGCTACAGTAGAAAGGAATCCAGAGAGACTAGCACCAGAGCATAGAGTGATCCAAATTGCTCTCAGTTCTGTAGTAGAGGTCCAAAGAGACTTCAGTGGTGCAGGAGAGGTTGATCCGGAGAGACAGTTGACCGGATAAAGAGTGATTGAGAGACATTAGAGCTCGATTGAGGTCCAAAAAGAGGAGACAGACAAAGATGGGAAAAACAGGACACCGAGAAAGACGACAAAGAATTCAAGCGCTATCCTTTGTTGCAGGCCAGTGTGTGTGTGTGTGTGTGTGTGTGTGTGTGTGTGTGTGTGTGAGAGAGAGATTTATGTTCATGCTTTATGTAATCGTGAACGACGTGTGTTTTTCTTTGTAACGTTAGAATATTTAGTACTTTACGCATGTGCTGAATGAACTGCGTAACTGCGTATGAGACAGACACGTGGATGAAAAGTATGAGTTACAGATTAACCCCTTGAGCCTACAGTGTCTTCCAGGTTAAACACACACACACACACACACACACACACACACACACACACACAGAGCAGGTGTGTGTGTGTGTGCGAGAGAGAGAGAGAGAGCAGGTGTGTGAGAGAGAGGGCGTTCTTCATGTGGCAACAGTGTAAAGTCGGATCAGCGCTTCCGTGCATTGTGTTTGGGGTGATGGATGGAGGGGTGGAGGGGAGAGATGGAGAGACAAGGAGGAGGGAAGGAGGTGAGAGAGAGAGAGAGAGAGAGAGAGAGAGAGAGAGAGAGAGAGGAATTGGGAAGAATGGATGAGTGGATGAAGGTGATGACGAGATGGATGGACAAGGATGAGAGAGAGAGAGAGAGAGAGAGAGAGAGAGAGAAACAAGACAGACAAATAGATCAGCAGAGACAGAAACAGTCAGGCTGGCAGATAGACAGACAGACATGGAAAGAGGCTTTAAATGACAAATCGACTGTGAGATAGACAGACAAATAAGTAGAGGAATAATAAGGAGGCCGGACAGAGAAAATAAGAGAGAGAGAGAGAGAGACTGGGTAAGGAATCACAGCCAAAAATACTGTACATCGTAATTTAGGTTTAAAATCTTTAAGACAAAGTCAAGAAAAGTTAGAATTGGAAAATATAATGAAAAAAAAGGGAGAAAATGAATATCTACACTAGGACGCCATATTATTATTATTATTTTTATTACTATTATTATGCCATTTCCATTTTTTTTTTTTTTAGCTGGAAGGATATTTAATACTGAAGGGATTAATGAGGACTCCCCCCCATTCCAAAATCTCAGACCTTGAAAATTCCCTCTTAGACCAAGGGTAGAAAAGAAAAAAATGATACCAGTATGAATTGG
>NC_137002.1:7171240-7181240 GCF_032717465.1 Coenobita brevimanus | reverse complement strand
AGATAATTTTTTCATATATTTCTGTCCCTCCCGTAGCACCTGTACGTGTGTGATTTATTGAGGTTATTATTTTTTCATTTCTCAGGTTGCATAAAGGAATTACAAGGAAATGCTAACGTACAGTAGTGAACATGAACAGTAATTGGCGGATATTTATTTTGAGGTGGTGTTAGGTGTTACATGAAACCTTGTGATGTGTCAGTCTAGAGCACAGAACACCAGAGTAGGAGTGGGAAGCATGCTCTCTGACGCTCAGGGAGGAAGGAGAAGTATGCAGGGAGGAGTATGTAAGGAGAAGTAGGCAGGGAGAAGTATGCAAGAAGTATGCAGGGAGAAGTATGCAAGGAGAAGTATGCAGGGAGAAGTATGCAAGGAGCATGCAGGGAGAAGTATGCTGGGAGGAGTATGCAGGGAGAAGTATGCTGGGAGGAGTATGCAGGGAGAAGTATGCAGGGAGGACGGTATCGGCGACAAGAGTAAGAGTTATATCTCCGTCGTCTTAAGAATAAATATAAGACGTCATTGGAGTGAAGCGAAAAAGTCTTAGGATGAAAACCGCCAGCTTCTACATTCACCTTTCCACAGACAGCTGCCAGGTACTTTACGGCCAATCTAAAGTAACCATTTAAGTAAAGATGTGTAAGCGTTTCTCATACTGATTTACTACGTGTCCTTATTGGCGACTTTCCTTTACTTCTGCGTACTTTATTACCTTCAGTCTTTACCCATCCTTCTCAATCTTTACCCCACTCTTTGATCCCCCTCCTCTTCTTCCTCCCTTTTCATCTCTTTGTGTCTCTAACTTCTTGTCAGTCTCTCCTTATCGATTTATTTCTCTCTCTTATCAGTGTCTCCCTTTTCCCTCCTTCTTCTCCCCTTCTCTTCTTCCTTATCTGCCTCCTTCCCCCCTTCTCCCTTCCTCCCTTCTCCCTTCCCCCCTTTTCCTTCTCCGTATCTCCCCCCTTTCTTCCCTCTCTGTCTTCAGCTTCCCTCTCCCTCCTCTTTCCTTCTTTTCCTTCTCTTCTTCCTCCTCCTCCTCACCTTCCTCGCTGTCTATCTCCCTCCTCATTCCTTCTCTTCCTTCTCCCCTTCCTCGGTCTTCCTCTTCCTCACCTTCCTCCTCATCATCCTCGCATTCCATCTTCCTCTTTCCTTCTCCTCCTCCTCCTCCTCCATTTCTACCCTTAACTCCTTTCCCCCTTCTCCTTATCCTCAATCCACAAACACATATTAACTTTATTTATGTCAAGGAAGCTAGAATTTAATAACAGACAGAAGTAGAAATTCACACACACACACACACACACACACACACACACACACACACACACACACACACACACACACACACACACACACACACACACACACACACACAACGAAAAGTCTTCCCGTGGATACATACGTGCTAGGAAGTAATGTCCCAAAAGTCTACTTAATTTCGGTGTATTTTCTGGCAATAGAGAGATAGATAGATAGACAGATAGATACATACATATATAGATAGTATTTTCTGAATGAGCGCTATGGATGGGACAAGAGCGAAAGAAGGAAAACATTATTATAGAGAAGGGAAAAATTATGTGTTCTAAAACTGCACCATCTGCCCATCTATCAATAGCCAAACGCCTTAATCTCGTAAGGGGTGGCCACAGAAAAATCGCCTCCATATCGCCCTCTCCCCTGCCATTGCGCTGCCCTCCCCTCAGCTCACACACCCCTCTATCATATACCTCTTTATCGCCCCCACGTCTCTCTCTCCCCTGCCAATACGCTCCCCTCTCCCCAACTCTCAGCCCACTCGCTCATATACCTCTCCAGATTATGCCCTCGCCCTTAGAGACTGCAGAAGACAGAGCGCTCGTGTTTGGAAGGAAAAACTGGCTGTCTGTGCAAGAAACTGGGATGCCTGGGACCTTGCTTGCTTACGATATTGATTGCATGCTTCTGCTACTTCTTGCTTGCTTGTACTATTGCTTGCCTGCTTCTACTACTGCTCCCTTGCTTCTGCTACTGCTCCCTTGCTTCTACTACTGCCCCCTTGCGTCTACTACTGCTCCCTTGCTTCTACTACTGCTCCCTTGCTTCTACTACTGGTCATTTGCTTCTACTACTGCTCCTTTGCTTCTGCTACTGCTCCCTTGCTTTTGCTACTGCTCCCTTGCTTCTGCTACTGCTCCCTTGCTTCTACTACTGCTCCCTTGCTTCTACTACTGCTCCTTTGCTTCTGCTACTGCTCCCTTGCTTCTACTACTGCTCCCTTGCTTCTGCTACTGCTCCCTTGCTTCTACTACTGCTCCCTTGCTTCTACTACTGCTCCCTTGCTTCTACTACTGCTCCTTTGCTTCTACTACTGCTCCCTTGCTTCTACTACTACTCCCTTGCTTCTGCTACTGCTCCCTTGCTTCTACTACTGCTCCTTTGCTTCTACTACTGCTCCCTTGCGTCTACTACTGCTCCCTTGCTTCTACTACTGCTCCCTTGCGTCTACTACTGCTCCCTTGCGTCTACTACTGTTCCCTTGCTTCTACTACTGCTCCCTTGCTTCTACTACTGCTCCCTTGCGTCTACTACTGTTCCCTTGCATCTACTACTGCTCCCTTGCGTCTACTACTGCTCCCTTGCTTCTACTACGCTTACTTGCTTCTGCTACTGAGTTCTTGCGTCTAACCATACTCCTAGTCTCGTAGAAGTTATGAATAAGTAGTTAAGTATAAATGAGACTACACTCGTGAGACTGGATTCAAAACTGGGATCATTAACATTTATATAACAAAGATATCTAAGTCTGTATTTCGTAGGTAAGGAAACTCCCTAACACCTCTTCTTTAACGAATTATTTTCCAGACTACTCATTAATATCCCCTGGTTTGCATCTTATGTCTTTTCATTATTGACATAGATTGCATGAATAACACGCAAGTATAAAGTAAGGGAGCAGAATCAGAAATAAATCGGTAAGGAAGAGGTGTTAGTAAGCTTCCTAACTGTACTAGAATAACGCTCAGAGAAACCTAGGCCTGTTGTCTCGTAGGGTACGTAAGCTCCCTGACATCTCTTCCTAAGTGATTTATTTTGCTTTTTGCTCCAGCCATTAATATTCTGCGTTACTTAAATCCTTCTAAAATCGCGACACTCCGCGTAATTAACGTACAAAACTAGACTGTGAAACTGAAACTAAGAAGCATCGAAAACTGAAACCAGAATGGACAGTTGAAACCGTAATCGAAAACTGAGACCAGGAGCCAGGCAATGAGGGAGTTGAAGACTGAGCACGCGACTAACTGAGGAGGGACAAAAAGCCGAGGACCTAACACTTCCCCTTGGGCACTCCACCACCACCACTACTGCCAGCTCCACCACCACCACCACCACTACTGCCACCTCCACCACTACCACCACCACCACCTCCACCACCACTTCCATCAACTGTGACGGGGCATATACTCACATCCCATCCCCAACCCACCCCAACAAACCCACTCCTGCCCCACCTCCCCAACCCCATTGAACCCCAGGACCCTCTGATCTTGCAATTTTCAACCCGATCAACATGAGTTTGGGGTTGCAAGATAAAAGGATGATTCTGCAAACCGTAACTGGCCCATTTTAGCATCTCACCCTAGGATTTTCTGATGCTGCAATTTTCAACCCCGTGCAACTTGTGTCCTGGTTTGCAAGATGAAAGGATGATTCTGCAACTGTGGCTGAGCATAGTACCCCAACCCACCCCAAGCCACTTTAACCCCACCCCATACAACCCCTGGGACACCCTACTCTTGCAATTTTCAACACGAAGCAACGTTATAAGGACGATTCTGCAACTGTGACTGGACTTCATTCCCCAACCCACCCCGACAAACCCACCTCAGCAGACCCACCCCTGAACCATATATCTAACCCCTGTCAATCTTAGGACACCAGTCTTGCAAGTTTCAACCCCGTGCAACTTGTTTTGGGAGTTGCAAAGTGGAAGGATGATTCTATTCTGTATCGGGCCACATTGCAGCATTGCACCCCAAGCCACTTCACCAAAGCCACCCTTAACACATACCCCTTACCCCTTTACCCCATATACTCGATTCTTGCAATTTTCAACCCCATGCAACGTGTCCTAGGTTGCAGGATAGGAGGAGAATAATGCAGTTGTGACCAAGCATAAATCACCTACCCATCCTGTTAATCTCCCCTATCACCCACACCTGATAACACCTGGGAGGGCTTGATCTTGCAATTTTCAACCCCATGCAACGGGATATTCTAGGTGGCAAGATAGGACAATAATGCAACTTTGACTTTTCATATGTCTCCAACCCACCTTGTTAATCCCACCCATGACCCACACCTGTTCACACCTAGGAGAGCCTAACCTTGCAGTTTTCAACCAGGTGTAACATTTATATATCGCGAATTGCAAGATAGAAGACGATTTTCTCATTGCACCTGAACAACCCACCTCTGATCCATATCCTAACCCCCTACGACCTGTTGCATACTCAAGCCTTGCAGTTTTCAACCCACTGCAACAGGTGCTTTGAGTTGCAAGACGAAAGGAGGATTTTGCAAACTTTGATTATTTCCATATCGCACCCCAACAAACCCACACTCCTAACCTCTTTGATTGGAGACAAGACCGTTGCAGTTTTCAACCCCATGCAACTTGTTTCGGGAGTTGCAACCTGGAAGGGTGATGATGCAAACTGTGACTGGACATACTTCTGCTTTGCACCCCAACCCACCCCATCAAACCCACATTTCGAACCCCTTTCAACCCTAGGACACTCAAGCTTTGCAATTTCCAACAGTGCAACGTGCATCTTGAGTTGCAAAGTGGGAGGATGAGTCTGCAAACTGTGACTGGGCATATTTCCGCATTGCACCCTAACAAACCCACTCTGGTCCACATCCTAACCCTTCTGAAAAATTGGATACCATAACTTTGCAATTTTCACCCCGTTGCAACAGGTGTATCAAGTTGCAAAGTGGAAGGAGGTTCAATTCAGGCTTCTACTCACCTCTGAAATTTCGGCTGTGGAGCTCCCGTGGGCCAGGTAGGGGTGGTGGTATTTAAAAGTGGTATCCTTGTAATTCTCAACCCTCTCCACCAGCTCCACCATTGCTGACGATCGGGGAGGAGGCCCGGGAGAAGTGGATTAATGGAGCGACACACACTCACACACGCACTCTAGCCACAACGCACCCCAACAGTCCACCACCACCAGTCTGTTTCCACTCCCTCAGTCTACCCTTAGTCAGTTCTTAATTCTAGGAACGCAGACATCTTAAGAAAATGTTTGGTATACTCTCGTCCAGAAATACGTTTCTGTTGTTCCAGTTTGTGTATTTTTTTAGTTCATTGGCAGCGAACCATTTTCCTTGAATCGATCAGAATTTTGACCTAAGAAGGAAGAATGTTTCAGTTTCGTGAACTCTCTCTTGTCCACGTATAAAGTCAAGATTCGTGGATAAAGTGGCCTTCTTTTGACACCAATATTGACTTTAAGGACCAATCTTGCTCAGGAACACGCAACAGTTTCTCCCTCAACACTGATGTGTAAAGCGACATAGATTTTTCTCAGTTAAACAGCACATGAATGATCACAGTTGACTGGGGCTTCCAAGAATATAGGTATGGAAATGATGCGAGTTTCCTCAATTCGGTGGTAACGATTGATTGTATGGTTTTCGGGTGAGGTGTGTGTGTGTGCCAAAACCTGGAAGTCAGGCAGGCAGGTAGGCAGACAGGTGACGTGGGTTTCCAAATGAATGAAAGGTGAGGTTGTGTTGATTGCTCGATTCGATGGTGACTATAATTACTTTTTTCTTCCTTTCAGGTGTAATATTGGATCCTGCAGGTTGCTTGATTCCTGATTAAATTCTCCTTTTTTTCTGTCTCTTTCAGGTGATGTATTGTGGGTTGCTTAATTGAATGGTGACTGACTTTTTTTTTCTCCCTCTTTTTCAGGTGAGATACTGTGTGTGTACGTAGTCAAGCCAAGGCCCAGGAAGTCTCCAGAGGTAGGTAGGTAGGCAGACAAGGCAGGCAGGCAGGCGACCGTGACTCTCTGCCCACGCTTGTGAGCTGTTTGGTTTCAGCCTTGAGGAGTGACTTCTGGCGTGGTGATGGGACCGAGACGCAGCACACAGCCACGCACTCACACACACACACCCTTCCTCCTCGCCGCTCACACGTGTTCTGCCCTACTCACCCCGAAACTCCCCCTGTCTCTCTCAGTATTGGCCACATGGTCGGGGCTTCCAGCGTTCCGGTTGGGTTAATTTTAACATTGACGTCACCCTGAGCCAATCCCAGTGAGGTTGCCCGCGTCTGGGAGCCAATGCGCTGCGCTGAGTGTTCCAGGGGGAGGAGCGTGGGGTGTACCGCATGCTGAAAAAATATAATGCTGAGATAGAGTGATACCAGGGTTACCAAAGCCTTATATGGAAGTTCCTCTTAATAATTCCACCAGACTGCCTGTTAAATAGACGACTCCCAAAGCGCTTTAATTGAGTAGGTGGACGTGGCTACCCTTTTCAGCGCCCCTGTTCGATTTGTCACTCTTTTACCTTCTACTGTTGGCCACTTACTAACCTCATTTACCTTCCTCTTTTGACCAATTACCTGCCATTACCTGATAGATGATTAGCAGTAAGAGGGTAATTATAGAACTGATTTTACTTAACATATAGCTCCCCAAAACGCTGTAATTACGTAGGTGGATGCTACATTTGTCACTACCCTCTTTTACCTTTTCTTGATCAGTTAACGACCATTACCTGATAGGTGATTAGTAAGGGGTAATTATAGGTCACAAGAATCCACGTTAATTGCCGTAGTTGGGTTATGCTCACCTGTAGAGAAACTGCCATCCTTTTCACCGCCTCATGTTATAATTCTCCTCATTTACCTGTATCAGTTAACAACCATTTACCTGTTAGATGATTAATAATGGGGCTAATTATAGGTCACAAGAATCCACATTAATTGCTATAGTTGGGTTACTCTCAGCTGACACAGAACCTCTACCTCTTCATATTAAATCCTACCCCGTTATAGAAGGATTGTAAAGTACGTTGCTAACTATGGGAAAAAAATGTTAAGGAATTGATGTGTGGATATTTAGTCTGCTCACTTTGACTAGGCATAAAATTGACCTCTCACCGTCTTAACTTCTGTGCTATAAGAGATTAACACTAGTGCTGGTCACGAAGAAGTGCTACGGAAAGTTAGAGATGTAGCATTGTCGGAAGAAATTAACAAACATGATGTTAGTCACGAAGAAGTACCACGGAAAGAATGTCGAGGTGTAATATTGCCCGAAGAAATTACCAGACATGAAGAAGGTTGTAAAGGTCTTGCATTGCTCTAAGAGACTGATACTACAATATGATGTTAGTCACGAAGAAGTGCTACGGAAGGGGTGAAATAGTTACAGTAGTCGTCATCGTAGTAGTAGTAGCAGGCCAACGTGAACCCAGTGGACTGCAGGCTAAAACCACCCTTCTGCAGTCCACCAACCATCCTTTCACGCTAACAGGAAAATGATAAAGATCCACTTGTCCAACCAGGCAGTGGATCTGCCCGCCGTGTCACACCAATGCCACCGTACGAAGGCGCTCCTCTACGTCCTCTGATTCTCCCGGCACCTCCCATTAAGCAGATAACACTTAATAATACCCTAGTTAGCCCCTCTTTTCCACGGAGGGGCACTGAGTTAGCTAATCAGAGGGAGGGAAGGCAGCGTGATGGAGTGATTGGAAATTGATGATCTCTCTCTCTCTCTCTCTCTCTTTCTCTCTCTCTCTCTCTCTCTCTCTCTCTCTCTCTCTCTCTCTCTCAGGAGTTACATGGATTGGGGTTCATTTTCGCGTATATATATATATATTTTTTTCCAGAATAGGTAAAAGTTCTCATATCTGTGGATTATAATTTTTTTTTTTTTTTTTAGCTAATACTTGTTTGTACTGGGATATATAATAGGGGTTGCATGGATTCCTTTTATTTCACATCATCATCATCATCATCATCATCATCATCATCATCATCATCATCATCATCATCATCATCATCATCATCACCACCACCACCACCACCACCACCACCACCACCACCACCACCATTACCATCGCTACTTTATCATCATCATCACCATCGTTACTATCATCATCATCATCACCACCATCGTTATCATCATCATCATCATCATCATCACCACCACCACCACCACCACCACCTTTTTATCACGACTATAATTAATGGAGTGGGTAGGATAAAAAAATAAAAAAAAGGAAAATTAAGTATAGTCAAATTGGAGGATAGATTTGACTAGCAACCAAGGAGACGCCCGTTTGTGGATTTGACTAGTAACCAAGGAGACTCATTCGTACCACATAACACAGGCCCTTCGAATTTCACGCACTTACGGCTTAGAATGCAGTATGTGAGAGTAGGCCAGTCCCGTCAGATGAAAACAGACCAGCGAGAGAGAGAGAGAGAGAGAGAGAGAATATTCGCGATAATTAGAAAGTGGATTTTCTTGGAGACTTCAATGCCGTTGGGGCTAAGTACCAATCCACTGAGTCTTCAATGCCGTGCAAGTAGTGAAAGTGGATGGTGGGAGAGGATGGTCTTCTCTCTCTGTCATGTATATTTTCTTTTTTCTTTCCTATTTCGTTTTTTGGTGGTGTACTTGTTTTGATCAGGGCATTACTCTGCTAACTTGAGAGAGAGAGAGAGAGAGAGAGAACGGAGTATTAACTGTGCCATTTAGCAGCATTGACACAAATAATCATACACACTGAATGTTTATGGAAAAATTACGAAATGAAATGGGAAAGATTGATGATAACCCGAAGAAAAGAGACAGATGATAAGAAAAGAAGAGAGAAAGAACGATAATAAATTAACCTGTGCGAAAAGAAAAGGGAAAAACGGAATAAAGGGAATGATATCTGAATCCCGTGACCGAAAAGGGAGAGGAGGAGGGTCGCAGGGGGGAAGGGAGGCAAAGGAAGGGAGTCGAAAGGGAGGGAGTCGAGGGGGAGGCAAAGGGAGGGAGTCCGGAGGGGAGGGAGGCAAAAGGAGGGAGTCCGGAGGGGAGGAAGGCAGAGGGTGGGAGTCGAGGGGAGGCAAAGAGATGGAGTCGAGGGGAGGCAAAGGGAGGGAGTCTAGGGGGGGAGACAAAGGGAGGGAGGGGGGGAGGTAAGAAAGAAGATGGCGTTTGTCAGGTCATAAGTGAGAGTAGCTTTTTATTCGATGCAAAAATAAATTTATAAATAAATAAAAATCAATCCACAGTACCTAATTTTAAGCTTTTTGGATTTTTTTTTTAATTTTGTCTTTTCATAATTGTCGTCTTAAAATTAATGAAGGTTTAAGAAAAATTTGTTGATAATTAGCGAAATTGTCTCCGTCAAAATTATGTGCTTGCAAAAAGAGAAAAAATGCAGTCCTTAATAATACTAATTTTTAAATCAGTTTATTTAGTTATTATTTTTGATATGCAAGGAAGAAGGAACCAAAGGCTAGAAGTCCAAAAATTGTTCCGTCGAAGAAAAAATAAAAATAATAGGGAGTTAAATTCAAGATCCGTTCATTTCGAGATGCCTGGACACACTGCATTTCAAAAGGACTGGTGATCATAGTCAGAAGGAAATACGGACAGTGGAAGACAGTTCCAGAGCTGACCGGTTGCATACGTGAAGGACTGGGAGGTGTATTAGGAATTATTAAAGCATTATTGTGCGAGTAACTTAGAGAAAATCACTTAAATAAATTGATCACCGCCCTAGTCAGATCTAATTATCTTTCTTTTTTTTCGTATTTACAGTTTTTTTTTCATTTATAAGTATTTTTAAGTATCATTATAGTTCGTGTAAATGGTGAATTTAAGTAAAATTTCATAAATAATATGTGAAGTCAAATTCACAGGCAGACGTGTTTGAGAAACGAAATATAACTTGTACTTTTACGTTTCCTGTGACGTTATGTTTATATTTA
>NC_137002.1:7141240-7168740 GCF_032717465.1 Coenobita brevimanus | reverse complement strand
GTGTGCGTCAAGCTGTGTGCGTTTGATTGTCTCTTTATGGTGACAGGCTTGAGAGTTCTTTTGTTAAGCATCCGTCCATGGAGAGGGCAGGGAGGGGGAGGGGGAGGAGGAGGGGGAGGGAAAGGGAGAGTAGAGGGGGAGAGGGGAAAGAGAGGAGGAGAGAGGGGGAGGATGAGAGGGGAGGAGTGGAGGAGGAGAGAGGGGAAGAAGGGAGGAAGGGAGAGGGAGAGGGACGAAGAGGAGAGGGGATAGGGTGGGGGAAGGGAGAGGGGGCGAGGCGGGGGAGGGGGAAGGGAGGGACGGTGGCGAGGTCTGTTTAGCACTGGGTTAACACTGAGAGGATTATATGGAGTGGGTTCGAGCTCCACTGACGGCCATTGATTTATTTATTTTAATATAGACGCTCACAAATTAATCGGAGAGAGAGAGAGAGAGAGAGAGAGAGAGAGAGAGAGAGAGAGAGAGAGAGAGAGAGAGAGAGAGCTGTGAAGGCCATAGAGACAAAGAACAGAGGTACATTTAATTGAGTGTGAAGGGAGGGGAGAGGAGAGAGGGGAGGAAGAGGAAAAGTAAGAGGGGAGAAGAGGAAGGTGAGAGGAGAAGAAGAGAAGGAAGAGGAAAGGGGAGGAAGAGGAGGAGTAAGAAGGGAAGAAGAGGGAAGAGAGGAAGAAGGGGAAGAGGGGAGGGGAGGAAGAAGAGAAGGAAGAGGAAAGGGGAGGTAGAGATTAGGGGAAAGTGAGGAAAGGAAGAACAAGGAGGAGTGGAGGAAAAAGAGGAAGGGTAGGGAAAGGAGGAGGAAGGGAGGAAGGAAGGGTTAGTGAGAGAGGAGAGGAGAGAAGAAGAGGAAGGAAGGGGGACATGGTAGAGGAGGAAAGGAGGGAAAAGGAATGAGAGGGAAGGGAGAAAAATAAGGAGAAAAGGGGAGAAGGAAGAGAGAAAAATGGGGGGAAAGAAAGAATGAAAGGAGGGAGGGAGGAGAGAATAAGTAGAGGGGAGAAAAGAGGAGAGTGACAGTAGGAGAGAAGGAACATAGACAGACAGACAGACAGACAGGAAGGCACGTAGGGAGGGCGGTAGAGAGGGATGGAGGTGACAAAGGGGAAGTTGAGTTTGAGAGAGAGACAGAGAGAAGAGAGAGAGGGAGAGAGAGAGAGAGACGGGGGGGAGAAATGGGGTTAAAAAGATAGGAATAAAAATACAGCGATAATATAAAAGTAATGATGCAAAGAGAGAGAGAGAGAGAGAGAGAGAGAGAGAGAGAGAGAGGCAAAAAAGCATCCCCTGACTCACGTTTTTCTCACACACATACACCTGATTCATTCATGCCTCTTCCGGCCACCCACTCAATGGAAGAGAGGGGGAGGGAGGGAGGGCACGGGGAGGAAAGAGAAGGGAGGGAGGAGAGAGACGAGTGAGGGGAGAAAAAGAGGGAGAGGGAAAGAGAGGGGAGGGAGTGGGTGAGAAGAGGGGGGAAGAGAGGGGGAGGGAAGGGGAGAGAGAAGGAGTTAGAGGGAGGGTATAGAGGAGAGGTGAAGTGAAAGAGAGAATAGAGAGAAAGGAGGTAAAAGAGAAAGAGAGGGAGAGAAAAGTAAGAGAAGGAGAGAGGGAGAGAAAAAGTGTGAAGGAGGTAAGAGAAAGAAAAGAGGGAGAAGGAGGAGGGAGAGGCAGGGGGGAGGTGTGGAAGGAAGAGGGGGAGAGAACAAGGGAAGGGGAGGGAAAAAAGGTGGAGGTAGGGAGGAAGGGGAGGGAGGGGGAAGGGGAGTGATTGAATGGAGGAGTAGAAGAAAGGGTGAATGGAGAGAGAGAGAGAGAGACAGACAGACAGACAGACAGAGAGAAATGTGAGATTAGAGATAGTAAGAAAAATGCGTCCTTGGAGGGAGTGTCATCTATGTTAAGAATCTCCCAAGGTCGAGAGAGAGAGAGAGAGAGAGAGAGAGAGAGAGAGAGAGAGAGAATGAGGAAGTGACTGAGATGAAAAAGTAAGGAAGATGAGGAACGATAAATCTTCCTCCTCCTCCTCCTCCTCAGCGCCATCTTGAGATACACACGCATTAAAGCAGCTCCGCATATCCAAGTGTTTCAACCACAAGCTTGAGTGAAGATAGGTGTCAAAGTGAATCAGATAAGTGTATAAGAGTCGTAGACATATTTCCCCCGTGTAAAGTATTTAAATAGATTTCATGTAAAAGTTTTAGAGCGGGTTAAAGGTGTAAAGCGTTCGCGTGTTCCTTTGTTTACATATACCGCCACCCTCCACTTCGTATTCCTGCCCTTTCCCGCCGTTATTTCTGGTCTCAGACATATTATAGTTTATTTTCCCGCAGATCAAGGTCAGTTAGAACGATATCTAACAAACAGATTATCTTTTCTCAATAGTACAGTAAATGGTGTAGTGAACCGAAAGTGTATTTACCTACCAGCTCTCTTTGTTTTTGTTCCCACTATCATCCTTGTACGTCTTACTTTAAAGTCTAACGTAACAAATACTAACTAAGTTGCTTGCTAGTTTAGTGCAAGTGAATAGCATTGTCTTCTGTATAGAGTAACAACTGTGTGATTGATGTTACACCAGTGAAATAGTTTTTGCACTACAAACCGTTGTCCACTGAGTGAAGCTAGGTGTTTATTTTGATTTCTCCCCAACATTCCATTGTTATTTTCTTTTTTCCTTTTTCTCCCAGTGAATCAGTTTATGGTGTACTTCCACAATACATGGTAAGCTAGATCATACCATAGCAAGTAGATTTTCTTTACATTTTACACAGTTCATGGTAAGTTAGGTTGTACCATAGGAAGCAGATTTACTATTTTTACAGTGGTAAAAGAATTCATGTAGGTTGGCTTGTGCTACAGCAGGTGGATTTTCTATTCTTTTTATACTGTTAAAGGAAGATAGTATACAAAAAGTAAGTGAATCTCCCAAGAAATTCAATTTTTCATTTATAGAGTAAATTGTCCATTTTCATCAACATCCCTTAACCAGTTGTATATTATTTTTATTTTCAGTTGTTCACTGAGAGAAGCTAGGTTTTTATTTTGATTTTTTCCCCAACATTCCATTGTTATTTTTTTTTGTTTTTGTTTTTCCTTTATCTCCAGTGAATCAGTGTATGGTGTATTTCCACAATTCATGGTAAGCTAGATCATACCCTAGCAAGTAGATTCCCTTTTCATTTTACACAGTTCATGTTAAGGTAGGTTGTACCATAGCAAGCAGATTTTACTGTTCCTTTTACACTGGTAAAAGAATCCATGTAGGTTGGATTGTGCCATAGCAGGTAGATTTTCTATTCTTTTTATACTGGTAAAGGAAGATAATATATAAAAAGTAAGTGAACCTCCCTAGAAATTCAATATCTCATATATAGAGTAAATTGACCATTTGTAACAACATCCATTAACCAGTTGTATACTATTTTTTATTTGTGTGGGATTGTGGAAATATTGCTGCAAAATGCCATCTACCCTAAAGGCCTGCCAGGAGTGTACTGGTCGCTTTGCGGCTCAGTATTTTTCAAATTACTTTTCGACGCCTGTGTGCAAACTATGCATCTTGAGAAAAGATCTAGAAAATGGTTTAGCTGAATCGCAGAGAAATTACAGGGAACTCAAGGCAGAGTTTGAGACACTGAAAGAGTTTGTAGTGGCAAATGTAGGAGTCAGCAACAGCACTCGAGAAGGAAGAAGCGTACAAACTGAGCTCGTACAAGCCCCCGCCCATCAGGCAGTCACAAATAATAGTGTATCAGTATCTTCCTCACCCAGCGATTCAGTACGTTCCTCGCCAAGCGAAGTCCCCTTTACTATGGTAAGAAATGGCGCAAAACCCGGAAAAGATTCGAGGAAGCATCTTCCCATAACTACGTATAATCGCTACCAGATCCTTGCCGAAGCGGTAAATGAGACAGAAGAAACAAGGCTTATTGGGGACTCTATTGTACGCAGTCAGCTGGAGGAATTTTGTGGACGTGCCCCCATCAGCAGAAAGAGGTACTGTTTTCCAGGAGGTGGACTAAGTGATATCACAGAAGCCTGCGATGAGGTCACAAAAGACGCAAATGATCAAACTCTATACGTTATCCATGTTGGTACAAATGATCTGAAGCGCAGTAGATCAGAGGAATTGCTAGCAAAGTATCATGAAATGATCAAACGATTCAAAACTAAGTCCACTAATATGATAATATCTGGTATACTCCCAAGGATCAAGGCAGAAAATAGTTTCTATGATAAGGCCTTCAGCACAAATAACCGGCTCAAATCTCTCTGCACGCAAGAGGGAGTTGACTTTGTCAATCTGTGGGACCAGTTTTATGAGCAACATACTCTATTCCAGAAAGATGGTCTCCATTTGAACTCAGTAGGAGCGGCACGGCTAGGTAGACTTCTACACGATAAAGTTGCCCTCTTCAGATCAAAAAACGCGGCACGTCCAGGAACAGTAACCTTAACGTAAATACCCACAAAGTCAGATCACCAACTGTTCGGAACGGAATTAGAGTCTGCTATGCTAATGCACGTAGTCTACGTAACAAGTTTGAGGATTTAGAATCTCTAATTTACCTAGAAAATTATGACATCATTGGCATCACAGAGTCCTGGATTAACACATCTGACCGTGACTTTCTAGCGGAATACTCACTAACAGGGTACAATATTTTCAGCTGTGAGCGACCACATCGAGCTGGTGGCGGTGTTTTACTATATGTGAAAACTAGTCTCCATCCCCTTGTGCTATCCAAACCCAGTATTACCAACATAGATGCCAGTTATGTTCAGCTAAGTATTAATTCACACAAAATAAATATATGTCTCATCTATCGTCCGCCAGCACAGTCAACTGAGACAGATGAAAAACTTTATGATCAAATTGCGGAAATTTGTTGTCAAGAGGATAGCGTAATTTTTGGAGACTTTAATCTACCGGTAACAAAGTGGGGTGAACCACTGACGGCACACTCAGGACAAGAGCTTTATACGAATCTTCAGGAAAGCGCCCTTTCCCAACACGTAGAATACCCAACGAGAGGAAACAATATCCTAGACATCATCTTGACTACAAATGATAACCTAGTCAACAACGTTGAAATAGGACCTGAGTTTAGTTCCAGTGATCATCGAACTATACAGTTTAATATTACTACTGAAAAAGTAAAAGAAACGGAGAGCAAAGAAAAGGTCCCAGATTATCGTAGAGCTAATTTCAACAGGCTCAGAGCGCTACTTGCAACTGCAGATTGGAATCAAATGTCTGAAACCGATGACATAAACCAAGCATGGGAAATATTCACCGAAAAATTTAATGAAGTGGTAAAGTCATGTGTGCCACTACGTAACAGACGTCCAGCTGGAAATAGTAAACCAAAGTGGTGGTCCAGTGAAATAAAAAGTAACTTAATAGCCAAAAAACAGGCATACCATAAATATAAAGCTACACAAAATAATGATGATAAATTACAATACGATAATCTACGCCGCACATCGAAAAGACTTATTAAACAAAGCAAAAGAGCACTGGAGATCCACATTGCTAATACGTGCAAATCAAATCCTAAAGAATTTTACAGTTACATTAGAAAGAAAAAGGTTATGACTACATCAATAGGTCCTCTAGAAACAAACAATGGCAGACACACTGAAAATGAGGTCGAAATGGCAAACATTCTTAACGATTACTTTGCGTCTGTTTTTACAGTAGAAAACACCACCAGAAACCTACTGTTACCCACAAACCAAGCAAATAGCACAGTCCTTAGTAACTATGCTATTGATAATAATGATATCCTTTCAGCCATAAATAGTACGGACATAAACAAAACCCCTGGCCCCGATAAAATATCACCGAGAATTCTCAAAGAAGCAAAACATGAGTTACTGCTGCCACTCTCTGTCTTATTCAATAAATCATTAAGTACTGGGAAAGTTCCACGCGAATGGAAACTAGCAAATGTAACACCAATTTTCAAAAAGGAAATGAGTCGCACCCAGGAAATTACAGACCAATCAGCTTAACATCAGTAGTGTGCAAGTTAATGGAAAAAATCATAAGAGATAAAATAGTTAATTATCTAGAAGAAAATAATATAATTAAAGACTCGCAACATGGATTCAGACATCGTCGTTCATGCTTAACTAACCTACTGGACTTCTTCCATGATGTTTACAAATCATACGATGACTCAAGAGCAGTAGATATAATTTACCTTGACTTTCAGAAAGCATTTGACACTGTCCCTCACAAGCGTCTCATGAGAAAAATAGAAGCACATGGAATAAAAGGAAAGACGCTAAAATGGTTACAAGACTGGCTGTCAGACCGAAAACAGCGAGTTGTGATAAACGGAAAGGAATCCAAATGGCGTAATGTGATCAGCGGCGTTCCCCAAGGCTCAGTACTTGGACCGATACTTTTTATTATCTATATAAATGACATTGATGAGGGTCTAAATTGTAAAGTATCCAAATTTGCAGATGATACTAAAATAACCAGTAAAGTCACTTCAAAATTACAGTGGCAGCAGTTACAAAATGACCTTAATACTTTAGCAAGCTGGGCAGAAAAATGGCAAATGAAATTCAACACAGAAAAATGTAAAGTACTTCATATTGGAAGTAACAATGTCCATGCAAATTACAAAATGAACAATATTCAGTTATCAAGTACAGACAGTGAAAAGGATCTTGGTGTGATAATATCAAATGACCTAAAACCAAGCAAGCAGTGTACCGATGCGGTAAAAATTGCAAACAAGCTAGTGGGTTTTATTGGAAGAACTTTCGAGTTTAAATCGGAAAAAGTCATACTTGCCTTGTACAACTCGCTAGTGCGCCCCCATCTTGAGTATTGTGTGCAATTCTGGTCTCCGTACTACAGAAAGGACATTGAAAAATTAGAGAAAATTCAGCGAAGAATCACAAAAATGGTACCACGACTTAGAAACAAACCATATGAGGAACGCCTTGAAGAACTTAAATTATTTAGCCTAACGAAGCGCAGGTTAAGAGGGGACCTTATTGAAGTTTTCAAAATCATGAAGGAATATGACAACTTAGACATGAATAAATATTTTGATATAGACCGGTCTAGTCAAACCAGAAGTAATGGCTGCAAAATCATGGGAAAACGATTCCAATCCCACGAAGCAAAATACTTCTTCTTTAACAGAGTTGTAAATATCTGGAACAGATTACCCTCAGATACCGTGAACAGTATCTCAATTGAGACATTCAAAAACAAATTAGACAAGTATTTGCACGAAAATCCTCAGCTGACTCTTTTTCTGTCCGAATAACTTGCTTTTATAGCTACGGCACATGTAAGTTCATGCCTCCTTAGTCTACAAGACACCCCGTAAACAATGTACCCGTACATAGTGTTGCGTCACGATATTATACATTTTCAATTTATTCAGTGCAAACAAAGCAATATAAGCACAGATTAGGATCTGCACAGATAACCCTGAGTTAACGGTCACTACTCTTACTTTCGACCTGTGATGGGCTGTGGATCACTGAGGGTCCCTGTTAGTCAAGTGACCACCATCGGGATTTTTAATGTACCAGGGGTCACTGCTTCAGGATGAAACTTGTGTACTGTCCCACATGGGAGAGTTCCTTGTCTCAGTGGAGTGAACGGAGCTATTGCCTGATTGACTGCTGCCTACCTAAAAAGCGCCAGGGAAGGTTGCCGCACCACCCCTAAACATCCACTCTGTGCATTGCACATCCACACTGTGCACTGTGCAGTCCCCTTTCATCTAAGACACTCGTCCTATATACTTTTCAGTCTCCCCAGCGCAAAGAAAGCAATATAAGCACAGATTAGGAGCTGCACAGATAACCCTGAGTTAACGGTCACTACTCTTACTTTCGACCTGTGATGGGCTGTGGATCACTGAGGGTCCCTGTTAGTCAAGTGACCACCATCGGGATTTTTTTAATGTACCAGGGGTCACTGCTTCAGGATGAAACTTGTGTACTTGTCCCACATGGGAGAGTTCCTTGTCTCAGTGGAGCAAACGGAGCTAGGGCCTGATTGACTGCTGCCTACCTTAAAAGCGCCAGGCAAGGCTGCTGCACCACCCCTAAACATCCACACTGTGCAGTGTGTAGCTTCCACGTTATGTCCACAGACTTCCCATTAACTCAATGTAACTGGTTTATAATGTCATGCCGTAACCATTATTTTATTTGTTTACTTTCTCTTTCAGGTTACTCTATCGGGTAGCTTATAGATAAAGTATTATAGAATGTGACTTTTCCTTTCCAGTGTTTCCTATAAAATTTCCATGTCAGTTTTTCCATGCTGCATGGTGGTTTTTCTCACTTTTTCCTGGAGGGTTTGGTGGTGGGGGGAGCCTTCTTGCTTTCCTATCCTTATCCTTCAACATGTAGAGTTAGATCTTGTAGTCATAGTTTTCTCTAACAAGCAGCCTCGAAAGGACCATAAGGTCTGTTGCTGTTTGCTTTCCTGTGTAATCCTCCTCCTCCTCCGTCTCCTCTTTTTTCCTTTCATCAGCATCATCATCATCACCACAACATGCATAGTGAATTGGGCTACCAACCTACCACTGCCTACCACAACTACCACCACTACCACCATTCCAACCACAAGTACCACCATTCAGATCAGAACCCACACCTACCATAGTACCATAACTACCACCATTACAGCCACAACCACCATCATCCCCTACCACAACTGCCACCATCCATAACCACAACTACCACCATCCTCTACCACAACTACCACCATCCTCCCAACTACCACCTTCCTCAGAACCACCACCATCCTCTACCACAACTACCACCATCCCCTACCACCACTACCACCATCCTCACAACTACCACCATCCTCTACCACAACTACCACCATCCTCTACCACAACTACCACCATCCTCACAACTACCACCATCCTCTACCACAACTACCACCATCCTCTCAGCGGGGTAGGGATTATTCAGGAGTTCCTATACTCAAATCAAGAATGGGTAGCGAAGATGAAGGTGAAATAGTCAGCTTTACATTCTTGTACCAAACTAACTTAATGTAACTTTATATACTTAGAAAATAAAAGTTAGAGAGAAGTTAGAAGCCGCATATAACTTTAAAAAATAGATAGATAGATAGATAGTGATGAATATAGCCGATGATTACTAAGAATATATTGAGCAGTGATGTATATTCTCTCTCTCTCTCTCTCTCTCTCTCTCTCTCTCTCTCTCTCTCTCTCTTATATAACCTCAGAGCCATATATTGTTAGGAAAAAAAGATAGAAATTTTAGAGTCACAAATATAAGGTTAAAGATAGGATGTAAGGTGAAAGATATGGTGCTTGATTAGGAAGGATGGCATCAGATGTTTGCCCTGAGTATGCAGATTACACACACACACACACACACACACACACACACGAGAGAGAGAGAGAGAGAGAGAGGGAGAGAGAGAACCATAATCCACGTTTCATATTGCAGGCTCAGACAAGGAAAACGATCCTGTTAAATATAAATGTAAATAGAGAAGAATATACCCGGGTTAAATCAAGAGGAGGCGCCTTCACTTGGTGGCACTAGTGATATAACCGGGCGGGGAAACTGCCTGGCTAAAAAAAAATGAAAAAAATAATTGATGGGTAATTCACGCTCGTACATATTCAATTTTAACCTTATAGATGCTGACTAGGACGCCTTCACGCGGTGACACTGATATTACCGGCCGAGGGAACTGCCGCGTTGAAGAAATACCCCGGTAAAATGATGAACAGAAGAGGAAATGTTCAGGTACTCAGCTAAATTTATTCATTCTGAGGACAGTTTCTCTCTCTCTCTCTCTCTCTCTCTCTCTCTCTCTCTCTCTCTTCTTATCTCAACACCCCCCCTCCTCCAACCTCACCTTACCGCTCCGTTATCTTCTTTCTTCTTCTTCCTCTTCCTTTCTTTCTCCTCCACCTCTTCCTGTCTCTTCTCCTCCTCCTCCTTCTCTCCTTCTCTTCCAATTCTTCTCCGCCTCCTCCTTTCCTCCAGCCAGCCTCACCATACAGCACCTTGGCGATAACCAGTTTCTGTTCCTCCTCCTCCTCCTCTTCTCTCCTCTTCGCCACCTCTTCCCCTTGCTCCTTCTCCTCGTCTCCTCCGCGTAGCCTCACCATAGCGCACGCCCTCGATATGTCGTTTAGTCTACGGTAGTCTGCACTTTGCCGTTGTACAGAGGGTGATTATGGAAGGTGTGTAGTGCTGGGGCCGGGGTTATCGATGGCAGGGGAGAGAGAGAGAGAGAGAGAGAGATAATTGGGAAGGAAAGGTGAGGAGAGGTGGAGGAAGGAGGGGGAAGGGGAGGAAGGAAGAGAGGGATGTGGACGATTTGGGAGAGAAGGTGAGGAGGGGGAGGAGGGAAGGAGAGAGAATTGGGGAGGAAAGAAAGGAGGGGAGAGAGAGGGAGATGTGGAGGGAGGGAGGGAAGATGAGGAGGGGAGAGAGAGGGTTGTGGAGGAGAGAAGAGAAAGAGATGTGGTGGGATGTGGACGATTTTGGATGGAGGGAAAGAAAGATTTGAGAGGAGGGAAGAAATAGAGAGAGAGGAGGGGGGAATGTGGACGATTTAAGAGAGAGGGAAGGGGAGGAAGAAGAGGGAAGAGAGAGGGGGGGAGGAAGAGAGGGAAAGGGAGGGACAATTTGCAAGTCAAGGGGAGGAGATGGAAAGGGAGAGGTAAGGGATGGTAGGAGGATATGAGAGGGAAGAGGAGGAGAGGGAGAGATGGAAGAGAACAGGAAGGGGGGAGAGGAGGGGGAAGGAGTGTAGGGAAGGGGAGGAGAAGGAGAGATGAAAGAGGATGGGAAAGGAGAGAGTGGATAGGAATGTGGAGAAGAGTTGGTGGTGGAGGTAGGAGTGGGGGAAAGATAGAGGGAGGGAGAGGAGAGTGGTGAAGGAGGCGGCAGGGGAGAAGAAGAGGGGGGAGGGGGTTGGAGGAGGGATGGGCGGTGGGATTATGAGAGGGGAGAAAAGGGTGTCGAAAGCTTGAGAGAGAGAGAGAGAGAGAGAATGTGTGTGTGTGTCTCCAAACCATTTAATTCGTGGACTATACTTGAACATCGTGGAACATTTTTGGACTATTTCTTTCTGACTATTGGACTCTTCTTGGACTTTTCCTGGACTATCTGTGGACTAGTGGACTCTTCCTGAACTATTCCTGGACTATTGGACTATTCCTGGACTATCCGTGGACTAGTGGACTCTTTGACTATTAGACTCTTTTTCGTTGCGTCGGTGAAGGGTAAACACAGAGAACCAGGGCTGGAGATGTTAGCAAACACTGGGGCGATGTTTGCTTTTTGCTGAGCTGCCCCAATCCGATCAGGGTTAGAGAGAGAGAGAGAGAGAGAGAGAGAGGGAGGGAGGGAGGGAGGGAGGGAGGGAGGGAGGGGGAGAGGGACGTAAGTATGAAAGAGAGGGGGTGCCTGAGAGAGAGAGAGAGAGAGAGAGGTGGTGAGTGAGGGGGAGAGAGGGATGTAAGTATGAAAGAGAGGGGGTGCCTGAAAGAGAGAGAGAGAGAGAGAGGTGGGGGTAGGTGGTGAGTGAGGGGGAGAGGGACGTAAGTATGAAAGAGAGGGGGTGCCTGAGAGAGAGAGAGAGAGGTGGTGAGTGAGGGGGAGAGAGGGATGTAAGGATGAAAGAGAGGGGGTGCCTGAAAGAGAGAGAGAGAGAGGTGGGGGTAGGTGGTGAGTGAGGGGGAGAGAGGGATGTATGATAGAGAGGGAGTGCCTGAGAGAGAGGGAGAGAGAAAGAGAGAGAGAGAGGCCGTCAGATGTGATAGAGGCCAGTGTTCATCCATGTCATTGAAAGCAAGTGATAAAGATTTGAATTATTCTCTCTCTCTCAAGATGTTTGTGTAGGTTTGCTTTTTTTTGCTTGTCATTTGCATATCTGTGTGTCTTATGGATGTGTGTGTGTGTGTGTGTGTGTGTGTGTGTGTGTGTGTGTGTGTGTGTGTGTGTGTGTGAATTAGTGAGATTAAGTTTATAATATACATTCATATGTGTGTATGTATAAGCATGTTTGTATGTACGTATTTTAAGATAGATACATACCTAGGTAGATAGATAGATGGGTAGATAGATAGATACATACAAACAGACATAGGTAGGTAGATAGACAGACAGATAGATGGATAATTAGATAGATAGATAGATATACCTGGAGTTGAGTCTAAAAATATATATACAACTTTTTTTAATTTAAATTCCTGTATGCAAATGATGTTTTTTTTTATATATAATTTTCAAAGATCAATTAATGTGTTGATTATCGTCATTATATCTCCCCTTAATACTCACCTGGATGTGCCTTTGTTGTGGGTGTGGTTGTGGTTGGTGGTGGTGGTGGTAAGTTTCTCTCTCTCTCTCTGTCTCTCTGTCTGTCTCTCTCACTCTCTCTCTCTCTCTCTCTCTCTCTCTCTCTCTCTCTCTCTCTCTCTCTCTCTCTCTCTCTCTCTCTCTCTCTCTCTCTCTCTCTCTATCAATAAAATCGTCTGGAGGTAGATTGAATACAGGTAAATACGCGACCCTACAAGATAATTACATCTACCGTATCTCAGGTGTTCTGTATGTAGGTTAATTGGTTGGCCGTTAACTTCCGGAATGCGTTTACGTACACACACACACACACACACACACACACACACACACACACACACACACACACACACACACACACACACACACACACACACACACACACACACACACACACCGTAACAATGATGACCCCTACATAACAGAGCACAGTAATATTAATGCTAATTACACCATTACGATTACAATTCCTCATCATTTTCCAGCCGCCACGAGACGATTGTATTTAGGAAGTGCATCTTGAACTGGAGTCGAGGAAAAAATTAATGGAATAATACTGATGAAATGAAAATATTCGCGTCTTGATTTGAACAATTTATATTTTCCCTAATTTGACTTTGTTTCCATAAAATACCCTTTCGTTTCTCTCTTGTACATTATCTGTCTATCTATGTAACTGTGTCTATCTGTATCTATCCATCTATCTATCTATCTAGAGATGATAAAAAATATTAATTAGTGTTTTTTGGTAGTTACTTTACATGATAATAACCTTTGCCTAATGTTCATTATATTCATTTTATATTTTTAAAATAATTTCTCTATTTTCATATTTTTGAATACTTTACCATACCAAATTACAACATTTCCTCTACGTAGCTTTTCCAGATTTTTATTGGCCTCTGTTTTTATTCATAATACAAAAAAATCTCTATGTTCATATCACCCGCATCCCTTGTCCATATTTACACCTCCCTCTGGCCTCCTTTACAATACTCTTTTTTTTACACACCTACAGTAACTCCCGATCTCTATCTTTTGCATATTTTTATCGTCGTTACCTGGAGTGTATTTCGCCCCTGTCTTGCGTTACTCTTAAGCCTGATTAGAGTAAGTCCTGATTTTGATCTTTTGCTGTACTTCATCGTATAAGATTGCCATTCACTCTGACTTCTATGTTTTGTATAACTTTGCCTGTTACTTTGAATTAAGGGAGGTTTAGTCTGTCTACCTCCCCTTCCTCCTCCTCTCCCTTTCTTTGGCTCCCTCCTCCCCTCCCCTCTCTTCCCTTCCCTTCCCTTGCCTGTCTCCCCCTTCTCCTCTCCCTTTCCCTCTCCCCCATTCCTCTATTTTCTCTCCTCTGGCTCGTCCTCTCCCTTTTCTTCCCTCCCTTCTCCCTCCTTGTCTCTCCTTTCCCCCCTTCTCTCCCCTCTCCTGCTTCTCCCATCTCTCACCTCTCACTTTCCATTTCTCCCTTCTCTTCCCCTCCTCTCCTCCCATCTCTCATCTCACCCCTGTTCCCCTCCTCTCCTCCCATCTCTCATCTCACCCCTGTTCCCCTCCTCTCCCTCCCCTCCCCATCCCCTCCCCTTTTCCTCCTTTTTGTTCCCCCTCATCTCCTCCCCTTCCTTCTCTTCAGCTTACCTTTTCCCTTTCTCCCCTCCCCTCCTCTCCTCTCCTTTCGTCTCCTTTCCTTTCCTTTCCTTTCCTTTCCTCTCCTCTCCTCTCCTCTCCTTTCCTCTCCTCTCCTCTCCTCTCCTCTCCTCTCCTTTCCTCTCTTCTCCTCTCCTCTCTTCTCTTCTCTTCTCTTCCCTCCTCTCTGTCCCACCTCTTCTTCTTCCCTCCTCTACCTCCTCCCCTCCCCTCCCCTCCACTCTCTTCCCCCCTCGCCTCTCCTTCCTCCCCATCCCTCCCTCTCCTCCCTGCTCTGTAATATGCACAGATATTTTCTCCTGTACCTAATCTAATTAAAAGAGTGTCTGGAAATTACTGATGTGAATATGTAAAGTTAAACGGGTATGGTAAACAGGAAAAATAAAATAGATCGACCCGTATCATACTCTCCCCATCTCCCCACTCCCTGCTGTCTCTCCCCGCCTTCTCCCTTCCCTCTCCCCCTCATCTACCTTTCTCCCCTGCTCTGCTTAGCTCCCATCGTTTCCTCTTCTCTCCCCCTTCTCCCCCATCCTTGTCCTATCCCCTCTCTCCCTCCTTCTCACCCCCTTCCCCTCCCCTCTCTCCCCCTTTCCTTATCTCCCCTCCTCTCTCTCCCTGTTTTCTCTCCTTATCTCCCCTCTCTTCACCCCATCACCCTCTTCTTTCTCCCCATTCCCTCCTCTGCTCTCCTCATTACCCCCTTCTCACCTCATCACCCTCCCCTCTCCCTTCCCTCTCCCCATCACCCTCTTCTTTCTCCCTATCCCCTGCTCTACTCTCCCCATTACCCCCTTCTCACCCCATCACCCTCCCCTTTCTCTTCTCCCCTCCCCTCTCCCCATCATCCCCTTCTCACCCCATCACCCTCCCATCTCTCTTCTCCCTTGCCATCCCCTCTCCCCATCACCCTCATCTTTCTCCTATCCCCTGCTCTACTCTCCCCATTGCCCCCTTCTCAACCCATCACCCTCCCCTCTCTCTTCTCCCCTTCCCTCCCCCTCCCTTCCCTCCCCCATCCTCTTCCCTCCCCTCCCTTCCCTCCCCCATCCTCTCCCCTCTCCCCATGTTGTCCAAAGCCTTCAAAATTGCACGCCTTTCCCTAAACACATGCATTTTCTAACCAGCGCAATTCAGCCACTTTGCAATTTTCCAAGCATAAAGTCGCGGCCATATCGGAGGCTTTGACGTGACCGGGGTAAGGGGGTGTGTTTTCCCCTTGAGAGCTTCACTACCCCACTGAGATATCTTGGGGGAAATTACAAGGACCTTAAGAGTGTGCTTGTGTTGGGGAGGTGATGGGGGTGAAAAAGGGAGGAGGGGATGGGGAGAGGAGGGTGGTGGAGAGGGGGTTTGGGAGGGGATAGGGGTGAAAGAGGGAGGAGAGGATGGGGAAAGGCAGGGGATAGGGAGAGGAGGGTGGTGGAGAGGGGGTTTGGGAGGGGATGGGGGGAAGAAAGAGGGAGGGAGGGCACGGGGGAAAGAGGAAGAAAGATGGAGGGTGAAGGAAGGGGGGGAAATAGGGAGGGTGAGGAAGGAGGGGAGAAGGGCAAAGGGAAGTAGGAAGGTTGGGGAAGGAAGGGAGGGAGATTAGTGGGGTGTGGTTCTAGGGAGGTGGAGGAGGGAGGAGGGGAGATGGGGCTGGGGAAGAAGGGGGAGGTGTTTGGGGGTGGAGGAAGGAGTGGAGGGTAGGTAGGGGGGTAGGGGAAGGAAGGGGGAACCAGGAGAGAGAAGGAGAGCAAAGGCGAGAGAGAAGGAGGAGGGGGTGGGGCATCAAACCCCCCAAACTTTAACATGCATATTACACCTCTGCTACCAGAAATTTGCCGAGGTGAGGGATACAGCAAGGGAGGGGTATTGCACGTGAGGGATATCGCAGTGAGGGGCGACGTAAGTAGGGGGTGTAGGGGGGTTGTTAGTGTCGGGCCGAGTTAAGATGCCCCGCCGAACTCGTTATTAAGTGGGGACGAATCTTACTGGTGTCGGAAAGAGTATGCGTGAGGGATGTAAGATGGAGCCCCGGGTGTGTGTGGAGGATGGTGATTAGCAGACGGTGACGAGTGATGAGAGGGAGAGGGGGAGAGACAGGGAGAGGGAGAGAGAGAGAGAAGGGTGCGGCAGAAGTGGAAGAGATAGGAAGGGGGAAAACAGAGAGAGAGGGGAGGAAAGGAGAGAAGAAAAAGAAAAGAGAGAGAGTGAGAGAGAATCACACTGGGAATCCATCAGATCAATAGTAGTGCAAACCGCTTTAAAAAACTTCATGACATTTTCTTGATAGTTTTACCTACATACAATTTATTTACCGACATCTCTCTAAATGGGTTAATGAGGGCTATTTTTGACCCCTAAATTTCGAAAACCTTCCCCCCCCCAAAAAAAAAAAAAAAAAAAAAAACTGGAGAAAGGATAGCAACAGGTCAACTCTGGAACTGTCACTCCCTGTCTGTATTTCCTACTGCCTATGACCCCAAGTCTTTCAAACGCGGTGTGTCCAGGCATCTCGAAATGAACGGGTCTTGAATTTGGCGCTCTTATTTTTTTTTTTTTTTTTTTTTTTTTTTTTTTTTTTTGAGGGAACAGTCTTGCACGCTTTTGGTCAATGCTTCCTTCTTCCGTGCATTTAAAAAAAAAAAAAATAATATATAAAGATACCGTATTGCATTTTTTTTTTTCAACTCAACGAAATCGTCTGTTGTTTTCCTAAATGTAATTCCTAGGGTTAGCAATAATATATATAAGATTATTTTAGATAGATATTAATGTTTTTGATTGCTTTTTTTTCACTCGCAAATTAATTCTTTTCTTTTTTCTCCAAATATATTACAACTAAAGCACAGGAAGAGTTAAAGGCGTGACTGTTCTTCATTTATTCTGTTTACTTATTTATTTTAACATGTCAGTCAGTGTAGAGTCAGTTATTTTTATTCTGCTTGTCACCTCGATTTCACCCGAAGGCAGCGCTACATCAAGTGAAGGGATGGTTGACGCCCCCACCCACCAGGCCAAAAAAAATGGACCGAAAAAATGGCGAGTGAAAGGTTGGAGTGTAAAGACGTGAGAGACAGATTTGAGACAGTGAATTAGTATTATGAGAAGGGATGATGGAGAGCAGGCTGGAGGCACGGCTGACGGGCTGACACGCTGACGATGGTGGGGTGTGACGGGAGGGAGGGAGGGGAAGGAAGGGGGAGAGAGAGGGAGGGGGAGAAAGAGGGAGGGGAGGGGGAGAAAGGGGAAGGGATGATGATGATGGTTTATGACAGAATTTGACGAGGGGGGGAGATGTATGGGGTGTGGGGTAGTGAAGGATGATGATGATGATGATAGTAATGATGATGATGATTGAGGTGGGGTGTGATAGGGGAATGAGGGAGGGAGGGAGGGGAGGGGGAGGAGGGAGGGGAAAGGGGATGATGATGGTGATGATGGTTTATGGCAGAATTTGACAAGGGCGTGAGATGGATGGGTGTGGGGTAAGGAAGGTGATGATGATGTTGATGAAGGTTGAGGTGGCGTGTGACAGGCCGGGGGGGGGGGGAGAGAGAGAGAGAGAGAGAGGAGAATTGGGTGACGGGAGGCAGGGGGTAGGTGTCAGGGGTGATGATGATGATGATAGTTGATGACAGAATATGACAAGAAAATGAGGAAGGAGGGGGAGGGGGGAGGGATTGAAGGTGCTGGGATGTGACAGGAGAGGGGAAGGGGGAGGAGTTTAGAAGGTGAGAGGTTGAGAAGTGACAGGATGTTGAAAGATGGCAGGATATGGTGTTGAGAGACAGACAGAGGAAAAATGAGGAAAAAAAAAGTGAGTTGAAAGGAAAAACACAAATGTATTCCAAGTTTTGAAAATCACATCTTCCTCTCCTCTTCCATTTTGTTTTGTACCTATTTAACATCGACAAAAAAAAAAAAAAAAAAAAAAAAAAAAAAAACTGTGATAAGGGGTGAAACTTAATGAACAAATGCCCACCAGAACGAAACATAAAGAAACATGGATATTTTGTGAAGGCGTCAGTGAGTGTGGAAAAATGGCGAGGGTGAGTTAGGGGGTGTCTGGCAAACGTTAAAGGTTGGGTGATAAGATTCTGAGGCAGCTTAGGCAGGGTGAGGCAGGGGTAAGGCAGGAGTTATGAGTTAGGTTTTGAGGGGTGAGGCAGAGGGGTAAGGCAGGCTAGGATGGGTGAGGCAGAGGGGTAAGTAGATTCGGATGGGTGAGGCAGGGGAATAAGGCAGGAATAGGAGGTTGGTATGGAAAGGTGAGGCATGCAAGAGTGAAGCAGGGGTGAGGTAGGCAGAGAATGAGGCAGGCAGAGGGTGAGGCAGGCGGTATTAAGGCATGAAAGTAGGGTGTAGGCAAAGTATATCCCGGGTGAGAGAGTAGCAGATGATGATGGTAGAAGATGATGGAGGGTGGCAGGGTGAGGAGAGGAAGGGAGGGGGCAGGGGGAAGGGTAGGGAGGGGGAGAAGGAAGGGAGGAGGTATGGGAGGAAAAGGAGGAATGGGGAGAGTTAAGGAAGGAGGGGAGAGGTAGGAAGGAAAAGTTGAAGGAAATAGAAAGGCAAGAAAGAAAAAGGAAGACAAAGGATGTAAGGAGGGGAGAAGAAATGGCGGGGTGGGGAGGTAACGAGGGTGGATGGGGAGGGAAGTAGAGGGGAAGGAGGGGGAAGAAGAAGAAGAAGAAGGAGGAGGAGGAAGAAGAAGAGAATAGTATGAGGAAGTGTGAAAATCAGGACAGGGTTAGGGATCGACGGAAAAAATGGGTTAGGATAATAGGTGGACCAAATTACACCCCCTTCTCTCTCCTCTCTTCCCCCTCCCCTCCTCCTCCCCTTCCCCCTCCCCTCCTCCCCCTTCCCTCTCCTCTCTTCCCCCTCCCCTCCTCCTCCCCTTCCCCCTCCCCTCCTCCCCCCTTCCCTCTCCTCTCTTCCCCCTCCCCTCCTCCTCCCCTTCCCCCTCCCCTCCTCCCCCCCTTCCCCCTCTCCTCCAATCTCTTCCGTCTTTTCTCCATCTCCTTCCCCCACCACACCCTGTCTCCCTGTCCCTTCCCCCAACTCGTCCCCCTCCCCCTCCCCTTCCTTCGCACTTTCTTCCCTATCCACTTCTCACCCTCACATCTCTTCCCTCCACCACACCTTTCAACCCTCCCTTCTCCTCTCCCCCTCCCTCCCTTCTCCTCTTCCCCTCCCTGACCCCCTCCACCCCTCCCAAGAGGTGTGGTCAGACGGCAGAAGGGATAGCCACTCTCTTCACCTGCAACTTGGAATATAACATGTAAATATCCTCTCCAGTATCGTAAAAGGGGTAAAGTAATGATATAGTTTGTCTTTAAGTAATGATGATGATGTTAATGATGATAATAATGATGATGATGACGATAATATTGATGATGATGATAATAATAATAATAATAGTAATGATGTAACTCAACTAATTCCCCTTCAACAAATATCAGGAAGGTCAGAATCCAGCCCTAATAGTTCTAATTTGGCCATTTCACCTGCCCTGTCACACCTGGCCCTCAATTTACGTCGCTTCTCTGTTGACCACCTTTCCATGACCGTAATAGCGAAATAATACACTGTTGAGTTTAAGTATAGAGTGTTTAGATGTTATAGGAAGTTGGTTGCACACTACACAATACACACACACACACACACACACACACACACACACACACACACACACACACACACACACACACACACACACACACACACACACACACACACACACACACACTATAATTACAGTATCATATGCCTACCCATAAATGCCTACATATACACACTCCATACAAGAACAGCACACACATACCTACACATTTGTAAACACACACACACACACACACACACACACACACAGCATTATAACCTCTCCACACAAGCCTTCCAAAATAACACATGCCCAAACATACCCCCCAAATGACCCTCACTAGCGAAGTAAAATATGCTCCCAGAATTTTCATATATATAAATTTTCGACTTAATATATTGGGTATAAAAATTTTCGACTTTTCCTAAATTGGCGAATAATTTTAATGCAAGTTTTTTGTTTCTTTGCGGATTTTTTTTTTTTTTTGCGTTTTTTTTTTTATTTTTTTTATTGTTTTGCGTTTTTTGGCGTATTTTTGTTTTCCCTTTGCGTTTTTTATTGTTTTGCGTTTTTACGTATTTTGCGTATTTTGGGTTTTACTTTTTTGCATTTTTTCTTTTTTCTTTTTGTTTTTTGTTTTTTTCGGCTTAGAGGATGAGTATGTTTTGGTGCGTAATAATTTTTTTTTTTTTTTTTTTTTTTTTTTAAAGGTATGCAGGGGTGTGTGGTAATGTATTGGTGAGTGTATTGGTGGTTTTATGCCTGGGGTTTTGGATTTTGACTCAAGAACAATATAGCACCGGGATATATATAAACTTTTTTTTCCTTCCTCTTCCCTTCCTCTCATTCGTCTTTTCCTCCTCCTTTATTCTTTCTTCCTTTCCTTCCTTCATATGTCTTCTTTTATTTCATGTCCCCTTCCCCTCTCTCCTCATCTTCCTTTCCCTCTCACTACCCCTCCCACTCTACCTCTCCATACCTCCCCACCTGCCAGCCTCACCCTCAACTTCCCATCCTGTCTGTTCTTGTTTTCATACCCCCCTCTGTTTCCCCCTCCCTTCCCCCAACCCCTCCCCCTCCCCACCACAGCACTTCATCTCTATACCTCCTCTTCCCTCCCTTCCTTCCACACCATCCCCTACCCTATCTTCCCTCTCTTTTCCCTCTTTCCCCCTGCCTCCCCCTCGCTCGACCTTTCCCCTGCACCCCACTTCCCCTCGTCTATACTTTTCTCCCCACCCGTGTGTTCACCCTTCCCCCTCCCCAATCCTCACTCATTTTACCATTTCTCTCGTCTTCTTCCCATCTTCCCCCCCCCTCCCTTCCTCCAACTCCCCACTTCTGTCATCTCCCCACCCCTCCTCTATTTCTACTTTTCCTCCTTCCCCATCCCTTCCTCTACTATATACTCCCTTCCCTCCTCATCCCTCCTTCAGTACTCCCCTCTCTCCCTCCTACCCTACCTTTCACTCCCAATCCCCCATCCCTCCCTCAATACTCCCCTCCCTCCTACCTTACCTTTCCCTCCCTCCCTTCCCATCCTCCAATACTCCCCTTCCTCCTTCCTTCCCTTCCTACCCTACCCTTCCCTCCCAATCCCGCATCCCTTCAGTACTCCCCTTCCTGTCTGTCCTCCTCCTTCCTCCCTCCCTCTCTCTCTCTCCTCCTTCTCCCTCCCTCCCTCCAAGCGTCCTCTTTGGTGCATATAATACAGAGGTAGCCGCCCATATCTCACTACACTTGGAGATAACAGAGATAAGCCTTATTTAGGAGTATGGCCGTATCAGCATCTCTAAATATTTATCCTATCGCCTACTGATAACGGATGCTTTACATTTTTTAGAACATTATTTTTTTTTGTCTTTTTTTTCATCTTTTTTTTACATCTTTTAGACCATAATTCTTGTTGTTGTTGTTGTTGTTGTTTTTACATATTTTAGACCATATATCTTTTTTATTTTATTTTTTTTTACATTTGCTGACTTTCTTCTTTTTTTTTTATACTTTTGGATCGTATTTCGTTTCTTTCATCTTTTTTTTTTTTTTTTACGTTTTTTACCATATTTTTGATGATGATGATGTACCCCATTTTGACTGGTGCTAGTTTTCATTTTTTTTTCCATTTCACCTGTTTTTGGACACACACACACACACACACACACACACACACACACACACACACACACACACACACACACACACACACACACACACACACACACACACACACAGAAGAGGGTCTTCCTTGTCGTTCTTTTCCCTCGACTCTTGATGTGTGTATTTCTCATGCATGGTTAAAGGAAATATAATGTTGTTGTTTTTCTTTTATGAAGGAATGGGCACGATAGATAAAGATAGATGGGAGAATATAGAACTGTCCCTCCCTTGTAGACATCATCCTTCTTTCTCACTCTTTAATCAGCTCTGGCAACGTTAAAGAAGAATTTAACTCTATATATTAAACTGAACTTAGGTAAGATACACGGAAACTAGACAGGAACACAAATTTCCTTCTTGTCTTTTGATCTTCACGCTCGTTTTCAATCATCATCTCAAACCATCAGGGTAAAGCAAGGGAGAGAGAGACAGGGTAGGGCAGGGTAGGGTATGGTAGGGTAGGGTAGGGAAGGGAAGAGTAGACAGAGAAGGACAGGACAGGGCAAGGTGGGGTAGGGCAGAGCAGGGCACTGAAAAGTAGGGTAGGGCAGGACAAGGAAAAGTAAAGGTAGGGCAGGGCAGGGCAGGGCAGGGTAGGGTAGGGTAGGGTACGGCAGGGCAGGGTAGAGTAGGGAAGAGTAACAGAGAAGGGTATCTCCCCCAAGAAATATATATATATTTTAATGGAATACTAAGGTAAATTCTCTCCCCCCACCCCCTCCCTTCCCCCTACGTTATGGGAAAGCCTATTATGGGGAAGAGCTTGGTGAAATTTGCCTTACAGTAGGGGTACCATACTTAACCGCCAATGGAAGGGGTGGTATTGATGCAGATTATAGGGGTGAGGTTTGTGGTGCTAGGGCAGGGCGGGGCGGGGTGGGGTAGGGGAGGGATGGGGAAGGGTAGGGTAGGATGGGGTAGAGTACAAGTTAGCGAAGGAGAGGGTAGGGCAGGGCAGGGAAGGGAAGGGAAGGGAAAGGGAAGGGAATTGTAGGGAAGAGTAGAGTTAGGCAGGGCAGTGCAGGGCAGAGTAAGGTAGTGCAGGGAAGAGTTGACAGAGAAGGGCAGGGCTTGGCAAGGTGGGGCGGGGCAGGACAGGGCTGGGCAGGGCAGGGCAGGGCAGGGCAAGGTGATGAGTGTTGGTAGGGTTTAATAAGAGTCAACAGCACCCCGCCTGTTAATAATATCTTTACCATAATGTGCACATCCCTGGGGCTACACCTCCTCTCTCTCTCTCTCTCTCTCTCTCGCTACTTACTTCCCTACTGACATACAGCTCTTCTCTCCTTCTTACTGTATATTCCTACCCACTTAACTGCAAACCTACCAACCGACCTACCTACCTACCTACCTACCTACCTGCCTACCTACCTCCTTTCCTCGCTCCGTAAGTGCTGCCTCTCTCTCCCTCGCTACCCATTTACCTACCTGCCCATTTGCACCTTACCTTTCTTCCTTACCCCTCCTCATCTTTACCTTCCTACCTACAAATTTACCTACCAACCCTTTCTGTTTTCATACCTGCTTCCCTGTATGTCTACCTACCTACCAACCTACATACCCACTTACCTACCTACATACCTACCTACTTTGCTTATTTACATATTTACTTACCTCCCTACCTACCTGCCTACCTCCTTGCCTGCTTAGCTACCTACCTACCTACCTTCATCTTTTTTCATCACTTTCTCTAATCCTTGTTTCTTCTCTCTCTCTCTCTCTCTTTGACGTTAATTTTTCTTTGTTCTCTCCTCTTTTTCTCCCCCTGTCTATCTCTCTTTCTCTCTCTATTTTTCTCTCTTTCTTTTACCTTCACATTATATTTAACTTTTTTTTTTCCTCCATCCTCCCCTTTGTTACTCCCGCTCTTTTCTTATCTTTCCTCCCTCTCTCCCTCCCTCCCTCCCTCCCTCCTCCTTAACTGATATCCCTCCCTACCCCCTCCCCTCTCTACCTATCTTCCTCCCTCTCTCCCTCCCTTCTCTCAGCTTATCTTCCTACCTCCCTCCCTCCCTCCCAACTCCTTTCTCTGTCTCTCTCTCTCTGTCTCTGTCTGTCTGTCTGTCTCTCTCTCTCTCTCTCTCTCTCTCTCTCTCTGTCTTCTTACCTCCCTGCCTCACTTGTTGCGTCCTGCCTCGCCCTGCCTCACCCATCCCTCAGGCAGGCAGATGGTGGTGATAGGGGTGAGGCAGGTGGTAAAGTAGGCAGGATAGGCACGGGGAGATTGCCTGCCTACCCCCACCACTGCTTACCATCATACCTACCTATCCCCGTCCCTGCCTACCCCTTCTCTGCCTACCCTCACCATTGCCTAACCTCCTTCTCTGCCTGCCCCCATCACTGCCCACCACATCGCTGCCTCTCGTGCATACTATCTTGCCTACTCCTCCTCCTCCCTACATTCACTCCCATTCCCCCATCCCCTACCTTTATGTTCATCCCTAACCCCTTCCTTCCTTCCTTCCTTCCCTCCTACCTTCCTTCCTTCCTTCCATCATTCTTTCATTCATTCCTTCTTCCATACTTCACCCATCCTTCCTTCCATAATTCATTCATTCATTCCCTCTTCCATACTTCTCCCTTCCATACGCTCACCTACACGGCTGACGAGTGAATGTGGCAACAAAAGTTTTGACTGTCTTACCACAAGAGACTAGAAAGGTTTGTGATCATCTATATGTATTTCGACGAAAGTAAAGAAGTGACTCTTGTGAAGGAACAGACGAGACGAAACGAAAAAGTGCACCAAGAGGTAAAACAACGAAACCTGTGATTTTCACCGCTGGAAAATCTTTCAAAGGTTTTCTTTACTGATGACATAAATGTGCAAGTAGACATACTTACTAACACTATTACGGAATGTCTAAACACCTGTGCACCGTTAGTTACCAAAAATGTTACTAGACCTTTCTCTCTGTGGTTTAATGATGAAATACGCCAAGCTATTATGAATAGAAATTACATTCAGAAAAAGCTAAAAACTGATAGATATAATACTGAATTGCAACAGCAGTATAAAACCGAAAAGAAAAATGTAAAGGTCCTTATTAGCCAGTCAAAGGCTGAACATTATTATAATCAATTTAACAGTACTAAAGGTGATACTGCTGCTACTTGGAAGATCATCAGGGAAATTATTCCAGGAATGAATAAAAAATCTAATAATCAGAACTTTGAAAATAAAGATGAGAAAGCGGAAGAATTTAATAGATTTTTTGCAAACGTTGGTAAATCTACATATGATAAGACGCAACAAAACCTTGCTAACAATCAATTTGACATGCCTCTAACAAGCCTTTCAGAAGATGAATACTTTAGACCTCAGCCTGTGGACACCAATACGATAGTCCTTACAGTTAAAAGTCTCAAGGAAAGTAGTTCATATGGCTCTGATGGCATATCTCTTCGCTTCATCAAAGACGCGCTTTACGTCATCGCGTTTTACTTAACTTGTATCGTTAACACCTCTATCACAACTGGTATATTCCCTACGACATGGAAACACGCATTGGTTGTCCCCGTCTTCAAAACAGGTGATATCAACAATGTTAATAATTATAGGCCCATCACACTATTACCTACTGTTTCTAAAATATTAGAAAAGGTAGTTGCTAATCAACTATTAAACTTTTTAGAAACAAAGAGACTTTTATCTAACACTCAGCATGGTTTCCGATCAAAGCTTTCTACTGAGACTGCTCTTACTGTTATAACTGATGAAATTTATGACAATATGGACCAAAAGAAAATATCTCTGTTAACCTTGTGTGACCTCTCTAAAGCTTTTGATAGTGTTAGCCATGACATCCTCATAGATAAATGTGCCAAGGTAAAAATTGATTCGTTTTGGATTAATAGTTACATTAGTAACAGAACTCAGTCTGTTCGATTAAATGATGTCGTATCTACAAAGCAGAATGTAACTTACGGGGTCCCACAAGGTTCAATTCTAGGTCCACTTTTATTCAATATCTACGTAAATGACATATCAACTTACTTAAATGACTGTATATTAACACAATATGCTGATGATACACAATTCCTTCATACAGGTACTATAAATAATCTGGAGGATCTTATCACTAAGACTGAAGAAACCCTTGTCAAAGCTAATCAGTATTTTCTTAAGAATGGTCTCATGATTAACCCAAATAAAACGCAATGTATTTTTATTGGAAATCGACAACTCTTATCACGTATACCTGCTAATGCAACTGTAAAGTTTGATGGCAATAACATCACTCCTAGTAGTCATGTTAAAAATTTAGGTCTTTATATTGATAAGTATATGAGCTTTGATGTGCATATTAATGAGTTAAATAAAAAAGTCATGGGGACATTGATGTATATAAATCGTTTAAGTGACAGTTTCCAGAAACAGACTCGTATAATCATAATTCAAGCTCTTGTGTTGAGCTTGATTAATTATTGTATTAGGATATGGGGTACAACCAACGGAACTCTTATACACAGTGCCCAGAAACTATTGAACTTTGCTGCTAAAGTTGCTGTAGGTGGAATGAGGAAATACGATCATGTTTCTCCAGTCCTGAAAGAGTTAAGATGGCTAAATATTAAACAAAAGCATGCATTTAATACGTACTGTACTATGTATAAGATACTGCGTGGTGTGTACCCTGAATGGTTTATGTCCTTTGCTTCTGTGCATAACGTGACTGGAAGTGTAACCAGACAACAAAATAGCCTATATGTACCAAGAGTCCACACTAGCACTGGTGCCAGGTCACTCGCTGTACAGGGCCCGAAGCTCTGGAATGAATTGCCTGCTTTAATAACCAACGCCAGTAGCCTACCAGTATTCAAATCTAGGCTGCTGTGTTTTCTTATGGGAGAGAAAAATGTTTTATGACTTGAAATACCTTGGATGCATTTGCAAGATAAAAATCCCAATTGAGATTTTATTTTGCTCTAAATTTGTCTTCATATGTACTGATTTTTCATGTTTTCATTGTACTGTACTTACTATATATCGGAACATGTATCTTTATTAATAACCACTGCTTAGTGGAAATAAAGTTATTTATTTATTTATTTATTTATTTATTCCTCTCTCCCTTCTTTCCTTCCTTCCATTTTTCATTCATTCATTCCCTCTTCCATATTTCTCCCTTCCTCCCTCCCTCCCTCCCTCCCTCCCTCCTTGTGTGTGTGTGTGTGTGTGTGTGTGTGTGTAAAAACTAATCTTTTTTTTTTTCTTTCAGTTCTTTCGTGACCTGAAGCTGCTGGAGAGGGTAAGTGTCGGCATATTCTCTCTCTCTCTCTCTCTCTCTCTCTATTTCTTTATTTATAGTTATTGTTCTTTTATTGTTACATGTGTTTTTATGTAAGTTATTTTTATTTAATTATTTCATGCAAAATATATGGAAAGGAAGAAATTAATTGACCGTGAAGGAGGAGGAGAAGGAGGAGGAAGGAAGGAGGAGGAGGAGGAGGAGGAGGAGACGGAAGAAGTGGAAGAGGAGAAGAAGGAGGAAGAAGAATCGATAGTGGAAGAGGAAGGAAAGAGGAGGAGGAAGACTAGGAAGAAGAGGAAGAGGAGGAGAAGGGGAGGAGGAGGAGGAAGAAGAAGAAGAAAGAGGAAGAGGAAGAAGATGAGGAAGAGGAGAAGGAAAAATAAGAGGTAGAGAAAGAGTAAGAGGAAAAAAAAAGATAAAAGAAGAGGAGGAGGAGGAGGAGAAGGAAGAGGAGAAAGAGGAGGAGGAAGAGGAAGAGAAGAAGGAGGAGA
>NC_137002.1:7121240-7136240 GCF_032717465.1 Coenobita brevimanus | reverse complement strand
AAATCCTGTGGTTGAAGGTTTGTTAAGATGGCAATTAACAAGGTTCAGAGCAAGCTTCCCCTAGCGATTGCATCAGCGAATGGTGCGTGGCAGGAGGGAGGAGGGAACTGCTAAGTGGGGGTGGAGGGGGAAGAAAAATGGGGGTGAGGAAGGGGAAGGAGGAGGAGGAGGGAGGAAAGGGGAAGTGAGGGGAAGGGAGGAGGGAAGGGGAAGAAGGAGGAGGAGGAGGGAAAAGGAGTAAGGGAGGGGAAGAAGTAGAGATGAAGGAAGTGAGAGTGTGGTGGGGGTGAGGTGGGGTAAGGAGGAGGGGGAAAGAGAAGGGGATGAGGGAGGGAGGAGATAAGTAGGTAAAGAGTAGGAGGAGAGAAGTAAGTAAAGGGGAGAGAGAGGGGGAGGGAAGTGGTGGGAGAGGGGAGGGGAGAGGGGGAGAAGTGAAGATAAAGTCCTGAGCATCAGCAATAATTGGCACTATCCCTCTCTCTTATAATCCCAGGTTTTATTTTTCCATCTCGGAGAAGGGTATTTATGGCGGTGTGTCCAGGAGTGTTCTGAAGGCTTTATTGGGAGTCTGAATCACACATTAACTCTCTCTCTCTCTCTCTCTCTCTCTAGGTAGACGGGTGTTACACAGAAAAGGAGTGCGAGTATGTAGGTAGGCGAGTGTTGCGTGCCCGCCGTAATATCCGTCAGCCTAACGAATTTTAACGAGACAGCATTTAACACTTTCCCTCACCTCTTTTTCTGAGTTGAGTAAAATAATCAGAAAATAGTCCAAATAGAGTTTAAAAAAAATTCGTGTTTCGTGTTTTGCAGGTAAAGGTTAATTATATAGGATTGTTTGTATTGTGTCTCAGGTAAGGAAGTATTTGTGTTTTGCGGCGACGGCTCACTCTGCTAATATTGTTCTTCTTCTTCTTCCTCCTCCTCCTCCTCCTCCTCTTCTACTTTTTCTTGTTCTTCTTGTTCTTCTTCCTCTTCTTGTTCTTCTTCTTCTTCTTCCTCTTCTTGTTCTTCTTCTTCTTCTTCCTCTTCTTGTTCTTCTTCTTCTTCTCCATCTTCTTCCTCTTCTTCTTCCTCTTCTTCTTCTCGTGGCTCCAGGTTTAATTTGGATTGGAACCCGGTGGAGTGCAGGCTGAAATTACCCTATTCTTGCAGTCCACCATCGTCCTTTAGGGGGATAGGGAGGGAGGTGAGAGAGGTGTGTATAACCAGGCAGTATTCCTATCAGTTATATCGGTACCATGCAATTAGTAGACGAAAAATGTAAGAAAAAGAAATGAAAGAAAAAAGACAAAAAAAAAAAAAAGAACTACGTAACATGAAAAGTTATATATGGGAAGTAAAAATGATGTGTATGTGAGTAAGGTGGAGGGGGTGAGAGGGAGGGGGAGGCCAAGGATGAGATGAAGGGATGGAGTGGAGAGGTATATGAGAGAGGGGGGGGGGGTGAGCTGGGAGCAGGGCAGTGAAATGGCGGGGAACAGGGCGACATGGAGGCGATTTGTTTGTGGCCACCCCTTACGGGATTAAGGCGTCTGGCAGTAGATAGATAGATAGAAAAATGATGCATGGTAGACACAGGTAATGCAGAGCAGTCGTAGGAGTACACAAGAGTTCACTGTGAGGAAAGAACAGCGTAAAAGATAGACCAGCTTAAATTATCGACCCCCCCTGCCTTCATCTTTAGTCAGGAGCTCAGTAACAATTAAGCTTCGATACCTTCGTTTAATATATCTCGCCTGTTTTACGATGCCTCCTCGCTATTCCGGATTCCGTTTTACGATCCCCCCTCGCTATCCGGATTCCGATCTCTGTATGCGATATCGTTATATAGGGTACCCGATCCTATGCATAATATTGTGACTACGGAGGGTTTTATATCAGGTATTTTATGCTCTAGCCCTTCCTGTCTATCCTTACCAACCCCCTCCTTCTCCACTTCTTCTTTCCCTCCTCTCCCTCTCTCTCCCTCCTTCCTTTACCATCCATCTTGTCACCCGCTTACCCTCCCCTCCCTTGCCTTCACCTCTTCCTTTCATCATTTTCCCCTTTTTCTTCTCCCACTCCCCCATTCTTGCCTCCTTCTCCATATCCTTCTTCCAGCCCTAGTCTCTTTAGTCTCCCCATCTCTTTTTCCTCCCCTTGCCCTATCCCCTCCCTCACTCTCTGTCTCCCCCTTCCCCCATCCCTCCCCTCTCCACTGCCCCCTCCATCTTGCCTTCCCCTACCCCTCTCCTCTGCTTCCCCTCCCCTTCCCCCTCCATCACTCCTGTCTCCTCCTTCCCTTTTCCCCCTCTCCCTACTATTCCTGCATTCACCCTTCCTTCTTCCCTCCCCTTCCTCTTCCCCTTCCCTTACTCCTATCAGCTCTCTTCCCCCATCTCTCCCTCTCCTCACTCTCCACTTCCCCTCCTTCACCCCTCTCCCTCTCCTTTCCTCCCCCTCCTTCCCTCTCCCTCAAGAATGTATAAGATGCTCCAGCTCTTGATATATCCTTTCAAGACTCACCAATAAACTTTTTTCTTTATCCATTGCAATCAATACTCTCTGCTCATATATCCTTCATCCTACTTTCCCACCAGGATAAGTAGCACGGGTGATGGGTGTTACGTCAGGTCACTATATAAAGAAGTATGTATAAAAAATAGATGGAAGGAAAATCAATCAAAAATGGATAGATAGAGAACACACACACACACACACACACACACACACACACACACACACACACACACACACACACACACACACACACACACACACACACACACCGCTCAATCAGAATGCAAGCGAGGGTAACCAGGTATGTAGTCTAATTGATTGAAAGGTGGGATATACCTCACAGGTGACTGACATCTCATCTACGTGCTGCCATGAGAGAGAGAGAGAGAGAGAGAGAGAGAGAGAGAGAGAGAGAGATAATCGCCAACACTTCTCAGTCCCCCCACAAAAAAATACTACTACTACTACTACTGCTACTACAACAACTGCTACTATTAACAATAATAAATTAATAATAATAATAATAATAATAAATACAAACAAAAGAAAATGACAGTATCTCACCCTTGGCTGTACGAAACTTTATGAAAAAAAAGTGAACGAAAAGATTTGAAACTCTATTCTAAATGATCTATAAATGTGAACTTCTGTCATTTCATTCATTTATTGCCACGAAAATTTACCGGACACACCGAAACATTAAGACAAATATCGTTAAAGTCAGTGTTTGGCGACCGTCTGTTTGTGTGTCTTTGCATTTGTCTGTCTATCTATCTGCCTATCTTCCTGTCTATCTATCTTATCTATCTGTCTGTTTATCCCCATTTCTTTCATACTTATATCCAGATGCTGAAATAGTGTGGTCTCAGTACCCCCCCTCCCTCTCTCTCTCTCTCTCTCCTTGTCGCCCTAAGGAACCCTCAGACAAACAATTTACCTTTGATCGATGTGACGACCTTTGACCCAGCTCCTTAGGGGGACCTCAAGGCTTCTGTGTCAGTCTCCTTGGTTACTAATCAAGGAGAGAAGGAGAGATTAAAGATGCAGCTGAGAGTGGAATCATCGTCATCATCATCATCATCTTCAGCCTCATCATCATTATCATCCTTGTCTTCATCATTATCATCATCTTCAGCCTCATCATCATTATCATCCTTGTCTTCATCATTATCATCATCTTCAGCCTCATCATCATTATCATCCTTGTCTTCATCATTATCATCATCTTCTTATTCTTCATCTTCACCATCATCGTTGTCTTCATTATTGTCATCTTCATCCTCGTCTTCATTATCATCATCATCTTATTCTTCATCTTCACTATCATCACCATCATCATCATGTTCTTCATCTTCATCCTCATCTTTATCATCATCATCATCATTCTCATCTTTACCATCATCGTCATCCTCCTCCTCCTCCTCCTCCTCCTCATCATCATCATCATCATCATCATCATCATCATCATCATCATCATCAAAAGGGAAGGGGAGTGTAGGGGGGTTGATGAGGAGAGGAGAGGAGAGGAAGGGGAAGATAGGGAGAAAGAGAGGAGACAGGTTTGGAGAGAAGGGAAAGGGAGAGGGGAGAGCTGATGAGAAGAGGAGGGAAGAGGGGGGAGGAGTTGAAGGGAGGGGAAGATGTGGGAGGAGAGGGGAGGATTTTAGAAAGAGAGAGGGGTAAGGATGGACTGGGAAGGAGGGGAGGGGAGGATGGTAGATTGTGAGAGGGGAGGAGAAGGAGGAAGAGGGTAGAGGGGAGTAGGTTTGGGGAGGAGAAGGAGGGGGAAGAGGGTAGAGGGGAGTAGCTAGAAGGGGAGGGGTGTGAGGGGGAAGAGGGGAGAAGGGGGGAGGGGGAAAGAGCTTTAGAATTTATGTATAGCGATTTTGCAGTGAGTTGTGGACCAGGTAAAGTAATTAAGTCTACCTGAACCCATTACTGCTATGTGTGTGTGTGTGTGTGTGTCGTGTGTGTGCGTGTGTGTGTGCTAACCTGATTCTCTTTAAATAATTTCCACAGGTGCTTAAGAAAGAATAATTAACACTATCATTACTTTCTGTCACAGGTAAATTTATCAACAAGTTCACTTTTTGTAATGACCTTCGTTGGAGTCCTTTTGTTTAAATAATATCCAAGCAGGCATTAAAAAAAAAAATCTTTAAAAATATCACCACATTCCGTTGTTTAATTAGAGAGAGAGAGGGGGAGGGTCAGGGAGAAACAGAAAAGGTAGAAACGGGGATAGATAGATGAGTAGATGGACAGAGTTATTTGTGTGTGTGTGTGTGTGTGTGAGAGAGAGAGAGAGAGAGAGAGAGAGAGAGAGAGAGAGACCTGTATAAAAGCCATGTGTGCAGTTTTGCATTTAGATTATTTTTCAGGAACCCCCCAAAAAAGTTCCACATGACATTTTTACCCAACTTTCACGAGAATATTAGAAGTTAGAAGTGGCAGTTTTGATTTTTTTTCTATGATGCATCACCTATTACTGTTTAAAAAGCCACTTTATAAATCTCTCTAAAACATGACAGATTTTTCTTATATACTTCAAGGGAAACGTTAATGTGACTAGGGAAACGTTTGTATATCAGGGAAACGTTTATATATCAGGGAAACGTTTATGTATCAGGGAAACGTTTATATATCAGGGAAACGTTTATGTATCAGGGAAACGTTTATGTATCAGGGAAACGTTTATATATCAGGGAAACGTTTATATATCAGGGAAACGTTTATGTATCAGGGAAACGTTTATATATCAGGGAAACGTTTGTATATCAGGGAAACGTTTATATATCAGGGAAACGTTTATATATCCTAAGTTTGTCGGATCGCGTGCTCAGATAAATCACATGTCTGTCAGCCTGTGTGTAATTACAGAGGAAAACAAACAGGGATGATAGAGGAGATGGTGTGTGTGTGTGTGTGTGTGTGTGTGTGTGTGTGTGTGTGTAGAGTTGGCACACTCATACGCACACACATACAGTTTATACAACACACACTCACTCTCATATTTGCATATTTCTGTAGTACACACACACACACACACACACACACACACACACACACACACACACACACACACACACACACACACACACACACACACACACACACACACACACACAGTCACGAGAACTGGACACGCACATGAACATTCTTCACGCACACGCTTGTAAAACACACATGCAACTCACGCACACATACTTCATGTAATGAGTACGTCACACACATGCACGCAAACACACACACACACACACACACACACACACACACACACACACACACACACACACACACACACACACACACACTCTCTCTCTCTCTCTCTCTCTCTCTCTCAGCAGCTTACCTGATAATAAGGAAAAGGATTATTTTTTTTTATGAAGCTCTCTTTTTACCTGTAAATTAACTAAGGCCCATAAAAGGTAAGTAGGGGTTCCGTAGGTCGAGAGAGAGAGAGAGAGAGAGAGAGAGAGGAGAGAGAGAGAGATTTTAGTTAACAATATCACCTAATAAGATTTTTTTTTTTTTTACATTTATAGGAGAGTGAAATTGAACGAACAGACAGACGGAGTAGCATGAAAAAGAATGAAGAATATATGTGAGAGAGTGAGTGAACGAGAGCCAAAGAGAAAGAAAACATAACAGAGGGAGAGAGAGAGAGAGAGAGCATAATCTGGAACATAACCTCTTCAGCTTCTTCACTCAACCAGGGATGTTATCAGATGTAAACACTAAAAACGAAAGAGAGAGAGAGAGAATCAGTGTGTGAGGGATAGAATATGTATGTGACAAAGAGAGAAGTTCGATGATAAAGAGAGAGAGAGCAAGTGGTTGTGTTGTGAGAGAGAGAGAGAGAGAGAGAGAGAGAGAGAGAGAGAGAGAGAGAGAGAGAGAGAGAGAGAACACATAACCTCTCCACTCAGCTAGGAACCCTATCAGATGTAAACAGTAAAACCAAGAGAGTGTCGGCGGGCGTCTGGGCAAAGAGAGAGCGACTGACTACTTATTAAACCCGACAAAGGCAATGCTAATACGCCTTTCTTATCGCCTCGCATCCGCCCTCCCGATAAAGCTAGCTCTAATGGCGTGGGTCTAGGGGTAAGGTGAGGGAGTGGAAAGGAAGATGGGATGGGGGTGAAGATGGTGTGGGGTGGGGGAGGGTGGGGGAAAGGGGTGAAAAGTTACACCTTGTTTCGCTACCGTTGTCTAGTAGTTGATAGAGTGGGAGGGGAAGGGAAGAGGATGGGTTTGAAAGAAGGATGAGATGGGAGGAGAATGGGATGGGGAAGAATGGGTTGGAGTAGTTGATTGGAAGGAGGGATTGGTGAAATGGGATGTTTTGAGAGTAGGGGAGAAAATGGGGTGGGAGGGCAGGGGAGAGGATAGGATGAATAGAAAGAGAAACGGGATTAATAGGAGAGAGAGAGAGAGAGAGAGAGAGAGAGAGAGAGAGGAAAGGAAAGGAAAGGGAGATAGGCGGAAAGGAAAAACTGGGCAGGGAAAGTAAGGGAGAGGTGTGGCTTGCTGATAAAACTGTAAATTTATTTGTAAGTGATGTGTTTTTGCTGCTAATATTTCATCTCGTGTGTGTGTGTGTGTGTGTGTGTGTGTGTGTGTGTGTGTGTGTGTGTGTGTGTGTGTGTGTTGTAGGTTCGTAACACCTGTACATGGGGGAGTGGGAGGCGTAAAATAGAGGAGGGAACGAAGGAGATGGAGGTAGGTGAGGGAAGATGGGATGGGGGGAAGGAGATGGGAGGGGTGGAAAATTTACACCTACACTTGCTACCAGAGTAGGAGAATAGAAGGGAGGGGAGGGAAAGGGGTGGGAGTGGGGAGATTAATGTAGGGAGACGTAAAGTGAGATGGGGAGGGTAATGGGAAGGGTGAAAGAAAGTTACATTCTCCATCACTATTGGTATTTGTGCTACAGGACTGAGTGAGAGGAAGGAAGGAAAAAAGAAAGGAAGTCAGGAAGGAAGGAAGAAGAGAAAGGAAGAGGAAGGAAGGAGGAGAAAGGAGGAAGTGGCAAGGATGCTGGGATAGGTAGGAAGAAAAGAAAGGAAGAAGAATGAAGGAGGGGAAAGGAGGAAGTGGCAAGGATGATGGAATAGAGGGAAGATGTCAAGGAAGATGGGATAGGATAGGGCTGGAAGTTACAGCCATCTTTTCTACCATTGTCAGTTATGGGATGGGGTGGGAGGGAAGGAGAGGAAGGGAGGTGATGGTAGGAGAGATGAGATAGGGGATGGGGTGAAATGGGAGGGAGGGAAGGTAATGGAAGAGGTGAAAAGTTACACCCCACATCGCTACTGTTGTCTGGTATGTGATGGAGTGCGGAAGGAGGAGGAGGCTGGGAAAGGAGGTGAGATGAGGAGGAGATGAAGTGGGGTATGGGGGGGGGACACTACCATCATTTTTATTAAAGATTCTTGTGTGTGTGTGTGTGTGTGTGTGTGTGTGTGATTCTTCTTTTTTTTTTTTTTTTAGCTTGGTACGATTTGTGATATGATGATTATTATTATTAATTGCTACTACTACTACTACTACTACTACCACCACCAGTACTACGTCTGCAACTGCTATTTATTTTTTTTATCATCATCTTCACCACCACCACCACCACCACCACCACACGATTTATAAACCACAGAAATCCACAGTCAGCATTATCCCCACGCACCACACACTCCTCCATGCAAATACCCAGACGAAGCTAAAACAAGATTAACTCCACATCAAGCCCATTTCGATATTTGGCCCCTAACGACTTAACTACCCAATTAGACCCACATAAGGAGACGCGAGGAAACCACCATTATGCAAAGTAGGTGTGGGAAATTCGTAATAGGAGATAAATAGGGAGAGTTTTGATTTTGTTATTTTTTTTCTTTGGGGGGGAGGGTGTTGGTAGATTAAGGCTTACGCGTAGATAATTCCCTGATATGTTAATTGGGGGTCTCTCTAGTATACTCCAATCTACTCCTAACATGCATATACATCCTCTCTTCTCTCTCTTTCTCTCTCCTTCTCTCATTCTTCTCCTCTCCTCTTGCACTCACTCTTCCTTCCTGTCACACGTGTCTTCCCATCCGCTTTCCTTCCCTCTTCTACTTCCCTTTCATACCTTTCCTTCCTTTTCTCCTCCTCCTCCTCTCCATCCCTCTTCTTCGTCTCACCCGTCTTCTTCCCTCCATGTCTTCTTTCATCTGCCCTCCCTCCATAATCCTCCTTATCTCACTCCTCTTCTTTCCTCTGTCCCATGTCAACCTCTCTCTCGCTTCCCCATTTTTTTTCCTCTTCCTCTCTTTTCTCTCCCATTCTTTTTCCTCTTCCTCTTTTTCCTCCCTCCCCATTTCCTCTTCCTCTCTTCCCTCCCTCTCCATTTCCTCTTCCTCTCTTCCCTCCCTCCCTCCCTCCTCATTTCCTCTTCCTCTCTTATTTCCGGTCCCTCTCTCTTCATCCCTCTCTATTTCCTCTTCCTTCTCTGCCTCCCTCTCTGTTTCCATTTCCTCCCTCTCTGTTTCCTCTCCCTCTCTCTTCCTTCCTCTTTCCTCTTCCTCTCTGTTCCCCTCTCCCTCTCTCCTCTCCCTCCCTCCCCTCACTCCTATCCTCTACATCTCTCCATCCCTCCATCCCTGCAGCCCACCAGCTTACTCAAATTATATGGGATTAAAGCCTTTGTGCGCTGAGCTGTTCCCGACCCACAAAAACCATCCAGTCCCATCCAATCCCTTGTTTCACCGGCAGTAAAGACTCTGAAGCTAATAACCTACTCCTCCCCATCTTCCCCAACCCCTCCCCCACCTTCCCCAGCCCCTCCCCCACCTTCCCCAGCCCCTCCCCACCTATCCCAGCCCCTCTCCCACCTACCCCAGCCCCTCTCCCACCTACCCCAGCCCCTCTCCCACCTACCCCAGCCCCTCCCCACCTTCCCCATCCCCTCCCCCAACTTCCTCAGCCCCTCCTTCACCTTCCCCGGAGACAGACAGACAGAAAGACAGACACGTACAGAGAGAGAGAGAGAGAGAGAGAGAGAGGGAGAGTATGATGCCTTATAGTATTACTGATTATATAAATGATCTACTTAGAGAGAGAGAGAGAGAGAGAGAGAGAGAGCAAGAAAAACCACACAACACCCCATATAAAACCAGACGCACAGGAATATTTATATGACAGATGAGGAGCGTCGGGAGGAGTTTATATAAAAGTCAGTAAATCTATATCACACGCAGACTACATTATATAAAGACTTCTATGTAAATCTCTGTACCCCGTCTCCTGTAATTCACACTCTGGGCTACAAAATTCATGATATATTTGGCGGGAATGGCGATGGAATGATATAGAGGGTAAAAACTTGGGTGATATTAAGTGGAGGAAAATGGAATGAGGGCTGGAGAAAATGGGAGTGAGGTGGGGGTTGTGTGTGTGTGTGTGTGTGTGTGTGTGTGTGTGTGTGTGTGTGTGTGTGTGTGTGTGTGTGTGTGTGAGAGAGAGAGAGAGAGAGAGAGAGAGAGAGAAAGCGAGAGAGAGAGAGAGACAGAGAGACAGAGACAGAGACAGACAGACAGACAGAGGCAGAGAGAGACAGACAGAGAAAAGGTGAGTGTTTATGTGTGTGTGTGTGTGTGTGTGTGTGTGTGTGTGTGTGTGTGTGTGAGAGAGAGAGAGAGAGAGAGAGAGAGAGAGAGAGAGAGAGAGCAAATCAAGCCAGAGAAGCATTATCATACCTGCGTGGTTACCTGTAGAGGAAAGTGATTGATATATACATACTGCCCTACCTGGCTTGGGTGAGGCGGAGGGAGAGGTGGAGGAAAGACAGGGAGAGAGGAGGGAAGGGAGGATGGAGGGAGAGAGACGAGGGAAGGGAAGGAGAGGAGAAAAGGAGAGGGGACGGAGTAGTCAGGAAGGAGCGCGAGTTGAAGTAGGTGGGGAGTATAAGAGGAAAAAAAATGATATAAAGGATAGAACAGTAGCTAGGTAGATATGTAGGCAGGCAGGTAGGTAGGTAGGTAGATAGATAGGTAGGTGGGTAGGTAGGTAAATAGGTAGGTAGGTAAGTAAGTAGGTGGGCAGTTGTAATTGTGGTTAAACAGGGAGAAGAGGGGAAACGAACTTGGTCTAAGAGTCCGACCAGGGAGAGAGAGAGAGAGAGAGAGAGGGAGGAAAGGCTTGGAAGGAAAAAGAAATGTAAAAGAAGATACAAAGCAATGGAAGGAGGAAAAAAAAAAAAGGCTGCGAGAGAGAGAGAGAGAAAGAAAAGGGGAAAATCTCTCTCTGTCTTCTGTAGGATGGATGTAGAGCCGTAGTACTGTCTTATTGTGCCACTGATCTACGTGAAATATACTGCAAAAGGACGAAAATTACCCACAAGTACGTGAAATACATAGCAAAAGGACGAAAATCACCCTCAAGTACGTGAAATACATTGCAAAAGGACGAAAATCACCCTCAAGTATGTGAAATACATTGCAAAAGGACGAAAATCACCCTCAAGTACGTGAAATACATAGCAAAAGGACGAAAATCACCCTCAAGTATGTGAAATACATAGCAAAAGGACGAAAATCACCCTCAAGTACGTGAAATACATTGCAAAAGGACGAAAATCACCCTCAAGTATGTGAAATACATTGCAAAAGGACGAATATCACCCTCAAGTACGCGAAATAAATTGCAAAAGGACGAAAATCAGCCTCAAGTACGTGAAATACATAGCAAAAGGACGAATATCACCCCTAAGGTTACGTGAATTGTACTGCAAAAGGACGAAAATCTGCGCCAAGTTGAGATAGACGAACTGTAACTATATTTCAGTCAAGAGGCACCTTCAGCTACCGCGCCAGCACCGGCAAGCACCATAATGCACGTTTTAAAGGCGCATTTGTCATAGTGCCCAGGTGTGGTTGAGTGTGGGTGTGGTGTGTGGTTAGGAGAGGGGGAGGTGTGGTTGGGAGGGGTGTGGTTAAGTACTGTTAGGGGAGAGGGAGAGGTTTGTGGTTAAGTGGGGGAGAGGTGTGTGGTTAGGTGGGGGGAGGTGTGTGGTTAGGAGAGAGAGGGGGGTGTGGTTGGGTGGAGGAGAGGTGTGTGGCTAGGTGGAGGAGAGGTGTGTGGTTGGGTGGAGGAGAGGTGTGTGGTTAGGTGGGGGAGAGGTGTGTGGTTAGGTGGGGGAGAGGTGTGTGGTTAGGTGGGGAGAGGGGTGTGGTTAGTTGGGGAGAGGTGTGTGGTTAGGTGAGGGAGGAGGTTACAGGAGGTTAGGTGTGGTTAGTTGGGGAGAGGTGTGTGGTTAGGTGGGGAGAGGTGTGTGGTTAGGTGGGGAGGGGTATGTGGTTAGGTGGGGGAGAGGTGTGTGGTTAAATGTGGTTAGGTTTCATTACAGCTTTAAGTAACCACAGCCAACACCATCATGAGTCCCATCAACCCTGTTGCAGTATTATACATTTACTCATTCACCTTCCTTAATGACCCCCATCTCTCACAGGTAAATGGGCAATAATATACTCAATCATCATTCACCTTAACCACATATTCATCCATGTCTGACTCAAATAGTGAAGAGTTATCATACTCAATCTTCTTTCACGATCATACCCAGTGCAATATTATACTTCATGTTCACTCACCTTCATCCAGAATTATACTCATCACTCTCAGGTAGATGTGCAGGGGTATACTTCTTACTCACCTTCAGACTTAGGGGAGAGTGCCTCATCTTCACTCTTCATCTCACCTCATCTCCATCCCACTGCCTTGAATGTGGGATAGAGTGCTTACCTCATCCTCACTCTCCATCACACTAACTCTTGCCCACCCCTCTCTCAGGCAGACTTGGAGTAATAATATCCGTCTTCATTGAGCCTCTTTAGGACCAAATTGCATCTGAGTATTTATCAAGGGTAGTGATGCATGGGTGTTGGGAGGGGGGGGGAGCTTGGACCCCTATTACACCTGGGATGGGGATAATTAGGGCATTGATTAAGCACCTGAGGACGATGTAGGAGACGCCTTCACCTGGTGGCACTGATATAACCGGCCGGGGGAACTGCCGGATCATGCAAACGTCCCTCAGTTCCCTCCTTGTCTACTAAAAAGACTTCGAAATAAGGACAGCTTCGGCCTGCAGTCCACTGGGTTCACGTCCAGATGAGAGAGAGAGAGAGTAAGTGAACCACGTACTATGGAATTATATTTTTTTGGACACCCTGTTGCGTTCCGGTTAAATCTAATGCACCTACTCGTAAGATGTGCCTCTCTCTCTCTCTCTCTCTCTCTCTCTCTCTCACACACACACACACACACACACACACACACACACACACACACACACACACACACACACACACACACACACACACACACACACACACTATACCATGCCAATAAATTCGTCAAACAGGAAAATTGATCTGACTTGAAACCTAGAAAGGAAGAAAAAAAAAAGAAAGAAAAGAAAGAAACACTATAGAGGAAGGGAGAGAGGGTGGGGGTGGGGAGGGGGAGATGATAGTAGTAGTAGTGGTGGTGGTGGTGGTGGTGGTGGTGGTAGTAATAGTAGTAGTAGTAGTAGCGGTGGTGGTGGTGCTGGTGGTGGAGGGGGTAGTAGTAACAGTAATGGTGGTTGTAGTAGTAGTGGTGTGGTAGTAGCAATAGTAGTAGTAGTGGTGTGGTAGTAGCAATAGTAGTAGTAGTGGTGTGGTAGTAATAATAGTTGCAGTAGTAGTAGTAGAAACATGAACTCAGTGGACTGCAGGCTAATATTACTTTCCTATGCATCTCACCATCCTTCTCTAAAGGATGGTGAAGGAATTGAGGGAACTTTTTATAGCCAGATGAGAGAGAGAGAGAGAGAGACAGACAGAGAGAGAGGGGGGGGGAGGGAGGAAGGGAGGGGGTATGGAAGAGGAGGAGATAGTGGTGACAGTGATGGTGATGGTGTTTTTGGTGGTGAGAGAGAGAGAGAGAGAGTGAGAGAGAGAGTGTGTGTGTGTGTGGACGGTTCGACTTAAGATAAATAGTTTTACCCTAATCTATGAAAGGATAACGAGAGAGAGAGAGAGAGAGAGAGAGAGAGAGAGAGAGGAGACAGTGAAATACGCAGACAAGTAGAGGGGCAGGCAGTGAGGTAGGATGGAGGGGAGAGGGGGAGGAAAGGAGGGAGGAATGAGGGGAGGAGGGGGAGGGGGGTAGAGAAGTGAGCAAGGACAAGCTGCAGGAGAGAGAGAGAGAGAGAGAGAGATGAGGGTAGCAGATGACAGACAAGCGGAGACATAATGGGGTAGATAAGGAGACAGGAGAGCCAGGCCAGAGAGAGAGAGAGAGAGAGAGAGATGGGGGGTGAAAACGAGAGGAGAGAGAAAAAATGGGAAGAGAAAGAGAAGGAGGTGGAAATGAAAGAAATAAAGAAGAAAAAGAAGGATAGAATGAATGAGAAAGCCATGGAGAAGAGTACTTAAGGAGGAAGAATTATAAGAGGAGGAGGAAGAAGAGAGAGGATAAGAAGAGGGAGATGAATTCAGGAAGGATAGAGAGAGGACGAGAAATGTACAGGAGGAAACGAAAAACGCGAGAGAGGAAGAGAGAAGTACGCAGTATGAAAGAAGGAGGAGGAGGAAGAGATGAGGAGGAGGAGGAGAAGGAAGAAGAATAGGAGGAAGAGAAGAGGAGGAGGAGGAAAAATAGGAAGAAGAGGAGGAGGAGGCGAAGAGGAAGAGGAGGAGGAATACCCCTCATGACATACACCAAGCACCCTATCAGCCAACACTTGTCTGGGATGGAAGGGACCAAGGCTGACGTATAAGAGAGAGAGAGAGGGGAGAAGTAGGATGGAAGGGAGGAGGAAGGATAGATGGAGCAAAATACAGAAGGATGGAGAAAGAATGGAAGAGGAAAGTATGTTAACAAGTAGACATGAAGAAAGGGAAAAATATTGCAACGAAAGCATGTAAGGACAGCGAGAGAAGGAGAGAGAGCAGAGGAGAAAGAGAGGGTGGTTTGGAGGGGAAAAGAAAAAGAGGAAGGAGGAGGGGGAGGGAGGGGAAAGAAAAAGAAAAAAAGTCAAAAAAGATATGGAAAAGACGAGTGTAAAATAAAAGAAAATGTGAGAAAGACAGAGACACAGATAGGTAGGTAGAGAGAGAGAGAGAGAGAAAGTAGAGAAGCTAGAGCGAGAGGAGGAGTCGAGAAAATAGAGGAAGGAGTAAAGAAAACGGAGAGGAGGAGTGGAGAAGAAGGCGAAGGGGGGACTAAGTTAGTAGTGTTGGGGTCCTTATGTTTGCTAATCTTCCTCAATTAAGGGCGCCGGGACTGCATATATTGTGTCTCCGTATCTGTAGGAATGGCAGGGGGTGTGTGGTGCGCTGTTACCCCGGCTGTGTGGTCCTTTCTGTGCTGTCTGTGGGTGCCCTGTGCTGTCTGTAGTAGGGTCTGTGTGTTTTTCATGTGCTGTGTTTGTTTGAGTGTGTGTGTGTGTGTGTGTGTGTGTGTGTGTGTGTG
>NC_137002.1:7101240-7118740 GCF_032717465.1 Coenobita brevimanus | reverse complement strand
TCTATTCTTATCTATTTCTCTTTTTCTATGATGGTGATGATGATGATGATGGTAATGGTGATTGTGATGATGATATGATGGTGGTGATGGTAGTGGTGGTGATGATGATGATGATGGTAATGGTGGTGATGATGATGGTGTTAGTGGTGGAGTTGGGGGTGGTGGTGGTGATGATGATGATGATGGTGGTGGTGGTGGTGGTGGTGGTAGTGTTGTTGTTGTTGGTGGTGATGATGATGGTGATGATGATGATGATGATGACGTAAGAACGGGCTAACTTGTGAGGAAATTTTTGTGTTATTTTCTTGCCTTATAATTGTGTTCATGGTTGAGAGAGAGAGAGAGAGAGAGAGAGAGAGGGAGAGAGAGAAATGAAGAGGTAAGTATGATTGGAAGGAGGTAGGCAACGAGTGCGATTTGAAAGATTGCTCAACTACCTACCAGGAGAGAGAGAGAGAGAGAGATTGAAATAAGAAAAAAGATTTGAAAGATTGCTCATGTACGAGAGAGAGAGAGAGAGAGAGGTTGGAACGAAAGAAAATGAGATTTGAAAGGTTGCTCAAAAACTAGAGATGAGAGAGAGAGAGAGAGAGAGATGAAAGATAGCTCAACTACCAAGGATTCGAGACATGATCTTATAATTGCATGGTTTACTAAGCAGGAGTTGACTTATGGGCGAGGTGAGAGAGATATTAGAGAGAGAGAGAGAGAGAGAGAGGGAGGAGAATAGGGAGGGATAAATGAAATGAAGAAGGAAAGTAGAAAAGCAGGAAGAAGAAGAAGAAGAAGGAGAGAGAGAGAGAGAGAGAGAGAGAGAGAGATGGAGGAAAGTAGGTAAAGATGGAGAGAATGGAGGGATATTGGATGACGTACGCTCCCTAGCCCCTGAATTACTGCTATCCGGCTTATCCGATCATCTAGTGCGTCAGCCATATTGTGCATTGGCGCTCTCTCTCTCTCTCTCTCTCTCTCTCTGCATGTATATTTAAAATCCAATTCACTTCGCATGCACTTCACTGCTTCTCTGTCTGTCTGTCTGTCTGTCTGTCTCTCTCTCTCTCTCTCTCTCTCTCTCTCTCTCTCTCCTTCCACGGACCAAACTCGCTCTCTTTCACCCCCTCCCTCTCTCTACCTCTCCCCAGCCTCTCTCAGTTTTTTCCCTCCGCCGTCCCCCACCCTCTCACTCCGTCTCTCTCTTTTTGTTACGTGAATGAGGCAGGGTTGGCGCCTACCGAGAGAGAGAGAGAGAGAGAGAGAGAGAGAGAGACGGGGTGGAGTCAGTGGGGAAATTTATGAAAGAGTGGGGGGGGAGAGAAGTCCACCTTGTGCCATGTATAACACTTAAAGATATTATTATTATTATTATTATTATTAGAATAATATATATATATATATATATATATATATATATATATATATATATATATATATATATATATATTTTTTTGGTGCGATATAAGAGGTCAGAGAAAATATTATTAAAAGATCTGTAGATATTTTTTTCAGTTTTTAAGTTCGTCTCTTCATTTTTTGATTTGAAAGAGAGAGAGAGAGAGAGAGAGAGAGAGAGAGAGAGTAAAATTCAGATTATATAAAGTGTTCATTGAGATAGATACACAGTGTGTGTGTGTGTGTGTGTGTGTGTGTGTGTGTGTGTGTGTGTGTGTGTAACCTGATCCCTGTGTGAAGGCTAGATCAGGTGACAAGGGATTAACTTCTGAATTAATTTTTGTTCAGGAATAAAGATATATATTTTTTTTAGTAATTTCTTCAGGGCAATTTTTTTTTCACTCATGCCAAGTTATTATTATTATTATGATGATGATGATTATTATTAGTATTATCATTATTATTTTGTTGTTGTTGTTATTATCATTATTGCTTTTATTATTATTATTATTATTGTTATTATTGAGAAGTAAATTGTCGTACAGGGTGTTAAAAGGTCTTTCTGGAGCAAGAGATGGGAGGTGTGGTAGTGTGTGGTGTGGTAGTGTGTGGTGTGGCAGTGTGTGGTATGGCAGTGTATGGTGTCGCAGTGTGTGGAATGAGAGTGTGTGGTGTTGCAGTGTGTGGTGTGGTAGTGTGTGAATGGCAGTGTGAGGTGTGGTGGTGTGTGGTGTGGCAGTGTAAGGTATGGCAATGTGTGCTATGGCAGTGTGTGGTGCGGTAGTGTATATTGTAGCAGTGTATGGTGTATCAGTATGAAATGTAACACCATAACCATAACACAATCCTCTATCATTTCTCCAGTACCCATCACCACCAGCTCCCCTCACCTCATAGCTAGGTTCACCTCTGTTAAATAAGATCAAGAGTAGAAATAAGATGACAACATTGATATAAATAAGGCTGATTCTTATTTACTTATTACAGTGGCATTTAAACCAAGTATTGTAGAGTTATTACGGTGGTGGTGATGGTGGTGGTGGTGGTGGTGATGGTGATGGTGGTGGTGGTGGTGGTGGTAGTGATGTATGATGATGATGATGACAAAAATGATGATTGTGCCAAAAATGATCATGATGGTGGTAGTGATGAGAGAGAGAGAGAGAGAGAGCCAGGCCATAACAAGTTTGAGTGTGACGAAATGTTGATTTTTGTAACACCCTGTAATTACCCTCCATATATCTGCTCTGTCAAGCTTAATGCCTCTCTCTCTCTCTCTCTCTCTCTCTCTCTCTCTCTCTCTCTCTCTCTCTCTCTCTTTCTTACTTTGCATTATCATCATCATCACTGTCCTTATCATTATCACCATCATCGTCATCATCATCATCAAGTCTGTGCGATCTTTGTATATAGGTAACTCTCTCTCTCTCTCTCTCTCTCTCTCTCAGCGCCGCTAGGAAGGGCAGGGTGAGATGTTGATGGCGATGGGTAAAACAAGTTCTTTTCCTTACCCCACCTTTCCTCTCTCTCTCTCTCTCTCTCTCTCTCACACACACACACACACACACACACACACACACGTCTGTTTTTCCCATATTCGTCTCCTTTTCCCTCCATTTTCCTATTTTCCCTTTCCTCCTCATGGCCTCCCGTCCTCATCATTTTCCTTGTCCTTTTTCCTCTTGTTCTTGTCTTTTTTTCATGTAATTTTTTTCTTGTTCTTTTCTTGTTAGTTTTCTTTTTTCCTGTCATTTTTCCTTGTCCTTGTCCTTTTCCTTGCCCTTTTTTCTTACCCTTTTTCCTCTCCTGTCCCTAAGGTGTGAAAGAGATAGTTGGATGGATGGATGGATGGATGGGTAGATGGGTAGGTGGGTGGGTGGATGGATGGATGATTGGATAGATAGATGAATGGATGGACAGATTGATAGATGGATAGACTGACGGAGGGTTGAGTAGATGAGAGGAAGAAGGAATGAGTCAGTGGGTAGATGGATGGAGTAATAGATAAATAGACAAGACAGACAGTGAGTTGCGTATTGGAGAGATTATGAGAATTACTACGCACTTGGTCTGCCGGGGTTATATCAGTGCCACCACGTGAAGGCACCCCTCAGCACCACTCAACACCACACCCTGCCTCACCCACACCCTGCCCTACCCCACTCTGCCTCACCCACACCCTGCCTCACCACACCCTGCCTCACTACACCCTGCCTTACACCACAGCCCTGCCTCACACCACACCCTGCCTCACACCACAGCCCTGCTTCACCACACCCTCCCTCACCCTCACCCTGCCTCACCACACCTCTTTACTGGCTGAATTTTCTGCACGTCAGATTTTGCACGGGTAATAATATGCATACTACCTTTCGCCTACTGCCACGTAGTCGCGAAGGTCACAGGTCCAAAATTTAAGGGGAATGGGGTTAATAGAGATGGATAGGGTGGCTGGATGGGCGCTGATTGCAGGGGATGGGAAGGATGAATGGATTGGTGGATGGATGGATGGATGGGTGGATGGATGGAAGGATGGGTGGATGGATGGAAGGATGGATGGATGGATGGGTGGATGGATGGAAGGATGGATGGATGGAAGGATGGATGGATGGATGGATGGATGGAAGGATGGATGGTTGGTTGGATGACTGGATAGAAGTACAGTAGTAGTAGTAGTAGTAATAATAATAATAATAATAATAATAATAATAATAATAATAACAACAGTAGTAGTAGTAGTTGTAGTAGTAGCATCAGCAGCAGTAATAATAATAATAATAATGATAATAATAATAATAATTTTGTTACCAGTGGGCAAAATGAAGTGATAATTGGCCGATAAATATTTAAATCCAATAATTAACTTTCATTCATGTGTACATTTCTCACATGTGTACCAGTGAAATATGACTGTGTGTGTAAGGAAAGGCGTGTGTGCGTGGGATGCTTACATGGGCGTGTGCGTAAGGGTATAGGGTGTGTATGTATGTCGCGGTATTGTGTGCGTTGTGAGATGTGTGTGTAGGGGGTGTGTGTATCTGTGTCTGTATATGGCGGGTGTAAGTGCTGGTGTGGGTGTGAATGGGTGTAAGGTGTGATTGTGATTGTAATGAGAGAGAGAGAGAGAGAGGTTGGGGGTGGGCGAGGAACTGGGTTAGGAAGAAGGTGGAAAAATGAAGAAAGGAGGGAAGATTGAGAGAGGGGGGGGGGCGAGGAATTGGGTTAGGAAGGTGGAAAAATGGAGAAAGGAGGGAAGATTGAGGCAGACAGACAGAGAGACAGAGACAGCCAGCCAGATAGACAGACAGAGAGAAGAAAAATAAAACAATAAAAATCGCTACATAATTAATGGTTCCCTAGCTCCACCTCTCTAGAATTACACGCTAGGTCATTTTTCCCCATAAGGTCATCAGTAAATGGAAAATCTTCATAGTTTCAGCAGTCCTTTACCTGAGTCATGCTATCTCCTCCCAAGACACTACTAAGATGCCTTCCTCCTTAAGTAGTGAGGATAAATAAAGGAGTACTCTTTGTGAAGGGGTCGAGGGTAAGTAATTTGTGGTAATTGAACTGTGTAAAGGATTTAATTATGGGCGATTAGGTTAGGGTGATGGGTTACACACACACACACACACACACACACACACACACACACACACACACACACACACACACACACACACACACACTTTTACGTACATAAATACATACACACCGTTATGCACACATATACCTTCAAATACATGTTCACATATATACAGTACATACACATACACCTTCAGATATACATACATACATACATGCATACACATACCTTCATATAAGCACAGATACACTCAGACATTCTCTCTCTCTCTCTCTCTCTCTCTCTCTCTCTCTCTCTCTCTCTCTCAGCCATCATCATCATCATCATCATCAACTCTTATACCCTCAAATTGGGCATCATTTTCCTTCCTATCAGATTAATAGAGCGAGGGAGAGTTTGTGTATTCATTTAGGCGATTAGAGGGAAGGACCGTGATTAGGGAGCCGGGAGGAAGAGGAGGAGGAGGAGGAGGTGGAGGAAGAGGAGTAGGAGGTGGAGGAAGAGGAGTAGGAAGTGGAGGAAGAGGAGAAGAAGGAAGAGGAAGAGGAGAAGGAGGAGGAAGAGGAGTAGGAGGTGGAGGAGGAAGAGGCGTAGGAGGTGGAGGAGGAGGAGGAAGAGGAAAGGAAGACAAGTAGTAAATGAAGATGAAGGAGGAGAAAGTAGAGAAGCGCGACCAGAAGAAGGAGAAAGAAGGAAGGAGGGATGAAAGGAAGATCGAAGAGGAAGAAAAAAGATGGAGAAGTAAAAAGAGGAGGAGAAGGAGGAGGAGGAAGAAGTAGAAAAAAGAAAAATAAGAAAAAATATAGAAGAAAAGGAAGAATTAAAGTGAGAAGAAAAGGAAGAAGGAATCCATATCTTAGACGCAAAACACAAGTAAAAAATCATCCCTAAAACACACACACACACACACACACACACACACACACACACACACACACACACACACACACACACACACACACACACACTAGAAAATCGTAAAAAAAAAATCCATATTGCTCATTCATTTTGGAAGATTTATTCCTCTACGAAATCTAGCTTAGTTTGGCAAAATTTCTATACTCCGTTCACTTTATATGGCAAAATTGGTCGTATGGCTTGAGGTGGGATGCTTAGGAGAAGATTATCGACCTTAAAAGTTCTTGTAAATCGTCTTGGGTGGATGTGAGAGAGAGAGAGAGGACTGGGTGAGGAAGGAGGTGGAGAAATGAATAAAGGAAGGAAGATTGAGTGAGATGGGAGGAAATTAATGTGTGTGTGTGTGAGAGAGAGAGAGAGAGAGAGAGAGAGAGGGAGAGAGTGTTAAATGTGTAAATATTTGCTCCCACTTTCACTGTCTCCAATATTAATAGGTAAGAATCGATTTACTTTAATAATATAAAGAAAACACATTTTTTTGAGAAGCAAGGGAAGGCAAAATTAAAAAGAAAAAGAAAAATGTTTAGTCCATGGTGCCTTGTTTATGAGGTAGACAGGTAGGTAGGTTGATTGATTGATTGATACATATACACAGGTAGGTTAGGTACGTTAGTTGATTGGTTGAATAATAGAGTGGATGGTCGATTGAGTGATTGAGTGATTGGGTAGTTGAATGATTGACTGATTGGATGGGTGATTGATTGATTGATTGGATGGTCATGGATTGATTAATTGATATAGGTATGTCTGTCTTCCTTATAAGTTTCAATATTATTTCTCTGCATTATCTAGCGCTTGGTGGAGGGGTCGGTAGGGAGGGAAATCCTGCTCGCAAAACCCAATCAAATCGCCCTACGGTAGCGAGAATAATACACAAAGGTGGGCATCTTCACCTGCGTAACTCATTAAGCATCTCACACCTGCGGATCGGCCAGGTGTGTTGGTGGGGGGCCCGTATTTGGCATTACCTAGGCTGGTGAGGTGGGAGGAGGGAGAAGGAGGGGGTGGGGGTAGAGGAGGGGAGGGTGGGTAGAGGGATGGGTAGATGAGAGAGAGAGAGAGAGAGAGAGAGAGAGAGAGAGAGAGAGAGAGAGAGAGAGAGACGAAAAGGGGGAGTAGTAGGGCAGTTTGAATGGTACCTCCTTATCTGTTCGATGGCGATTGGGTAGGATAATGATAACACTGATTTTTTTTTTTATTACAGCTATTTTCAAAAAGTAAGTAAAAAACCATCCCCCCCTTCCTAAATACTGGCTCCGACCCTAGACACATACAATTATCCGAAAATTTCCTCTTCAGCCCCCCCTCCCCCCCTCCTCCGCTCCCCCTTCCACTGCTCCATCTCCTTTGCTCCCCTCCTCTCCTTCCCAACCCCCCCACCCCAGTGAGTCCATCTCGATACGCTCTCAACCGGATCCAAGCCCTCTTTATCGGATAGTTTTACGCGAATCGGATAAAGGAGGGTATGGTACAGGTGCGGTCAGAAGTCCGTTTACACATCCGGAAACCCAGTCTAATGAAGCCAGATTCCAGACCACTTGAGGGAGGGAGAAGAGGAGGAGGGAAGGAAGAGAGGAGAGAGTAGGGAGGAAGGAAGGGAAGAGAGGAGAGAGTAGGGAGGAAGGAAGGGAAGAGAGGAGGGAGGAAGGAAGGGAAGAGAGGAAGGAGGAGGGAAGGGAGGGGGGAAGGAAGAGAGGACGGAGGGGGGAAGAAAGAGAAGAGAAAGGAGGGAAGGAAGAGAGGAGCAGTAGGAAATAGGAAATAATTTGTAGTGAGTGCATTTAGGCTTCAACATACAATTTTGGAAGGTCGGAATAAAGAGAGCAAATTTTTTACTTATTTTTTTTTACTAAGGACTCATTAAAGTTTTCTCACTCCTCACCCTAATTAGATTCCAGGCTAATGAAGGGTAATTACTGCTGATTACCAATGTCTTATTAGTGTTTGGAGACGGTGTAGACGAACTTTTGGTTACCGGTGTAGTTGCTGGGGTTGGGTGGGAATGTGTGTGTGTGTGTGTGTGTGTGTGTGTGAAAAGCAGTATGTTTGTTTCTGTGTGTGTTTGTGAATAGAAGCATGTTTGTTTGTGTGTGTGTGAATAGATGTACTGTATCTGTTTCTGTGTGTGTGTGTGTGTGTGTGTGTGTGTGTGTGTGTGTGTGTGTGTATTCCTCATTCCTTTCCCCTCTCTTCCTCTCCATGTCTCTGACTCCTTTCTCCATTTTCTTCCCATCTTCCTCCTCACCCTTCTCTCTCTCTCTCTCTCTCTCTCTCTCTCTCTCTCTCTCTCTCTCTCTCTCCCTTCCTCCCTTCCCCATTCCCCCCTCTCTTTCCCCCATCTCTCCAACTTCCTTCCCTTCCATTTTAACATCCGGAATCGAACCTGGGACCAAGTAGCCATCAGTCCACGCCGTAACCACTAAGCCACGACGCTCACCACCCCTATTTGGAGTTAAAGACCCACTGAGAGAGATTGGAGTCTACATTTTTTTTCTTTTTTTTTTCTTTTTTTATTGATCGTTGTTGCTGGGATGTTTGTGTAGTTACTTCCTCGTCTTCGTCCTCGTCTTCCTCCTCGTCTTCCTTCTAGTTCTGCTTCTTCCTCGTCCTCGTCCTCCTCCTCCTTCTCCTTGTTCTGTTTCTTCTTCTTCCTCCTCCTCCTCCTCCTCTCTCTCTCTCTCTCTCTCTCTCTCTCTCTCTCTCTCTCTCTCTCTCTCTCTCTCTCTCTCTCTCACCCAGGCAGTTGATTTAAACCTAGCTTTATCTTCCACCTTTCAGCTCTGTCTCTCTTTTCCTTTCTCATTTTCTCACTATCTCTCACGCCATCACCATTTCCTGTGAGTTATCTCTTTCTTTCTCTCACTGGCTGTCTCATTTCTCTCTCCTTATCTTTCACTAATTCATTTTTCCGTGTTTTTCTATCAATAATGAGAGAGAGAAAGAGAGAGAGAGAGAGGGAGGGAGAGAGATTATAGACAGAGACAGAAGAAAAGACAGAATACTGAGAGAGCGAGAGAGAGAGAGAGAGAGAGAGACAGAGACAGAGACAGAGAGACAGACAGACAGACAGAGACAGAGAGTGTACACCACCCCTGTGTGTGTAGGAAGTACTCTATGAAGGCGTGGGAGTACAATAATTACCGCCCTAGTGTGCACATCAAGGCCAGTGTGTGTGTGTGTGTGTGTGTGTGTGTGTGTGTGTGTGTGTGTGTGTGTGTGAGAGGATAGATTTTGTGTGTGTGTGTGCACGCGTATGTAAGAAAAGCCACAAGGACACAAACATACACCCACACATCCTAATACACACACACACACACACACACACACACAATTTTTGCCACTTAAACGTCTAATTTTGCCATTAATATTCTCTCTCTCTCTCTCTCTCTCTCTCTCTCTCTCTCTCGTGTGAAGGTGCTTTAAATTGTAACCCAGAAAAAAAAAGAAAAAAAATAAAGCCAGTTTTAATGAGCTGTGCTAAATGAAGAGCCGTGTTAATGGGAGGCAGACAGGCAGACAGGCAAGCAGACAGGCAGAAGGGCAGGCAGGTAGGTAAGGAGAAAGGGAGGTAGGGAGGGAGGGAGGTACATAAGTAGGGAAGGAGGGAGGGAGGGAGAGGTAGGGACGTAGGCAGGTAGGTAGGTAGGTAGGTAAGAGGGCGGTAGGAAAGCAGACACGAAAGCAGGCAGAGAGGTAGAGGGAAAAGATAGGTGTGTAAGTAGGTAGGGAGGGAAGAAGGTAGAAAAGAAAAGGAGTGAGAGATAGGTAGGTAGGTAGGTAGATAGATAGATAGGTAGATAGATAGGTAGGTAGGGAGGGAGGTAGAAGAAAAAGGGAGAGGAAGGTGGGTAGGTAGGTAGGTAGGTAGGCAGGTAGATAGGTAGGTAGGGGGAAGAAGAAAAAGGGAGAGGGAGGTGGGTAGGTAGGTAGGTAAGTAGGTAGGTAGGTAGGTAGGTAGGTGACGATCAGGAAACAAGGAAGGTGGTGAAGGAAGACTAAGATAATAAGCAAGACGGTGAAAGCAAAATAGAAGCAAGGTAGTGACGTCAGAGGCAAGGTGGGGATGAAGCAATTGTGGATAAAAGTGCCTGAAGGATTAGGTTATTATTCGAGCAAGAAGTGTGAGAGAGAGAGAGAGTGAGAGAGAGAGAGAGAGAGAACCATACCATACTTCATCCCATCTCTGTCCCATCCTTATAATATCCCATCCTATCCTTACTCCCCTACCATTCTTATATTCCATCCTTCAGTCCTATTTTCTATAAGCTTTCTCCTCTCTCTCTCTCTCTCTCTCTCTCTCATTGCATCGTGGCAGGTGTGTGGGCAGGTTAATTAAGTTTTTCTCCACCTTGTCCTTAAGTTCCTTTAATTTCTAAGCACAGGTAATATTTTTCGTAACTTAGCCACGTAAGTTTTTTTTCTTAGTAAAATCTTAAGACGCTAGCAAGAGTATAAGACCAAAATTAAGAAAATATTGAGAAAAAGTGAAGGAGACTGCATATCTATTTCTCTCTCTCTCTCTCTCTCTCTCTCTCTCTCTATCTATCTATCTATCTGTTTTTATGTTTTCAGTCAGTACGTATTAATCTATATATCTTTCTGTCTTTCAGCCTGTCTGTATGTCTATCTGTTTACCTATCTATCTCACACACACACACACACACACACACACACACACACACACACACACACACACACACACACACACACACAGTCTTCTTATCAGTGACCTTATCTGGGGTCATAGTGAAGGTTATTTTTGGTCATTGGTCAGGTATACTTAGATGGAGTTATTGGCGATGCTGCCTTGTTTCTTTACCTGTGTTATATATTTCGTTTTGAGAGAGAGAGAGAGAGAGAGAGAGAGAGAGAGAGAGAGAGAGAGAGAGAGATAAAAGAACAAGAAGAAACAGAGAGAGAGATGTGGGGACAGACAGACAAATAAAAGGATAAAAAAAGACTGAGAGAGAGAAAGAGAGAGAGTTGGTTATTAGAGCAAAATAGTTAACCACGTTCACACCAGGAGGTCTGTGCAAAGTTAAGTCAAATTGTTTAGTTCTCTCTCTCTCTCTCTCTCTCTCTCTCTCTCTCTCTCTCTCTCTCTCTCTCTCTCTCGTTGCCTTCGACTCTGTGCACTATTAAATGAGCCCGTTCCTGAGGCTGAATAGTCCACGCAACCATCACTGTCCCCTTCATGTCCCTATTTTAGCTCTAGATGCTAATATTTTGGGGTAAAGGAGACCACCCGAAGATTCCGTAGTCGGTCTGAAGTCGAGGTACAGGACTGGTAGGTTGCGGACTGAACATGTTTCGAAATACACCAAAAATACAGGGAGGGTCATATATACCCCTGCCTTCCATTCTGTTTTGTGTGTGTGTGTGTGTGTGTGTGTGTGTGTTGTGGGGACTGCCCAGGGTAATCAGTGTCTATCCTGAATCACCTACTCCCACTCCCACAGCAAGCCCACACCTGCAGACTGAGGTATTCCCACAACAGTCATTTTCATATACTTCAATTTCCACTCCCTTTTTCCACAAGCATATTAATAGGTAACTGGGTATATTTTTGTTGCCTCCATTATATATATACTTTCTCCCCTTCAATATACTGGCGAGATTTGTAGATATATATAGTAAATAATTTTTGATCATACCTCTATTTTCCATTTTTTTTTTTCCACAAGTATATTAATGGTTAGCTGGGTATATTTCAATTGAGTTCATTATATATATTTATTCCTTTTCTTTTCTTTTTTCCTTTTATGATATCATGTAGTGTGACCAATTGCCCTCATCGTTAAGAGGAGCCCAATGTACTTCTAATATTGCCTGTATCATTAACAAGCCTTTCACGGTGATTTTAACGCTGAGGTGGTAGTGAGCTTTTGTGCTCTCTCTCTCTCTCTCTCTCTCTCTCTCTCTCTCTCTCTCTCTCTCAGTAATGTTACCTACAGCAAACATTAACAAGCCTTTCAGGGTGATTTTAACGCTGATGTAATAGTGATCATCTCTCTCTCTCTCTCTCTCTCTCTCTCTCTCTCTCTCTCTCTCTAGATACCCCGTGACTGATGACCTGGGAGAGAGAGAGAAGAAACCAGCCTCATAAACAGAGACAATTAGCTTCCCTATAGTCCGTCTGTATGTGTGTGTGTGTGTAAATATTTGTATGTAATGATTCCTTCACTGTTTATCTGCCTATCTATCTACCCATCTATCTGTCTGTCTATCTATTTATTTATTTATTTACTTATTTATGCAGCCACTAGATAATATAACTCAGCTTCTGTAAAAAATCTGTGAATGTTAATTGAACTTAAAGATTATATGAATATCTCTTTCTTCAGTTCTCTCTTCCTCATCCTCTTCCGCCTTCCCCTCCTTCCCTCCCTTTTCGTCTCTTCTCCCTCCCTCATCCTTCTCCTTCGTATCTTCCTTCTCCTTTTTCTTCTTCGTGTCCACCTCTTCCTCTTCCTCCTTCATGTCCTCCTCTTCCTCTCTCTCCTACTCTTTCTGTTCCTTCTTTGTGTCCCTCTCTTCCTCTTCTTTCTCATCCTTCTTCGTGTCTTCCTCTTCCTCTCCTCTTTCATCTTCGTGTCTTCCTCTTTCTCTCTCTCTCCTCCTCTTTCTTCTCCATTTTCTCCTTCGTGTCCTCCTCTTCCTCTCCCTCTTCCTTCTTCGTGTCCCCCTCTTCCTCTTCCTTCTTCGTGTCCCCCTCTTCCTCTTCCTTCTTCGTGTCCTCCTCTTCCTCTTCCTCCTCTTCTTCGTGTCCTCCTCTTCCTCTTCCTCCTCTACTTTCTTCGAGCCCTTCTCTTCCTCTTCCTTTTCCTCCTCTTCCTTCTACTCCTTCTCCTCCTCTTTTTCCTTCTCTTCCTTCTTCGTGTCCTCCTCTTCCTCCCCTTTCTTGTTTTTCTTCATCTTCCTTCCACTCCTCCTACTTCCTTCATAGGCCAAGATTAAAAAATAATTAACAGATAATGACGCGTGGACAAACACAGAGAGAGAGAGGGGGGGGAGGGGGGAAGAGAGAGAGAGAGAGAGTATTAATTTCAACTATTGCTTCCATACAAGACAAGTTTATTCACCAATTCCTCATGAAGAGAGAGAGAGAGAGAAGGGAGGGGGGAGGTGAGACGAGGTCAGATTTAGCGCAGGAGCGACCCAGGTGAGTGATGAGTGCATTTAGGGATGAGTGATGAGGTGGTGAGGGAGGGAGAGGGAGAGGAGAAAGAGAGGGAGGGAGGAGGGGAAAGAGGAGGAAATGGAGAGAGAGAGAGAGAGAGAGAGAGAGAGAAGGCGAGAAATTTTAAGAACAAGCAGTATAATAACAAGAACAAAAGGGAGGGGAAGCAAAAGAGGCCATTTAATTAGGACTAATATAATAATAATGATAATTAATGATGATGATGATGATTATGGTGATGACGATGATGATGATGATGCTAATGGTGACGAAGATGATGATGATGATGATGATGATGATGATGAGGAGGAAGATGATGCTGATGTTAATGGTGACGAATATGATAATGATGATGATTATGATGATGATGATGAGGAGGAGGAGGATAATGATAATGATGAAGATGATGATGATGATGCTGATGTTGATGATGATGATGAGCAAGAAAACAGAAGAAAAAGGAAAATTATTAAAATGACCAGGAACAAGGAAGACAAGGATCACAAACCAAGCAATCAAGGAAGAAAAGAAAGAAAGAGGAAAAGAAAGCAAGAATAATAAAGAAAGGATTGGTAAAGATTGGACGATACCCTTGTCATGGGATGGGGTGAGTGGTGAAGGATGAGGGGGGTGAGGGGGAAAGGGAGGAAGGAGGGGGAGGGGGAAGGGGAGAGGGAAGGGAGAGAATGGAGGGGAAGGGGGAGGGAGGTAAGAAAATAGAGATAGTGAGGAGGTGGGTTGTGACTGTAAGAAGGAGGTGATGAAGCATGTGGGTGATGGATGGAGAGAGAGAGAGAGAGAGAGAGAGAGAGAGAGAGAGAGAGAGAGAGAGAGAGAGAGAGAGAGAGATGCTCAAGGTGAATCAGAAGAGTAGGACGATGTTAGATAGAGTCTCATAGATATACAGATTAATAAGTGACCTCAATTTACTCAGTGGGTGTAAAAATAATAATAAAAATAATAATAATAATAGTCTAGGAATGTATGAGAGGTTTTAAATATCAACTATCTCTTCCCAAACCCTCAATATCCTCTAACTATCAGCCGTACAGGAAAATAGTGAGAAGCAGCACCATCTAGAACAAACAGCCTTGAGGATAATTTTGTAGGAATGACGGAATATAGTACAAGTAGTGGAAAATATGATAATCTAGTCTCGTCCTACTAAATTGATTCTCTCTCTCTCTCTCTCTCTCTCTCTCTCTCTCTCTCTCTCTCTCTCTCTCTCTCTCTCTCTCTCTCTCTTTCTCTATTTTTAAAGAGAGTGAGAAAGGTGTTGAGGAGTTGATGAAGAGTGAGTATGACAGGTGAGAGATGAGAGGTGGGTGCAGAGTGGGAGGGGTGACAGGTGTGAGAGAGAGAGAGAGAGAGAGAGAGACAGACAGACAGACAGACAGACAGACAGACAGATTATAAGGATGAAGAAAGAAAGGGGAGGAGGAGAAGGATTTGGGAAGAAAAAGGAGAAGGGAAAGAAGAAAGGGAGAGGAGGAAGACGAAAAAAATAGGAAGAAACTAATAGAGAGAGAGAGATACATGGGGAGCAAGGCAGTGTTAATGGCAAGTGATACTGGATATGAAAGAAAAGGAAGATTGATGGCGCCTTTATTTTTACCTGTTGTTTATCTTACCATATTAGAGAGAGAGAGAGAGAGAGAGAGAGAGAGAGAGAGAGGAATAAATGAAGAAGAGAAGGAGAAGGCAGTTTTTAGGAGAGAAAGGATAAGAAGAGAACGTAGAGAGAGAGAGAGGGAGCGTGAGGATGGGTTGAGGGATGAGGTGTGGGTCTTTGCGCTGATCAATACAGGATAATGTCATGAGGTCGTTACTGAGGAAGGATGGCAGAGAAATATGACGAGGGAGAGAGAGAGAGAGAGAGAGAGAGAGAGAGAAAATAAATTCTCTCACATTACTACATCTCATATACATCTTTTACACCTCACAAATTTACACACACACACACACACACACACACACACACACACACACACACACACACAAGGAGGTCATGGCTGTTTCACCTGTGCGGGTCTGAAGGAAGGGGGAAGGTGATAAATAAATTGAAGACATAATTAAGCTTTAGCCAGGTAAGGGCAGGTGACCAGGGATGGAGAACGAGAGGGAGAGAGAGAGAGAGAGAGTCCAGAATTTAAAGTCTCTCTCTCTCTCTCTCAGTGCAAAAAAGTTAATGAATGTGACGGTAATGGCATTGGTGTTTGCGTCAGAAAATTTGGTTGAGGTGAGCTTGTGTGTGTGTGTCTGTGTGTGTGTGTGAGAGAGAGAGAGAGAGAGAATTGCGCCATACTACTGCAAGACCAAATAACACTGTCTTTATGTAGGTTTTTTTTTCTTTTTTTTTGGGTCGATGTATAAGGTGGTGTTGTTTCTCCTTGTGTGTGTGTGTGTGTGTGTGTGTGTGTGTGTGTGTGTGTGTGTGTGTGTGTGTGTGTGTGTGTGTGTGTGTGTGCAGGATTACTCAGAACTGATTCGTCTACTTTTTAACTTACCCTTACTATCTTTGTCCTATTGGTGGTTTAGGTTACTGTAAACTTAATTTCCCTTTTTGTAATTTGATTATAAGATTAACACACACACACACACACACACACACACACACACACACACACACACACACACACACTCACAGGCTCCTATGACTCACTGTTTTCTGTGTGTGTGTGTGTGTGTGTGTGTGTGTGTGTGTGTGTGTGTGTGTGTGATCTGATATACCCTGAGAAGCTCTCGTCGTTTAATTACTATACTTCCTTCTCTCTCTCTCTCTCTCTCTCTCTCTCTCTCTCTCTCTCTTCCCCCCATTCTCCCAGATGTCACAACAAATTTCCACAAGTTAGGAGAAGCACCAAAGGACACTCCCCCCCTTCAGAACCCCCCCCCGGAAACCCCCCCACAGAACCCCTCCTATAGAACCCCCCCATGGAAACCCCCCCTGTAGAACCCCCCACAGAACCCCCCCATGGAAACCCCCCCTGTAGAACCCCCCACAGAACCCCCCTTGCCTACCCAAAGAACGAGACTAGTTATATAAGGCAAGATGGGCGTAAAAAGCTGCCTGGCTCCTTCACCCTCTTTGAGTTAGTGAAGAAAAAAATAAGAAAAAGAAAAAGAAGACCCCTTAGGTATATAATCGTGAGAGAGAGAGAGAGAGAGAGAGAGAGAGAGAACATAGAAGAAGTATATGAGGTGGTAAAATGAGTAGAATGGAGGGCAGGCATATGGATTGGACTGGATGAGAGAGAGAGAGAGAGAGAGAGAGAGAGAGAGAGAGAGAGAATGTAAATAGTGTGTGAGGTGGAGAAGTGAGTGAAGTGGACTGTAGGCACATGGATTGGACTGGATGAGAGAGAGAGAGAGAGCGAGAGCGTTTCCCCATTAATATTTACCGTACTCTCCGTCGCCTCAAAAAAGGAAAAAAAAATACTCGGGCTGAAGTGAAGGGAAAATTTTGGAATCAGGGCACTCTATCCTTCCTTTAAAAAAAAAAAAAAAAAAAAAGATTCCCCATTAATATTTTCTCGCTCGCCTCAGGGTCAGACTAAATCATCTCTCTCTCTCTCTCTCTCTCTCTCTCTCTCTCTCTCTCTCAGATTTACATGGACTTGGCGGATTTACATGTCCGTCGTAAATACAAGGGGCATGACCATTATTTTAGTTCCTTCCCCCCTCCCTGGTTCGTCTCTCTCTCTCTCTTTCTCGATTTCGATAGTGTGGGTTCTGTGTGTGTGTGTGTGTGTGTGTGTGTGTGTGTGTGTGTGTGTGTGTGTGAGAGAGAGAGAGAGAGAGAGAGAGAGAGAGAGAGAGAGAGAGAGAGAGAACATGCATACGAGAACCAGCCTACTTTAGCATTCATCTTAATCTAATTTACTTTTTTTTTTTTTTTTACTTCCGCCAAGAGGTTATGTTTTCATCCCTGTCCGTTTGTTTGTTTGTTTGTTGGTTGGGTTGTGAGCAATATTACACAAAAGCTACTGGACGGATTTCCACGAAACTTGGTAGAAGAATGAGCCTTGGCGCAAAATACACTCCATTAAATTTTGGTGCGGATCCGGATAAAGGTGCGGATCCAGGATTTTTTTTTTTTTTTCGCTTTCTTTAACACTGCTAGATAGGGCGTTGGCGGAGGTATGCGCTCTACTGAGTACCATTCTAGTTTATCAAATTTACCTTCGCATATAAAGACAGAAAACATGCCACCACATCCGTTATAGAGGAAGGAAAGAGACCGACGCGTCCATTATAGAGAAACAAACAGACTAGCACATCCGTAATAGCGAGAAAAGAGACTAAGGCGTTCGTTAGAAAGGGAGAGAAAAAAAAAAAAACAGAATTCTTTATCCCCCCAATCAAGCCTACCTACCCCCGTCCCAAGCGCAGTAGTAAATATCCTGCCCAGCAATTTTAATGGGTGT
>NC_137002.1:7091240-7096240 GCF_032717465.1 Coenobita brevimanus | reverse complement strand
CTCTCCATATGCCCAAACCATCTCAGTGTACCCCTCCTCATCACAACACCAATACATTCAAGTCCCACCCTTCCTCTCAACTCTCCATTCGCAAACCTAGCCCCCCCAGGCCTCACATTCAAGGACGCTCTACACATCCATCTAATCATCATCTCTACGTTTGAGCCTACGAATATCCTCTTCCTTTACCCACATCAAGGTAAATTTTCACCTTGCCCCGATTTTCCGTCGGTTAAGGAAACTCCCTAACACTTCCTCCTAAGCGATTTATTTTGCTTATTGCACCTTGCATCCTTTTATTTGTCAGTTAAACCAATCTGTACAAATAACATAGATTTTAGCCAGCCGTCTCCAAAAACAAATCGGTAAGGAAGAGGTGTTAGGGAGAGAATACCAGCCCTCCAGCCCTTGAAAGGCAAAAACGAAATATTACTTGTTCCCTCAGTTATTTTTTGGAGTTCTTGGTGATACTGATGACACTGATAACGCGTGATTTGAAAGGACAGTGGGGTTAGTAAAGGCTGTGTGGTGTATTCTTCCGCGGACAGATATACAGATTCTGTTCCTTGTGCTGTAGTCTTGTAGTCCTAGGTGTGTGTGTGTGTGGGTGTGTGTGTGTGTGAGAGAGAGAGAGAGAGAGAATCAGTACAGTAAGACTACAATATACTATAGTTCGTTCACCTTAACTTGGCCCAGATTTTCGTCCTTTTTTTTTTTTTTTTAAGACCATTTCACGTAGCTTAGTGGCGGAAGACAATACTGTGGCTCTGCATCCTCTCCTTAGCACTTCCTCGTGACTAGCATCATATTCAGGTGCGAATCTAGTGTTACTGATCAGCATTCAAGATGGGGGGAAGGAAATTTAGGCCAAGTTAGAGTACATATAACAAATCTTACGGCCGGAACTAATCTCACGGCCGGAACTAATCTCACTGCCGGAACTAATCTCATACACATCTTGCTCTCCTACGGGCTTTATTTTGCGTTTTTTTCGTCCTCTCAATTTTCGGAAATATGAAAAATGAGTGATGGGAAGTGTTGGCCTTTTTTGCTAGTGATTGTAGTGATGTTTCTCCTACTTTTTTTTTTCTGTATCTCATCCACGCATCTTATGTTAAAATCATCCATCATCATCATCATCAGCAGCGTCATCATCAACGAGATACATTAGGTTAGGATCATCATCATCATCATCATCATCATCATCATCATCATCATCATCACCACCACCACCACCACCACCACCACCACCACCACCACCACCACCACCACCACCACCACCACCACCACCACCACCACCACCACCACCACCACCACCACCACGAGATAAATCATCTTCATCGTCAGATTGATGGTGATGATGATGATGATACACACCTCCCACACACTGATAAAGGAGGCAATAAAGCAATACATAAATAAACACTTTATTTTAACCAACCACATACATACACCATATTTACCATAAAAAATAACATACATATTTTTCAAAACTAATCTTATAATATAATCCTAATTTATATCGAAGGAAAAAATTATAAAAAAAGGAGAATAAAGACAAAAGTGGCTACTATTAAACAAGGAAAAGATGGCTGATAGTTTTTTGGGTTGAGTGAACGTAATATTATGGAGAGTTGAGAGGTATATGAGGGAGGAGGGAGTGAGTTGGGGGGAGGGCAGTCAAATGATGGGTGACAGAGCGACTTGGAGGCATTTTGTCTGCGGCCACCCTTTGCGGGATTAGGGCGTCGGGCTATAGATAGATAGGTAGTGTTCGTTTTAAAATTAATCATTGTAGTGAAGCGGTGTATGGCGATTTGTTTATAAAAATATCAGTACAAAATTTCATGTGTAAGATAAATCATATGGATGTAGGGAAAAAAGAATAGTCATTGTAGTAATTTAGGGATGAATAGTGAACCAGGCTTAGGTTGCGTCCACACCGAATGCGGGGGGGAATTTATAAGGGTTAAAGTGATACGGACCTCCCGCCCACTCCATTAAGGCAAATAGATCTGTAGATTTGAAGACTTCCCATCCGAGTGCGTGTTTTTTCCTTATATTCTATCTCCAGACGATTTTATTCAGCTTTGGAGAGAGTTTTTTGACTGGAGAAGCTAGATCCCTCCCTCCTCCATCCCCCGACCGTAAGACGTCTACCAAAGCTGAGGAAAATCGTCTGGTTAGAGCAAGAGGGAAAGTAATGCGTCGCTGGATTAGAGTTGTTTAGGCATCGCTGTTAACTCACTCTTCTCGCTGTGTTCTCTGAGTATCCTGCGCTGCTGTGCTGATTATCGTGATCTGGGCATGTATACTTGAGCTGAGAGCGTCGAAGGCCTTCTTATTAACTGAGAGCACAGTGGAGTGAACGAGCCGTCTTTTGTATGATAATTTGTGAAGTATGTGACGATGATAGAACATGCTTGACTTCTGTGTGTGGTTACTACACAGAGTAATATGGGGTGCATGCTGACCACCTTATACAGCTACAGACAATGCTCAAAAAACAGAGCAACGCCGCTCTCAAACTTTGACTCGCAGTGACTTTTACCTTCGATCGATTTGCACCAAAATCAAATCCCGTTTGCCCAGCCACACACGATATGTGTGCCTGTTCTGACCCACATTGGACCAAACATTCATGAGGTATTTCGTCAACATGCATACAGTTCATACAGACACTGACTTCCTCACAATAGCTACACCTTCAACATAACAAATTATACATGTTCCATAAATAAGCATACGATATTAGGGACTTCCTTACAATTTCGCACAATCGATTTTAATAATCAGCCGCAAGACTCAAGAGGAAGGACTACACTAGAATCTACTTGGTGTGCCATAGAGAGCCGAAGGAGCCTGTAAGGAACTGCTTGGCCCAGAACCACCACCTTGAGGGGCACCATACTGTTGGCTCGGTGTTTTTTGTGAACCGAAATTATTTTGAGAGCCTCCTCCTGCACCTAAGGTTCCCTCAGGCACCTTTCCGATGTCGCTGTTCAGGGACAAGAACTGTTCGGTCGCAGCGCAGTCCACATTGTACCACCAGTCACAGACGAAGTACTGCTGGTTGAAGATGGTGCCGTTGGGACACAGGAAGGAGTCCTGACGGCCGTCAAACTGACAGATGTGGAACACTTGACAGCCAGCCTCGTCAGCGGTGTCAGCGAAATAACCCGGAAACTCCTGCAGGGAAAATAATCACAAAGGAAGTTAACCAGCTTTTATGATAAGAATACAACAGTGTATAATTATCAGGAATCATGGTTAGTGTGTATTTCGTCACTTAACCCTTGGACAACCAGCACCAAAGATCGTTTAAAATAACCTTTAAGACTTTGATTGCTAGGTCAGATTTCATTTGAACAAACAATAATCTGGTGTTGGACATGAAAATACCCAAGTTTTCCTCCACCTGAAAGAGGGCTAAATACTCATTCTAGTGTCGTTTGGGGTTTACTGAGGGAATTATTACGTCTGTTGTATTTCTTTAGCTGAATATACACTCCAGTTTGGTTGGAGAGCGTTACCTGATCCTGGCAGGAGAACCCGGTATCAGGGACAAAGGCCAGGATGGGGTAGTCTTCACCAGGTACGCCTCCACCGGGGATGTTCGATGCTAGGGCGGCTATGGGGTCCTGTGCCTGCCCCTGCCCCTGCCCACGTCCTCCCTGCTGCCCCTGGAAGCCCCCCAATAGGCCATCTGCACGCCCCCCCAGAGGAGCGTCATAGCTGTACCCTCCGTTGCCATTGCCGTGACCCCCTCCACCACCACCGTTGCCGTAGCTGCCGCCGCCGCCAAACGTAGTGTCGCCCCGTACACACCACGCTGGGGGTGTTGGAAAAATAGATATATCACACCACTAGACTTCATTATTACCCGTATGTGAAGCGTTATTCCTTACCAGAGTCGTTTTCATATACCGTTTCAGACTACGTCATATGACACTCAGTCATTTTGGAATAAATTGAGGTGTGGAAAATAAAGTTACAAATGTTAAAATCGTTGCTTAGTTTAGAATATAGATGGAATTGGCGGTGGGGAACTGAAGATAGGTTGGTGACAGTACACAACACGTAAATAGTTGAGTAAGCATTGGAACGCTACCTGCAAAAAATAAATGGATAGATAAATAAATAGATACAGGTGGCTGTTTTCTGTTCTAGGTATGTATGAGTAGGCATCACAACATTGCCAGCAAAAATAAAATAATTAATGCTTTTTCTGTGTCTAGGTATCGAAGCTTACCTAAGAGAGCGAGTAGCAGAGCAGAGGGCACCATCTTCCTACTTCCAAGGGTGAGAGCTGACTGAAGGAGAGGTTGTGTGCTCGGGTTTATATAGGTAGACGCTCTTGGGGGTCGGGGAGAAGAGAATGGAGGGGTGAGGAAGGAGGTAGAGGAAGGTGGGAGGGATGAGGGAGGTAAAGGGAGGGAGAGAAGGTAGAGGAGGGTTGGAAGAGGTGGTGGTGGGAGGGGTGAGGGAGGTAAAAGGAAGGAGAGAGGTAGAGGAGGGATTGAAGTGGTGGTAGTGGGATTTGTGAGGGAGGTAGGGGGAGGGAGAGAAGGTAGAGGAGGGATGGAGGGGGTGGTGGAGGTAGAGGGAGGCGAGGTAGAGGGGTTAAGAGGGGAAAAACTGGAGGGGATGGTGGAGAAGGTAGAGGGGGAGTTAGAGAGGAAGGGTCCAGGAATAGAGTACTGATTTATTTTATTTATTACACCTTACCGCCTCCTCTGTTACTTAAATCACTCTGTATCGCCATACTCTGCATAAATAACCTATAAAACGATACTACCCAGCCATATCGTAAAATAAATCGGTGAGGAAATGATGTTAGGGAGCTTCAGCACTCGAGTATACCAACGCAAGACACACACAATCTCACTAGGCGACATATCAGGGTATATCCAGCACACAGAAAGGTATAATTAGGGCTCAGAATATATTGAGGGTCAGATTAGCATACATAGGCCTCCAAAAGCGACTTCATATCAACA
>NC_137002.1:7041240-7088740 GCF_032717465.1 Coenobita brevimanus | reverse complement strand
TGGTGGTGGTGGTGGCAGTGGTGGCAATAATGTGGATAATAATGATGGTGGTGGTGGTACTGATGATGGGTGTGATGATGATGATGATGATGATGCCCCCAACATCACACATACATCTCTCTCCCTCATGTTCCCCCACCTGCACATCACTTGACACCCCGAGATAACTCATAACCAAACTCTCCAGCCTGCCGAGCCGAGACACAACGTAAACATTACCTGGCAACTCACACACACACACCTGCCACAGTCTCCGATTAGCACAGTCTCTCTCTCACACTCCTTCACCCGTCCTCGCTTCGCATCCACACTCACTCCCACTCTGCCCTCTCTTTTTCCCCCATTGGTCGATTTTCGCCTGTATTATGACAAGTAAGTAGCTAAGTATTTGTTTTAAGTGTGTGACTAGTTCCGTAGAGTAACCATACACCTGGACGAGGGTTATAATTGTTTTTTCATACTGCACTGGTATGAACCAGTACAAGCAAACTCGTATAGACAGATAGGCGACTTTTTCGTTAAAAGTTACTGTCCTACACCATGCTTCACCACGCAAGTCTTGAAGCCTTGTAAATTAATATGCTGGGTGATAATCATGTAAACAGTCTATATGTGTTGGTGGAAGGTAAGTGTCCCTCCCTGTAAAACAAACTCAGATACATATTGGTCGCCCTTTACCAGATTAATGCGTCTGGGTATTAATTAATTGTCGGTGAATTTTTGCTTCCATCAGTGAGCGAGGTACTGTGTTGTGAAGTGACTGAATGCTGTTTGGAAGTCACTGCTACATCTCACAACCACACATACTGCCATCCCTCTCGCAGCCACACCTCACACTGATACTTCACACTGTTACACCTCACACAACCATACCTCACACTGTCACACCTCACACAACCACACCACACACTGCCACACTTCACACACACATTTCACTGCCATACCGCACACACACACTATCCCACATCAGGTTTTGACGACTGATACGATACACATACACGCATACATACATACCCACACATACACATACTGTATTCATTGTATGTGTGTGTGTGTGTGTGTGTGTGTGTGTGTGTGTGTGTGTGTGTGAGAGAGAGACTGCCTGATCCATGAAGGGTGCGGTAGAGTGTGTGTGTGAGGTAAATGTCAGGTGTGGTAATTTGTGGTGTGGCGGTGTGTAGTGTGGCCTGGTAGTGTTCAGTGTGGCAGGATGTGGTGTATTGTGTGGTATGGATGTGTTGTGACGGTAGTGTGGCAGTGTGTGGTGTGGTAGTGGTGCTCGTAGGATTGGTAGTGTGTGGTAGGGTAGTGCGTGGTGGGGGTACACGTGTGCTTTGGTGAATGAAAATGAGGAAGGAAAGTTGCCAGAGATGACGAGAAAGTTTAATATTCCGCATCATCATCATCATCATCATCATCATCATCATCATCATCATCATCATCATCATCATCATCATCATCATCACCACCACCACCACCACCACCACCACCACCACCACCACCACCACCACCACCACCACCCTCATCCTTCATCATCATCATCATCATCACTACCGCCACAACCACCACCACCACCACCACCGTAGTAAATTAATCTGCGTATCACACCTTAGTACCCTGTAAGTTATATTTCTTATTCATTCAAACTTTATCAATATTAAAACGATACTGATAAAGCAATAACCCAAGAGCAAGTTAGAGTAAAATACAAACTAAATCGCGTAGGAAAAGGTGTTAGAGGCCTCCCTTGACACAAAACTACCTGCCCTAGTAAGCTATGGTAAGGTACGCTAATCTTATCTCACGTCTTCAGGTATTGCCCAAAGGAGTGATGGTTGCAGTGAAAGAATCTTATCTAATCTTAAGGTGACTTTACGTAATCTGACTCAACCTTACTTAACCCACCCTTACTTAACCCATCCTTACTTAACCTTACTTAACCCATCCTTACTTTACTTAACCTTACTTAACCCATCCTTATTTTACTTAACCTTACTTAACCCATCCTTACTTTACTTAACCTTACTTAACCCATCCTTACTTTACTTAACCTTACTTAACCCATCCTTACTTTACTTAACCTTACTTAACCCATCCTTACTTAACCTTACTTAACCCATCCTTACTTAACCTTACTTAACCCATCCTTACTTAACCTTACTTACCCATACTTAAACAGTTCTTAGGTTCATCTCACTTAATATATATTCTCTTTATTTTCATTCTAACCCGCCATTAGATTGAAGAGTTTTAAAATAATTCGTATCGTTTCAAAAGCATCGTTCACCCTGGCTTTCCTTATCATCTGTAACCCCCCCCTCTCTCTCTCTGTCTCTCTCTGTGCACATTTTCTTGATCATCTTTTCTTTATCTTACCATCCGTCTACTAATAATTCTTCCTATTTATTTATTTATTTATTATTTGCTTCTCTCAGGCGTCACATACGAAGAGCTAAGTGGGAAGACAGGAGAGATGCTGTTAGTGGATGTAAGGACCCGAGAGGAGGTGAAGGAACAGGGACAGCTGCCTGGATCTCACGTCCTTCCGCGTAAGTCTTGAAGGAGTGAAGGAGGAGGAGGAGGAGGAGACGTTGGAGGGGGAGAGAATAGATAAGAAGTAAGAGGAGGGTAAGGAAATATGAGGAAGATGGTGAGGGATTGGATGAATGAGGAGGAGGAGGAGGAGGAAGAGGAGGAGGAGGGTGAAAGAGTACAGGGATAGAGAATAGGAATGGGAGGAGGGTAGGGAAGAAGAGGGGGAGAACTGGGGAGGGGTTTGATTGAAGAGAGAGAGCGAGAGAGGGAGGGAGGGGGTGGGAGTGAAGCAAGAGGAAGACAAACGGGACTACTGATAAGGTGGAGAGAGACTCGTAAAAAAAGGCATATATATTTTTATTCTCAGTTTTGAGCTTTTCCTCTCCTTGTGTGTGTGTGTGTGTGTGTGTGTGTGTGTGTGTGTGTGTGTGTGTGTGTGTGTAATACTTCCTCATTTGTACTTTATTTCCTTGTTTTGTGAACCCAACCTCATCACATCCTTAAACGAAAAATAAAATGATAATGATGATGATGGTAATGATGAGGATAGTGGTATTGGTGGTGGTGGTGGTAATGATGATGATGATGATGGTAATGATGGTAGTGGTGGTAATGATGAGGATAGTGGTGGTGGTGGTGGTAATGATGATGATGATGATGGTGGTGGTGGTGGCGGTGGAGATAATAATGATGATGATGATGATAAAGTTTCAACACACGCCCCTCTCCCCACAGTTCAAGAGCTGGAGGAGGCCCTAGCGATGACGGAAGAAGATTTTGAGAAGAAGTATGGGTTTCCTAAGATCAGCACACAAGACCCCACCTTAGTCATTACCTGTAGGTCTGGGAGGAGGGTGGGACTGGCTCAGGAGGTGCTTAAGACGAAGGGATTCAACAGCCACAAGTAAGAAGGGGATGAGTTTGTAGGGGAAAAGTTGGTTTTAAGATGTTGGTAGAAAATATAAGTTTGTAGTAAGGAGTTGAGTTTACAGTGGAAGAGTTGGTTTAAGATGTTGGTAGGAATTGTAAGTCTGTAGGAAGAAGGGGATGAGTTTACAGTGGAAGAGTTGGTATAAGATGTTTGTGGAAATGGTGTGTTTGTAGGAAGGAGGGGATGAGTTTACAGTGGAAGAGTTGGTTTATGAGGCTTGTGGAAATTGTAAACCTTTTTAAATACCTGGTGGCCTGGTTTACAATGGAAGATTTGTTACTGAATGTTTGTAGAAGTTGTGGAAATGTGTATACTTCCAAAGACCTAGTTTACAATAGAATAGTAGTGTTAGAAAGTATGTAAGAATTTGTAGACTTGTGGTAGTGTGGTTTGCAGTGGAGTTGCAATTGTAGCATGTTTGTAGAAGTTGTTAAAGTATGTAGACGCCTGGTGGATTAGTGGATTTAGCGCCATGATGGAGTGTTGGCCTAGCATAGATTTGAGCCCCAAGGTGTGACTGATTCTCTCTCTCTCTCTCTCTCTCTCTCCTTTTCCGTTTCAGTCAGATCAGGGGCTCCGTTTTCTGTATTACCCTTTTTCTTAATATTTAAAAATGAATATTATAATCACATACTCTTTATTTCGTTTATCATACTTATTATATCTATTTTGAGGATATAACCGATTTATCCCTAGCTGGAAGTGGGTCCAAGACGGGCTGAAACTGTTATAAGGCCCAAGGGAACTCAAATTCAAGAAGTTTATATAATTCTTTCATTTAATTATTCTACAGGACTTTGAAATAAAAACACACACTCTTGCAGACTCTACTACGGGTCATTACTGGACTGGACTGAGAAAGGCGGACCTGTGATCAAGCCCGGACAGCCCTACGAGCCCAAATTATAGCCCATGTAGCCCCATTTATAGCCTGGTGTATAGCCCATGTATAGCGTGAAATATAGCCCATGTACTCCAGTTATAGCCAGAAATATAGCCCAAGTTAAAACAAATATAGCCCATGATCTGCATTTATAGCCAGAATTATAGCCCATGTAGCCCCATTTATAGCCAGAATATAGCCCAAGTTATAGCAGAAATTTAGCCCATGTTCTCCAAATATAGCCAGATATATAGCCCATGTTCTCCATTTATAGCCAGAAATATAGCCCGTGTACTCTTATTATAGCCAGGAATATTGGCCAAGTAGCCCATGTTATAGCCCAATGTAGCCTACGTAGCCCAGGTTATAGTGAGAAGTAGCCCAGTAGCCTTGGAAATAACATCACACACACACACACACACACACACACACACACACACACACACACACACACACACACACACACACACACACACACACACACACACACACACACACACACACACACACCAAGTATACCCATGTTGTATACTAATCCTACTAGATAGTCTACAGTTTATTTCTTCTTATAGTAATTTTGTAGCCTGTAGTCCTTTTTTTTTTTTTTTAGTTGTAAGAAAAACTATGAAATAAAAAAAAATGCATGGATTGTTTGATTCTCTTTTGTCAGGAAGATCATCATCATCATCATCATTGTCACTGTCATTATCATCATCATTGTCAGTCATTATCATCATCGTCATCATCACCATCATTTTCAGTCATTACCATCATCATTGTCACAGCCATCATCATCATCGTCAGTCATCATCATCATCATCATCCAGTATGTTAGGGGGACCGAATGGAAAAATGGAGATGAAATAGGAGAGGAGAGTGTAAAAATTATGACGTAAGGAGTATATATTTAAACGAGAACTGGAGACGCTTTGTCGTGTGGCCACCCATTGGAAGGAGTTTGAGAAGGAACGATGGATCAGAGGTAAAGCAGGAAGTCATTAGGCCATATCTGCTTAATTACCCTCCTATGGAACGTAATTGTCACATCTAAATCACCCTCGTATTATTTTGGTATTATCTTGGTATTTTATTGGCATTATCTTGGTATTATACTGTATTAGCATTATCTTGGTATTGGGATTATCCTGGTATGGGCATTATATTGGTCTATCTATCTATCTATTGCCAGACGCCTCAATCCCGTTTGGGGTGGCCACAAACAAATCGCCTCCAAGTCGCCCTGTCCCCCGCCATTTCACTGCCCTGCTCCCAACTCACACCCCCCTCTCTCATATACCTCTCCACCCCATCCCTCCATCTCATCCTCGGCCTCCTTCTCCCTCCACCTCACTCACATACACTCTCTTCGTCAGTCTTTCACCCTCCATCCTCTCCACATGGCCAAACCACCTCAGTGTGTTCCTGATAACGCTTCCTATCACATCCACATCAACACCACTACGCTCCTTTATATCCTCATTCGTCAGCCTGTCTCTCCACGTGACTCCACAGGCTCCTCTTAAGTAACTCATTTCCACTGCTCTCACTCTTGACTTGTGTCCTTCCAACAATGTCCAAGCTTCACTTCCGTACGTTAGAGTTGGTATCACAATACTGTCATGTAGTAACTTTTTCACTTCCATGCTCACTTCCCTGTTTCTTATCACTGCTTTCAAAGAACCAGCAACCTTTCTTCCCGCTGTACCCTTTCAAGCACTTCACCCTCCAAACCTCCATCCTTACTCATCACAGTACCCAAGTACTTAAACGTACTCACATTTTCCAATTCCTCACCATCCAACCTCGCTGTACATTCACTAACTTCACCTCTCTCAAAGACCATCACTTTACTCTTCCCTACATTCACCTTTAGATTCCGTTTCTTACACACTTTCTCAAACTCATCCACCAAGCCTTGCAGCTCCCCTTCGTCTTCACTCAACAACACAGTATCATCTGCAAACAACAGTACAGGGAGTTTCCAAACACTATCCTCTCTCACTAGGGCCACTCCAACATCCACTACCCTACCTTGTACCTCTTTTATTACCCCATCCATGTACAGATTGAACAACCATGGAGACATGACACATCCCTGTTTCAACCCAACTTTCAAAGAGAAAAATTCACTTAGTTCACCATCCACACGCACTGCAGCCTTCGCAGCATCGTACATACTCTTCACAGCATTCAACAACTTCCCATCTACTCCATATATTCTTAACACTTTCCACAATCCTTGTCTATCCACCCTGTCATATGCTTTCTCCATATCCATGAAAGCCGCGTACAACTTCTTTCCCTTCTCTAGAAACTTTTCCACTAAAGATCTAAGAATGAATATCTGATCTACACAACCTCTTCCCTTCCTAAAGCCTCCCTGTTCTTCTCCAACTAATTTCTCTGTTCTTTCTCTAACTCTGTCTATAAGTATCCTACCATACACGTTTCCTATTATACTAAGAAGACAAATGCCCCTATGATTACCACACACTTCTTTTTCACCTTTTCCTTTGTACAAGGGAATAATTATACATGACTTCCAATCCTCCGGGACTCTACCTTCCTCCCAGGCCAATCTGCACATCTTCCACATCCATTCTACTACTATCTCTCCCCCATGCTTCACCATTTCACCACACACTCCATCAATTCCTGGGGCTTTCCCCGATTTAACTTTCTTCATTGCTTCCACAACTTCTATCCTATTGATTTCTTCCTGTCTTCTCACCTCCCTCCTTCTCCCAGCCATTCCCCAGCCACTTATACTCGCATTACTTCCATCCTCTACGTTCAACAATTCCTTAAAGTGTTCTCTCCATCTGCTCACTTTTTCTCCCTTCTCCACTAGTAATCTACCATTTTTATCTTTCACTCCCCTGCTAACTTCACTTCCACCCTGTCTTACTCTTTTCACCTCTTTCCAGAACATTTTCTTACAGTCCCTCCACTTTACACTCAAATTCCTTCCAAATTCCTCATCCACTCTCTTCTTACTCTCTCTTACTAATCTTTTCACCTCTCTCTTTCTTTCTACATATAACTCTATCTTCCACCTCTCAACTTCTTCCACGCCCCTATTTCTCATCCATTCATTGTATGCTTTCTTCGTTTGTACCACAGCCTGTTTCACCTCTTCAGTCCACCACGCTGTTCCTTGCACCCCCCTCCGTCTTCTCTTCCTTCCACACGCCACATCACATGCTGCACATATTTCTTCTGTAAATATCTTACACACACCTTCCACATCTCCCATCTGCTCCAATTCATATTTGCCCAATCGTTCCTCCACTTCTTTCTTGGTATTGGTATTAGCATTATTTTGGTATTATACTGGCATTATCTTGGTATTATCGGCCTTAAAAAATCGCTGCTACCCTGAAAACTACCATCGTCCGTATTTATTTCAGCTGGACAGATTATGAGAGAGAGAGAGAGAGAGAGAGAGAGAGAGAATTCAGGTATTTGAGCAACTGAGCGCCGTGGGAAGGATGGCATAACTCTAATCACTATCATTAGTGTTTGTTTGTCTGTGTGTTGTGTCGGGTTGTGGGTAGTGGGAGGGCATTGTTTGTTTACCTGGTGTGTGTGTGTGTGTGTTAGAGAGAGAGAGAGAGAGAGAGAGAGCTATACATTATTCATTTTAACGAGGCATAAAATTGCCATCTTTTCGTCATGCACATTGAGCTGTATTAACATTATAACATGATACTAGTCACGAAGATGTTCTGTGGGCAGGATGTTGAGCTGTAGTATGTTGTTCTGCCACTGAACGTCTGGAAATAAGCTGCAAAAGGACTAAAATCTCTCCTCAAATATCGTAATGGAAGTGAACATAGCTATACCGTTATTTCATTGCCCGTAGAGTTGATTCGCTGCCCACATACCAAATTCATGGTCTATAATTCATGCAGGTTCGTGAAAAATAAACTGGGATATATATTAGTGCCATCTAACTTTCTTTTTCATTATTTGTGGCGGATTTTCCTACACCCGGCATGACTTTAAACTACTGTAGTGTGTCTTTATTTTAATTACGGTACCCATGTCTAACGTAATTCTCACATCTGCTTGCTTTCTACTGTGGATAAATGTATGCGTCGTTTAAAGAGCATTGTTTTTCGCAGGTACGTTTATACATGAGTAAAACTATTCGGTACGTTTCGGTTCTGGCGTTGATAATGGAGGGAGCTTCGTATCTCATCAGTGTTCCAATTCATCCTAGCTTACGTAATTGCCATAGGCCTATTGCCGTTTCCTAGTAACGTAATGTAGGGTAACTGCATCACATCATGCTCAATAGTAGTGGTATAAAGCAATCAACTGGGTAGGTTTAATGGCAGTTCACAGAGGTGTTATTGTCAGGAGCTTCGGACAGCTAGGATACAGACTGAGATCACCTCCCGCTCCCCACCACCACCACCACTACCATCACATACCCATACAGTCAGTTCCTTCTCGTAAACACGATTTATTTTTCAGTAAGGACAAGGAAAATGAAGAGCAAAAGCTTCCCTTGGTCCTTGCTGTACATGCAAAAACAGATGTTTGCCACAAGCAGCAATTTATCGTATGCTTCGCTTGTGAGTCTCATCCCAGGTTCCTCGCATCTCACCTGCCCGGCTGCTGTGACGTCATGGCCAAGATTTTCCTCCCGAGGTGTCTGTAACTATTTAAATACTCCATAACACGATAAAATACTGCCAAAATCTCTGCAGTATCGGTAAAATGATTATAAAGCTGATATACTAGCCATAAAAAAATCGGCACTAGGAAGGTAGATAAATAGTTGAAAGTTAAAATTGCGCACTACTTCGCGTCCTTGGTGTGCTCCGCCAACAAACAAGGAAACGAGTACGACACTTTTCCCTCCGCCACCTGACTCAGCGCACGCATGACATCTTCCACCTCCCTATATTTCGGTGAGATTCCTTTATTTGTTGAAATGTTGACTACTGGTCATGTTCAATTTATGTTGCAGGTTGTCGTGAAGTATGTGGTAAGATATAATATTGGTAATTTCGTGATGTTAGCGTAGGATTGAGTTGCTTGGGGCTCTGTTGGAGATGAGACCGCTGCCCTGCACGACCACCATATTTCCATGAATCTCCTTAATATATTAATATTTTGCATAACTACAATGTATTCTGATATTGCAGGTTGTATGTATAAGTATGTAGTAAAGGATTTTCTCTGTTTTGGCCTAGAGCCACTTGTAGCGGGTTGGAGACGGAATGTACCGACGCCACCATGTACCTTGTCAGTTTACCAAAATCAGCCTGATCTTTTTCTATTGAGATTTTGCTTATTTTTTGTTTGATATTACAGGTTGTTATATTGTAAGGTGCAATACTGGCATTTTCATCGTTTTGACAGGATCACTAATGATGCTGGTTGCTATGACAACTGCCAATCCCGCTCAGCTACATAATTTTATAAGATTTCGGATTTTTATTGACGTATTTATGTTTGTATAATTAATCATGTTAAGTTATGGTAGGGTCAGTTTTCTTCGTTTTGCCATAGCATTCGGTACGTCATCCTCTCAGCCGGGGAGTAATTTATATTTAATGGAGAATAGTTTGATTGTAACGATATACAGTATTTTGAGCTAGGTATGTGTGTTATATAGGCAGAGACCATTCATAATACCTTCTGTCCGATATCTTACCCTTATTCTTATTGGGCAAATTTATCAGAATCAGAAAAGCAGGTTGTGAGGATGTTAATGACTTTCCAACCTCAATACAAATGTTTCCAAAGATAAAATAGGGCGGAGGTAGCAAGAACAGAGCATTAAAATGTGCCATTTGATAGAAGGGATCAAGATAATTTTGTCATAAGTCGAATGTTGAAAAAAAAAAAAAAATTGTGATGAGTACAGGGTATTTAAATTTGAACAGTCATGGTGGGAAAAACTACCCAACTCCATCCCCCCTGTTGCTAGCCCCCAGGTGAAATGTAGTTTACTTAAATTTTGTGAATGTTGGAGTAGAAAACTGCAAAATTCTTTGTGTGGGGGTGAAGGAACACTGCCCAAAATGACCGTTGATGTTCAGTATGAATCAAAACCAAGAATGCTAAATTGATGCTAGACCTAACCAAAATAACGCTAACTTATCCCAAAACCAAGGGCAGGTTAGAGATTCAAACATAGCCCAACTAGTCATCAGTATCATAGACAGAACTTCAAAATATTACTGAATAAAATGGCAGAAATTATTTCCAATTAGTTATAAAACCCATCTATACCTGTTTTATCTACGTTGGTGATGGCAGTTTCGGGTATTTGGTGATTTTATCGTAATTAAAAAAAAAAAAAAAGGTACATTTTACTTTAGTACCCCAGCAAAAGTTGTGGGGGCTGATGTATATTTTAAACGTTTTAAAAAAACATTTACCTGGTTTTATCAAAATAAATAATTTTGACATGAGTTAATGGAAATTACAGCAGAACTTTACTATAATGACTTTGGGGGGAAAAGCCTGATCTGATAAACCTTAACATCCGTTATATCTAATGCTTTCCCTAGAGGTAGGAGTTCAAGCACGTAATAAATGAGTACAATAGCATATCCTTGTACAGTAAACTCTCAGTTATCCTTTGCAATTCAGCCAAGCCCTACGCAGAATATATTGAAATGCTGGATATAGCATAGACCCCTCCCCCCTCCATTGGCTCAACGTTTCAGCGTTGAGCCGGATATTGTTTTACTATCCGTCTTGACACTCAATCCTAAAAGCTTTTCCATGAGCAAAAGATGAAAACTAAGCATATAATACAGTATGTAATGTACTGCTGTATATACTCAAAGTGTTGGCATCCATGGATGAGTTGTACGCTGTGCAGTCATAATTTCAGGATTACAATAGAACACTAGGACACAAACACTGACAGGCCATAAGCTTTGCAACAACAGTGAGCTTTAGGACACCACAGAGTTAGTCACAGCATTTGGGTTTCGTGACTGCGTGGTCAGAAGAGTGGAGAGCATAGACACATCCTTACTGTGTGAAGGTCCACGGGCGAAAATGAGAGCGTGGCAGCATGCTTGGCATGCCGTGTGAGCCACTCCCATGACGGATTCTGATTGGTTGGCTTGTTTCGGGGTTTTCCCGGACGCTGGTTGGCTATCACCTACGAGCCAGTTGATATGCCTTGACATTGGATATTGCATAGAACTGACGTTTACGTCCCGTTTCGGCACCGGATGTTGCACAATTTCATCGGATACTGCTTTAATAGAGCCAAGCCAGCAGTGCCAGATATTGCGACTATGGATAATTGAGAGTTCACATACTGTACATAGAATGAAAACTATACCCATTTTACATTAACTTGGCCTATAATTTTGCCCTTCTGCAGTTTATTTCACATCCTTGTTATTGCACTTCTTGAAACGTGATCCATTCCGCCCCCATTAAACAGACATTGTTCGTTTTAGCCAGTGGAAGTCCAGTGGCTTAGTAGTGTCCATTAAATATGATATCTGGTCTGTTGAGGTTTCACTGTACAGTAAGCCCCCGCGTTTGGCGATCCAATTAGTCTGGCGAAACTACCGCCAAATTCGAATTTCGCCAAACGCGAGTTCTTTTTACCATATAAATTGCCTATAAAGTGCCTCAATCAGTCTTTGGTCATTGCCAAAGTCTCCCTTTTGACCCCTAAAACACCATCTTTCGAGCTGAAATAAAATCTTTTGCCTTCACATATTAATACACATGTAGAAAACAGACCAATAAACAATAAATAAAGCTAATAAGACATGATATAAAGGTTGTAACTAACCGTAAATAGAGTGAAGATAGGCTTGCTTGGCTGGGGACGTCGGAGTGGCAGTGGGGGTAGCTTAGTTGCTACCGCCACTTTCCTCATCACTCTCCCCCTCCTCCCCCATAACCCCCTTAGCAACCATTTGTCTCGCTTGATCATCCACTTCATCGAAGCCAGAAAAGTCAGCATCCAGCTTAAAGAGGGCAGCGAAGCTTGGCTGGGGAGGTTGGGGTGGCTGGGGAGGTTGGGATGGCTGGGGAGGTTGTGGCTGTTCTTGTGGCACATCGAGTGGGGGGGGGGTTATCAATGATTTCACAGTTATCATCGTTTACGGGAATGGTGGCAATGACGTCTTGGATATTGCGTTGTCTGTCCAGATTCTCTAAGAAAAACTTTGTTATTTTTGCCTGCTTTGACATTTTCAGTTTTTCTTGATATTGTTCAACGTGCGGCCGCCAGGGGACCGCCAAGTTTGAATTCAAATCGCCAAGCGAGCATTCGGTGGTCCGTGGCCACCCTACCGCCAAAAGTGAGTTTCGCCAAGTTGAAATTCGCCAAACGAGGGGGCTTACTGTATGATATTTGGTATATCCCCACCCATAGAAATTCAATTTAATCCTGTAACAGCCATACCTAACAGATCTGACATGAGCAGTCTTTGGTCCTGCCAATGGGACTGTTGTCCACATTCACCTTGCAAGCCCAATGCAGTGCTTAAAGTTTACTTAAAGGTATTGATAAACATCGTGAGATGCTTAGTTGTGATGTTCGTCTCTAACTCTGACCATTAACCCGTCACGTCCCGAGGTTTTCCGCACCTCCGACATCCCCCAGTCCCGAGGTATTTTCGATTTTTTTTTTTTTTTGGCTAAAACCTTCGCTTTTGGTGAGAAACATCGAAAATTCATAGAGAAATCGCTCACCTGAGGTTTAAAGTGCCCAATCCAGGTAGGAGTTCCTGAGTGGGTTTTCTAACATGCTGGCACCAAAGAAAACGAGTTCTATGGGAGGGTAACTATTTTATCCACTCATAAACGGTATTTATTTATTTACTTGGTACGAATGTATATGTAGTATGACAGTATATTGGTTTTCAAGCAGTAATAAAGGCATTATAAGCATCGTTTCACTCACTAACTAATCACCATACCTGACCTATTTTTGCCACACTACCTGATCATTATTTCTGGCTGTTTCTTCTAATGCTATGTAAACATTGTCCTCCACATTGTCATCGATTGGGGAATCACTCTGGCCCTGAATAACTTTACTAGCCAGGTCACTGGTAACAGGTCCTTTGCCAAGACAATGGCGTGAGGGGGGGAGGGGGGAGGTTATGCAGTGTAAGGCATTGTCCCTGCTTGGTATCTTGTACAGGAATAGAGGAAGGTGTCCCTTGTATACATACGAAAAATCACGTGCGAAAATTGAAAATTGTGCAAATTAGCGACCTTGCAATTGCACGACGTACTGGTACGTCGCCGGGACTGGCAAATGCAAATTGTTGCAACGTACCCATACGTCGTCGGGACGGGGCGGGTTAAGTCTGTCGGGTTGCTCACTATCCAAGGGTACAAGGCCACAGCATCGTTGAGGTTACCAACAGGAATTTGAATGCACAGCATAGGGACACAAAACTTGCAGTTCTTGTTGTACAGCTGTTGCTTAACCCTGGTCTGTTAAGTGATTCTGACATGTTGACCACAGGTAAGCAACTGCTTATGCGGGTTCTTCATATGAGCACAGCATAATTTAGAACATGCACTGTGGAGGGATCCAACACCCCCCTTGTGGTAGACAGTACCTTTCCAGGGTTGGGACTGGGACCTTTGTGTTAGGTGCAAGGAAAGAAGTGGTGGTTTAGCTCCTGTGTGGATGCTACAGCTGGTCAACCCAGGCTGCACAGCACCATTGCATGGAGGCATGTCATCAGTGTCCCTGTTGTACAGTACTTGGGAAAAATTACTGTCATATATTTTTATCCCCAGATTTTTCATTCTGTGCAAATCCAGGTGATTTTAGGTTTTGAGAACCCTCAGTTAGAAAAAGTTGCAGGTCTGTACCTAATTCCCGCAGATTAAAAATGTGTTTGATGAATAATCTGGACATGGCAAGAGCAGATGTCATTGGATATAGAAGGGGTTAATGTTGCTTGCTGGAGGTTGTCATCTGGTTAATCATCCCTCGTTTTTCATGGGTGTTAGGGAACACACACCCTTAAATGGGAAAAAATCCACAAATAATCTAAAAGGGCCCTCACAACCATAATTTTAACTGATTGCTTACAAAAAAAAGAAAAGTAGTGCCCTAAACATCACCAGACAATTTAAAGTATGCTTTCAGATGATTTTACAGCTAGTTTTGTGAAATAATCCCTGAGTACACATTGAGGTCAAGTGGGGTTGGTGGAGGATTAGTGCCCCTCCCTGTAAAACAATTAACTCTAAGCCATTGGCCACCCCGTCTGGGATACGTGGCGTCTGGCAGTGATGATGATGATGACACATTGAGGTAGTTTTATGATGGCTCACTCATCTACAAAAAGCAGATGATCCCTAGCACACTACATGATTTTCATAGTCTCATTTTGCCACTGTTGATAATACAGTAGTCCCTCTGTATACCATATCAGTTGGGAGGAAACCTGATTTGAGAAAGCCGATAATCTGGTAAGTCCGATGCCCCCCCAACCCCATCCCCACCCCTGAAGTGGGATTTCGCCACATAATGGAAACTGAGTAAAATAGCATATTATTGTATACAGGCATACCCTGGTTTAATGATGCAATTGGTTAAGTAAAAACCCATCGCTAGGCAGAGTATTGTATCTTGGGGTAGATTTAACATGTAAAATATAGGGATGCATGTTTGAGCCTTGGGTTTCCCCCCCAGTCAAATCCTAAACCCACCCAAATGAGCCATAAAACAAGTTTCCGGCTAACCTAAACCCCAAAATAGCTTTAAGGGGAACAGATGGTTGTTACTTATGAAGGTACATTTGTTTTTATTAAGTTTGATTTTTTTTTTATATGTTTTGTTACTTTATATGAGTAATAACATCCCAAAGTTTGAGTAAATTTGATTGATTATTTTTTACAGAAAAAAATAATATATGCATAAAACGTATAAAAAATGAAAGACGAGAAATGGGAAATCAGGGAATGTATGTTCACCTGATCTCAGTGATATTTGGTAGTTTTACTAATAAAACCCTCATTAATAAATTGCCCTAACAGTTTTTTAATATTCTTCACCATTGTTGAAGAAAAAAATTCCCAAAATGCCTATGTATTTATCCCAATTTTTCCCCCATTTTGCCATGTTGAAAAAATTGTTAGTCATGTTTTGTCAGTCTCAGACAAAAATATACGCACAAAATGATCCTCTTTAATTCCTCGTTTTGTAGGTATTTTGCTTTTTGTCTTATGTTCAAAACTAATGGAGTTATATCACTCCAAAGGACAATAAGTTTAGTTCCGAGATATCACTCATTTTCTGTTGACTTGCAGTGTCTGTACGATTAGAAACAAATTAGGTACTTTTTTTTTTTTTTTTAATTAGTTAGGATTAGGGATGGTTATGAAGAGGTAGAGGGTGTTGGAGAAGACAAAGTTGGAGAAAAAGATGTAGAATGTTTTGAGTTGTCAGGTGAGGTGGCACGGGGGGGGGGGGTTGGTGATGGTGGAGAAAAAATTGCTACTTCCAGTGCATTTTTCTTCCCTCAAAATGGCATCAAATTCTTCTCTGCTGCTTTCTGACGTTGCAGTAGCTTCTTAGATGGTCACTCCAACTTCAAAGTGTGCACAAATGATGAGAAATGGCCAAGATTAGCGCAGACTGAGAGCAGGTTGAGACCAAGGCTGGCATGTCTCACCCCTCCCAGTGTCATAGCATCTCTGGCCTATCCCACCTCGTTGCCACCCTCCACACATTCACACACCCATTGCGAGACATATGACATAATTTTTGCAGAAAAAATGGAAAGGAATCAGAAAAAAAGTGGCCATATTATACATTACATAGAAAATGGAGATTTCTGCAGGGAAGTGACCTCAAAATTGAAATTACAAAATAATTTTTTTTGAAGGGGAAAGAATTGTCGTACGTCTGCCAAATTATTACAGAATGAGTGATACTCGGAGCTATTTTATGGGGTAACTCGCAAAATCTCTTTGTCAGTCGAAAATCGGTCCCTGCTGGCATCCCTTTCCCTAAAATCAAGCTAAACTAAGCCTAAAAGCAGTTTATAACTCAACCCAAAATTAAATTCTGAAAGTCATCAAAAATAAGTCTAGAAAAAATCAAACTTAGTCAACTGTACCCCAAAATGACAATGTTCACCTCATGTATGAGTAAAACATATTAACCCAAGTATAAAAACAGTTTATAAATCAACCTAAACAAAATTTAAGTCTAAAATATCAAAATCAGTTTAAAAAACAAAGTAAAACCCATCATTATACAGGGGTTTGGCCATCATTCAGCGGGGTAGTGTGATATTTTTACTCCCATCATAGTACTAAAAATGAAAACTATACCCATTTTATGTTAACTTGACACATAATTTAACACCTTTGCCAGGATGCTGGCTAGCTCAAGCAGGTAGGAAAAACCACTGCCAACATTGGTAACTGCATTCAGTCACCCCGCACATGGGAAGTGATCTGGTTTGATTCGGTAGGCCTGCATCATACACCCCAGGTAACAGATAAATGTTAACCCCTTAATGGCTGCTGGTGTCAAGCGACACCTTACCGTAAACATGCTGGTGATGTTGAGTTAGCGTGAGCTTTAAAAAAATGCAATTTTGGGAAGGAAACAAAGGTCACTGGTACGTTTACCTGACCCTGCCCTAGCCTCTGCCATCTCAAGCACTTGGGTTGTCACGTTTTCTTGCATGTTCTTGCCCATATATTTCGTGTTAATGGCACATGTGCAGTAATTTTGTGATATCTCCTGTGAATTGGTGAATCACAGAGTGGGTGTAAAAAAAAAAAAAAAAAAAAATCCATGTGCACTAGTTTCTCGTCACATCTGTAAGAAAAAGAAATTAATTGTAAAACTTTGAAAAAATGGTCCCGGGGCTGGCCTGGGAAGCCCGCAAATTTCTGAACCCATGGCCATTAGGGGGGTTAAATGCAAAAAAGTGTCCATTGGGCCTAGAGTTGTCCAGTAGATCCACGTGGTATTTTCCTGTCTAATGGAGGGTATTCAATATGTATGATGGTACCGGTATGTGTAGGGGACCTCAAAGTACAGTATTCATTAAATCCAATATCCGGTCTAGCATGCTACAGTACAGCGAGGGGATACCTCACAGTGAAAGAGGGTTGGGAAGTATTGACAATCCCTTCATGATTTTATCATTCTTGACACTGTCATTACGTAGCTGTGTCCTTAAATTAAACTGCCTTATTCGGTTTGAGGCCCCTGTAACGGAAGGTTAGAGGATGCAAGCCGTGCTGCATCTAGGATTTAATTGGCTTCCAAAAGATTGGTGGCATTCATATGCTTTGGGTAACAAGGTGTTTTTGACAGTTAGTGGAAGTGTTTCATAGAGAAAGCAATGTGAAAGGATCGTAACCCCCTAAGTGCATGGGACATTTTCTTGGTTTATATTTAATGCTATCAGGCACAACTTGGGAAAGTATCAATCAGTAAAGTTAAGGCTATGTCCCCTGTACTTCATAAAATCCTAAGCTGAATCAAAACACAGGACAGCTAAAATAAAAGGAAAAGTACATCTAGGGATTTCAGGGTGCTAGTTCCAATTTGATATTGTTGCAGGGATTAATAGTCAGAGCCTATTTTTGTTCTACTTGTGTACTTAATCAATAATTTGATCTTTGCAGGTGGGATAGTGCTGTGGTGAGGAGGCTGGTGATGTTGGGAAGAGTCAACGAGGGATCACCGATTAGTCATCCCACTTTTCGCCGCTTCGAAAAAGGTTAGCTGGATTCCTTGGTACACCCCCCCCCCCCAGGGTATTTGTATATGTGTTGCACCAGTTCATAATAATAATGATGTAATAGATATGAGAAAATCATATTGGCTTTTGGAATGTTTTTGTGATGGTAATATGGGGGAAAAAATGATGATGCTCTAGGTGATTGCCTTTAGTGTATCAGCACTGTACTGGAAAAACTGTGCTCTATAAATAAAGGTTTTTAATGAGTATGATGGTGGAAAGGTCTCATTTTTTACCCCTCTCAAAATGTCGTGGCAGTACTAGTCAGCTGTTCCATTTTATGGATGTCACCTGTATTTTCAGTCTGTTGGAAATTTTCATGTTTGACTTATGTCGATGATCCAGGTAGTGATTAAAAAAAATGTTCCACTGTTTAAAGGTTGAGGATATGTACAGTACCTCTGCATATTCCAAGCTTTTGCTCATTGTACCTTGCCCATCACCAGTGACGCAGGTGGTGCTTGCAGTTCCTAAGCATTTCCAAAAGGGTTTTAACCCGTGGATTGCACAGTTACCTTTTTTTTTTATCCCACCCCATGGTGTGCAAAAAATGAAGGATTTTTTTTTTTTTTTTTCTCCCCTCCATAAACTTGAAGATAAACATCCAGGGCATCATCTGGTGAAAAGAAAAATCTCTCTCTCCGTGATTGCGTAAGGCCATGCATAAGTTTACTACGGGAGTAGAGAAAAAATGAAAAAAAATATATATATATATTTTTTTTTTATAAACATCTAGGGCATCATCTGTGAAAAGAAGAAAATCTCTCTCTCTCTCTGTCCTTGCGTAGTGTAAGTTTGCGTAGGGGTCGAGTTGTTTACGGTGATGCATGGCCAGCACAGCCTGCACTGTGGCTCACAACGTGACGCTACCCAGCCTGAGCTGTGGCTCGCAATCCATGGGTTGAATATATCCACTAGTAATTGTTGCGACCCCTGGCTCATCTGTTTGTAAATCCAAAGGACTGCAGGCTGAAGTTCCCTTTTTCTTGCTGTACACTGCCCTGCTTTGGGGTTGATAGGTGTGACAGCTGATCAGGGTGGTAATTCCAAGGGGAATGGGAATGCTGGTGATAGGGAGAGTTGGCACCAGCTGCCTAACCATCCCCCTTTGCTGACCTTTTCAGTGTGACACTAACATGGAGAATAGACCAGCATACTCTCCCAAACACTTCTCTAACTATCCCATACACTACACCATATGTGCTTTACATATCACACAACATGCCGCACTGTGTCAGAGGGGTTGATGCCAGCAAGGTCATACGGCCAGAAAACTTTGCCTCCGCTACCCATTGGCGGACCTTTTGAGGGGTGGTGTGACAAGGGCTTTGCCAGCATAGCTTGTGGGGCTTGGGTGAGGTGGGGCTCAAACCTGTGCTAGAGGGTACAGGGCATTGTGGTTCCCAGGCTGCCGTTTCCGCCCAATAGAGAGGGGCCCGAACCTGGAAGTAGCACCCCAGGAGGCTGCCCTGTCAGTGGGGTTATAATGGCTGGGCAGTTACAGTGCCAAGGCACATTTGGAGGGTGTCCCTGTAACTGTCCTTTCAGGGTGCCCCAAGGCCACTACCACAACCACTGGTTAAGGCTGGTGAGTCAGGGGTCTCAGATCCATTGCCAGGGCCTGTGACTGTGCAGTGGGTGGGGCCTGTGGTATCTCTCTCCCCTTCTTATTTTACTGATTATAATTAAGGCGGTCCAATCAGATTGCCCCAGTGTAGGTTTATATCCTAGGGGTGGTTGGGGTTTATTGCTCATGTAATGCCACTCAGGGATGAGTGAGGCTAGTCACTTTCATCTTAAATGTCAGGACCAACTTGCCTAGCCCTGGGCTCCTGTGCTTCTCATGGGGCAGCATAGGTTCGGATGATAGATGGATGGACCAAGCTAAAGAATGTGTTTCAAAGCAAGCCTGGGGACATCAAATCACCCAGGGGGATCAGAGTGGCTTTGTGGAGTGTGGGAAGTTTGAGGGGTAGAGCTGGAGAAGTGGTTTGAGGTAATGAGTAGGTGGTGGGTGGATGTGGGATGTGTGCAAGGAGTCCAGTATAGGGGTAGATCAGTCAGAAAGATTGCTGGGAGGGATTGTTGCTGTAAGTTGTTTTGGCAAGGTAGGATAGATGGATATGGGGGTGTGGGTGTGTTGGTTAGGGAGAAGTGGTTGGAGTATGTCATGAATGTTACGAGTAAGTGATAGGATAATGGTAGTGAAAATTTTGTTCAGTGGGATGGTGTTTGCAATTGTATCGTCATATGCCCCACAGGCAGGCTTTGGTGAGGTAGAGAGGGATAGATTTTGTGAAGACTTAATATGTGTAGGAAGTGGTATGGGGGATGATGAGATTGTAGTATTGGGGGGGATTTAAATGGTCATGTAGATGAAGCAGCTCAAGGATATGAATGAGTACATGGGGGATGTACATATGGTACAAGAAATGAGGAAAGGGAAAGGATACACTAGTTTGGGGAGGCAGTGAACATGATTGTTCTCAACACACATTTTAGGAAAAGAAAGAGTAGGTTGGTTACTTACAAGTCTGGGGGGCATAGCAGCCAGATAGACTATTTCCTGGTCAGGATAGCTGATAGGAGGTTCGTGAGGGATGTTAAAACTGTAGGGAGTGAGGAGTGTGTACAATAACACAAATTATTGATATGTAACGTGGTACTTAAGGAGCGGTTGATGAAGAAGAGGACCTATGCACCTAGGAGGAAAATATGGAAGTTGAAAAACCAAGCAGTAAGGGATGCCTTCTGTAACGAGATCAGGCGAATCGTGGCTGAACAGAGAGACTTTGACAGAAATGTTAGTGAACAGTATAGAGCCCTCAAGCTCAACATCTTAAGAGTTAATGATTCAGTATGTGGATGGACAGGACTTCCACCAAGACATAAAGTGGCTTGGTGGTGGGATGAGGGTGTAGAAGCTACAGTTAAGGAGAAAAGGTTTTTCCTGGAATGGAAGAAGGGTTATAACAGAGGAATATCTGGCTGCCAAGTGTAGGGCTAGAAAAGAGGTTTACAGGGCAAAGTGTGAGTCACAGAGCCTTTAACTCGAAAACCGTGTGGAAGGGAAAAATATGTTTTATAAGGTGACAGATCAGATGAAGAGGGAGAATAGGGATATCATGGGTGAGAAGTGTGTGAAGCATGATGAAGGAAGGGTTGTGGTGAACAGTAGGAATATTAGAGATGCATGGAGAGAGCATTACAGCCGGTTGTTGAATGAGGAGTTTGAGTGGGACAGGGAAGGTTTGGAGCCAGCAGATCCAGTGTTTGGCCCATTGCTTTTGATTGATGCTGCTACTGTGAGTGCGGCAATAGGCAGGATGCAAGTGGGGAAGGCAGTGGGTGTGTCTGGGTTGACTGCTGAAATGTTGAAAGCCTCAGGAGATATAGGAGTGAGGTTAGTCACTGACCTGATAAATGCCATTGCCTTTGATTGATGCTGCTACTGTGAGTGGGGCAATAGGCAGGATGCAGATGGGGAAGGCAGCAGGTGTATCTGGGTTGACTGCTGAAGTGTTTAAAGCCTCAGGAGATATAGGAGTGAAGTTAGTCACTGCCCTGATAAATATGATTATATATGTGTTGTCCCAGATGATTGGCTGAAGAGTTTAATTGTAAATGTGTACAAGGGGGAGGGTGATGCCCTGGAAAGAGGAAATTATAGAGGCATAAAGCTTTTAGATGAGATAACGATGATAATGGAGAGAGTTCTAGAAGGTATGATTAGAGAAAGAGTGAATATTGATGAGATGCAGTTTAGGTTTATGCCAGGCAATGGGACCACTGATGCCATATTCATTGCTTGACAGCTTCTGGAAAAATATATAGGAAAGAAAAGGGAATTCCCCTCCCCCCCTGTCTCTCTCTCTCTCTCTCTCTCTCTCTCTTTTTAAGGCCTATGACAGTACCTAGAGGTGATAAGGTGGGCAATGAGAAAGCTTGGGATTGAGGTGTGGCTGGTTAGGGTCGTTATGGCCGTGTATGTGGGTCTCATGTGCAGGTGAGGGTGAGTGGAGATTTGAGTGATGAGTTTTCCATGAATGTTGTGTGCATCAGGGGTCAGTCATGAGCCCCTTGTTTATCATGGTATGTGAAGTCCTCTCAAGTGACATAAGAAATGGACTTCCATGAGAGATGTTGTATGCTGATGATTTGGTGTTGGTTGCAGAGAATGAAAGGGAGACAGAGGAAAGATTTAGGAAGTGGAGAGATGGTATGGGGCACAAGGGCTTAAGAGTAAATGCACATAAAACAAAAGTGATGATATCCAGGACTGGGGTGGTACTGTCCAAGAAGAGGAAAAGTGACCATGTATGATTTGTCACAAGGGCATGAGAAGTAATTCCATCTTGTGCAGTGTTGGTGATAAGTGGGTGCATAAGAGAAGTAGTGGTATTAGAGGTAGACTTTGAGATAATGCTGATTTCACGTGTGCGATGTGTCGGGGAGAGCTTGTGGATGTTGCCAGGCATGAAAGGATTGAACTTGCTGGTGAGTCTCTTGAGTGTGTGGAAGAGTTTTGTTATTTGGGAGACATGTTAGCCTATGCACTGGAGGTGGGACAGGAGGTAGCTCTGTGGCTAGAGTTAGGAGTGGTTGGAAGAGGTTCAGGGAGCTGTTGCCTCTCCTGAAATTGAGAGGGCTCTCCCTCCGTGCCTGGGATCTTTGAATGCAACATGTGGAAGGTGGAGGCGCTCACCATCCACTCACTTGATGTAGTGCTGCTGTCAAGTGTCTGCCCTTTCCTCTCCTCCATTCTTTTTTTCTTCCATCCTCTTTTGTCTTTCTTTCATTCCCTCCTTGTTCTTCTGCCTACGGGTGACTTTACATTCCCTCTTCTGTCTTTTTTTCCTTCATTTTTGCCACTTCCTTCTGCCTGTGGGTGACTCTACACTGAGTGGCAAGACGAATGGTTTCCTGTACATCAGGAAACCATTTACTATGCTGAGTGGTAACCATATAACCAGATTTATGCACCTGGTGGTTTGGTGGGTAATTATGGCACTCCAATCGGATTGAGCCGGTGAAGGTTTATATCCAAGGGATGGTTGGGGTTGATTGCTTATGTAATGCCACTCAGGGATGAGTGAGGCTGGTCTCTCATCTTAAATGTCAGGACCAACTTGCCTAGCCCCAGGTGCCTACGCTCTTCATGGGGCAGTGTAGGATTGGGTGATGGATGGATGGTTAGGAGTGTAATGTTATATGGTAATGAGACCTAGGCAGTAAAGGAAGAGGATATTTGCAGGCTCAAACGTACAGAAATGGCAGTGATTAAGTGGATGTGCAGTGCGTCCTTGAGTGCAAGGCCTGGGGGGACTAGGTTTATGATGGAAAAGTTGAGAGGTAAGATGAGACGGGAGTGTATAGGTTTTGTGAGAAGAGGTAGGTTGAGATGGTTTGGGCATGTCGAGAGGATGGGGGATGATAATTGGGTGCAGAAAGTGAGAAGTGTTAAGTAGAGTAGTGAGAGGTAGACCGAAAAAGACCTGGGACACAGTCATTGAGTGTGACCTCAAGGTTAAAGAACTAAACTGGGAAGCTGCCAGAGATCAAGCAGCATGGAGAGCTGCCATCAGATGACCAAGGCCGACACATGGAAGCATGTTTGAGCCTTCAGAAATGAAAGTGATTAGTGCCACCATGTAAAGGTATACCCATCCAGTATCTCTGTGGCTAGTGAAGGAAAGACATTAAAAGGCTGGGACATTGAGAAAGGAGTAGTAGGGTGAATGTATGGTGCTTGTTTAAGGGTTGGAGCTGGTTGTAAGAGGAGGTTTGGTATTAAGAGTATCATGAATGTAATGAGTGTGGTAGTTGAGATGGTTTGAGCATGTGCAGAAAGTAGAGGAAGTTAAAGGTATCTCTTCATAAATACATTCTGTTTAAAACTGCTGTTGCTGCTGTTGTGGCCCCAGGCTTATCAGGGCATGAACTTGCTGGAATGCAGAATTAAGTTCTTATCCTGCATCCTACTACCTGGTAGGGGAGTAGGGGGACAATTACATATAAGGGCAGAAAAGCTGCTTAGTTACTGTATGCCACCATGTGATGGTATCTTTCTGTCGCATCCTCGTTAATGCTATTTTGCTTTAGTGATTCTCTCTTTAATACCCTTTTGTGCTTAATATTGCTCAGAAGTTTTGCTTTAAAGATCTCTCAGAGATCTGTAAAGTAAATGTATAATATTTTTATGAAGTAGCAGCATTGCTTGGAGTAAACAAATGCATCTTGGCTTGACAAGTCTTCACCACATTACTTGCCTTGTTTATTATAATGTTGATGATGATGATGATGATTATTATTATTATTATTATTATTATTATTATTATTTTTTTATGTGGCTTTAATAGCTTGTAGTAGCAGTATGTGGTGTTTAGATCATGGACTTAGGTTGGTTTTGATCTTGCGTTAGGGCAAAGTATTCCCTGCATTGCCAACCTTGATACCCTGAGCAACATAACAACCTTGAATCTGTGTTATAAGCGTTCACACGACAACAGTTTGATTAACGATATGGTTTTTAGCAATGCAGTCAAGAACTGGTACTAGGACCACTGTTACAACAGTATGTGGGTGGGAGGAAACATAAGGGTGAAGCAAGATGCAGAAGAGGCCTTGCAAAGACTGACAGAGGGGATACTAGATAACATTGTAAATTGCTGTCAGTGAATGATTAAAGAAAAATATACAGAACCTGTGTGCATGGCCAAGGTCTTGGATACTAAATCAATAATGGAATGCTTCTGTGCCTCAGATGAGTTTTTGATGCAATTTTTTTTTTTTTTTTTTTTTTTTTTTTTTTTTTTTTCTGAGACTGGTGGATAGGTACAGTAGTTTAATAATGTTAAAATAAAATAAAGTAAAAGCGAAAACCTTAATTGAGAGACCCATAACCTTGTGACCAAGCAGGGGGGACATATTGGTAGGATTTGGGTGTTTGTTGACTTGTAGCATCACCTCTCCAGCTGAAGAACATGAATTTTAGTTTATTATTGGCACTAACAAGCTATATTATTCAAGAGAGCACTGTAGTTGTGAATTGGTTATTTTGGCTATATCTATGCCCTCCAGTTCAAAAGTTTGTTGTTAGCTGACAAGGGTTTATGTGGGTGAAACTGTAAGTTTAGGACAGGGATGGGACATGATCATATATGAGACTTTTAATTGGCCATCCTGGCATGTGAAAGTGGTAACATAGAAGTAGATGCCTCTCACCTGGTGGATGCAAGATAAGAATAGGGCATGTTTGCGTATTTGACAACTTGATAGCATCATTGTCCTTTGAATAACACATCACTAAGTAGCGTCCGTGGCTCAGTGGGTTAAAGCATTCCACTCTGGCCAAAGGGTTGGAGGTTCTAGTCCACCCATGGGTCATTGGCAGACATCAGGAAGGGCATCCGGTCATAAAATGCTACATTCTCCAAACCAAAGTCCTCTACCCTGGGGCAACGCCTTAGCCCTAATAGAAAAATAAGGGTCATGGTGTTTAAAAAAAAAAAAAAAAAAAAGTCTCAGGTGTACAGGGCTTCCAGTCAGCTTGTGTAGACTTATGCTGACTTAAGGATGGGATTTGAGCTTAAATGACAGGATGGATTGGTTTTATCCCACCATTTATGGACTGTACCTAGCTAATCCAGTTAGGGGAATGTTTAGTCTGATTCATAGTATTGAATTTGTGTATGGTTGCACTTCATAAGATTGGGATACAGAAGCTTTTTATGCCATTGCAGTGTCATATTGTGCAAGAGTAAAGTTACATTTTTAAATTTTTTTTATCATTTTTAACTTTGATTGTGGTTGAATTAAAGTTTGCCTTTCCTGGGGGAAACAACGTGGATTAAAATTAACAGGTATGGTTTTTTTTGTGGGGAATGTAGATATTCATTGCACTGACAACATTTTTCTCATTTCAGGTAGGGTTACTCTTCACATCGCATCGCACCTTCACAGCGTCATGGGTGGTGAGTTAAACTTTTCGTTGATAGGGCATTAGTATTGTTAGGCAGGCACTTTTAATATTATGAACAAATAAAAACACGTGTTTCTTTGCAGGTTCATCGATTAGTTCAGATGGCGGAGGATTTAACGAGCCCATGTTTACAGGTGCTGTGGTGAAGGAAGAGCTGAGAGGTGTGTGTAGTGTGAATGTGAACTAGGCTAGATAGGATATGTGATGTGGATAAGAGCTCTACAGAATAGGGTTTGGTGTGAATAAGTACTAGATAGGTTGGTGTGTGGTGTAGAGGTTAGGATAGGTTAGGATGGGAAGGGATGGGGAAGGAGGAAAAGGATGAGAAGGGATGGGGATGGAGGGAAAGGATGGGGAGGAAAAGGGATGGAGGGAAAGAAGAGGAGCTGCATAGGATAGTGTGTGGTGTAGGGAAGAGAGAGTATGGTGTGGTGTGGCAAGAAAATGAGCCAAATAAGGTGTGTGTGATGGAGGAGAGAGCACTGGGAACAGAGGGAGGGAGATGGTGTGGTGTGGTAGGGAGAGGAGTCTGGTAGCATGATGCGGTGTAGAAAGGGTAAGAGATAGGATAGTTTGGTGTGGTGTGTTGATGTGAGCTAGGTAGGATGGTGTGATGGTGTTTAGCAGAAGAGAGGAGGATGGGGCTTGAGGGAAAGGTGGAATAGAAATGGAGAGAGGAGAGGTGAATGGTGTGGTGTGGTGGGGATAGGATTGTAGGATGTGATGTGACTGGAGAGGAGGATGGGGATGAAGGGGGAGAGCTAGATGGTGTTGTAGTAGGGATAAGAGCTAAACAGGATGGTGTAGAGTGGGGGGTAAGGCAGATAGGATGTGGTGTGGCAAGAAAGCCAAGAGAATGTGTGTGGTAGAGTGGGAAGGAACTGTAGGGGGGAGATCTAAATGATGTGGTGTTGTAGGGATAAGGGAATGAAGGGGGAAAGCTAGATGGTGCATTGTGAAAGGGATAAGAGCTAAATAGGATGGTGTAGAGTGGGGGTAAGGCAGAGGATGTGGTGTGGCAAGAAAGCCAAAAGAATGTATATGGTAGAGTGGGAAGGAAATATAGGGGGGAGAGCTAAATGGTGTGGTGTTGTTGGGGTAGATAAGATGGTGTGATGTAAGTAAGATGGACAGGATGGTATGTGACGTAGTAGGACATTGTGGCCCCAGGCTCATAAGGACATTAGCCTGGTGGGGAGAGGGAGGGAGCTGAGGGGTATTTGTACTGTCAAGTATTGGAGCCACCTACTAATACTGGTGCCTCAGTGCCATGTGATGCAGGAAAGAGTAGGATGAAGATGGAGACTTGGGAGTTAGCTAGGATTGAAAGGAGGGAAAGGAAATAGGATGGAGGGAAAGGATGGGAAGAAAAAGGGTGGAACAATCAGGATGGAAGGAAATGATTGAAGGTAGTATAAGGATTGGATAGGATGAATAGAATGGGAAGGAATTGGAACGGAAGGAACCGGTTGATGGGATTGAGGGAAGAGTATAGGTTGAGAGTTGAGAAGGAAAAGGATGGGATGAATTATGTTAAAGAATAGAAAGATGAGGATAGAAAGGAAGTAAGGGAAGATGCAGGGTGGAGGGAGAGGGTGGGACAAAAGGAAAGGGTGAGAAGTGACCGGACTAGTAAGAGAAGATGGGAATGAAGAGAAGGGATGGGGATGGAGGGAGAGAATGGAAAGAAGTGGGGATGGAGGGAGAGGATGAGATGGGATGAGGGGATAGAGGGAAAGGATGAGAAGAGATGGGGGGATGGAGGGAAAGGATGGGAAGGGATGGGGATGGTGTAGTGAAAGAACTTGGACCAGTATGCTTGAGGGAATGGATAGGAAGTAGAGTGGCAGCAGCAGAGCTGGCGGTGTGAGGAAGGTAACATGGGGTCTTTGTTGGGTTTGGGGGATAGTGATGATGGTCCCATGCATCCAGATATTGGGTATTATGTTGTGTGAGTAGCTGTTGTTTGATATGTTGGTGAGTGCTTGGATGCCTTGTGGTCCAAGATGTTTAAGGTGTATGTTGCTTATGTTGTCTGGTCCATGGGCAGATGAGTGCTTAAGGTTGCTAGTGATGTGCTTTGTCTGGTTGTAAGTGAAAGATGCGAAGTCTGGGTCTGTGGGGAAGTGTCTCTTGCTGTCGGATGGCATGTCAGTTGTCGCAGCGGGGGTTTAATAGGCTGACATGTAAAAATGATTGATGAGAGTGTTAGCTTGTTGTTTGTTTGAAGGTATGGTGTCTCTTGTTGTGATGGCAATGCGTGATTGTGTAATTTGCTGTTGGAGAGTGTGATGCTGGTTAGTGTGTTGTAGAGTTTGCTGGTGTTTGTTTTGTGATCAAGTGTATGGAGATAATTATTCCAATTTAGTGTTTGCTGTTCTGACATTTTATTTTTTATCTGAGTGTTGAGTTCTTGTATTTGTTGTATGGTGTCTTGTGTATGGGGTGTTGGGGAGTGTCGTGGTGTGTCCCATTGACTGATGAGGCCTTGAATTTCTGGTGTGAAGTTGGGGTTGTGTCTGTTTCTGTTGCCTGTTGCAGGTTGAAGTTACCCTTCGGCACTCTGCCATCTCCCTTTTAGAGTTAAAGTAATTGAGGACTTTGGCAGGTTGAAGTTACCCTTCGGCACTCCGCCATCTCCCTTTTAGAGTTAAAGTAATTGAGGACTTTGCATATTGGTGCCACTGTGCAAAGGCATCCCTTTCCAGCATCAAATCGTACTGTAAGGGTTGAGAGGCTTTAAATTTATAGGTCAGCATTTAATTCCAAGACACTGGTTGGAGTAATATTTAATAGTTGCACCCTTTCACTTTGCTGAGATATGCAAGCTGAAGAAAGATGTTAGCGAGAATATAAGTTTCTCTCCTGAAGGAGTTTAGACAAAAGACAAATGTTTACAATAATTGTTCTAGCAACATAAGTTTAACATAGGCAGCCTTGCTTTGGGCCACTACTCTAAGTACAAAGGTACAAAGGAAACCAAACAGCAACAGACCATATGGTCCTTTCAAGGCTGTTTTTTACGGAGTAGACTATGACTACAAGATCTAACTCTATATGCTAAAGAATCAGGATAGTAAAGCAAGAAGGCTCCTACCTCACAAGCGGCTCCCTGGGGAAGGGGGGAAAGAATACTTCCCCAGTATCCCTGCTTGTAAGAGGCAGCTAAAAGGGACCTTTTGTCTCCAGTCTTTCTCTCCTTACTGTCCTCGTCTGCTCTTCTGTCCTAACTCTCTTCTCGATATTTCTGTGTTTCTTCCCGCCTTTATTTTCCCTTTACTCCTGCAGTGTTATATACTATAGCTGTATTGTGGCTTGGTGCTAATTCATTATTCCTTCCTTACCCAGCTAGGAGTATTATGGCACTTTTTTTCTTCCAGTAGGTATAAGCAGGTACAGAGTGATTAGGCAGGTGGAGAAGTGGTATAGTGGTTGAGGAGTGAACTGTTGATTCTAGATTGGAGGGTAGTCTCCAGCTGGGGTGGAAAATGGTTTGAGAGTTTGAGAAGTAACCAACATTGTTACATTATAGATGGTTTAGTCAGATGTTGCCATGGAGTATGACACTGTCAGCTGGTGTATTGATATGCTGGGCTTCAGAATGGAGAATCAGCTCTGTACCCAGTGCTGGATGTGTAATGCAAAAAGGTTCCTGTTAGACTGCAGGTATACAGGCAGGAGCAGGAATTAGGTATAGACATGGACAGTATGGCAAAGCAGTCTAAGCTGGAGGAGTGGATTTAGGCAGCGGGTACAGGCAGGGACAGTATAGATTGGCTGGTGTTGAGTATAGAGGTAAGAATAGTAAAGCTAGGCTGTTGGTGCATGTGCAGGGACAGCTTAGGTAGACAGTAGATTTAAACAAGAGACCATGGTAAGGCAGTAAATAAAGGAAAAGGGGAAGATATAAACTGGAATAGTAGGGTTAGGCAGTACATACATGTAGGAACAGTAATTTAGACTGTAGGTATATACAGTACAGGAACAGAAATGTGTAGAGAGGAAAGTTTCATAGGCAGTAGGTAGAGGCAGGGGTTGTATGGTTAGACACTACAAGTACTGTATTGTAAGATGGAGGCAGAATCAGTATGGACGAGCAGTAGATTTAGGCAGGTTTAGACTGTCAGTACAGTATAGGAAGGAACATTACACTAGGTTATTAAAGAGCAGTGGATAGATACTACTGCAGGTGTGGAGAGGAACAGTTTGGATCGGTAGTAAGTTGGCAGGAATAGTATGTTAGGCTTTAGGTATAGGCAGGCAATAGATGTAGGCAGGTAAAGTGGGTTGCTCCTGGATGACGAGAAGGTTCCATGATGCTATAGTCTACGAGTGCCGCTGATGAGGACCAGTGATGTGAAGGCAGAGTCATACTGTCTGCTAGAGCACACTTCAAGCACATCTCTACTAGTCTTGGAGAAACATTAGCCTTCATGTATGGTGAATAGTTTTGTTCCAGTATTTAAGTCAAATTTGCTTTCTAACTTAACAAATATCAGCGAAACAGTGTAGAGCATTAGACCAGGCATTATAATACCAGGGTATTAACTGGTATTGGGAATGAATATTGTTATTATTTGAGTGTAGCGTTTTGTGGAGAAACTGATAAATTAGGGAGTCTGGGTGTGTTGTGGTGGTGTTTCCTGTATGAATTTTGGCATGAACTTTCAGGCTGCTTTTTTGAGGTAAACTCTTCACTACCCTCCAGACACTGAAAAGAATAAAATCACAGTCATTTAGAGAACAGTACTAGGGTTGATGCTAGGAATATAAGGCAAGTTAGAACTACACATTGTGCACTGTATATACTGTATATTCACAGGCTTTATTTTTGCTGGAAATTCATCATTATCATGTCTTGTTCATTGTGGGATCTGCTAAGCAAGGGAACCCAAGTCATAAAATTTACATGGGGCTGTTGTTGATGCATATTCAGTCCCATATACAGGTATTGTTAATAATCAAAGACTGATATCCAACTTTACCCAATAACTGTGCCTAGCTATTATAATGAAATATTATTATATGAGTTTGTGTTAAACTCATTTAATAATATACCTATCTGTCTATCTATCTATTTAATAATATACACACCTTCATTATGAAAGTTTTTTAATCAGCTGAATCTTATCCTTTGGTACTGGCAAACAGTATCATAAAAATTGAAGTAATAAAAAAAAAAAAAAAAACGTTTATATGATCATAAAGAGAATGGATATACAGTATGTTTGTGGTGAAAAGGACTTGTGTGTGAGAATGAAAATGGGAGGAGACAGAGAATCCAAGAAGGTGAATGGATGTGGTAAATAAATGTGTGAGAATGCAAGGTACAAAATGGGAATTGATGAAACAAAGGAATTGACAAGGAATGGAGATGATGGAAGCAGTCAGCATTAACTTCTTAAAAATAATGACATTTTATTATATTATTCTCACCACCAGACAACTTTATTGATCTAAATTAAGGCTCCACTATATGATAGGGTTAAAGCAATGTTAAAATAGGCTTTAAACAGTGCATGTAAATTATACATTCTGAAGCATCTGATACACTGTGGTATATGACCAGTGGAATAATATACAGTACGCTATTGGTTCTTCTTTATAAGTACAGTAGCTTTAAGTTTGCTGTTGCTAAAGTATTTATGTGTTTTATTTGTTTATTTTTTTTATTTTATTTTTTTTTAGTTAAGTGAAATTGTCTGGCATTTGACCCTTGAATCTGATGACATACTAGCTTTGCTTCTCCATTTCCAGAATATATTACTCAAGAAGCTCCATTCTTTACTGAACCCCATCCATAAAAAAAAAAAAAAATGAGTAAAATGGTATTGGAATATCAAGAAAGAAGTTTTATAAATGTCATAAGAGTGTAGTGGTCAAGATTCTCTGTGTATTTTTTGCTATAAAAGTGTGAATGTTCAAACTGGTACAAATTTATTTTGAAAGCAGTCTTAACCTCTAGAACACAGTGATGACTTTGTGTATGTCAGATATCAACGATACTAAGACAAAGTTTGAATCTCTAATGTCTGATATTAAGATTTGGATGGCTAAGAGGAAACTTAAGCTGAATGATGGTAAAACTGAGATCATCATCATCAGAGGAAACAGAAGGGGTGATGACACTGACAATGCCCTGGCTTTGAACATTGGCGTGTCACAGCTGCATCCAGTCAGTTCTGTTCGAAATCTGGGTGTTTATTTTAATTCTAAGTTAAATTACAAAGAACATATTAATCAGGTTGTAAGAGGGTGTAACTTGCATATCAGAAATCTGTACTCTGAGAAAATTCCTGAATAGACGGTGCCTCTTAACATTGGTCCATGCAGTGGTCTTGTCTCGTGTTGATTATTGTAATTCACTGTGGGTTGGTCTTCCAAATAATATACTAACAAAAGTTCAGTCTGTGTTGAACAGGGCGGCACGGCTTATCTTTGGTCTCCCCCCGAGAACCTCAACTACCCCGTTTCTGATTGAGTTGCATTGGTTACCAGTAAAGGCTAGAATTGAATTTAAACTGTGTCTTATTACATTCAAGGTTCTTAAGTTTGGTGAACCGAAGTATCTTGCTGAATTGTTAAAACTCCCATCGACACGCCCGGGTGTGATGTTACGCAGTGAAGATGATTCCTTACGCAGTGAAGATGATTCCTTGCGTCTTGATGAGCCAGGAGCCATTCACCAGTCATCTTTCTCTGATCGTTCTTTTGCATATAGAGCCCCTAGATTATATAATAGATTGCCATTGTCCATAAGACAACTTTCTACTGTTGAATCCTTTAAGAGACAGCTGAAAGCCTTTCTTTTTTCAGAATGCTACGACCTGGAGAGAGGTATTATGACGGATGATTATAGGGTTTAATTTTTGCCACTTTCATGTATATATGATGTAGCTTGTATTATATACAAGAAATGTCACAATTCTTGTAATTGTAAAAATAATGTATGTGTGTCGAGTGCTAGTGAATCCCAAAAGGAAGAACTGGCGCTTTTGAGAAACAAAAGGCCAGACTATTATTATTATTATAATAATAATAATATTATTATTCCTGTTGCAAGATTATTATATTCAGCTTGGGAGAGAGCTCTAGTGGTGAATGAGGTAGAAATAATTAAACTTTACAGTAACATCATCAAAGATTTACAAACCCTACTGACAGTTTTATGTAGCTATGGAAAAATGTCAAATGTGAGAGAGAGAGAGAGAGAGAGAGAGAGAATGCTGACTGTGAGTAAAAGTGTTAATATCAGATAGGAAGTCAGAGAAGAGAAAGAGGAACTGCAGCTGAACTGACCCCTTCCTCGTGATGAGTCTCCCATATGCTAATTAAGACATTATAACAATAATAATAAAAGGATATGATCTTACTGAAGGTAGTAATACTATGAAGGTCTCACCACACCGGATTAAAATTGTCAGATTGTAGAAAAATTACACAAGACTAGCCAGCTGAAAAAAATTAGTTTGCATTGGAGACCCCAGGGATGATACATCCGTATATATGATACCAAACATTAGAGTCATAGCTAGAGGAAAAATTAATTTGGAACTGCATATTTCCAAGCTTTACTAAAATCCATTGTACTGATTTCCATATTGCATTTAATATTTTTGGGATTTTCTTTGTTTGATTTTGATGTGGTTTTTCAGTTGACCTTTTAACAAGAACATTTTATCATGCGCTTCACATTTAAACTGTTTTCATCCTGTGTGAATTTCGGTACAGGTATGAATTATCAGGCTGCATTGTGTGTGTGTGTGTGTGTGTGTGTGTGTGTGTACTCTGTTTAATACACTGCAGACACCGAAACTTGACTTCCATGTGGAGGATTTGCTGTTTTGATGTGGCTGCATTTGAGAACCTTTTTGCACATACCTCACACTTGAAGTACTTTTCTCCTGCATGTGGAAGCATACGTTGCTCTAGGTCTACTTTGTGCACAGCTTTCCATGTAACTCACTGTTGTGTGCTGTTTCAAGTTAGATCTAATTAGGATTTACTTTCTACACCTGAAACACTCAAAGTTTTTAATACCCATTCCTTTACTGTACTTAGACCCCTGCTGGTTTCCTTTGCACCGACATTCACCTGCAGGTTCCCTTTACTCTGCATACACCCCTGCTGGTTCTCTTTAGTCTGCATCCACCCCTGCTGGTTCTCTCTACTCTGCATACACCCCTGCTGGTTCCCTTTACACCTACATTCACCTGCTGGTTCCCTTTACTCTGCATAGACCCCTGCTGGTTCTCTCTACTCTGCATACACCCCTGCTGGTTCTGTCTACTCTGCACACACCCCTGTTGGTTCCCCTTACTGCGTACGCCCCTTTGTGGGTGTCCCCCTCCCCATGTCACGCAACGCACCCATATACAAACGCATTCCTCCTCCGCTCCCTTTCCTTCTCTATCTAGTGATAGTGGCACTGAAAGATGGAGGTTCTGACTCAGAGGCATTTAAGCTGCGGCGAGAGAAAGTTACGTTTTCAGGAAGGATTTAGTGTCAGGTCCAGTTCTTATCAGTCAGTTCACTCCGATGACACACTTTTAATTATTTGTTTAATTATTATTTACTTATTAGATTGATAGATTTAAGAGGGTAATTTGCCTAATATTTGTCTGATAGTTTATTTTGGAGACTGTGAAGGTGAAGATGGTAATGTGTGTTTCTGGGAAGGGATCTCTCTCTCTCTCTCTCTCTCTCTCTCTCTCTCATAATTTTTACTAGCACTCTGCCGTGTGTGTTGTGGATGATGGTGGAGAAAGGGAAAGGCGCAGAAATAGTGTTTTGCGGGAAGGTGTGGATCAGTTGGCGTTACATTCATAGGCGAGGGCTCGACTCTGGAGGGCGAGGCGGTGTTAGTGTGGTGCCAGACGTTTTGGTGGGAGGGTGTACTGTGGCTGGTGCTCCTGATTTTAGCCTCTTGCGTAGTGAGTTATTCTGATGCATGTGGTTTTTCCTTCTGCTTTATTGCTACTCTGTTCATTCAGGTTACTAGTTTTCATCTTCTGGTTAGTGAGATTTTGCTGTTTTTTTTTTTTTTTTTCCTCCCCCCCCTCCCCTAGTTAATGGATCTCTGCCTGTTATTATTGTTCATTTATTATTGTAACTCATGAACATAACCCACTGGAAAAAATGACACACACACACACACACACACACACATTGGTCGGAACTTTCGTCTCAGATAAACTTTTAATCGCTGCGAAATAAGCGATTATATGCAACTCAAAAAAAAAAAAATCACTCAGCCAAGTGGTGAAAATGACTGATAAATTACGTTTAGACAGAATTAAGCTTTGTGTTATATACATCGTGCCGTGAAACTTTTATATATATATATATATATATATATATATATATATATATATATATATATATATACTTAGGCCAGCGCTATTCAGTGATAGTTTCCCGTGTGTGTGTGTGTGTGTGTGTGTGAGATAGAGGTGGAGTAGGATATGGTCACCCTTTAACACCTCTGTTTATTCGTCCCTTGCTGAATCAAACCTTGTTGTCGGTCATTAAAATACTTGTACTGTACTATATTTTCTGCCAATATTGAAGGATGAACACTGCTCTCTAGGTTGAATAAAGTCGCTTGGTGGTAACGAATAAAGTAATGAAGCCCTTCCGACCATGAGAGAACTGAGTAATGTGCGGAGAATCAGTGAAATAAAGAAAAATAACATGAAAAAAAGAAGCAGAAATTATCCAGGATCTCTGTTAAGGACCCCCCCCCCTTTTTTTTTAGGATATGGTCACAACTTTCCCCGGTCGAGATGCGTGTCTTTCCTTTTTCGGCTGTGTGTGTGTGTGTGTGTGTGAGAGAGAGAGAGAGAGAGAGGGGGGGGGATGTGACTGAGAAAGAAAACATATTAGGGAATGAAAAAGAGGGAAAGTAAATGATTCGAGAAAGGAAGGGAGAGAGTGAATGAGAGCAAGCAAATTAAAACAAGTGAAGGAATGAAAGCCAACGTATTATAATTAAATAGTGAAGTAACCAGTAAATGAATGAAAAAAATAGATACAAGTAACTAGTGAAAAATACCAACTCTTCTCAGCCCTCATTTTTTGATGGATATGGTCGGCCCTCGCTTTACTTTCGCTTTTCAGGTTCACTGTTCTCTCTCTAATGCTGTTAGAGAGAGGGAGTGTGTGTGTGTGTGTGGAAGAGATACTGTGTAACGTTTGAAACTCGTATGTGTACTGAGAGAGGCGCCAAGGAGGAAGTGACTGCCTAATACACACACACAAAAAAAAAAAACAGAATCTCATCAAATTTAACGACGCCTGACACGATGACATAAAGCTTAAATTTATTCTCAGTTCATATTAGTTTCAAATTTTACCAATACTCTGCTATTACGCAACGCCCGCTATTTCCAGCTCTCGTGCCGAAAAGAAAGGTTGAATGGTGGGCAAGTTTTTTGTGTAATTTTTTTCTTTGGCGTTTTTTTTTCTTTCCTTTTTCTATATACTTTTACCGGGAGTGTGAGGTAACGCGTTTCTCTCTCTCTCTCTCTCTCTCTCTCTCTCCGTTTTTTATCAGACTTGCACGCATCACGTTTGTCGATACACTTGTCTTTCTCCGTGCAGTTTCTCCCAACCATTCTGCTACGTAATTTGTGGTTAGCCTAGTTTATTATGCAAGAGAGAGAGAATAAAATATACTGTGTTTATTTATGTAGAAAGTTATTGTCAAATTTGTAATGTATTTGATTGTGTGTTATTGTGTACTTGCAAGTAAAGGTGTTAATGTGTGTGTGTGTGTGTGACGGATGGCTTCAGGATATGCTTTTTAAACTCAAGCTATGACACCTGAATGAAGTATTATATGGCTAACTGAAAGAGAACAATTTGAACTATCCTGACAGTGAGAGGGTTAGTGGTAACAGTATTATCAGAGACGCGTATTGCTCAGATGAATGAAATCGTCTGGAGAAGCAAGAATAAAATAAAGAATACATGTCAGGTTGAAGGTGTTGACTTTCTTACTGCCTTGGGATCACTTCTGTTGCACTGATTAAATTTTTCTATCGTGAGAGCATAAAATACCTAAGTTTTATTTGTGTGTGTGTGTGTGTGTGTGTGTGTGTAAGCAACCGTTTACCTTTATTTACATTATTTTTTTTACAAGTTGCAATTTACTTTTTATTTTCAGATGATGCTGTGACTACTTGGGTTATTGCTAGAGAACCATCACTACCTCCTTCAGTACCATGACAGACCTAAGTAGATGACTGTAAGCTACATAGGGACAGTCAGAAGCCCTTCTCCCTCTCCCACACCCTGTCATCTTTATCGTACTCTCATCCATTCCACTTCAGTCTTAACCTTTCCCTCACCTTTACCCTACCTTACTCTTCCTCTCCCACTCACAGTCTCCCTCTCCTTACCTCCCTCTCACGATGTCCATCCTTCCCTCCTGGCTTCAACCAGTGCCCCTCCTTCGTCTGGTGCTACTCATGGTGGTCAAGGAATTAGGAGACCACACCTATGACAGTTCACACCTCCTCACTACCTACTACGACTTCATTGTGGGTAAGATGGTGAATGTGATGGTGTGGGGATTAAAGCTGTGTTCTCTTTGGTGTAGATTTCATAGTACTTATTCATTACTTATTGTTCCCATTACAGTGGGATATTCTCTTATATGCAGTTTATGTACCAGTTTTATATCGAGAGCTATAGTTGTGTGTGTGTGTGTGTGTGTGTGTGTGTGCAAAATAATCAGTAAAGGATAGGTGTCAGGAGGTTGGCAGAACCAACAAGAATACTACTCAGAGGGGACTGGGAGAAGTGAGATGAGAAATGAATTGGGCATAACAAAAGTAATAGTTTTGGGGGTATGTGTGAGTATAATTTGCATAATAGTGATGGGTGTGTTAATCAAAATGTTGTAAGTGTAGTGATGCAACTGTGATGACAGATACAATAATGATGATAGTACAGTTTACCTCACTCCATCTTTATATGGGATAAAATGCCATGATGATGAGGCTTAGGAAGATTATGATGATAGTGGTGATGAGGATGATGAATAGGATGATAGCATTGAAGCCATTGATATATCTGTGGGAAGGTAGGTTGATGATGGTGATGCCATTATTTTGTCAGGTTGGTGCAGTAATAATGGTAATAGTGTTGATGGTGGTCTGATAGTTGGAAAACACCGTCCATCCATCATCCAGTCCTATGTCACCCCATGAGGAGCCCAGGGTGAGGCAAGTTGGTCCTGACATTTAAGATGAGAGTGACCAGCCTCACTCATCCCGGAGTGGCATTAAGTGAGCAGTAAACTCCAGCCACCCCTTAGATATAAGTCTTCACATGCTCAATCCAATTGGAACACCTTAATTGCCCACTAATCACCAGGCACCGTAATTTGGTTATATGGTTGCCATCTAGCATAGTAAATGGTTTCCTGGTGTACAGGAAACCATTTGGATTGCCGCTCAGTATAGAGTCACCCATAGGCAGAAGGAAGAGGATATAATGGAGGAAAGAAAGACAGAAGAGGGAGTGTAAAGTCACCCATAGGCAGAAGAAAGAGGAGAGAATGAAGGAAAGCAAGGCAGAAGAGGAAGGTAGGACGAGAGGAAAGGGCAGACACCCAAATTAGCCCTACATCGAGTGAGTGGATGGTGAGCGCCCCCACCTAAAACATCATAATGGTTATAATACCATTTTCCTCTCAACAGTTGGTGCAGGCTCAGCAGGGGCAACAGTAGCGTCAAGACTGTCAGAGGTGGAAGGTTGGCGGATCCTGCTGCTAGAGTCAGGGGGAGAGCCACCGCCAGAGAGTCACGTACCAGGACTCTTTGGTACTCTGTTGGATGGAGAAGCGGACTGGAGCTTCAGAACTTTGCCACAGAAACATGGGCTTAGGGCCTTTAAGGACCAGGTGAGAAAGAGAGAGAGGAGGGGGGGTAATTGTTTACTTTAGTTTGTGAAATGACAAAACTGATGGGAGAAAGACAGCCATCCCTAATTAGACCAACCGAGCCCAACCTTACGTAAACTCTCATCCTGTCTTTTCCTACCCTGTCGTAACCCACCGTACCCCACACACCCCACTCCAACTCACCTCACTCTAACCTTGTTAAACCCAGCCAAATTTAACCTCCAACTTGCCTTATCCTACCCTGACCTAATTGAACCTAACTTAATCAGTGCAATAGTGAAAATCTCAAAAACACCCCTCTTACGTAGACTACGCCTTTCAACCGTGGGCGTGTGATTGGTGGGAGTTCAACCATCAATTACATGATGTACGTGAGGGGTAATAGGAGGGACTTCGATAATTGGGCTGCCCTTGGAAATCCTGGCTGGGACTTTGCCTCAGTACTACCCTTCTTCAGGAGAGCTGAGGACTATCGGGGGACCAGACATGGGGCTACAGGTAGGTGGGTGAGAGAAAAAGGTTATTCCTTTCATATTTCTGTAATTGTGCTTTTTTTGTATTTGAATACTGTGTTGTGCATAGCAGGACTTAACAGTTTTGCATACTACAACAGCAATGTGTATAAGTATCTTTTTAGTTATTTACTTTTTTTAAGGGTATAAAAGTCATGGTGAAGTAGAAGACACTAGCAGCTCCCTACAACACCACAAGCTACCATACCCCTGTCATGCCTCACATTAACAGCTCACACAAAACGGCTTTCAATGAGGACTTCCTAAACACTAGCTAACTCTGCATCTGCAGATACACGGTACTCCCTTTAGTAATTCCCCTCCTCCATCTTGCCCAGCGGAATACCATGGTGTAGGAGGCCCAGTGAGCGTGGAGGACAAGCCATGGTATACGCCCCTACTGCATGGCTTCCTCAGGGCAGGGAAGGAACTGGGGTACGCTGTAATTGATGCTAATGGGCCAGAGATGATAGGTGAGTTTGGCCAGTATTAATGTAGAGAGACTGTATATCCAATTCTTATATTCATTAGTTTTGTTGAAAAATGTGACTTGCTTGTGATGTGCTGGTGAATGGAGAGACACTTGGATTGGTGGAAGTGGTGGGTATCTCAGTGCAGTAATAGGAAAGAGAGGTAAATGTATATGAAATGAAATGATGTGGGAAGAAGCCTTGATAGGATGTAGAGGACTGTGTGGAAACTGCAAGAAAAATTGCATGGTGTGTTAGTTTCCATATTGACATAAGTGTGTGAGATTGGTATTGCATGAATGTGAAATGTCACGAGTAAGAACAGTTGGAATGGAACTTCTAAAAAGTGTGTGTAGTGTTAAGTGGCTAAGATAAACAATGTGATTCTTGAAAAATGTGCTGTGGCTGCCAACACTGCCACTTCCTATGTCTAGATCACTGGGCATCTCTAGATAGTACTGTGATTGATGTACATGAATACAATTTTTCCCTCAGGTTTCAGTGTACCAGAAATGACTATTAGGGATGGTCGACGTTGCTCCACCGCTGAAGCCTACCTTAAACCTGCCTCCCAACGCTCAAACCTCCATATCATCACCTATGCCCATGTCACACAGGTCAGAGTGAATTAAAAATATTGTGCTGGTATTCCAGAATAGGTCTTATCAGTTATGCAAATATGTCAGTGTAATGTAAAAGAATACATGGTAAACCTGTTGTAAATATTGCTGGAATGATACATTTTATTGTGGTTACTCATGGATGGATACTTATAATGATATTTCGTAATTTGTTTCACAGAGACCTTAGTATGTGCAGGGTAGTTTTTAGTTATATACGAGTATTTTTATTTCATCTTTTTCTTACTTTTGAAACAATATCAGTGTTTCATCAGTATGACATGAAATGTAACAATTCTTTACCCAAACGTTAGTTCTTTTTTGTCATCTTCAATTTATCATCTTTGATAGGCAGCTTATTCTCCAGCAGATAGTATAGGTTCTCTATCCCAAATACCTTGAAGACTTGCTGTTGCAAAATTTATCAGCAGCTTTTATGTTAGCTTATACTGCCTGTGTTGAAGAAGGAAAAATTAATTGATCTTTTGTTTCCACAGATCATCTTTGACCAAAACAATAGAACTGTGGGTGTAAGATTCAACCATAAGGGTAAGGTTGGTAACATAACTCTTGAAATGGGTTACAACCTTGAAAAAGTAGAGAGAGACAAGTTACATGATGTTAGACTTTTTTTTTTTTTTTTTTTTTTTTTCCCCATATATTGATATTGGTATAAGGGATAAATTTCATATATGTAACTTAAACTGCAAGACATGGATTTGTAAAAAGTCTGTGTGAAGCTCACCTTTATTCTTCTCCCAGCATCGTATTGCCATAGCCAAGAGGGAAGTGGTGATTAGTGCAGGTGCTGTTTCATCCCCACACCTGCTCATGCTGTCAGGAGTGGGACCAGCTGATCATCTTAAAGCACATGGTGTGAGTTTGGATTTATTTATTTATTAGCTCTCTTCCAGCTCTGTTTTTCATTACCTTTGTTCTTTCAGCAGTTTTCTCTCTTCTGTTTTTGTTTTTCATGTTTCTTTTTCATGTAATGAGTCTCATTTTCTTGCTTTCCTGTTCCTAATCTAGATCCTTCCCACCCAATGCAGATGCTAGTTGGAAATAGGGTTAGGAAGCTGTTAATAAACTTGTTTTGTACTCCACTGATTATTTGGAGAGAGAGTTTTATAAATAAGAAAGAACACCAGAACAGTGGCTGCTGGAATAACAGTTACTGGTAGCCGAACATTGGGGCATGGTTTTGAATTTATATGATTTGATTTAATGATGGTTTATGAAAGCATTGGATCTTTTTTTTGGGGGGATGTATGTTATGTGTTTTTTACCAGCTTTTGTCACTGCTTCCACCCATGTGCCCATCCATCCAGATCCCAGTAATCAGTGACCTACCAGGAGTAGGAGGCAACCTGCAGGACCACGCCTCAATATTCGGCCTCACATGGACCACTTCACCGGGCCACTCTCTTACCTGGTCCACCCTCACCTCTCCTAGGGCCATATCGGATTATATCTATACGAGACGAGGTGAGAGAGAGAATGAAAAATAAAGAGGGGATGAGATTATAAAATAAGAATGATTAGGGGATGAATTTTTATATCGAGCTAGGCTATGTGTTCAATAGTCGGTGTGTTCCTTGAGGCCCAGCAGTCCCTTTTTTCCCCTCACAGGTCCACTTTCCACTCCCTTTCCCATTGAAGCCCATGCATGGATAGAGTCCGATGAAGGTGATCCCTACTGGCCACAGCTGCAGTTCCTCTTCATGGCAGGCACAGCATTATATGATGATGGCTTTGCTATGCCTGATTTACTGGGCTATGACAGGAAGGTTAGAAACATTAAAACATAAAGGAAGTCTTCATTATTTACCAATCTTGTTTTTGTTATTTACTATTCATTTCATTATTTATGGTACTGTTCTTTTCATTATTTACTAGTTTTGCTTTCATTGTGCTGTTCTTGTTTTATTTACTATTTTCTTGATTTTGTATTCTTATTTTCATTATTAGTTAACTGTCCTTTTCATTATTTACTATGCTTGCTTTCATTATTTTTCTGTTTGTGTTTTGCCCACTGTAAATACTGTATATGTGTAGCCAGGTACCATACTCTAATATGTTTAACTATAACAGAAAAATTGGGGAGAGGGGGGGGATCCACAAATACTAAAATTCAGTTTTCTTCGTAGGTGTTCTGTTAATTATCTCAGAGATCTGGCTGCTTTGAGAGTAAGAAGCTAAATGATATTCATACATACTTTACATTCCTTGGTCTCTGCTTTAATTACCGTACAGTATTGCCAGGTATGCCTGGAATACCTCTGTGCAGTGTGGCCTCTTCAGCCTGCATCCTCTGTGACCTTAGTAGCTTGTGATCTTCCTAACATACCTCAGTATTTATCCTAAATTAACGTGAGATATCCATAGTGTCCATAGCTTGTTGTATCAGTAATGTATAATCTTAATATCATGTGAAATAAAATTAATATATAACCTCTGCCAGTTCTTCTACGACTATTTCTGGGACATCCGAGGCAAGGAAGGCTTCAGCATCTCTCCCATGTTGACCCGAGCCAAGAGTCGAGGCACAATCAGGCTCCGCTCTCCTGACCCCCATGATGACCCTCTCATTGACCCTAACTACCTCAGTCACCCTCATGATGTCACTACTCTCATTAAAGGTCGGTTGACTCTGGCAGATTGAAAGGGGATGGGGGGCTCCATGAAGTCCAGATCCCTCTTTTTTTATGTTTTCATACATATACAGTATATATTTATCTATTTAGCAACATGCACAGGCAGTTCTTGTAAGTAGTCTTTGTTTTTAGTATTCATTATAAACAAAAAAAGCTTCATTCTTGTCCCTGTTATCAGTAAAGTTAGGAGCTGAATGTAACTTTACTGTTGTAAGTTATTCAGAATGGAACCTTGCATAAATACAGATAGTCCTGACCCTTATGCAGTCAGGAAGCATAAATCTCTCTCCCTCTTCTAGGTATAAAGTTTGCCCTGAAAGTGGGAGGATCACAGTCCATGAGGGAAGGCTTTGGGGCCAAGTTTCATGACAAGGTATGCATATGTATGTCACCCTAATTAATACTCCTTATACTTTGATTAACCTTTTTTCTGTCAGTGCTGACTTTCTGATGCTACATTCTACTCCACTGATTGTTTCCTTGCAGTTTAGGCTTTCAGTGAGTGATAATGTGACTTATTTTAGTGGACATGCTGTTTTACTTTTTCAGTGTTTCTTCTGTACTTTTTTTTTTCTTTTCATTTGTACTTAGTGATAATGTGGCTTATTTTATTGGACATGCTGTTGTAGTTTGTCCATGTTTCTTCTGTCCTTTTTTTTTGCCTTTTCATTTGTACTCTATCTTTTATTGGTTCTTGATGCTGTCTCACCCCAGCCACAAAGTGGAAAAAAGGTCAGGATTATTATTTTTACTCGGTTTTTGTATTTATTATTTATTTATTTGTTGCTTTATTATTCTGTGGATGGTGTTAGAGTGTATGAGGCAGAGTCTGAAATTTTGTTTTATTTGACTGATGATTTAAATACAAGGGGTGGTTGGGGTTCAATGGTCACATGTTACATCCCTGGTGAGTGATCAGTTACCCTCATTAATTTTTTTCTTTTCCCCTGTAGATATATAAATTGAGTGATTGATATAGATACATCATTTCTTCATTAATACTTTGTAGGTTGTGCCAGGGTGTGAGGCAGAGGAGGTAGAATCAGACAGGTACTGGGAATGTGTCGTGCGCCACCTGGCAGCGACCACATACCACCCTGCTGGAACATGCAAGATGGCACCACACACAGACCCATATGGTGTAGTGGATCATTTGCTGAGGTGAGTTGAGAGAGGAGGGATAGAAAAGGAGGCTCAGAGAAAATGCTGCTGAGTAAAACCATCTGAGAATAGCAGGATTAAAATAGTGTATGTACTTCAGGGGTTAGGAGGATGTAAATATGGTGCTTTATAGTGTTTTGTGCAGATATGATTTATAGTTCTTTGTGAGTGTGTCAAGAGAGTACCATAAACTCATCCCATGTAAGACTGAAGAATATGACAAGGTAATTATTCACAGTTAAGGTTTTGATAATGATTAGAGTTTTTAGCACATATGGTGGTGTACATTTCACTTGTGCTTAGTAAAACTGTCTGATGTTAGCCAAAATAAATAAGAAAGCAGTTTGTTTACAGCCAGAGGGTTTATAGTGCACAGTTGCTTATGCTTTACAGGGACTTGTTTTCGTTGTTGTGTTTTGTCAGGGTGCGTGGTGTATCTGGCCTGAGGGTGGTGGATGCCTCAGTCATGCCCCTGGTGGTGTCTGCTAACACTAATGCTGCCACCATTATGATTGCTGAAAGGGCCAGCCACCTCATCAAGCTTGGGTAAAGCATACATTTTTGTTCTTCCTCATCTGTGCACTTTCCTTGCCCTCTTTCCCTTATTCTGCATCTTCAAAAAAGAAAGTTAGAAACTAGCACAACAAATACTGTAAAAGGCTTGATAATAGACCCGTTAGGCTTACCGTCCTTCATACAGTTCTTCACTTAATCTTTTGTCATCCTCTGCATTATTTCACCATATATGCATGTTTACAGTGTCTTTGTTGGGAAGTGCTTATCTGTGCTTTCCAAATTCATATAATCAGTTGGCTTCCCATGTTAGGGCCATGTATTGAATATGTGTTGAATACATCAGAGCTGGTTGGTTGCTTGAAAGTAACTTGGATTATTGCAGTTATAAAAGAAAAATAATTTAACTTTTCCTTCAGATGTCCTTATTCTAATTGTTGAAGAGAACAGAAAATCATGCAGCATGAAAAACACCATTTATGCAGAATGTAAAGTGAATGAAGCAATATTCTCCATTTTAGTGGAATTCCAGATACTTAACGTAAAAAAGGTCGGATTTGCAGTATCTCGGTATTCTTGAAAAGTCATATAGAGTAACTATAATTAGGCTTTCAGTGTACATTCTAGTGCTATATGCTGTTAATGTAATGCTTCTATCCATTTCTTCCAGATGGATCTCAGAGTTTCCTGATGGGTTGCCTGCAGTGAACTTCAGTTAGCCTTCATGCAGTAGAACCAAGACTGGCATTCATATCAGCTTAGGTTTCTACTGACTCATCCACAGTGATATATTTTTGCATATGGTACGTTGTGTAAAACATGTACAGTACATAGTAGAACATACAGCTTCATCCACTTTACAATACACCACCACCCCATCCAAGACTGGGCCATCTGGCTGTAGATAGATAGATAGACTAAGTTAATATTTACTTTTATGCTATTCAGGTCTAGTTTTGTATCTAAGGGATGTGAATAATTACATTACATATAAGAAGGTGGCAAGGTGTAACCTGCAAATAGATTCTAAATGAAGAATTGCTAGCAAGGCACAACTTACTACAGTGTGGTATCAAAACCTGAACCCAGTGGCTGGAAAGGGACACACTGCTCCATTACTTGTGTATTGAGATGCAGTGTTGTGACCTATGCTGGCGTGCTGGAAAATAAAACCTGAAATATGCAAATCTTATAATATTGGCTTGGATAATATAATTTGCCAAACTGACAACTAAAATATGTGAATGTGAAATAAATTACTATATTAATGCTGATAATCCTTTCAGTTTAAAAAATTTATCCTTAGTGGAATAATTGTGTAACTTTAGCATCATACCGAAGGGTGTAATAATACCAATATTTCTGACATTTTGAATCCATGGGGTCTCTACTAGACTAAAGAAATGGTCAGGTACTGTACTATGAATTAAATAAACGATTAGACATTCCTGAATAAAGAGTATAAAGTACTGTATGCCAGTTTCCTTGATGAACATAAATAAAAGGGCATTATTGAACTAAAGAGGTACATATTGATTAGCAATGCTTTAGATGAAAGATATGCATGGAATAATTCTGGTACATCGATAGCCAATGCTGATTTGTGAAGAACTAAAAATGTGTAAAATGTTCAAATAACTACTACTAGGTATCTTTATACATTGCATGACTAGCATTATCTTTACCTGTTCACCCAGAGGATGTATGTTATGCTTATTCTTACTGAAAACCTGTACAGAAATACTGACTAGATGCAGGATGATCAGGACTATAATAAGGAGTGTCACTAAAATATGTGGGAGTAGTGCCTTATATCTAGAAAATGTTAGTGAATGACTGACAGAAGCTGTTCCTAGAGATCTCCCACATTGAAAAAAAATGGACTGGAGATAAACAGTGAAATGAGAAGTGCTTAACAAAGATTGAAAGGGGATAAGACGATGCAAGGGGCAGTTGTAGTATTGTTTAATTATGCCGTTATTTTGAAAACATATGACCTTTGAATCCAGTGAGTTTAAAATTACAGAATAATCTTCCTAGCACCAGATTATTGTATAGAAAATTTTAATATGGAATAAGAGCCCTCCTTTACTCCTTTGCAGCCGGAAGCTCTCCCTGAACAAAGTGCATTCTTGAAGTGGTTGTAGGAGCCTGCCATTGTCCTTTCAGGTTTAAGGAAGTAGCTACGGCCGTTCATATAATGACGCAGTTGGTCTGCCTAGTTACAAGCGAACTATGTGAAGGCAGCCCTCTCTAGCACCAGAGGGCTTAACGCTATATATAACATGAAAAAAGGTTTATGTTGGGCGAAGCTGCCACATGCACTGTTGCTCCTGACAGTTGCCACCAGGCCGAAGTCCAACCGAATTTTTAAAGATAAGGAAACGCGAAGTCTAGTTAAGTTCGTTTATCTAGGTATTTTTTAACTTTATAGCATTGACCACCTATCTTCAGTGCATCAGCAGTGGCAAGTGAATGAAAGTCTACTGACAAAAAAAACTTTATTCAATATAACACTTTTTACATAATACAGAAAATTCATATAACTTTGGGTATACATATATTTCCTAATGATTATATTTATGGTA
>NC_137002.1:6952485-7041140 GCF_032717465.1 Coenobita brevimanus | reverse complement strand
AGAATTTTTTTTGCAACAGATGATATTAAGGGATTTGACATATCCATTTAGCTCTTCTAATATATTTCGTGGTTCAGATTACATCTCTTATCAGATTATTCGTACATGGCATGAAGGGAATATATTTTCACAGAATCTGTCTAAGTCACTACACACATGGATATACCTTGCTACAACAACTTTAATAACAGATAAAAAGTAATGTGACCAGTGTTAGCTTCTACACAACATATTCATTCATCTTGCAAGTGGGTTTGAATGTGCCGGTCATTCAGACTGTCGATGTATGACCATCAGTGGGTGGATGGGTAGGTATAGGGGGATGGTGTTGATGTGTGGTTAGGTATGGGCAATGGTGTTGATGGGTGGGTGGGTATGTATGGATAGGCATGGGGATAGTGTAGGGTGTGGGTGGGATAATGTATGGGATGGTGTATGGGTGAGGATGTGAGTGGGATAGTGTAGGTGGGTCATACCATGGGTATGTAGACATAAGTTGGTAGGCTATGTGGAGGTGTGTAGGTAGGTAATTATATGGATAGTTGTGGGTGATTAGAATGTGGTGTGGGTATGTATTGGTGGGATAGGCGAGTGAATGGTGTGGGTAGGTAATGGTGGGGTTGGGTGAATGTGGTGTGGTGAGTAAAGGGTAAGGTTAGTTGGAGGGTGGGTGTAGATACGTGGTTGAATGTATAGGTAGGTAGACTGATAAATTGGTGGGTGGGTGGATGGATGGATGTGTGTGTGCAGTTCTGGGTGATTGGGTTACTTGGGTGGGAATATCAATGAACAGGTGTATGGGGTATATGGGTGGGTGTGAGTGGACAGGTTCCTGTATAGGTGGATGGGATGGTGGGTCAATTGGTGGGTGCGTAGGTAGATGGTAGAAGTCAGTGGGTGGGATTATTAGTGTGTGGGTGTTAGTGTGTATACAGGTGGGTGGATAGGTAGGTGTATGTGGGTGGATGGGTTTCTGCGTGGGTGGGTCAGTGGATGTACAGGTTAGTGATAGAGTTGGAAGGTGGATGTGGGTGTATATGGGTTTGGAGACAGTTGGGTGGGTGCATTTATATGCGTTTGGTGATAGGAGGATGGATGTGGGTCAGTTGGTTGGTGAGTCAGTAGGTTGTGGGTGGGTGAGTATATGAGTGGGTGGTTGGATGTAGGTGGGTGGACAAGTGATCTGGGTGGGTGTGCATGGATGGATTTCTCTGTGGGTGGATGGGCTACTGTGTGGGTGGGTCCGTGAGAGTGGATGGGCTACTGTGTGAGTTGCTTGGTGGGTGGGCAAGTTGGATGGTTGGTTTGTTGGTTGGTGAGTGTGTGGATTGCTGGGTGGATGTGGGTGGGTGGGTTGGTGAATGGGTGGCTATCTGAATATATGGGTGGGGATGAGCGGATGGGTTCCTGTGTGTGGGAGTGGGGTAAGTGTGGGCTGGTTGGTTAGGTGGGTTGGTGTTTTAGGTAGGTGGGTACTTGGATTTGGGGGTTGGGTGGGTGTGCATGGATGGGTGGTTGGTTGGATAGGCATGAATGTGGTTTAATGTGTTGGTGGAAGGGTTTGGGTGGGTTGTTAGATGGGTGTGACTGGGTGCGTGGTTAAGCCAGGTTTTAGGTAGATGGGTGGGTTCATTGGTGGCAGTAGGTTGGCTGATTGGTGGGTAGGTGTATGTGGGTTTGAGGGTGGGTGTGGAAGGATGAGTGTATGTAGGTTTGGGTGGGAGGTTGAATGTAGGAGGGTGGGTGTGGGTGGAAAGTTGAACGTAGGAGGTGGGTGTGGGTGGGAGGTTGAATGTAAGAGGGTGGGTGTGGGTGGGAGGTTGAATGTAGGAGGGTGGGTGTGGGTGGAAAGTTGAACGTAGGAGGTGGGTGTGGGTGGGAGGTTGAATGTAAGAGGGTGGGTGTGGGTGGGAGGTTGAATGTAGGAGGGTGGGTGCATAGTTGGATTGTAGACAAGTCAGTGGGTGGGAGGGTGTGTAGATGGGTTCAGAGTGGTTGGGTCAGTGGGTGTATATGGGTTTACGGGTGGGTGTGGGGGTAGCTGGGTGGGTATGGGAAGATGGATGTGGGTCAGTTCATTGCTGAGTCCACGGGTGTATGAGTGGGGAGGGGTAGAGTTGGGGAGAGGGGAAGGTTTGAGAGAAGGGGGAGGAGCAGGAGTAGGGAGAGAAAGGAAGAGGGAGGTGGATGGACGTATGTCGATGTATGGAAGGGTGGTTTGCTGGGTGGGTGGACAGATTGCTGTTGGGGGGGGGGGGGTTGGATGGACGAATCAGAATGTTGGTGAGTAGGGTGTGGGTGGGTTGGAGAGAGTTGTTTCCAGGTCTAAAGCCTGAGAGATATTGCAGGAGTAGGAAGCTATGCTTCCCATCCTACAGCCCTGCCTAACACCATATCCCTACTCCCAGCCTGACCTATGCCAATGCTGGTTGGTCCTACCAATGCCAGTTGATTATAGAAGGCTCGACTTTTAAACTTAAATATCTGCGACCCCCAACTGCAAGGTGCTCCCACACGATCATGGGATCCTCCAGTGGCTCGGCAGTTGCCCCAGTCCAGAGTCGAGCCCCAAGTGCACGCACTGGCCGTGGTAGGGGACTCCGGGAGGTTTCGGGTTCCAGACAGAAACCCATCTGCCTGGATACCTTTCACCAGGGCAAAAGAGGGTGAGAAGTATTTAGTAGAAGAGGTAAAGAAGAACCTGAAGCCAGATGGACGAGCCTGGATTTCGCTTCTCCCAGCAGCTACAGGGCGTCAGCCTCCACTGCATGCCGTGGGGGAGAGGTACGGATTCAGACGTCGCCAAACGTTCATCAGGTTAAGTGGGTAGAGGATTGGGAGAGAGAAAACGAAATGCTTCAGCACAACAAATACAATATAGGTACAAAACATGTCTCGCACCTTCAGTGTCTTCTGCAGGAAGGTGACGTCAGTGGCAATCAATCTGCAGTGATGTCGGTGAATCCTTCAGGAGAGAGGCACCCCTCGAAGTACAACAGCTTGCTCCCATAGAAGCATTACCTCCTGCAGGAGAGAGGGATCTTTAGAGACTGTTGGTAGCACGAGGCACAATGCCTTCAACAATTCATTTATTTATTTACGTGTAACTGTCAACTGGTATGCCTACATAATCTGGATTCCTGGTGCTTCATTACCAAGTGGTGTATATGTGGCCAATATCACTGAACCAGTCATTATGAATTCTCAGTTGTGGCTACATGAAATTAAATGAACCTTGGTTATGAGAGAGGAATGAGTCTCCTTGGTTACTATTCACCTTTTACTCCTGGCCTAAAACCATAGATACATAAGCATAAATGCTACATGGGGAGGCAAAACATGCATCAAATTGGCTAACCAAGTTGGAAAGGTTCAGTGCACATCATTTATTATGGTCTGCTCTAATACACTCAAACCTCAAGTTAAGGGACCTCCATTTAACCCCTTAACCGCGGGGCATCACTTTTGTGACGCTTGGGAGCAAGGGATCATACCGCGGGGCGTCGCTTTTGTGATTCTGTGTTATTTTGAATTCACCCGGGCTTTCAAGTGGGGGCTTGTATCATCTATCAGTACTGACAATGTCCAACACTAGTCAGCACTCCTAATCTCATCTGTACTCCCACCCATTGTTGAGCCATTTCTCCCCGTTCTTGACTCCCCTCCCTACCCCCCCTCCATTACCCTATCCTCTCGCCTGCCCAGCCATGCTACGCTAAGTAAATCTTCCCTGGAATTTTTCACTGATTTCATCCATTGAAATAAGCCCTATGTCGTATTCTTATACCAAATAATATATACAAGAAAGAAATCAGGTAGAGGTAGGGGTGCCATACACCTGGAATTGGCTAATTATCACCTGACAACACCTCACGTGCACTCGTTCGCTAATTTTCGCTGTTTTTTTCCCCTTGAAATATGCCGTATAATCTATTTTCGTAATAAATATACATGTAAGGAGAGAAGGGAGAAGCCTAAGTGATATTTACATTCACACTAAGACTACCTAATTTATAATGTATTGTCTAGATTTCCTGCCAATCATATCAGTGCTACACAAAGCTGTTTCAAGATTTAACATTGGTAGCTCTGATTATATATCTCCTAAGTAGGCCTCTAATCTATTTTCGTAATAAATATACATATAAGGAGGGAAGGAAGAAGCCTAAATGATATTTACATTCACCTGGAACTACCAAATTTATAATGTATTGTCTAGATTTCCTGCCAATCATATCAGTGCTAGACTTAGCTGTTTCAAGAAGTAATATTGGTAACTCTGAATAACCCCTAAAGCAGGCCTCTAGGCTGGCTGGCTAAGCCCTGCGTTATCAGTGTACTCTCATCTTCCGAAGTGAGAGGACGTATGTTTTCATCTTGCTGACTTCAAGGCCTTTTTTCACCCCCCCATGCAAATGGCTCTGTGACCTTTACTCCCCTACTTTAAACCCTCGTGTGGAAAGAGGTAAAGGGCTGACAATTGATAAAAGAGTGACTACGATCTTTCTATTGAGTAAAACAGTGCAAGTGGAATTGTAAATAATGTGTAAACAGCAAGTGAAAGTAATGAATGTAAATATACGTGAACAATGGAAAATAGTTTTATAAGTTATTTCAAGTGACAGTGCACAACACAGTGTAAATAAAATAGAAATGTAAATAACGTAAATAAAATAGAGAACGTAAATAGAAATGTAAATGAGTAGTATTATAAGAATACGATGTATATACCCTAGTGAGTAATGAAAGTGAAAGTTTCACTCTTAGCATGTCTGAATGCTATGAGTTATGAGAGTGAAGATGAAAGTGACATTCACTCTCAATGCCAGTATACAGGACGAGAAAGTGAATGCTACGTATTTTACTGAAAGAAATTGAATCCCTACAGTGACAATAAACTAATACTACTGAAGGAAACTTATGGATAAAGACTGTAGATATATATAAGTGTTATATAGCTTAATAGAAATATAAAGTGTAGGGGTTTTATGAATAATAAATGACAGACTACCATGAAGCGAACTAGTAGCCAGTGCTTAACGATCAGACGCGTTCACGTAATTTCCATTGCTTTCACAGTGTTTTTTTTTTTTTGAGTATGGATCCCAAACTACTTGAAAATTGTAGAATAGTGTTTATAGTGTTTGTATCTGGCTGTAGTAATCATATGTGTACGGGTTGTCGGGAAGTGTAAAGTGGAGACTTCTGTTACCCTACTTCAGAGGTCTCCACAAGTCCTACGGTAACCGACGAAGGCTCAACAATCATTCCAGGAGAAAGCTGAAGGTATGTGCCATAAGCATATGTAATTTTATTATTCTAGGACTAATAACTGATTTTTAGCAAATATTTTTTGAGAGTCTGTCGGAGCCCAAATAACCCCGCGGCACACGCAAGTCATTGGTAAACAAGCCCGCGGTGTAGGGGTTAAGGGATTTCGGATTTAAGGGACTCCATATTTTACCTGACGAATGGACTAGACCGTTCAAAAATGATACGTAATGTCTAGGCTATACGCATTAATATGCTTCTTTATACAGTACCCGTAAAATAATATTCATAATCAGTACCCGTAAAATAATATTCACATTCATATAAATGACACAATCACTGCATTTCATAAAATTGTCTTTATATGTAGTAAAACAATGGACACTTTCAAGTAAGGGACACGTTGATTCTCCATTTAGTTCCTTAAATCGAGGTTTGAGTGTACTTTACACACTTTTTCTCACGCCATAGTGTTACAATAACAAACGAAAGAGTGGCACTAGACAACAGGGAATAACTTTTCATGGCTACATACTGTATGTAGAATTTGTAGAGTACTGTACTATAAAATTAATACAAATGTCATATAGCCCTGCACTGCTTAGACTTATGCAGGCAGACGTGCAGTACTTCCACACTGAATTTAGTTGCAATATAAGCAAACTAGTCAATGGGAATGACAGCTGACCTTACAACGTTTGATGGTACCACATTGCAACATTTGATGGTACCACATTGCATTTAATTTTATTTCACTATGGTCATCAGCATACAGTAATCAGTTTCTTGTGTACTGAGTCATAAATATAGGCATGCTTAATTGTTAGGTAAATGTCAAGAAGAGCCTTGCCAGCTCACTTTTGTTTTTTCCTGCAAATTTTTTTGGGGTATGGCACTGCGTACATATTATGCAGGCAATACTAGAGTATGGTGAACATGTTAGAAATGTATATACTCCAGAAAAGCAATGCTGGTTCACAGTACTGTAGTGTATTTTCTGGTAAAATGGCCACCCTAACACAACCTAACTATCTACGAACCTAACAATCTCCGAGGTTCAGCATTTCCAGGGTCATTTGGGGACTTGTTCTATGTTCATTTCAATTATTAAGATTCTAGCCTTTAAAATTTCTGTAAAACTTCCTGCAAATATTTTCACCCCCCCCCTCCCCCAATTCTAGGAACTGTGTTCCCAGGTTCTGACACTTCTTCCACCTCTGTCTATATATCTATCTATTGCCAGACGCCTCAATCCCATTCGGGGTGGCCACAAACAAATTGCCTCCACGTTGCCCTGTCCCCCGCCATTTCACCGTCACGCTCCCAACTCACACCTCCGTCTCTCATATACCTCACCACCCCATCCCTACATCCTCGGCCTCCCCCTCCCTCTTCCCCACTCCACCTCACTCACATATACTCTCTTCGTCAGTCTTTCACCCTCCATCCTCTCCACATGGCCAAACCTCTGTTTTCCCCAAAAATCTGATATATAATTCATTCATATTGCCATGCTAGTTCAGTGGCAAGAGCATTCTTGAATTTAACAACTGTCACTGGCATTTTCCTGCTTCCTCATGTCCTTGTAAGTTGTAAACTGTAACACGCCCTGAATTCCAATATACATATACATTTGATATTTTACATAAATAAAAGGTATAACCAATATTTGTACTATGAAGGCATATTACTTACATGTTTACAGTCATTTATTTCTTTATCAAACTCCAGTTCACTTATCAATTCCTATATTTTAAATGATGCTAAAAAGAATTAAATTGTGAGTCATATTACAGTATACTGCAGTCAATCAGATTTCAGCAAATAAACTCCGCTTGGCTCAGAAGCATGTGTTGCACATTGTGGTTAATATGGATTCCTTTGGAGATGAGTTTGTGGCAAACATGTACCAAGTAAGAAAAGGTGCATTTAATATTGCTTTAGAATATTTTATGAGCTTTAAAATAAGCCATCGCATAATGAAATCCGTGCAATATTAAGAAAGTTATGGCCCGAAAACGTCAGCATCTGCACCCTGTGCCCATAGATTGCCATTGATTATTTTCAGTCTGATGACCTTGCCAATATGGCAGCACTGTTGACATACATTTATCAGCCCTATGCAGCAAAGCACACTGACACACACACAAATATATATATATTCCTAAAAATGCCATCCCTCCATCTTCAGTGATTTAACAGGCTGATTAGGACAGGTTAGGGTTGAATTTTTGATCTCATACGAATTGGGGGCTTCCAACATTAGGTTTAGTGGCAATTCTAGGTGGTTAAAATCACTGGGGGTTGGGGGGGTAGGTTAGGTTACTTTGACGCAATCTTCAATAAATTAACAAGCTGCTGCAGGTGTCCAGGCAGCTTCCTTTAAATACCGTAAACTCTCAATTATCTGCCATCGCAATATCCGGTGCTGGTGGCTCGGCTCTATTAACCTGCCCCGTCCCGGAGACGTGAATTCACGTCCTCACATGACGTGCACTCATATCCCAGAGACGTAAATTAACGCGCAACATTGCAAGGTCCCTAATTTGCACAATTTTCAATTTTCCCGAGTGACTTTTGGCACGTATACACAGGACACCTTCCTCTACAAGATGCCAGGCAGGGACAATGCCTACCCAGCATGACCTCCTTCCCCTCCCTGCATGCCCTTTTCTCAGCAATTCACCTGTTATCAGTGACCTGGCCAGTAAAGCCATATCATGCCACTAAAATGCCCGCGACCGGACCTTCCGCCCCGCCACCCCCCACACCACCACCACCCCACCACCCGAGGAGGAGATAACGGTCAGGTTAGTGACCCAGGACAAGAGGGTCATCCAACCACCACTGACCTGGGCCCCTTCTTCCCGCAACTACCTCAACACACCAGGTGCATTTCCTAAGATCCGCAACAAGTTACACGGCGGACTAACCATCGACAGCAGTGGGGTGGGACTGATACGTCAGTCCCTCGTAGTCTTGTGGTGATGACCACAACTTCACCCCAACGGGACAGGAGGTCCCTAGGTGAGCCACGGGGTGTTTACACCTATTGCCACCGCGAGCCACGGGGAAGTACCTTCCTCTGCCGCAGTAACCCAGGTGAGCCACGAGGGGCTTGTATCCTCTGCCACAGTGAGGCCACGAGGGCGTAATACCCTCTGCCACAATCAGGACAGGGATTCCTTTGAGCCGAGGGAAGAGAGCCCTCTATAACAAATAGGGCAGGAGGCCCAATAGTGGATTGTACGGGGCTCACGCCCCTAGCCACTCTAAGGGTAAGAGACCCTCACACACCGCCACAAGTGGGTCCCAGGACCGATCAACCTGGTGCCACGGCAATTGTAAAGACAAGAGAGAGAGTCGCCTCTGTGCTACCCTCCATAAGTGCAAGAGAGACCACAGCCCTCCGTGTGTCCTCCTAGAGCCAGCTAACTCCTGCAGGAGTAGCGGCGGACACCACCCGGGGGAGTTACCCCTAAAGTGTCACCCTGAACAGAGGCCTGGTCCCAGTCGGGACCTACCTCCTACCCCCGGGAAATTCTTGTCTTCCCCAGGTACCAGCGGGAGACGAGGCCGCAGCCCACACCTGACGGCGCGGGCTCCCCCAGTAGACCTCCGCAGTCCTCGGACCCCTAGGCGAGCCCGGCAACCCGTCGACGCCGACCTCCCCTGCTGCAGACCCTACGACGTCAGGCCCGTCTGTTACACCTGTTCTGAACCCCCAGTCCCTAGGGCCAACACAGACAGGCCTCCCTTCACAGTGACCAGAGGAGGGCCTACAACAGGTCGAGACCCCAGACAAAGAGGATCTCCCTGCACCGTGACCAGAGGAGGGCCTACAACAGGTCGCAGACCCCAGGCAAGAGGGTCTCCCTGCACCGTGACCAGAGTGAGGACCTACACCTTACAGTGACAAAGTGATATCGCCCCAGAAACTCGGGCAAGAATAGTGACTTTCCCTTTTCCTCTGTAGTGATCCAGTGACAGAGTGAACCAGTGGGATTACACCAAAAGTGTCCGTAAATAGCCTTCCCCTAGCACAAAGACTATAAGTTCCGGGTTCATCCGAGCAGTTGCTATCCCAAAGTCCAATCTAGAAGTAGTCTCCCCCCTTGTCGGTGTGTACGAACGGGCGAGGAAGTTGCCGCGCCGAGCCTAAACAGTGAACTCTAGTGCTCTACCTCCTTGTTAATTTATAGTAATAACTCCCTCCTCGGCTCATCAAGCCCAGACATGGTCTCTATTGGGCCCCGACGCGCTAAGACCTTTTGGACTTTGATACAAGTGAATCCACGATTCACTTACTTTTGGACTCTTAACCTATCATAAAGCATAATTAAGTGAGTGTGTTTGAATATCCCATATTACACTTAACGTAACTCTGTATATCTGTATCCTCTGTTTATAATACCATCCCTATGTGATATTGTTAAGGTGTTGTAATTAAGGTAATAGATGTGTTAAAGGTGGACTGCATAGTTTTTATGTCCTGTTCCCTTGTTAGTGCATTACTTCCGGTCCGGAAAGAGTGACTCCGCTCAGGGTAGCTAGTGTCTTTAGTACGAGGAGTCGGCCTTAAAAACACTCAGCATAACACTGGTGGCAAGCGGTGGTTCTGGATCCGAGTAATGCTTGCTGGAGAACGTTAAAGGAAACTCCTGCACAATGGCAGCTAAGCCGCACATTCAATTACCAAAATTCAACCCGGACCAATGTGACATGGATGTTTATTTGGACATGATCAAACTCCCTTTTAGACATAGGGTTTGAATCAGATAAGGAAGAAAATTGCAGTCACACTACCGAGATCTGGGAAAAATCATCACAAATGTCATACCAAAAGTAGAAGTCCCCAGAACTGTCAAGTGGGACCAGTTCACACAAATTGTGAAACAGGCAGTGACGCCATCTCTAGGGCACAGTTGTAGCTCTCATCAGCAACTAGACGCCCTCACATACGAAAACGGAAGCCTCGATGACACCTTTATCCTGGCTAGGCGAAGCTCGTCACCGCTGCGTACCCGGGCACAGACGCAAAAACCCGGGAACAACTCATATTCCACAAACTCCTCAGGATCCTCCCCAGTTTCATTAAAAGACCACTTCACAATACATGTGAACCGACCAGGAGACCTGGATAAAGAAATCAACCAAATAAGGCGCCTTCCTAGCTGTCCACTCCTTCCCCAAACGCATCGGGGCAACATTACACAATTCCCCTACGGACCTCATCCCTGTAAATCCGTGGGAATTTTCTCTCCTTGCTGCCCGGGAGTGCCCAATCCACGACATTCGTGAACAGCTGAAAGCTGCCAGGCACAGCACAGCAACACAAGAGCGCCTACAGGCCTCCCCACCATGCGCCGATCGCCCCAAGCCTCACAGCAGGAAAGCGGGACGAGGAAAGCACAGAAGGCGCCCCTTCACTGCCCCCACGTGTCCCACCGTAATGACGGGGGCCACCTCACCATCCCTCCCAGTTTATGACAGGGAAAAACATCATCTTTCCTTTTCCTCTCCTCTCACTGCCTCTTTCTATTTTGCCCTCCCATTATTCCTACCCCTAATTCCTAACCTTCCCACCTCAGCACACCACTTTCTCCACTACAACCGCCTCCCCCCTGCCTAATTCCTCCTCAACACAAAGCCTACCTCCCCCTTCACAGACCCCTAGAACCTTTACCTCCCATCTTCCCCTAACCTACTTCCCAAAACCGCCTCCTGTCTACTCCCTCCCACCCACCCCCCCCCACCACCCACCACCATCACTTCCCGCCACTCCATTTTCCCCGCCAACACAGCCAACTCATTCTCGCTCTTCCCTATCACCACCATCCTCCCCCTCAGCCTCACCTCCGCCTGCATCTCCTTCGGCTACACCACCTCCTCCAACCCACCAAACTCCAATCACCGCCCCGCTACGCCCCACCACCAACACCGCACCACTTTCCACCCATCACCAACTCCCACCTTCACGCCGCGGAAACAACCAACCACCACAACTCCCACCACACCCCACCTGCACCCCACCACGCACCGCCCCACGCAACACATCACTCCACCAACTCCCCACGTGCCCAACCACCATCACCGCCGACGCCCACCCTCACCATCCACTTCTACCCAATGCCAGATCCACGACGCACCTTCACGCCCACCACCTACATACACCCCCACACCTCCATCTCCCCCCATCCTGCTACCCCCATTTCCCAACACATGCCACCCACACCCCAAACACCACCCCCATTGCCCTCCCCCTTCATCACGCATCGTAGGAAACCAACGAGGAAAATTGAGAGCGTACTATGGTGCCTCCACGACCGCCCACCCATCCAGGATCCGGACGGACACCCCAGTTTCTCTGCCTCCCTCGCCAGACAAACCGCCCATCCTCTATCCTGTCTCTCTTTTCCAACCCCCACCGAGAGCCAGACACCAAAGAAGCCAACCACTTGGACAGAACACTCATGCAACACCTCCCACCCTGGTCCACCAGATCGTTCACTTCCATCACCTACCACCTGCAGTCACGGGGTTGTGACTTTTTCACGAACAACGGTGGTAAAATGCCCGCGCACCGAGACCTTTCCGCCCCGCCACCCCCCACACCACCCACTGGGCCACCACCACCCCACCACCCGAGGAGGAGATAATGGTCAGGTTAGTGACCCAGGACAAGAGGGTCATCCCAACCACCACTGACTCTGGGCCCCTTCTCTTCCCGCAACTACCTCAACACCAGGTGAGCCTAGATCCGCAACAAGTTACACGTGCAGGACTAACCATCGACAGCAGTGGGGTGGGACTGATGCACGTCAGTCCCTCAGGGCATAGGGTCTTGTGGTGACGACCACAGCTTCACCCCAACGGGACAGGAGGTCCCTAGGTGAGCCACGGGGTGTTTACATCCTTACTGCCACCGCGAGCCACGGGAAGTACCTTCCTCTGCCGCAGTAACCCAGGTGAGCCACGAGGGGCTTACATATCCTCTGCCACAGTGAGCCACGAGGGCGTAATACCCTCTGCCACAAGCAGGACAGGGAGTTCCTTTGACGAGGGAAGAGAGCCCTCTATAACAAATAGGGCAGGAGGCCCAATAGTGGATTGTGCGGGGCTCACGCCCCTAGCCACTCTAAGGGTAAGAGGCCCTCACACACCGGGCCACAAGTGGGTCCCAGGACCGATCAACCTGGTGCCACGGCACTGTAAAGCACAAGAGAGAGAGTCGCCTCTGTGCTACCCTCCATAAGTGCAAGAGAGACCACAGCCTCCGTGTGTCCTCTAGAGCCAGCTAACTCCTGCAGGAGTAAGCCGGACACCACCCGGGGGAGTTACCCCTAAAGGTGTCACCTGAACAGAGGCCTGGTCCCAGTCGGGACCTACCTCCTACCCCCTGGGAAATTCTTGTCTTCCCCCAGGTACCAGCGGGAGACGAGGCCGCAGCTCCACACCTGACGGCGCGCGTCCCCCAGTAGACCTCCTCGCAGTCCCTCGGACCCCTAGGCGAGCCCGGCAACCCGCTTCGACGCCGACCTCCTCCCCTGCTGCAGACCCTACGAGCGCCAGGCCCTGTCTGTTACACCTGTTTGGCCCCAGTCCCTAGGGCCAACACAGACAGAGCCTCCCTTCACAGTGACCAGAGGAGGGCCTACAACAGGTCAGAGACCCCAGACAAGAGGATCTCCCTGCACCGTGACCAGAGGAGGGCCTACAACAGGTCGAGACCCCAGGCAAGAAGGGTCTCCCTGCACCGTGACCCAGAGTGAGGACCTACCACACCTTACAGTGACAAAGTGATATCGCCCCGAGAAATCTCGGGCAAGAATAGTGACTTTCCCTTTCCTGTAGTGATCCAGTGACAGGAGTGAACCAGTGGGATTACACCAAAAAGTGTCCGTAAATACCTTCCCCCTAACAAAGACTATAAGTTCCGGGTTCATCCTGAGCAGTGCTATCCCAAAGTCCAATCTAGAGTAGTCTCCCCCCTTGTCGGTGTACGAACGGGCGAGAGTTGCCGCGCCGAGCCTAAACAGTGAACTCTAGTGCTCTACCTCCCTTGTTAATTTATAGTAATAATCCCTCCTCGGCTCATCAAGCCCAGACATCTCTATTGCCCCGACGCGCTAAGACCTTTTGGACTTTGATACAAGTGAATCCCATCCACTTACGGACTCTTAACCTATCATAAAGCATAATTAAGGAGTGTGTGAATATCCCATATTACACTAACGTAACTCTGTATATCTGTATCCTCTGTTTATAATACCATCCTATGTGATATTGTTAAGGTGTTGTAATTAAGGTAATAGATGTGTTAAAGGTGGACTGCATAGTTTTTATGTCCTGTTCCCTTGTTAGTGCATTACTTCCGGTCCGGAAAGAGGACCCCGCTCAGTAGCTAGTGTCTTTAGTACGAGGAGTCGGCCTAAAAACACTCAGCATAACACTGGTGGCAAGCGGTGGTTCTGGATCCGAGTAACGCACGGGGGAACGTTAAAGGAAACCCTGCACAATGGCAGCTAAACCGCACATTCAATTACCAAAATTCAACCCGGACCAATGTGACATGGATGTTTATTTGGACATGATCAAACCCCTTTTAGACATAGGGTTTGAATCAGATAAGGAGAAAATTGCAGTCACACTACCGAATCTGGGAAAAATCATCACAAATGTCATACCAAAAGTAGTCCCAGAACTGTCATGGGACCAGTTCACACAAATTGTGAAACAGGCAGTGATGCCATCTCTAGGCACAGTTGTAGCCTCATCGCAACTAGACGCCCTCACATACGACGGAAGCCTCGATGACACCTTTATCCTGGCTAGGCGGCTCGTCACCGCTGCGTACCCGGGCACAGACGCAAAAACCCGGGAACAACTCATATTCCACAAACTCCTCAGGATCCTCCCCAGTTTCATTAAAGACCACTTCACAATACATGAACCGACGGGAGACCTGGATAAAGAAATCAACCAAATAAGGCGCCTTCTAGCTGTCCACTCCTTCCCCAAACGCATCGGCAACATTACACAATTCCCCACGGACCTCATCCCTGTAAATCCGTGGGAATTTTCTCCTTGCTGCCCGGAGTGCCCAATCCACGACATTCGTGAACAGCTGAAAGCTGCCAGGCACAGCACAGCAACACAAGAGCGCCTACAGGCCTCCCCACCATGCGCCGATCGCCCCAAGCCTCACAGCAGGAAAGCGGGACGAGGAAAGCACAGAAGGCGCCCCTTCACTGCCCCCGTGTCCCACCGTAATGACGGGGGCCACCTCACATCCCTCCCAGTTTATGACAGGGAAAAACATCATCTTTCCTTTTCCTCTCCTCTCACTGCCTCTTCTATTTTGCCCTCCCTTATTCCTACCCCTATTCCTAACCTTCCCACCTCACACACCACTTTCTCCACTACTACCGCCTCCCCCCTGCCTATTCCTCCTCAACACAAAGCCTACCTCCCCCTTCACAGACCCCCTAGAACCTTTACCTCATCTTCCCCTAACCTACTTCCCAAAACCGCCTCCTGTCTACTCCCTCCCACCTACCACCCCGCACCACCCACCACCATCACTTCCCCGCCACTCATTTTCCCCGCCAACACAGCCAACTCATTCGCCTTCCCTATCACACCATCCTCCCCCTCAGCCTCACCTCCGCCTGCATCTCCTTCGGCTACACCACCTCCTCCAACCCACCACTCCCAATCACCGCCCGCTACGCCCACCACCAACACCGCACCACACCACCCATCACCAACTCCCACCTTCGCCGCGGAAACAACCACCACAACTCCCACCACACCCCACCTGCACCCCACCACGCACCGCCCCACGCAACACATCACCCACCAACTCCCCACGTGCCCAACCACCATCACCGCCGACGCCCACCCTCACCACCACGACCACCAGATCACGACGCACCTTCCGCCCACCACCTACATACACCCCCACACCTCCATCTCCCCCCCATCCTGCTCCCCATTTCCCAACACATGCCACCCACACCCCAAACACCACCCCCATTACCCTCCCCCTTCATCACGCATCGTGGAAACCAACGAGGAAAATTGAGAGCGTACTATGGTGCCTCCACGACCGCCCACCCATCAGGATCCGACGGACACCCCAGTTTCTCTGCCTCCTGCGCCAGACAAACCGCCCATCCTCTATCCGTCTCTCTTTCAACCCCCACCGAGAGCCAGACACCATGACCAACCACTGGACGAACCTCATGCAACACCTCACCCTGGTCCACCAGACGTTCACTTCCATCACCTACCACCTGCAGTCACGGGGTTGTGACTTTTTCACGAACAACGGTGGTAAAATGCCCGCGACCGGACCTTCCGCCCCGCCACCCCCCACACCACCACCCCACCACCCGAGGAGGAGATAATGGTCAGGTTAGTGACCCAGGACAAGAGGGTCATCCAACCACCACTGACCTGGGCCCCTTCTTCCCGCAACTACCTCAACACCAGGTGAGCCTAGATCCGCAACAAGTTACACGGCGGACTAACCATCGACAGCAGTGGGGTGGGACTGATACGTCAGTCCCTCGTAGTCTTGTGGTGACGACCACAACTTCACCCCAACGGGACAGGAGGTCCCTAGGTGAGCCACGGGGTGTTTACACCTACTGCCACCGCGAGCCACGGGGAAGTACCTTCCTCTGCCGCAGTAACCCAGGTGAGCCACGAGGGGCTTGTATCCTCTGCCACAGTGAGCCACGAGGGCGTAATACCCTCTGCCACAAGCAGGACAGGAGTTCCTTTGACGAGGGAAGAGAGCCCTCTATAACAAATAGGGCAGGAGGCCCAATAGTGGATTGTACGGGGCTCACGCCCCTAGCCACTCTAAGGGTAAGAGACCCTCACACACCGCCACAAGTGGGTCCCAGGACCGATCAACCTGGTGCCACGGCAATTGTAAAGACAAGAGAGAGAGTCGCCTCTGTGCTACCCTCCATAAGTGCAAGAGAGACCACAGCCTCCGTGTGTCCTCTAGAGCCAGCTAACTCCTGCAGGAGTAGCCGGACACCACCCGGGGGAGTTACCCCTAAAGTGTCACCTGAACAGAGGCCTGGTCCCAGTCGGGACCTACCTCCTACCCCCGGGAAATTCTTGTCTTCCCCAGGTACCAGCGGGAGACGAGGCCGCAGCCCACACCTGACGGCGCGTCCCCCAGTAGACCTCCGCAGTCCTCGGACCCCTAGGCGAGCCCAGCAACCCATCGACGCTGACCTCCCCCTGCCGCAGACCCTACGACGTCAGGCCCGTCTGTTACACCTGTTTGGCCCCAGTCCCTAGGGCCAACACAGACAGGCCTCCCTTCACAGTGACCAGAGGAGGGCCTACAACAGGTCGAGACCCCAGACAAGAGGATCTCCCTGCACCGTGACCAGAGGAGGGCCTACAACAGGTCGAGACCCCAGGCAAGAGGGTCTCCCTGCACCGTGACCAGAGTGAGGACCTACACCTTACAGTGACAAAGTGATATCGCCCCAGAAACTCGGGCAAGAATAGTGACTTTCCCTTTCCTGTAGTGATCCAGTGACAGAGTGAACCAGTGGGATTACACCAAAAAGTGTCCGTAAATACCTTCCCCTAACAAAGACTATAAGTTCCGGGTTCATCCGAGCAGTGCTATCCCAAAGTCCAATCTAGAGTAGTCTCCCCCCTTGTCGGTGTACGAACGGGCGAGAGTTGCCGCGCCGAGCCTAAACAGTGAACTCTAGTGCTCTACCTCCCTTGTTAATTTATAGTAATAATCCCTCCTCGGCTCATCAAGCCCAGACATCTCTATTGCCCCGACACGCTAAGACCTTTTGGACTTTGATACAAGTGAATCCCATCCACTTACGGACTCTTAACCTATCATAGAGCATAATTAAGGAGTGTGTGAATATCCCATATTACACTAACGTAACTCTGTATATCTGTATCCTCTGTTTATAATACCATCCTATGTGATATTGTTAAGGTGTTGTAATTAAGGTAATAGATGTGTTAAAGGTGAACTGCCTAGTTTTTATGTCCTGTTTCCTTGTTAGTGCATTACTTCCGGTCCGGAAAGAGGACCCCGCTCAGTAGCTAGTGTCTTTAGTACGAGGAGTCGGCATAACAGCCACGGTATGAAATTCAGGGCCAGAGTGATTCCCCAATCAATGACAATGTGGAGGACAAACATTAGAGGAAGAAACAGTCAGAAATGATGATCAGGTAATGTGGCCAAAAAAGGTCAAGAATGGTGATGAGCGAGTGAGTGAAACAATGCTTATAATGCCTATATTACCGTTTGAAAACCAATATACTCTCGTACTACATATAAATTCGTACCAAATAAATAAATAAATACCGGTTATGAGTGGTGTGGAATAGTTATCCTCCCATAGAACTCGTTTTCTTTGCAGCCAGCCTGATAAAAAACTCAGTAAGGTAAGGAGGTACTCCTACCTGGATCGAGTATTTTAAACCTCAGGTGAGCGATTTCTCTATGAATTTTCGATGTTTCTCACCAAAAGCGGATGTTTGAGGGGGGGGGGGGGGAGTCAGAAAATGTCGGGACTGGGGCGTACCACTGCCCAGAAAACGTCGGGATGGGGGGGGTTAAAGCAACATCCAGCAACGAAATAGGATGTAACCAGCAGTTCTATGCAATATCTAGTGTCGTGGTGTATCAACCAGCTCATAGGCGGTAGCCAAGTGGCACTTGGGAAAACCCCCAAATGTTCCAGTCAGTGAGAATGCCTGCTACGTGCCAACCATTCAGAATATGTCGTGGGAGCAGCTCACCCACCACTCCGAGCATACCATCGTGCTCTCATTCTCACCTGTGGATCTTGTATATTAAAGACATGGCTGTGCACTCCGCTCTTCTGACCATGTGGTTGTGAAACCCCAGTGTTGTGACTAACTCTGTGCCACCCTATGCTCAATGTTACTGCAAAGCTTATGGCCTTTCAGTGCTCTGTCCCAGTGTTCTACTGTGATCCTGAAATTACAACTGTGCATGGTGCATAGTGTACAACTCTATCCTCCATTGATGCCAACATTTGGGGAGTACATACATTAGTACACTGTGTACTGTGTACTGTACTGCTGTTACTATGCAACATCCAGAGCTTCACTTTATTCAGCATAGGGCTTGGCTGAATTACAGATAATTGAGAGTTTACTGTACCATAAAATAGGTAAAAATTTGTTCACTGAAGTTCAGGGCACTGATGCCTCTCTTGACAATGAAAGGGCTCTCCCAACGTGGTAAGGGATCTTTATATGTGCCATGTGTTAGGAGTGTAATGCTGTATGGCAGTGAGACATGGGCAGTAGAGGATATGTGTAGGCTTAAACATACAGAAATGACAATGATCAGGTGGATGTGCAAAGCATCCTTGAATGCAAGGCCAGGGGGGGGGGGGGCTAGGTTTATGACAGAAGAGTTGAGAGGAGAGCTGGGACTGGTGATGAGAAGGGTAGATTGAGATAGTTAAGGCATTTGGAGGGGATGGGGAATGACAACTAGGTGCAGAAATCGATGTGTAAACGTACAGGGTAGAGGTTGTGAGAGGCAGACCAAAAAAGATCTGGGATGAGGTCATAGTGTTACTTCAGAGATAAGGAACTAAATAGGGAGGCTGCCAGAAACTGAGCAGCATGTACAGCCATTAGGTGACCAAGGCCGATCCATGCAAGCATGTTCAAGCCTTTATAAATGCAACTAAACATATCATTAACTGGTAAATACTCCCTGCATGAAGGTGTGAATGAAGAATTACTTACACAACATTCACTGGTAATAGTTATGCGTGGTAACAAAACCTGATAGAAAAGAAAATCACACATGCTAACTAAAAACTATGAGACAAGAGATAAAACAACACACATCAGTTATCAGACACTGACGAGAGTGACAGATTTTTTTTTTACTGCCACAACATGACTACTTGTGTGGTATTAAGAATCCAATGGTGAGTAATTACAGTATTTAATAATATATTAAAATGAAGGTTGTGGAAATGGATGTTGACAATCACATCCTATTGTATTATGTATGAAGGCTCCAACATGCTTGTATGCGTCAGCCTTAGTCACCTAATGGCGACTCTCCATGCTGCTCGATCCCCAGCAGCCTCCCTATTCAGTCTCTCATCCCTGAGGTCAAACTATGACCTCATCCCAGGTCTTTTTCAGTCTACTTCTCACAACACTATCCCCAGCATTCACAGTTCTCACTTTCCATGTCCATCCATCCATCATCCAATCCTACATTGCCCCATGAGGAGCGTAGGAGCCCGGGGCTAGGCAGTTGGTCCTGACATTTAAGATGAGAGTGACCAGCCTAACTCATCCCTGAGTGGCATTACCTGAGCAATCAACTCCAACCACCCCTTGGATATAAACCTTCACCGGCTCAATCCGACTGGAGCGCAATAATTACCCACTAAACCACTAGGTGCCAAAATTTGGTTGCATGGTTACCACTCAACGTATAAATGGTTTCCTGGTGTACAGGAAACCATTTGGATTGTCACTCAGTGTAGAGTCACCCACAGGCAGAAGGAAAAGGAAAGAATGAAGGAAAGAAAGACAAAAGAGGGAGTGTAAAGTCACCTGTAGGCAGAAAGACAAGGAAAGAATGAAGTCAAGAAAGACAGAAGAGGATGGAAGGAAAGAAGGATGGAAGGAAAGAAGGATGGAAGAGATGAAAGGGCAGACACCCGAGAGCAGCGCTACATCAAGTGAGTGGATGGTGAGTGCACCCACCTACCACAACTATACATACTGTATATATTTCTATAGTTCAAACTGTGACCTCGTCCCAGGTCTTTATCAGTCTACCTCTCACAATTCTATCCGTGGTATTAACAAATCTCACTTTCTGCACCCATATATACTACATATATTTATATATATTTTTTCTATATCTTTCTATATGTACATACACATACATATAATCCATCCATACATATATATAATAATAATGTATATATGCAGTATATACATTTCTGGCAATAGTTAGATAAATACTTTCATACATACATACATTTTATATATATATATATATATATATATATATATACATACATACATTTTATATATATATATATAATATATATATATATATATATATATATATATATATATATATATTTATAGGTATATAGGTATACCCCAGTTTAATGATATAATTGGTTAGCTAAAAACCCATCGTTAGGCTGGGTATTGTATACTGAGGTAGTTTTAACATGTAAGGTAATGGGATGCATTTTTCAGTCTGGGGTCACCCCCCCCCCAGTCCAAAACCCACCCAAATGAGCTCAAAAACAAGTTTAAAGCCAATCTAAATGGCCTAACACCTGTAAATAACTAAAACCAACAAATAAAGCCTGAAAATCATGAAACAGAAGTCTTGAAAAAATCAAATAGAAGTCTTGAAAAAATCAAACTTAAACTGTACCCCTAAATGACACACCACCTATGGCTAAAACCCATTAATCTAAGTCTAAAAACTGTTTATAAATCAACCTAAACACACAATTCTAGTCTACAGTGCTCGTCAGAAGTATGGAGCGCCCTGCGTCCCTCCTGAGAAACAAACCTTTCAACATTGAAAAAACATAAAAATAATGCATTTTATTTACCTTTAGTGCTTTGTAGGGTAGCCTTTACGTTTCTTCACGGACCTGAGACGTCTTGGAAGTGAAAGGGCGAGGCTCCTGAGGTGCTGGAGCGGTATTTTGTCCCAGGAGTCACGAATGGCGGCTTCCAGCTTAGGCAGAGAGCTCACGTCTTTCCCTTGGAGACTCTTCTTTACGAGGTACCAGAGGTTTTCAATCGGGTTGAGGTCTGGGCTATTTCCTGGCCAGTCTGTCATGAATGATACCTCGCAGTCACGAAGCCAATTGGTGACCGATTTGGCCTTGTGAGCAGGTGCACCATCCTGCTGAAACACTCGTGCACCTGTAAGCTCGAAGGAGTCTGGTAAATGATCACACAGAAGCTCCAGGTAAACATCCTGATTCACTCTGAGGTTCTTGGGAAGTACAACAAGCTTCCCCAAACCCTTCCCTGAGAAACAACCCCATACCATGAGTGAATCAGGATGTTTAACTGTGCTTTCTACATACCGTGGGTCAAGTGGGTCACTACCTTTTCGTGCTCCTCTGTTACAGGTAACACTAAACGTTGCCTCATCAGACCACAACACTGACAACCATTGCTCCTCACCCCAGTTTAGATATTTATTAGCAAAGGCAAGCCTACGAATTCTCTGGCTGCTAGAGAGAAGAGGCTTTTTCACAGGCCTGTGACTTGTGTACCCAAGCTCATGCACCCTACGAGACACTGTTCTCACTGACACCTCACCAAACACTTCTGGGTTGCTCTCCTTAATTTTCCTTGCACTCACATGAGGATTAAACTCCACTGCACGTTTTAAAACATTAACAGACCTTGGGGAAGTTTTCCTAGGCCTACCAGACCTCGGTTTCTTTGTGGGAACTTCACCACTGTTTTCCTCCCGAAACCGCGCACACCAACGACGCACTGTCGATCATGCCACACCAACCAATTCACTAATTTCCTTTGTCTGGTGGCCTGCCTCCTTTAGAGCAATGATCTGGGATATGATTTCACTCGATAGTTCACGGGTAGGTGCCATAACAAAGTTTTAAAGGCCAAAACACTGCAGGACACTCGGTAAACAATGGCGCAATTTGAGAGGGACACTCAGCGGAGTTCCTCTCTCTCAGGCAGCCCGTGGGCAACTGAGGCGGGAACCAACCAGCGTGTCGGAAGGCATCAGGCTACCGTGACGTCATGCTCGCTCAAACTTGTGGCTCAATTCTTACCCCCAAAAATGGGTGATTCTTTTTGGGCCATAAGTATTGCGCGCCCGGCGGACAACGCTGAATACTTCTGACGAGTACTGTATATCAAAATCAGTAAAAAAAAAAAAAAAAAAAAAAAATCAAATCTCATCGTTAAACTGGGGTTTGGCCATCGTTATGGCAGGGTATGGTAGTATTTCTACCCCCATCTTTAAGCCGGGGTTTCGCATATCAGGGTATAACGAAACTAGACGACATATATATATGTATGTATGTATGTGTGTGTATATATATATATATATATATATATATATATATATATATATATATATATATATCATTTTGTTTCACTTTTGAAGGCTCCAACATGCTTGCATGTGTCGACCTTGGTCACCTAATGGCAGCTCTCAATATTGCTCGATCTATGGCAACCTCCCTGTTCAGTCCCACAACCTTGAGGTCACACTTAATGACCTCGCCCCAAGTGTTTTTCGGTCTACCCCTCCCAACCCTAACCCCAATATTAATGCTTCTCTCTCCCTGCATCCAATCATCATCCCCCATTCCTCCACATGCCCAAACCACTCAAACTACTTCTCATTACAACACCAATACACTCCAGTCCCATCCTACCTCTCAACTCTTCCATCATAAACCTAGCCCCCTCCCCAGACCTTGCACTCAGGGATGCACTGCACATCCACCTAATCATTGCCATTCCTGTATGTCTGAGCCTGCGAATATCCACTTCCTGCACTTTCCAAGTCTCACTACCGTACAGCATAACACTCATAACACGATGCATACAAAGATCCCTTAGTATAGAGGGAAAGCCTTCTCATGTAAGGAGAAGAAACAGCTTCTTGAACTTCTTCCAATCACTTTTCATCCTAGCCACAGAGCTAACTCCTGCCTCACCTTTCAGCACGTCTCCCATTTTTTTTTTTTTTTTTTTTTTTACGGAAATGGAGGAAGGAAAAACAAAGGAAATAAAACCAAGTCCATATGCCTACAGGCATCATCCACTCATAAAATATTTATAACAACCAGATTTAAATAAAGTTGATTAATTGTCTATGGGAAGCAACTCCCAGGAAGTGAATTCCAGAGAGTAGTTCTGGGGATATATGATTTTTGATAGGCAGAGGTTCTGCACAGCAGGGGAGAGAGTGAGAGTTCATAGGTGCTCCCAGCTGCCTGAGTATTTCTGGAGAAAATGTGAAGGGGAGGCACAATTGATTCAAGTTCGTCAGAGCACTTACGGTAAAAATATCAGTTAAGTAATCCTTAAAAAGCAACTTATCTACATACTGATAATGGAGGAAGGTCCTGTGTAAAAGCAGGATTTTTTATTAATAGTTTTTTTTTATTAATCTAATAGCTTATTTTGAATTTTGTCCAACTGTCTCAATGCAACCGCTCCACATCCACTCCACAGTGGTGAACAATAATCAATCTGAAAACGCACATGACTTTTGTATATTATGGCCAACTGCTCATCAGTGAAGAAATCACGAACTCTGTACAGACGTCCCAATTTTTTAGAAGCAATTTTAGCAAGGGATTTAACAAGGTGTCCAGCTTAGGTTGGTATTTAGTGTGACACCAACGATATCAACTGTACTGGGTATGGGAATATTGACATCATTTAAAATTATATGGGAATCTGAGGGATTCTTTCTGTTAGAGAATTTAATGTACAGTATTTAGTTTCCTGAGCATCAAATGAGACCACAATTGTCTGTCCCCACTGATTAATTTTAGAAAGGTCCAGGTTCAGAGAAACTGCTGTGTTTATTCGGGAATTTATATTAGATTCTGTGAAGGAGGTACTAAATGTGAAAGAACTACACGTTAAGTGTCGAGCCAAGACGGCAGAGTATCCACATGTTTTCGGTCAGCGATAATGTACATACTCTTCCTTAAATCTTTACAAGGAGAAACCTATTATGTAAAATTGTTACAGAAAACAAAAAGTAAATGCAAAAGTACCGGTATCTTTCAAAATTGTCGGAATCAGTTTGTTAGTTACGATAACAGGATATCCTATACAGAACTAATTGAAATTTCAGAACTAACGGCTCAGGGACAGTCAAGAATAATTTGCAGAGCTCATATCCAATATGTTAACACACAATAACTTCTTAGCAGTGTAATAATAATAATAATAATAATAATAATAATAATAATCTGGCCTTTTGTTTCTCAAAAGCGCCAGTTCTTCCTTTTGGGAATTCACTAGCGCTCGTTATTTTTACAATTACAAGAATTGTGACATTTCTTGTATATAATACAAGCTACATCATATATACATGAAAGTGGCAAAAATTAAACCCTATAATCATCTGTCATAATACCTCTCTCCAGATCGTAGCATTTTGAAAAAAGAAAGGCTTTCAGCTGTCTCTTAAAGGATTCAACAGTAGAGAGTTGTCTTATGGCCAATGGCAATCTGTTATATAATCTAGGGGCTCTATATGCAAAAGAACGATCAGAGAAAGATGACTGGTGAATGGCTCCTGGCTCATCAAGACGCAAGGAATCATCTTCACTGCGTAACATCACACCCGGGCGTGTCGATGGGAGTTTTAACAATTCAGCAAGATACTTCGGTTCACCAAACTTAAGAACCTTGAATGTAATAAGACACAGTTTAAATTCAATTCTAGCCTTTACTGGTAACCAATGCAACTCAATCAGAAACGGGGTAGTTGAGGTTCTCGGGGGGAGACCAAAGATAAGCCGTGCCGCCCTGTTCAACACAGACTGAACTTTTGTTAGTATATTATTTGGAAGACCAACCCACAGTGAATTACAATAATCAACACGAGACAAGACCACTGCATGGACCAATGTTAGGAGGCACTGTCTATTCAGGAATCTTCTCACAGAATACAGATTTCTGATATGCAAGTTACACCCTCTTACAACCTGATTAATGTGTTCTTTGTAATTTAACTTAGAATTAAAATAAACACCCAAATTTCGAACAGAACTGACTGGATGCAGCTGTGACACGCCAATGTTCAAAGCCAGGGCATTGTCAGTGTCATCACCCCTTCTGTTTCCTCTGATGATGATGATCATCTCAGTTTTACCATCATTCAGCTTAAGTTTCCTCTTAGCCATCCAAATCTTAATATCAGACATTAGAGATTCAAACTTTATCTTAGTATTGTTGATATCTGACATCTTAACATAGAGCTGGGTGTCATCAGCATAAAAATGATAGGACACATCATGAGCATCAAGTAAAGACGATAAACTACTTGTGTAGATAGTAAATAGAATTGGACCCAAAACTGATCCTTGAGGGACTCCAAATAGAAGAGGAGCAGAATCAGACCTAGCGTAATCAACAACCACTCTCTGAGATCTGTCCGACAGATACGACTTAAGGAGCAAAAGGGCACTATCACGAACGCCATAAAAATACAGATCATCCAACAATAGTTTATGATCTACTGTATCAAAAGCTGCAGACAGATCCAAAAGAACTAGGAGAGAGAACATCCCACTACAAGTGTTTGCCACCAAGACGCTCTGAATCCTTATTAGTGCAGTTTCAGTCGAATGGTATTTTCTGTATGCTGATTGAACAACAGGAACAACTCTGTTGTGTTCCAGTAGTGGTAAGAGTTGGTCAAGTATGGCCCGCTCAATAATCTTGGATAAAAAAGACAGGTTAGAGACAGGACAATAATTTGTCATGCTCTCGACATCAAGGCCAGGTTTCTTAATTAGGGGCCTAAGCAAAGCACGTTTCTCAGACCGCACAAAATTACTTTCTAAGAAGCATCTATTTATTATGTTGCAGATAAAGTCTGCAGCATGCTCATACACATCAGGCAGTTGTGACATGTTACATGGATCGAGTGAGCAAAATGTTTTATTAAGTTCTCTGATGTAACATTTGACTTTGTTTACATCCAGTGGATGAAATGTTGAAAGCAAATGATCCCTGGTGCACCGTGGCTGGAAGTCAACTGAGTACACTTCACTAGGAGAACTGCTGTCTAAATCACTTCTTATGCGAGATATCTTACTTGTAAAAAATGAAGCAAAATCAGAAGCCAATTGGGCATCAGATAAAGAAGTTGGTTTAACAATTACATTCCTCCGACCAACCAAATTGTTCACAACTGCAGACAATTTTTTTGATCACCACCACATGAATCAACTTTATTTTGATAATACCTAGCCTTTTGGGCTTTTACAGTGTGAACGACTGCTCTTCTCGCAAAAACATAACGCAAACGAGTTACTTTGGTCCGCTGCAAGCGCCACTCACGTTCTGCCCTTCTACGTTGTCTACGCAAAGAATTAATGGATGGACCATACCACGGAGAATTATCACGTACAGTGATTGTTTTTACTACCTCAGGACAATAATGGTCAAAAATTGACCTGAGCTCGTTGTTGTAAATATCAACCAATTCACCAGAAGAAAGACTTGAAGAATCGATGGAGTTTAAACGTTGATCAATTTCAAAACACATCAACTGGCGGTCAACATTGTTGTAATTTCTGAACCTGATGACCTTTTTATATGAAGGGGATTTTGGGACATCAAAACTAAGAGTGATCAGAGCATGATCAGAGATGAGGGGGTCAAATGAGTCAACCTCCACATCTGATATGCGCCTGCAACCAACAGGGGACAAGATCAAGTCAAGGACATGTCCTGAGACATGAGTTGGATTACTCACATGATTGAAAAAATTGTTCTGGGTGATCAACTCAAGGAATTCTGAAGAAAATGGTTTTGACTCTGGACTGTCAACCCAATAATTGAAATCACCACAAACAAGAAGTCCTCCAGGTTTAAGAGAAAACCCTTCAAGAAACTGCCCAAACTCCTCCATAAAACCTCGATCTCTGCCCGGATGACCTGGTCGATAGACAACTGCAATTCTAATGGTATTCTGATGGAAATTTATTGATACTTCCGTAAATTCAAATGATGATGGGGTCAGGTCTGAGTCAATGAGAGAAACGTTTGCAAGTGCTGCAGAGTAGATGAGTGCTACGCCTCCTCCTGGATAGTCAGCAGCAGGCCTGGGAATACTAATAAGAGACTGTGTCTTAGGCAAGGCATTACGAATAATATCGATATCAGACTCATACAACCAGGTTTCAGTCAAGCACAATGTCAAGCTCGTGCTGATTTAGGGTTTCATTAATATAGTCTATCTTATTACGGATGGAACAAATATTTAAAAGACCCATCCTTAACTGGTTCAAGAGGGACGTAGTCAGTTTTTTGAATGGTCAAAATTGGTGTTTTCAATCAATCTATTCCTATGAGAAATCATAATTGGACATTCTCTACTTGAAGCAAAATGGGCAACCACCTGTGACTTTGAATTAGCATCTTGATGTCTTAAAGAGGAGCAGTTGATGCATTTGGGAGAATTTCTGTTACTACTGTCCTTAGATTTATGGGCTCCAGCACAAAAGACACATTTAGGTTCATCACTTTTCCTAGAACATCTCTCAAATGTATGACCAAAGCCTTGGCAGTGATGACACTGTGTAACCCAGAATCTGTCGAAAGCGCGGCATCTTGTAAGATCCACATAGATGTAATTGCCCTGTTCTACAATGGAGGATCTCACCTCTGGCAACATCTTCAAGACAGCAGTTTTGGTGTCATTCCTTGTCCTTGTGAAGAGAAGGTTGAGGGTACAACCTCGATCAACGAGCATCTTAATTTTATTGTTTTTTCTCAGAATATTTGGGATGATGTCAGAGTCATCCAAGGAAGAGGAAAGGCCTGTCACGGTCATTTTAGGCAGAATTTTCTTTGGCTCTGATATGCAAAAAGTGCCCTCAGAGCCAAAATGATCAGTCAGCACCCCAGTTGCTTCCCCCTTGGCCTCAGCTGACGGAAACTTCATTACCAGCCCACCAGCCTTGGTCTTAAGGCAGCTGTCAACCGGTACCGAGTTAAGTACGCCTCTGATGTCTTCTGGTCCCATCTGATTTGTCAGGGCACTAGCGCCACTCTCTGGTTTCACAATCAGTACATGCTGACTATGAATGGCTTTTTTCTGGCCATGAGCACTGATCTCAATGACGCCCCCAGGCAGATCCTTCCCTTCCCCCACGAGAGACCCACGAACAGCATCCGCAAATGACTTGGCCTGATCTTGTGTGACCGCCATAGGTGATGAGACCTTGGTCTCTAGTGCCTCCAGTCTATTTGATACGTCTCTGATTGCTTGAAAGATTGGCCCAATAACTTTATCTTCATACTCCTTCTTGGTACTACTTCCTCCACCAGCCAAGACCTCGTCTGCTGGTGCAACACACCAAAAGACAAAAAAGAAATGCACTTTAATAATCAGTTAAAATCTGTCATTATTATTAATAAAATAGTTCCCGTTACAATGCTAAGGAATAATTTAGTCATTTATTTCCGTTTTTCTTGTCTCCATGGACGACGACAGAAAGCGGGAATGCGGCGTAGGGTAGTAGGCTATTTTAAATGGTTTGATCGACAAGCACGGAGAGAAACAGCTTTTACTCAAAGACATGCAGTTATTATACTGAATTTGGCCAGTTTTTAATTAAGAAAATTCTCTTGAAGTTTTACTATAAGCCAGAGGACTATCAATGAATGAAAAATAAGGAAAACCCCTAAAATTTCCCAAGAGTCGGAGCTCCTTGGAAAATGACAAACTTATGTCATAGCCTAGTATCCTCAGTGTTTAATCCGTCACGTCCCGAGCTATTTCGCACCTCTGACATCCCCCAATCCCGCGGTATTTAAAAAAAAAAAAAAAAAAAAAAAAAAAAAAAAAAAAAAAAAGTTAAAACCTCTGTTTATGTTGAGAAACATCGAAAATTCATAGAGAAATCGCTCACCTGAGGTTTAAAATACTCGATCCAGGTACCAGTACCTCCTTACCTGACTGGGTTTTCTAACAGGCTGGCACCAAAGAAAACGAGTTCTATGGAAGGGTAACTATTTCACACCACTCATAAATGGTATTTATTTATTTACTTGGTACGAATTTACATGTAGTACGAGAGTACATTGGTTTTCAAACAGTAATATAGGCATTATAAGCATTGTTTCACTCACTAACTCATCACCATACCTGACCTTCTTTTGCCACATTACCTGATCATTATTTCTGTTTCTTCCTCTAATGCTATGTAAACTTTGTCCTCCACATTGTCTTCGATTGGGGAATCACTCTGGCCCTGAATGTCTTTACTGGCCAGGTCACTGGTAACAGGTGAATTGCCGAGACAACGGCATGAGGGGGGGAGGGGGGAGGGTATGCGGTGTAAGGCATTGTCCCTGCTTGGCATCTTGAAGAGGAATAGAGGAAGGTGTCCCGTATATATGTATGAAAAATCACGAGCGAAAATTGAAAATTGTGCAAATTAGGGACCTTGTAATTGCACGACGTACCAGTACGTCGCCAGGACTGGCACATGCAAAATGTTGCAATGTACCCATACGTTGATGGGACGGGGCGGGTTAAACAATTGGCGAGAAATAAAATGCACATGTTCATGAACAAGCCACTGCGTTCAAAACTTTCAGGACACAGAGATTTATTTTAAGAGAAGGGTACTAGAGACTATTAGATAGAGAAAAAAGTATGTGCTTTTGCACTGCACAAGTATAAGCTCATGCTTTCGTCCTCTTCATTGCCTAGTGTGTAAGAAAATGGTAAAACCTGTCATATCTTCTTATAGCTTAAAATAATTTTGCATCAGTTAGGATTAAAGTCGCTACAAGCGAGGGGAAGACAAGGAATAAAAGGCAGAATGGTCTTGCTGCTACCGCAGGTAGGGTATCATTACTACACCAGTTGAAAATAGTGTATTGCAGTCACAAGAATTTTCCTTAACTGGTCTTCAAAACGAGAGCATTCTGTATTTGAAATCCTGAGAAGCAAATACACAGGATAAGGGGTCACGCTGTGCTTCGTGTGCAGAGTACTACATTACACATTCGTTCAAATCGGGAGACATATTTCTGAGTGTTAACCTCTAATATATCACTACCTCATGTTATTCACTTTACGTAATTCTTAGTGTGATATAGATTTTATTTTATATGACGTAATGGAGGCACAGAAGTTTTACCATATATTCACTGAGTTAGTGACTGAAGCAATTTGAAACTCTGCCATCACTTCTTGGGGCGACTGTACAAATGTTACCGGTATTGGCTATTGTTTTATGTTCTGTTACTCTGACACAACTGTGGTCAAACAATTTAGGTGAATTACATCTTTTTCTATAAATATGATGGGGAATGAATGTTTCCATGCTGTCTTTAATGAAATCCTGTATGTGGCCCAATGTGGAGTCTGCATCTTGAGAGAAAAAGGAGGTCCAAGGAACATACATGAAAAAGTTTTGGAGACCCAGTCTGGCCTGTCATAGTGCCACTTAGTCACCACAACAGGTTCAGAGCATGAGGGTGTGGTAGGTGTTGAACTGGTAGTTTCGTTTTCGTTTTTAAAGGCTCCAACATGCTTGCATGTGTCGGCCTTGGTCACCTAATGGCGGCTCTCCACGCTGCACGATCCATTGCAGCCTCCCTGTTCAGTCCCTTAACTCTAAGGTCACACTTAATGACTTCGTCCCATGTCTTTCTCGGTCTATCCCTCATAACCCCACCCCCAATATTAACACTTCTCACGTTCCTCACCCAATTATCATCCCCCATCCTCTCCACATGTCCAAACCACCTCAATCTACCTCTCCTCATCACAACACCAATACACTCCAGTCCCATCCTACCTCTCAACTCTTCCATTGTAAACCCAGCCCCTCCAGGCCTTGGACGCAGGGACGCACTGCACATCCACCTAATCATTGTCATTTCTGTACGTCTGAGCCAGTGAATATCTTCCTCCTTCACTGCCCAGGTCTCACTGCCATACAGCATTACACTCCTAACACATGCTGCATACATAGGGAGAGCCCTCTCAATGTCAGGAGAGGCAAGAGCTCCCTGAACTTCTTCCACCCACTTCTCACCCTAGCCAGAGCTAGCTCCAGCCCCACCTCCAGCACACAACATGTCTCCCAAATAACAAAACTCTTCCACACACTCAAGAGATTCACCAGCAAGTTCAATCCTTTCACGTCTGACAATCTCCACCTGCTCATCCCGGCACGCCGTACACATAAAATCAGCATTATCTTGCAGTCTACCTCTGATACCACTACATCTCTTATGCACCCATTTATCACACACACCGCACAAGATGGAATTACTTCCCATGCCCTTGTGGCAAACTGCACATGGCCACTCTCCCTCGTCTCTGACAGTACCGCCACCAACCCTAGATATCATCACTTTTGTTTTATCTGCATTTACCCTTAAACCCTTTCGCCCCATACCATCTCTCCATTTCCTAAACCTTTCCTCCGCCTCCCTTTCATTCTCTGCAATCAACACCAAATCGTCAGCACACAATAACTCCCATGGGAGTCCGTTTCTAAAGTCACGTGAAAGGGCTTCAAGTACCATGATAAACAACATGGGACTCAAGACTGACCCCTGATGCACACCAACATTCACGGAAAACTCATCACTCAAATCTCCATTCACTCTCACCTGGGTGTGAGCACCCACATACATGGCCATAACCACCCTAACCAGCCACTCCTCCAAGCCAAGCTTTCTCATTGCCCACTTCACCACCTCTCTGTCAAAGGCCTTTTCCAAATCAACAAGAACAAAATAAAGATCCCTTCTCCTATAGTCTCACCAATCTAAAACCAAGGTTTGGGTGGAGTCCAGCCGGGGATTTCCCGGCATACAGCGCTGCCTTGTTTCCTATACTCTGATTGGCTAGTGGCTGACCTGACACCGTTAGAGTTCGTCCGCTCACATCTCGCCACCTGGCCTGACATGACTTCACCCACTTCTGTGTGTGTGTGTGTGTGTGTGTGTGTGTGTGTGTGTGTGTTTGTGTAGAGTGTGTGTGTAAAGACAAACTAATTTAAGTCATAAATATAATTTAAGTTATATATACAGTAAAAGTCCAATATTTTGGCATCCAATTCCCCGGCAAATCTGACATTTCGGCAGTTTTGAGAAATAGTCCCATTTACGAAAATCTCCGATCGTTCGGCAGATTCTCCGATTTTTTTCGTCAGTCTTGAAATTCTCCATGAGGCTCGCCAGCTAGCTACCCGCCTTAGTGAGTGAGATAGCGAAAGTGATGGAACGAGTCTACCACTGCCATGAAGCTCAGAGGCTAGCTCTTTCTCCTATAGCATAAAGAGAGGACAAACATGTAGTGAGTCTAGCATGGGAAAGAGAATCTGTTTCGCCATTCTTCCGAGTTGTTGCCGTGCTGCTGCCGACTTCTCTTGATTCTTCTGTGTGCTTTGTGAACTTCGTACCGAAATACCTCTGAAATTACTATTCGAGTTGCTGGGGACTTCTTCCAGCAGTAGCAGACTCCAATCAACCCCTTCTATTGTACATATGTAAATAAGGAACCTACTATAAGTTTAGGTAAGTGCATGTGAACTTGTAGGCCTACTGTACCATTACATTTATATACAGTATGTTCACTAATTTCTTTATTTTTCATATTCATGTACAGAGATAGCCCGATTATCCGGGCTATATGGTGTTAAGGGGTGCCTGATTAATCCGAAAGCACGATTAATCCAGCGGAAACACAAGTACTGTACTGTTAGACTGATTTATTTACCGGTAAATGTACACTTAAGTACCAGAAAGACCTTTCCAGTTCAATGTATATTCCTCCAGCTTGTTTCAGTATTTTTCAGACTATATTCAGTTCGGTAAATCACGTTTTCTTACTGAAAGATTTCCTCCCTGTTAGTATCGTCACGTTCTAAAGCTGTACCTACGATTGTTTCCAGCACAATGGACGAAACTCATCGTACTCAAATGTGGACTTCGTTTCCCAACTTCCCAACTGAAGAAAAGGTTAGGTTACATTATTAGGTGCAGTTAAGCTAGGTTAGGCCAGGTTTAAACACTTAGATTAGAACAGTGTCTTCTGCCATTACGTTAACGAATCAAAGAGTCGTCACACCAGAACAGATAAAAACAGCCGGGAAAGATTTAACAAGAAATGTTTATTTACCAACCCAGAAATAATCAGAAAAATATAACAGACTATCAGGATGAACTGATTTGGTAAGGTGCTTTTACTGCTTACAGCAAAGCGTATGTTTACCCCCCTCAAATACTCAATGTTCGTGAGTTCAGAAATTTGTGTACTCCCGTGGCAGACCTTGAAACCATTTTTTCAAAGTTATAAAGTCAGTTTCTTTTTCTTACAGATGTGAAAAGACTCGTCTGGTACACCTGGCTTTTTCCCCTCCTCCCTAAACCCATCTTGTGATTTGTTATGATTCGTGAAAGAAAATTAGGGGGCATGTTACATTAGAATTTAAACATAAAGTTAGGGTGCATGTTACTTTAGCATTTAAACATATCGGCGAAAACATCTGGGATGAAAGGACCGCCGAGCTGTTTGGGATTGTAGAGTAGGGTCGTATAAACATACCAGTGACCTTGGTTCCCTTCCCATAATTGTTCGCAGTTTTTATGGCTCTCCCTAACTTAACGTTACTGACACCGGTACAGTAAAGCATTGTTCAAGGCTAACAGCCATACGGGGTTAATGGAATACATTATTGTTTGTATCAATACTCTCTTTCACACATACACGAACGAACAAAAGAATGTGCAATAAATGTACACTTAACTGTAAGGAGCAGAAATAACTGTATGCTCTGTCGGTCCGAAATGTGTTGGGAAGCGACATCGAACAATGAATGTGGAACTGAATGCCACCTTACAAGAACACTTGAGATGAAAGTATTTTTTCTTATTAGTAAACATAATTGTTCCATTTCGTCCCCTATAATTGTGACTCTTAAATTTTCGTCCAAGCATACAGCGTAATAACCTTACCAATTCAATTCATATTCTCTAGTTTGTTTTTGTATTTTTCTAGTTTGTTTTATTATTATCATAACGTTCCTTAAGCCTTACCTACGTTTGTTTCCGGCATATTGGAAGAAACTTACCCATAATTAGGGTGCATGTTACATTAGCATTTAAACATATCGGCGAAAACATCTGAGATGAAGTGGCAGGCCGCCTGACTGTTTGAGATGGTAGAGGAGGGTCGTGAAAACATACCAGTGACCTTCGTTCCCTTCCCATAATTGTTCGCAGTTTTTTATAGCTCTCCCTAACCCAACATCCCTGACACCGGTACAGTAAAGCATTGTTCGAGGCTGACAGCTATGATGGGGTTAATGGAATGCATTATTGTTTGTATTAATTCTCTCTTCCACACATACAGTACACTTAAGAACGAACAAAAGAGTGAACAGTAAATGTAAGAGGAAGAAATAACAATGCTCTGTTGGTCCGAAATGTGTTGGGAGGCGCGATACCTAACGAAAAATGCAGAACTCAATGCTAACTTACGGGAACACATGAGATGAGTATTTTTTTTTTTTTCTGATTAGCAGACATTCTTGTTTCATTTCGTTCCCTAAAACTAGGAAACCCATTACTTTTCGTCTAAGCATACAGCCTAAAGACCTCACCAATTCACTTCATATTCCTCCAGTTTGTTTTCTGTGTTTTTCTATTTTGAGGGTAGTAAATTACCTTCTCTTGCTGAAAGATTTTCTCTTTTATCACGTTCTTTAAGCCGTACCTACGATTGCTTCGGGCATAATGGATGAAACTCATTGTACACAAAAGTGGATTTAGTTTCCCAATTTCCCAACTGGAGCCCAGGTTAGGTTAAATTATTAAGTAGTTAAGCAAGGTTAGGCTACGTCAGGAGTAACAGTTGCCTCACCAAACTCCATCCTACCACCCTTGTGATCGAGTTGTGAGCAGGAGGTGTGGGTGGGGGCAGGGTGAGCAAGACTCTGGTTTATCCATGCCTCTCTCCCTAGAAACTGGATGCTTCCTGTTTAAACCGGAGCTATCGTACGGATAATTCTATGAATTACTATACCACTGAACCATTGGGTCACGGCCCGGATATACCAAAAGCTGGATAATCCGAGCCTGGATAATCGAGCTTCCACTGTATAGTACTGTATTCATTACAGTATTGTACAGTATCAAACAGTATACAGTACTCTCTCCAAACACATTTGTAATGATATGAGTAATGATGATAGTGTTCACCGAAACATATAAGGTACTGAGTGGGTAGGGTTTTCGACAATTCGGCAATTTTGATATTTCGGCACTTGCCTGGTCCCACAGATGCCGAAAAATCGGACATCTACTGTATAACAGAAAGTGAACAGTGGAAGCACGTGACAGAAGCTTAAAACTCCCTCCAATGGATCAATTCCCAGTATGGGCCTGGATGTTGCCGCTCGTGAGTGTTTTAACTTATTTATTTCTATTAAGAAAATAGCGTATGTTCAACTGCTTCCTTCAAATTACAGTATATTATAAACGTAATTGTTACATTACTTACCCAGCTCAGAATTACCGTGAAAGTCGGTAAAAGTAACCACATTTTTTTCAGCAGCACTGTAAAATATGTATGCCACGTTTCTTTACTGATGTACAAGAGCCATGTGCATTACTAGTTTACCTTCCTTTGATATGCTAGAACACTTACGTTTATATTGTACTAGTATGTGTGTACCTATCTGTGATGCCTATTACATATATAACAGAATCTACTCATCGCTCGTTTAGGAAGTATGGCATGGCTGCACCCAGCCCCAGACCCCACCCAAACCTTGGTTTTAGATTGGTGAGACTATACCAATATATTTTTCCTGAAGCTGTCGAACAATGAATATGGCATCAGTGGTCCCCCTACCTGGCATAAACCCAAACTGCATCTCATCAATATTCACTCTTTCTCTAATCATACCTTCTAAAACTCTCTCCATTACCTTCATTATCTGATCTAAAAGCTTTATACCTCTATAAGTTCCTCTTTCCAGGGCATCACCCTTCCCTTTATACACATTTACAATTACACTCTTCAGCCAATCATCTGGGACAACACACTCATAAATAATCCTATTTATCAGGTCAGTGACTAAACTCACCCCTATAATGCCTGAGGCCTTCAACATTTCGGCAGTCAACCCAGACACACCTGCTGCCTTCCCCACCCTCATCCTGCCTATTGCCTCACTCACAGCAGCAGTATCAATCAAAGGCCAAGGGCCAGACACTGGATCTGCTGGCTCCAAACCTTCCCTGTCCCAGTCAAACTCCTCATTCAACAACCGATTATAATGCTCTCTCCATGCATCTTTAATATCCTCGCTGTTCACCACTACTCTTCCTTCATCATTCTTCACACACTGCTCACCTATGATATCCCGATTATCCCTCTTCACCTGACCTGCCACCCTAAATATATTTTTCCTTTCCCCATGATTTAGGTTATCAAGTAATTGTCTCTGTGACTCAGACTTTGCCCTGTATACCTCTCTTCTAGCCCTACGCTTGGCAGCCAAATATTCCTCTTTGCTACCACCCTTCTTCCATTCCCAGAAAAGCCTTCTTTTCTCCTTAATTGCAGCTTCTACACCCTCATCCCACCATCAAGTTACTTTATGTCTTGGTGGTCCTCTTGTCCAGCCGCATGTTACGTCAGTAATTCTCAAGAAATTGTTCTTGAGGGCTCTGTACTGTTCATTAACGCCTCTGTCTACAGCTCCCTGTTCAGCCACCACTCTCATCAACTCGCTATAAAGGCATTCCTTACTACTTGGTTTTTCAGCTTCCATATTTTCCTCCTAGGTACATAAGTCCTCTTTTTCATCACTTGTTCTTTAAGCACCATATCACAAATCAGTAGTTTGTGCTGCTGCACACACTCCTCACTTCCTATAACTTTTAACATTGTATCAGACAATGGTCAGAGGATCCGAGAGGGGACTTCACTTCGACATTAATTATCTGAATTGGTTGTTAGAACCAAATCCAATAGGTGGGGATTTTTTGATCGAGGTTGTCTGGTACACGGGTAGGTTGACTAACTGGGTGAAATATTTATGTCTGCAAATAGCTCACATTCAAGACCAGAGCCACCAGTTCTGGCTGAATAAGTACAGGCAGCACTCCACACTCGTGGGGGTTAGGGGACACAGACCCCTGCGAATGTGAAATTTCCGATACTGTTTGGCGCGCCCTTCCATAAATGCCTCTACAGCTGCAAATCACCCCCTGTGAGTAAGTGTGCATATACTGTACCTAATAAACCATATCCGGGACCTGAAAGCAGCATAAAATATCACAAATAGTAACAGAGCAACTGTATAAAAAAGTTTAATAACAAATAAGTTTTGATTTGGTATGGCTGTACAGGTGCTAAGTTAGGGTAAATATGTACCTGGTGACCTCCACAGAGTCCCGCAACTGAGTACATCTCTTGCATATCGACGTGAGTTTGGGCTAGTCATCAGCAACATATTTGCCCTAACTTCTTAAAAGCCATACCCATTAAATTCAGTTAACTCACCAATGTCCCTGAAGTTTTGGCGGACGAATTCTGGCGATTTGTGATGATGATGAACATGACCGATGATCTTGAAGATGACTAGCCATGCAGTTACCGATGATGGATAACTGGATGAGATGATGTGGAGTGTAACTGCATAGCATGAGAAGTCTACATGTGTACAGACTCCACCTCATCTCCACTGCTAGCGTCATCATCGAGTGGTGGTTGATTGTCAATATCGCCCTCAGAGGTATGTGGAAAGGAAAATTTGTCACCAAGTATATACTGTAATGTTACCAAGCACAAATTTTTGTCACAGCATAATGCTATATGTTAATGTTACCAGGCATAAATTTTTGTCACCAAGTATATACGTTAATGTCACCGTGCATAAATTTTTGTCACCAAGCATATATGTTCATGTAACCGTGCATAAATTTTTGTCACCAAGCATATATGTTCATGTAACCGTGCATAAATTTTTGTCACCAAGCATATGTGTTAATGTCACCAGGCATAAATTTTTGTCACCGAGCATATGTTAATGTAACCGTGCATAAATGTTTGTCACCAAGCATAAATTTTTGTCATCAAGCATATATGTTAATGTCACCAGGCATAAATTTTTGTCACCGAGCATAAATTTTTGTCACCAAGCATATATGTTAATGTCACCAAGCATAAATTTTTGTCACCAAGCATATATGTTAATGTCACCAAGCATAAATTTTTGTCACCAAGCATATATGTTAATGTCACCAAGCATAAATTTTTGTCACCAAGCATATATGTTAATGTCACCAAGCATAAATTTTTGTCACCCAGCATATATGTTAATGTCACCAAGCATAAATTTTTGTCACCCAGCATATATGTTTATGTCACCAAGCATATGTGTTAATGTCACCAAGCATAAATTTTTGTCATCAAGCATATATGTTAATGTCACCAGGCATATAATGTCATCAAGCATATTTTCACCAAGCATGTATTTTAATGCCAACAACCATATTTTAATGCCACTAAGTAATTGTGTGTTACTAGACAAACTTTGTCAATAAACTGCAGCTTTCAGCTAGAGTGATCTTCATTCATGTGCTTCTAGTAGCTCTAATACAGTATATGGTCGTGGAGAGGGACCCCTTTATGTGGTGTTGCTGATATAACCGGGTGCTTCTACTGCCCACCTACACAAACATCCCTTGACTCATTTCCAGACAAATGTCGTGGGCTGCAGGAGGGCAATTTCACCATCCCTCAACTCTTTTTATCTCCCAAACAAGGGTCGTGGCCTGCAAGACAACTTCAACATCCCTCGACTCATCTCCCCAACAAGGTTTTTGGCTGCAGGAGGGCAGTTTCAGGCTGCACTTCATAAGGTTGATAGTTCCAATGAACCTGGAGCCACAGCAACAATATATACATGAAGATCACTCTACCCAGGTCCACCACGAGGAGGTAAGCTGCTCGGACCCACACCATGCCCGTCCCAACCACCCTACCATTGGACATGCTGCCATCATCATCAATGCATAGGCCTTGCAGTTTTACATGTCAATCTGTGTCTGTGTTGATTGATGGTAATAAACATTTTATTTCAGGAGAAACGTTTCAAACTGGAGGCATTAAATATGGCCTTTAATTTCTTCTTGATCTTCATCTTGGTCTTGATCTTGGTCTTCTTTAGAACACAACAAGAACAGGAACTAGTGTGTGTGAGGAGAAAACACACCAACAGGAACTAGTGTGTGTGAGAAGAAAACACACCAATGGGAACTGGTGTGTGTGAGAAGAAAATGCACCAACAGGAACTGGTGTGTGTGAGAAGAATATGCACCAACAGGAACTGGTGTGCCTGAGGCGAAGAAAACACACCAAGAACAGAAACTGGTGTGCATGAGAAAACACCGCAATAGGAACTGGTGTGCATGAAAAAGAAAACACACCAAGAACAGAAGCTGGTGTGCACGGAATGGTGAGCTCACACAGACAACAGGATCGAACACCAGCCGCAAACAAATTTCCGGTCGCGCATACGTAGCACCTTCCACCCAACTAATCTATAACAAGGGAGTTCTACTGAGCGAATCAAGCCAGCCATATCACAGGCTTTGTGATGATACACTTGTAAGATGTAGCTTGGTGACACTTGGGTGACATCTTATTTTTCTAATATAAAAAAGCTTGTCCAGTTTGGAAACCTAATCACTTGGTGACATCCTACTCTTTTAATATAAAAAAAATTTCACCCATTAAGAAACCTAACAGACTGGAGGCACCCTAGGCATTTGTGTGTTTTTATACATATAAAAACATACATACAAATGCCTTTCAGTTTGCTAGTTAAAGATGTAGAACATCAGGTGCTGCATGTAGATGTGGCCGATACAGATCTAAATCATTAGGGGTAGTTGGGGGTTCTTGCCCGACTAGGCAGTGGTGCATCAAGACTGGGAGGATGTGAAATATGTATCAGCGTCCCACGTGTGACATTCAGATAAGTGCTGGTGCCCTGATTAATGAGCAACACATCGGCCCAGACTATACTCAGTTCAACAAGTCCGACACCATCAGGAATGACATCAATGTCTCAGATGTTGATGACCTCACAGATATGGTGCCAGGCAGGGTGAAAATGGCATATAGTCCGATTGTTTGTTGTACCCAAGGGATATGGCCTCAAAAGCGTCCTCTCAGGTACATCCAACACCCACACGGCATATAATAAACATTTGTGATAAAAATTATTAAAATCAAAATTGAAAAGACTTTATTCAATGGAAAAAAATAGTAACAAAGCAACCACGTGATTGTCACACGCAAGGGCCGAGTGCATGTGATCGCTGGAACTTCCCGCTTTTGTGACATCTCGCCGTTCACCTTACATGCCTGTTGTGGGTTCGCACGGAACACCCTAGGGCCAGGGCATCACGTTTAAGACCCCTTCTTAGCGACCCCCTCGTAAGATGCCCATCCCCACACAACAAACATATATGGCGAAACGACATCAAATTGACAGAAACTGGCGGGGTGTGTATGTGTGGACTATTCTAAGTACCCAGCCACCCAGACTTCACACGAAGAGAGACAGTCAGAGAGACAAAGGGGGAGGTAGTGGGGGGGGAGGATATTTACTCAATTTAGCCAGTGAAAACACCTGATATTCAGTACACTAAACGGTACGGTAATGAACCATACTGAGTCAGGGTTTGGCAAATTTTTACAGCCGGATACCCAATCCTGACACCAACCCTCCCCAATTAATCCGGGCTTGGGACCGGCATTGAGTTGAGCTGGCTTCCTCCTGGGACCAAACGCAACTCAATGGCTGGGTTAAAATGGCATATGCGCCTTTCAATCTAACTTGGCCTAAAACTGCACTTTTACTTCCATCCATCCCTAAACAATCAGAGAAATAGGACATAACTTAGATAAATTTCAAAGAGAGTACTTGAGGCAAAAAGAGGAAATATAACATGAACTTTATGACAGAAACAAAAGAAGGCAAGAAATCCATGGAGGGCTTATTTAAATACCTCCATCTCTGACGATTTTCACCCTGATAATGCTGCTACACCAGACAACGAAGTTTAACTTAGATCTTGACGAAATAAGTGCAGGAGCGGCAACATCTCAACAATAACAAGTGCAGGAGCAGCAACATAACAACAACAAGTGTAGGAGTGGCAACATTTCAACAATGACACTGGGAGTGGGGGGGGAGGGGGGAGTGCCATGGAGCTACGCATAACAACACACGTGTACCCGGCCTGACTTTTGTTTTGGTTAATGCTGTTTTAATACCAGGAATGTTCTTAACCCATTAACTGCACATGGCAGTTTTTTGGAGGTGTCCGTGGTGCGCAGACATAGGGGTAAAAATGAAATTTCCCAAAGGCCAAACTTTGTCTTAGGAATTGAGAGAACACATGCCAAAGTATATAGTAACGAAATATTAGCTCAATATTTACCTTGGTAAAGCCGTGGATGAACATCGAAGTGTCTGATTCCCTATTGGAATGTATGGTTTTAGTTTTCTTTTTCGGTTTTGAAGGTTCAAACATGCTTGCATGGGTCGGCCTTGGTCACCATGGCACTATATTCAAAATTCACCTGCGCAGCCAGGGCTGTATTGAGCAGTTGCACTCGGAACAGCCAAGGCTGTATAGAGCAGTTAACGGGTTAATTGGCAATCATGTTCTTAATTACAATAGTTTATCTCTTTCAGTGTTTTACGTGATGGTGGGTATAAATAGCGAGTAATTTGTGTGGGAGTCACTGCTACGAAGGGTAAGAGTGAGAGATTTCAAGAGGCGCCGGAACACACAGTAATGCTGGTTTGAGTACCATGGTCTGTGTCCAGTCTAAATAGAGTCCACATTACTCCCTTTCCATACCTCTCTCTCTCTCTCTCTCTCTTCTCCCCCCTATTGGTGGGTACAAGTAATCTGTGTGAATACAAATGGGGACAAGAGAGAGGTTTGGAAAGGTGCCAGACCACACTGTACCATTATACATACGTACAGTAAACTCTCATTTATTTGTCATCGCAATATCCAGCCAAACACAATATCTGGCGCTGATGGCTTGATTCCATTAAAGCAATATCTGGCAAAATCATGCAATATCTGGCACTGAAACAGGGGATATCCGGCAGTTCTATGCAATATCCAGCATAGAGGCGTATCAACCGGCTCATGAACGGTAGCCAACTGGCACTGTAATATTGTACTAACATTATAGTACTGTACTGTATCATTGCTTAATTGTAATGTATTGTATTACTGTACAGTATCATTGCTTTATAGTATTGAGCTGTATTACTATACTGTATCATTACTTTCTTGCACTGTATTGTATTACCGTACTGTATTGCTGGGGGCGTACTATGCAACATACGGCATTTTACTTTAACCAGAGTACGGCTTGGCTGAATTATGCCAGATAACTGAAGAGTTTACTGTTTGGGTAATGCGGGTTGATTACCACAGCCCTTGTCCACGCTGTAGCATCCTTGTTACTCCATGATCGACTGTTTCACTATCTATCTATTGCCAGATGCCTTCATCTCGTAAGGGGTGGCCACAAACAAATCGCCTCCATGACACCCTGTCCTCCGTCATTTCACTGCCCTTCCCCCAGCTCACATCCTCCTCTCTCATATACTGTACCACTCCACTCCATCCCTCTATCTCATCCTTGGCCTCCACCTCCCTCTCCCTCCCACCCCTCCACCTCACTCACATACATTCTCCTCGTTTGTCTCTCACTCTCCATCCTCTCCATATGGCCAAACCACTGTATTACAACACTAACAAAATTGCAAAAATATCAATGGAAATAACAATGCAAATAATTCAATTGGAATAATCAGAAAAATCAGCCATCATGAAATGATAATAATGTACAGAAAATGCATTATAATAAAGTGATAAAATGAATAACTTACCTACATTTATCAGAAGATGATTCAGTAAGTATTTTATAACCTGTGGCATTCTCTCTCTCCTTTTTCTTTTTTTTTCCCCTCTCTCTCTCTCTCCCTATCCCACTCTTTTTTCCTCACTTGATCTGTCTCTATCTCCCCCCCCCCATTTCTCTCTCTCTCTTGTAGTCTGGATGCCTATTTCTTGCATGCATTATGTGAAAGTTTACAACCTGCAGACAACTGAAACCTGAAAAATGTGGGATGATTTCAAATCCAACCCTTCCAGTTTGACTATTCCCTTAACCCTAGAATGCTTACGTCGGGTTAATTTCCCTGTTCGGCGATTTATTTATTTGCTATTTTGTTATGATAAGAGCTTTGGAGCTGTCCTTCCCTATACCTTCAATCCACCCTACCCCCTACCTACATAGATAGTGGTGTGGTTTCATCTTGCATTTATCACCATGATATTTGGGTTTAAAGTGTTTTTTACCCAACAAAAGCATTTGTGTTATTTTTTTTATTTCTGTGTTTTCCTTTTTTTCCAGGTGTATAATTAGTTTCTGATTAAATCAAAGAGACTAAAGGGTGAAAACAATCTAAAAGAGTCTAAGTTGATAAAAAAGGCGTTCCACAGGTATAATGTGGATTAAGTGTTTTTTACTCGACAAAAGCATTTGTGTTATTTTTATTTTTTTTTTTTCAGGTGTATAATTAGTGTATGATTATATCAAAGAGACTAAAGTGTACAGAGACTAAAATACACTAAACTGAAAGAAAATGTCAAAAAAAAAAAATTCTTCCAGCGAAAGCAGTACTGTGAGGATAATAACGTAAGAATTCTAGGGTTAATGAGATACAAATGAAACATATACATGTCATTACCATATACCTAAGAATGGATGGACACTAAAGATTACATCATAATTAAGAGTCCTAACTAAATAGATGAGTAAATGAGCTGAAATAAATGATAGATAGTAAGTGTATAAGTGTATATATAGAAATAAATAAAGAAGTTGAATATAGCTAATTTTAGCACTGAGAAGAAATGAGTAAGTATAATTTCACCCACTTGATACAGATCGTAGAGGTGTGTCAATGCAAATGTCCATCTCGGAAGAAAAATGCAGGGTTGATTGAAGATCTCTTGATAATTCTAGTGCTGTGTTGATGGACGATAGTACTCAGGAAATTCCATGGCCTGGTGCTTGTGGTGGTTAACAGCTGTCACAGGCAAACCTCAGCATAGAACGTCGAATTTCCAACTCAATACTGTGGAAATAAATGAGTATGAGTAGGAGCTATGTGAATAATGAGTAATGAGTAGTGGGTGAGAAGTGCCTGGTGTCAGTCACACGTTGCTTGGCGTGGCAAACTCGCATTGTGATGTCATCTCAGCACATGGTGACGTCGGCTTCCCACACTGGTAGCTGTGGTGAATACTGAGTAGCGATGCTTAACCTGGGTGAAGAAGGGTGAGTAAGTCGCGTTATAAATGTGGCTCTGGTGTTTTGCCGCGGGTCTTGACCTCTGCGTCAGCGATAGAGGTAGGCGGGAGAGAGTGGTGGGGGTTTGTTTGCTTGTTGCTTTGGTTTTTCCTCTTCTTTACTTGCTTTGTTTTTTATTCTTCTTGCTGCTGCTTGAAGTTACGTGAAGATTATAGAGTTGTTTTGTAGATTTGTAGGCTATGTGCATTGTAGGCCGTATTTTGTAGGAACTCACTGTAGAACTGAAGCTAATCTTGTAGAGTCTCGCCTGCTTTTGTAGAAATTCGTTTTTGATTCGAAGACAATGTCCGAAGTTCCGCTTGCCACCAAATAATGTCATAAAATACTTTGTAGTTACTTGTAGAGAAGTTTTGTGGTTTAGTTGTCACTCTCGATTTCTTGTAGTGGGAATTAAAGATGAATACAGGAGTTGACCTTCATTTATTATCTTCAGAGAAATCTAAGTTGAGCATGGTATGTCTTACAGAGACAATATATTAAGTAAGTCTAGTTGAGCCCCTCTTTCTTGTTCACTCTCTCCACTACCTGTCTGTTCAAATGCTAGCCTCCTTCTGAGCTCTCTCTCCTAAACTCTGGTGAAACAGGGGTCGTGTCACGTGTGTTACACTGTGGTTGGAAAGTTCCAGAAACCTGTGTGTGAGTATGTGTGTATGTCACTAGGCTTTGTTCCCCTGCTATCTCGCTGACACACTACCTACATCATCTCCTGACATTGCTACTTCCTATCTGTCGTCAACATTTCCTCAGTTAACTTGCAAGATCATTTCCCTTTCCCAGGCTCGCATGGAACTGTCTATCTATCTATTTATCTATCTATCTATTATGATTTGTAATTATAATATGGACTCATAACACTACAGTCTTGCAGTACATTTATTCATCATCCAATCCTCAGTACATTTATTCATCATCCAATCCTAAGTTGCCTTATGAGAAGCGTAGGAGCCCGGGGCTAGGCAAGTTGGTCCTGACATTTAAGATGAGAGTGACCAGCCTCACTCATCCCTGAGTGGCATTATGTGAGCAATAAACTCCAATCACCCCTTGGATATAAACCTACACAGGCTAAAACTGATTGGAGCTCCGTAATTACCCACTAAATCACCAGGCACCAAAATTTGGTTATATGGTTACCACCCATCGCAGTAAATGGTTTCCTGTTGTACAGGAAACCATTTGGCTTGTCACTCAGTGTAGAGTCACCCACAGGCAGAAGGAAGAGGAAAGAATGAAGGAAAGAAAGACAGAAGAGGGAATGTAAAGTCACCCGTAGGCAGAAGTACGAAGAAAGAATGAAGAAAGACAGAAAAGGATGGAGGAAAGGAAAGGGCAGACACCCAAGAGCAGCACTACATCGAGTGAGTGGATGGTGGACGCCCCCACCTACCACAAAACAAAGTATTACTATTAAAAATAACTGTTTGGTGGTATAAATAATAAAAATAAACAACTGTCTGGTGGTATAAATAATAAATATATACAACTCTCTGGAGGTATAAATATTAAAAATAAACAACTGTCTGGTGGGATAAATAATAAAAATAAACAACTGTCTGATAGTATAAAACATAAGGTGTTTATGGCAGTTATGGATCTGAAAAAAGCATACAACAAAGTAGACAGAGAAGAAGTGTGGAAAGTTTTGCGTATATACAGTGTAAATGGCAAACTGATAGGTGCCATTACGAGTTATGATGATGGTAGTGAGGCATGTTTATGGGTAAATGAACATCCAAGTGAATGGGTCACGATCAATGTTGGCGTGCAACACGGCTGTGTGATGTCCCCATGGTTGTTTAGTATATAATATGGACAGGGTGATGAGAGAAGTAAAAATGTGAGTAATGGAGAGATGGATGGCATTGGTGATGAATGGTGATGGATGGAATATCTCAAGTTTGATGTATGCTGATGATGCAGGACTACTTGCAAATACTGGAGGAGCTTGGCAAACTAGTGTAGAATTTTGTAGATGTCTGTGAACTTCGTGCCTTGAGAGTAACAGTGACACAATAACAATAATAACAAAAGACACAGTAGCACTATTTTGCTAGCTACAACCTTAAGAATGGTTGGTTAGACAGTTGTTGACAAGAATGTGGAAAATATGATAGATCAGAAAGCTGAGGAAAACTAGGAAAATGAACAAGGAATGGAACACCACAAGGTAAGCCAACCACTCATCAGCTGACCAAGATACAAACACGGAATCACCGAATATGATCTCGATCTTGGACCGAATCGGCAATTTTAATTGGAAAAAATTTTAAACTTTATCACCATATAGGTTTACACTATTAATTGCCTGAAATCTGGTCAAAAATATGTACTTAATTTAATTATTAATAGAAAATCAGGATTCAGAGCGAAAATTTCTTAAAAGTTAGCAGAAGCGTTTTGCCTCTAGCCTAATTCGCCTTGAAGGATTTTTGTTTTGTATAAATATTGATTTGCAATGCAGTTGCATTTTTTGTACTAAAAATAAATATTTATGCAAACCAGAAGTCTGTCAAGGTGTGCTGATGATCTGAAGAGGAAATATCTGCTACCATTGGTGCATTTTAGCTCTGAAACATATATTTTTTAAATTGTTATAATAAGTACAATATTTTTTTAGGGGATTTCAGATAATTAGGTGTGTATGAGCCTCTGTGAAAAAAATTAAAATACTTTCCGATGAAAAGTGCCGATTTGGTATTTAGTCGCGAGTCGGGGTAAGGCATTGTCCCTGCCTGGCATCTTGTAGATGAAGGTGTCCCATGTATGTGTACCAAAAATCATGTGCGAAAATTGAAAACTGTGCAAATTAGGGACCTTGCAATTGATTCGCGTTTATATACGTCAACAGGATTGACAGTAACAAAACGTGTGGACATATATACACGTCAACGGGACGCGCCGGGTTAAATTTTACTGTGTTATGCAATAAATTATTTGTAGTGGCATTTGAGAAAGGTAAGAGGTAAATGGGATATTGCCATCAGTCAGAAGAAACTGGTGGGGTGAAGCAGACGGTGGCCATGATATTTTTCATGTACCAGTATGAAAAAAATCTTGTGTGCCTTACAATTGGCCTTTATTGAGTCTAAACCTTGCTAAAATTACACTGTGTTGTGCAGCAGACTGCTTATAGTTTTACATGAAAGAATAATGGCCAGACTTTTGTGAGACTCCTGGACTTGTACGTGCATTTGTCCGGCATTTGATAATATTGTCCGGCCTCAGCCCGTGTCCGTGAAATCTGAAATCTGGGAATTCAGGGTACAGGAAATGAAAGGTTGAGCGTATTGGAAAAAGTCCAAGTTAGCAAGAGGGAAGTCCAGATGTCGCTTTTATTAGAACTTTGATTTTTCCATAATGCTTTGGGTTCTAACAGTCATTATAGTGAAGCTTTACCGTAATGCAATTTTATGCCTACATAGAGTATGGAGAGGAGAGTGGGCCAAAGCTTCACCAGACATTATGATCTAATTGAAAGAGTACTTTCATATGAGTCAGGATTAAATTTTGATCAAAAATCCCCAAATATACTTTTAACTGTTGTATTCTGTGATGGTCTACTCACCAGCAAATAAGTAAAACAGACTAAGCTGAAAGCACAAAAAAAGCATGGGATGACTGAACCACAAAAAACAGAGGGCTTTCAGTCACAAGCAAGGGGTACAGTAAGAGAAATAAGTACCTACCTTCCCAAGGTCTGGCAAATATATGGCCAGAAGGGTTAAACCATCTGAAACACACATTACTTGAATTAAGTCTCACTGTGGCTTGCCATCTATAAATTTTCTAAGATGGAAATGAGATGACAGATGTTTCTTTGACTATACTTAAATATGAAATTGTTACCTGTTAAAGACCTCTTGATCTAAGTCAGCAAACACCACTTGGTCGCATGCCTTCCTCTACCTTTCCACTGTTAGTCAGGTACTTCTTGGTTTCTTCTAGTCCTCACCCAACTTCCTGAGTCCATTCTCTTATCTGAAAAATCATAATTGAATTACAGAAGAAATATGTGCAGCATGTGATGTGGTGTGTGGAAGGAAGAGAAGACGGAGGGGGGTGCAAGGAACAGCGTGGTGGACTGAAGAGGTGAAACAGGCTGTGGCACAAAAGAAGAAAGCATACAATGAATGGATGAGAAATAGGGGCGTGGAAGAAGTTGAGAGGCGGAAGAGAGAGTTATAAGTGGAAAGGAAGAGAGAGGTGAAAAGATTAGTAAGAGAGAGTAAGAAGAGAGTGGATGAGGAATTTGGAAGGAATTTGAGTGTAAAGTGGAGGGACTGTAAGAAAATGTTCTGGAGAGAAGTGAAAAGAGTAAGACAGGGTGGAAGTGAAGTTAGCAGGGGAGTGAAAGATAAAAATGGTAGATTACTAGTGGAGAAGGGAGAAAAAGTGAGCAGATGGAGAGAACACTTTAAGGAATTGTTGAACGTAAAGGATGGAAGTAATGCGAGTATAAGTGGCTGGGGAATGGCTGGGAGAAGGAGGGAGGTGAGAAGACAGGAAGAAATCAGTAGGATAGAAGTTGTGGAAGCAATGAAGAAAGTTAAATCGGGGAAAGCCCCAGGAATTGATGAAGTGTGTGGTGAAATGCTGAAGCATGGGGGAGAGATAGTAGTAGAATGGATGTGGAAGATGTGCAGATTGGCCTGGGAGGAAGGTAGAGTCCCGGAGGATTGGAAGTCAGGTATAATTATTCCCTTCTACGAAGGAAAAGGGGAAAAAGAAGTGTGTGGTAATCATAGGGGCATTTGTCTTCTTAGTATAATAGGAAAAGTATATGGTAGGATACTTATAGACAGAGTTAGAGAAAGAACAGAGAAATTAGTTGGAGAAGTACAGGGAGGCTTTAGGAAGGGAAGAGGTTGTGTAGATCAGATATTCATTCTTAGATCTTTAGTGGAAAAGTTTCTAGAGAAGGGAAAGAAGTTGTATGCGGCTTTCATGGATTTGGAGAAATCATATGACAGGGTGGATAGACAAGGATTGTGGAAAGTGTTAAGAATATATGGAGTAGATGGGAAGTTGTTGAATGCTGTGTAGAGTATGTACGATGGTGCGAAGGCTGCAGTGCGTGTGGATGGTGAACTAAGTGAATTTTTCTCTTTGAAAGTTGGTTTGAAACAGAGATGTGTCATGTCTCCATGGTTGTTCAATCTGTACATGGATGGGGTAATAAAAGAGGTACAAGGTAGGGCAGTGGATGTTGGAGTGGCCCTGGTGAGAGAGGATAGTGTTTGGAAACTCCCTGTACTGTTGTTTGCAGATGATACTGTGTTGTTGAGTGAAGACGAAGGGGAGCTGCAAGGCTTGGTGGATGAGTTTGAGAGAGTAAGAAACGGAACCTAAAGGTGAATGTAGGGAAGAGTAAAGTGATGGTCTTTGAGAGAGGTGAAGTTAGTGAATGTACAGCGAGGTTAGATGGTGAGGAATTGGAAAATGTGAGTACGTTTAAGTATTTGGGTAGTGTGATGAGTAAGGATGGAGGTTTGGAGGGTGAAGTGCTTGAAAGGGTACAGCAGGGAAGAAAGGTTGCTGGTTCCTTGAAAGCAGTGATAAGAAACAGGGAAGTGAGCATGGAAGTGAAAAAGTTACTACATGACAGTATTGTGATACCAACTCTAACGTACGGAAGTGAAGCTTGGACATTGTTGGAAGGACACAAGTCAAGAGCGAGAGCAGTGGAAATGAGTTATTTAAGAGGAGCCTGTGGAGTCACGTGGAGAGACAGGCTGACGAATGAGGATATAAAGGAGCGTTGTGGTGTGGATGTGGATGTGATAGGAAGCGTTATGAGGAACACACTGAGGTGGTTTGGCCATGTGGAGAGGATGGAGGGTGAAAGACTGACGAAGAGAGTGTATGTGAGTGAGGTGGAGGGGGGAAGAGGGAGGGGGAGGCCGAGGATGAGATGGAGGGATGGGTTGGAGAGGTATATGAGGGGGGTGTGAGTTGGGAGCAGGGCAGTGAAATGGCGGGGGACAGGGCGACTTGGAGGCGATTTGTTTGTGGCCACCCCAAACGGGATTGAGGCGTCTGGCAATAGATAGATAGATAGATAGAATTACTATCTTTTACTGAAATCCGTAATTCATACCAGTACAACATAATACAGTTCGTTTGTTTTCATCCAACAGCAGTGAACCACTCAAAACTCTAATACCAAGGAGTCAATGAACCATAGCTATGATCAAGAAATGTTGGTACCTAGTTAAGTTTATCATCCAATCTGACTGTAACTGGTCATCAACTGAAAAGGGGTTACAGGTATTTTTAGTCACGGTTTCAACTTTGTTTTTGCTTACTTCTATCTATTGCCAGACGCCTCAATCCCGTTTGGGGTGGCCACAAACAAATCGCCTCCAAGTCGCCCTGTCCCCCGCCATTTCACTACCCTGCTCCCAACTCACACCCCCCTCTCTCATATACCTCTCCACCCCAACATGGCGTCGTCTTATCAAGCCTCGGAGTCCCCAGGGGGGGGGGACCATAAATGCCCCCACCATCTGCCCATCTCCCGGTGACGACTCAAGGTGCCTGGAACCACGGTCTGACTCTCTTCTTCTTCATTTCTGCAACATTCGCGGCCTTTCCTCTAACTTTCGCTCTGTTGAGCACCACCTCTCCTCCTCTAAACCTCACCTTCTTTTTCTAACGGAGACTCAGCTGTCTGAGGCAACTGACAGCAAACCCTTTTCTGTATCCTCCTACTTTCTCTATACTCATTTCAAAGCCAAAGGTGGCTGTTGTGTATATATACGCAACGACTTATCTTGCTCTCGTGTTCCTGAACTTGATTCTTCTGAATTCTCCACACTCTGGCTTCGGCTTTCCTGTCATTCTCTGACTAAATATATCTGTGCTGTTTACTTATCCCCTAATTCTACTGACTATCAAAAATTCTTCGACTATCTTACTTCTACGATGGAACACATTCTATCCATTTCTCCTTTCTCTGAAATCTCCATTCTTGGAGATTTCAATGTTCACCACCACCTTTGGCTCTCCTCTCCTTTCACGGATCCACCTGGTGAACAAGCCTACATCTTTTCTATCCTTAATGACCTAGAGCAGCTTGTACAGCACCCTACCCGTATCCCTGACTGCCTTGGAGAGAGCTCCAACATACTTGACCTCTTCCTCACAACTAATCCTTCTGCTTACTCTGTTAATCTTTTCTCTCCGTTGGGCTCCTCCGATCACAACCTTATTACCTTAACCTGTCCTATCACTCCGGTACGGCCTGTGGACCCTCCAGTGAAACGTCGTCTGTGGCATTTTGGAGCCGCGGACTGGGAGGCCCTCAGGCAGTACTTCTTTGATTTTCCCTGGAATGATTATTGCTTCCATGGCCGTGAGACATCTGAGTGTGCCTTGCGCATTACGGAGGTTATTCTCTCGGGCATGGAAGCATACATTCCTTTCTCATATCCTTTGACTAATGCAAGAAAGCCTTGGTTTAATCACGCTTGTTCTAATGCTGTCCGCAACAAGGAGAGGGCCTACAAAGGTACCGGAGCCAACCCACCCCTGAATCACACCATCTTTACGTTTCTGCCCGGAATCGTGCTAAGTCTGTTCTTCGCTCTACTAAAAATAATTTCATCCATACTAAATGCTCTCAACTCTCCAACTCGAATTCTTCCCGCTCCTTCTGGCATCTTGCCAAAAATCTTTCTAACAACTTTACCTCATCATCCTTCCCTCCTCTTTTCTACTCTGATGGTTCTGTAGCTATTTCTTCTACTGATAAAGCAGATCTCTTCGCACAGACTTTCTCCTCCAATTCTACCTTAGACGATTCCGGTGCTGTTCCTCCATCACTTCCCCCCTCTGACTTCCTCATGGCTGACATTAAAATTTCTGCAGTTGATGTACTTTCTGCCATCACTGGCCTCAGTACTAACAAGGCATATGGGCCTGATGGGGTCCCTCCTGTTGTTCTCAAGAACTGTGCTTCTGTGCTTACACCCTGCCTAGGCAAACTCTTTCGCCTTTGTCTGTCAACTTGTACCTTTCCTTCTTGCTGGAAGTTTGCTCTCATTCAGCCAGTCCCAAAGAAGGGTGACCACTCCCAACCCTCCAACTATCGTCCAATTGCTTTAACGTCCTGTATTTCAAAAGTTTTCGAGTCAATTCTTAATAGAAAAATTTTAAGGCATCTTTCCTATCACAACCTTCTTTCCGATCGTCAGTATGGGTTCCGTCAGGGACGCTCCACTGGCGATCTTCTCACCTACCTTTCAGACTCCTGGTCATCCTCCTTTCGGGACTTTGGCGAAAGCTTTGCCATTGCACTTGACATCTCAAAGGCTTTCGATCGAGTCTGGCATAAATCTTTAATTTCCAAACTGCCCTCCTACGGTTTCTATCCTTCTATCTGTGCCTTCATCGCTAGCTTCCTTTCTGGTCGTTCTATAGCCGCTGTTGTAAACGGCCATCGTTCTTCTCCAAGATCTATCAACAGTGGTGTTCCTCAGGGCTCTGTCCTATCACCAACTCTCTTCCTTTTATTCATCAATGATCTTCTAAGCTGTACATCTAACCCTATCCACTCATACGCTGACGACTCCACCCTTCACCTTTCCATTCGGTTCCCGCAACGCCCATCTCAACAGTTACTTCAACAAGCAAGGGATGAGGCTGTGGCACACCTAATGTCTGATTTGGCTCGTATCTCTGACTGGGGTAAAAATAATATGGTTGTCTTTAATGCATCTAAGACTCAGTTCTTACACCTATCAACCCGACAAAATCTTCCACAGGTATACCCACTAATGTTTAATAATATTCAGCTTAATCCTGCATCATCCTTGAACATGCTTGGGGTTTCATTTACTCGGGACTTATCTTGGAAATATCATACTACATCTCTTGTAAAATCTGCTTCCAAGAGATTGGGTGTGCTAAGCCGACTCCGCACTTTCTTCAACCCTGCACAATTGTTGACTCTATACAGGGGTTTTATCCGCCCCTGTGTGGAGTACAACTCTCATGTGTGGGGAGGCTCCCCACATACAGCTCTTCTCAATAGGGTGGAGGCAAAGGCTTTTCGTCTCATTAACTCTCCTCCTCTTACTGACTCCCTTCAACCTCTGTCTCTTCGCCGCACTGTTGCATCTTTATCTCTTTTCTATCGCTACTTTAATGGTCACTGCTCCTCTGAACTGTCTGCTTGCATTCCTCCACCTCTACGACGGGCGCGTAGCACCCGTCTGGCAGCAAACTCTCATCCTTTTTCTGTCCAACTCTCTAATGCAAGAGTTAACCGTTACTCCCAGTTTTTCATTTATGCAACAGGTCAGCTCTGGAACTGTCTCCCTCTGTCTGTATTTCCTGCTGCCTATGATCTCCAGTCTTTCAAACGCAGTGTGTCCAGGCATCTCAAAATGATCGGATCTTGAATTTGGCTCTATATTGTATTTTGTTTTTCTCTTGGAGGGAACTTTACTGCAGGCTCATGGCCTTTGGTTCCTTCTTCCTCGCATTAAAAAAAAAAAAAAAAAAAAAAAAAAAAAAAAAAAACCATCCCTCCATCTCATCCTCGGCCTCCCCCTCCCTCCACTTCACTCACATACACTCTCTTCTTCAGTCTTTCACCCTCCATCCTCTCCACATGGCCAAACCACCTCAGTGTGTTCCTCATAACGCTTCCTATCACATCCACATCAACACCACAACGCTCCTTTATATCCTCATTCGTCAGCCTGTCTCTCCACGTGACTCCACAGGCTCCTCTTAAATAACTCATTTCCACTGCTCTCACTACTGACTTGTGTCCCTCCAACAATGTCCAAGCTTCACTTCCGTACGTTAGAGTTGGTATCACAATACTGTCATGTAGTAACTTTTTCACTTCCATGCTCACTTCCCTGTTCCTTATCACTGCTTTCAAAGAACCAGCAACCTTTCTTCCCTGCTGTACCCTTTCAAGCACTTCACCCTCCAAACCTCCATCCTTACTCATCACAGTACCCAAGTACTTAAACGTACTCACATTTTCCAATTCCTCACCATCCAACCTCGCTGTACATTCACTAACTTCACCTCTCTCAAAGACCATCACTTTACTCTTCCCTACATTCACCTTTAGATTCCGTTTCTTACACACTCTCTCAAACTCATCCACCAAGCCTTGCAGCTCCCCTTCGTCTTCACTCAACAACACAGTATCATCTGCAAACAACAGTACAGGGAGTTTCCAAACACTATCCTCTCTCACCAGGGCCACTCCAACATCCACTACCCTACCTTGTACCTCTTTTATTACCCCATCCATGTACAGATTGAACAACCATGGAGACATGACACATCCCTGTTTCAAACCAACTTTCAAAGAGAAAAATTCACTTGGTTCACCATCCACACGCACTGCAGCCTTCGCACCATCGTACATACTCTTCACAGCATTCAACAACTTCCCATCTACTCCATATATTCTTAACACTTTCCACAATCCTTGTCTATCCACCCTGTCATATGCTTTTTCCAAATCCATGAAAGCCACATACAACTTCTTTCCCTTCTCTAGAAACTTTTCCACTAAAGATCTAAGAATGAATATCTGATCTACACAACCTTTTCCCTTCCTAAAGCCTCCCTGTTCTTCTCCAACTAATTTCTCTGTTCTTTCTCTAACTCTGTCTGTATCCTACCATACACTTTTCCTATTATACTAAGAAGACAAATGCCCCTATGATTACCACACACTTCTTTTTCCTCTTTTCCTTTGTACAAGGGAATAATTATACCTGACTTCCAATCCTCCGGGACTCTACCTTCCTCCCAGGCCAATCTGCACATCTTCCACATCCATTCTACTACTATCTCTCCCCCATGCTTCAGCATTTCACCACACACTCCATCAATTCCTGGGGTTTTCCCCGATTTAACTTTCTTCATTGCTTCCACAACTTCTATCCTACTGATTTCTTCCTGTCCTCTCACCTCCCTCCTTCTCCCAGCCATTCCCCAGCCACTTATACTCGCATTACTTCCATCCTCTACGTTCAACAACTCCTTAACGTGTTCTCTCCATCTGCTCACTTTTTCTCCCTTCTCCACTAGTAATCTACCATTTTTATCTTTCACTCCCCTGCTAACTTCACTTCCACCCTGTCTTACTCTTTTCACCTCTCTCCAGAACATTTTCTTACAGTCCCTCCACTTTACACTCAAATTCCTTCCAAATTCCTCATCCACTCTCTTCTTACTCTCTCTTACTAATCTTTTCACCTCTCTCTTTCTTTCTACATATAACTCTCTCTTCCGCCTCTCAACTTCTTCCACGCCCCTATTTCTCATCCATTCATTGTATGCTTTCTTCTTTTGTGCCACAGCCTGTTTCACCTCTTCAATCCACCACGCTGTTCCTTGCACCCCCCTCCGTCTTCTCTTCCTTCCACACACCACATCACATGCTGCACATATTTCTTCTGTAAATATCTTACACACACCTTCCACGTCCCCCATCTGCTCCAATTCATATTTGCCCAATCATTCCTCCACTTCTCTCTTATACTCTGCCTTTTCTCATCCTCTTGTAACCTTTCCACTCTCCTTGCAACTACTCCTTCCTCTCGTCTTTCCCTTCTTCTATTCCTCCATCTTACTTGCATTCTAATTCTGGCCACCACCAAGTAGTGGTCAAAAAGTCCACTCCCCCAACCTCTATACACTCTTGCATCCTTTACACATCTTCGCATCCTTTCATCCACACACACATAATCAATCATTGCCTTCCTTTCATTCAGTTCACCACCCACCCTTCTCATCACTCGCCATGTATACCTGTGGATCATTTTATGCCTGAAGAGGGTATTGGCTATCACCAACCCCCTCCCAGCACAAATGTCCACTAACGCAATCCCATTCTCATCTATCTCAGCAGGCACACCCCACTCACCAACTATTCCATCCACCTTCACATTCCCAACTTTACCATTCATATCACCAATCAAAAACACTCTCTCATTCCTTCCAAACTTTTTCATGCACACTTCTACATTTGTCCAGAACTCTTCTCTCACTCTTCTAGCATGATCTTGCGTTGGTGCATACACACACACAATCGCCCACATTTGTATTCCAACTTTCAACTTTACCCACACAATCCTTGACCCAACTTGATCCATACTGTCTTATGCTCCTCTTCCATCTTTTACTCACAACTATACATACTCCTTCCTTTGCCCTCTCATTCTCACCTACTCCTGCACACATACCCCATTCATACTCCCATTCTCTCACAATTTCTCCTCTCCATTTTGTTTCAGTTATTCCACATACATCCACTTTCACACCCTCAAACACCTGGACAATCTCTCTCTCTTTCACCTCATCATTCGCTCCCCTTACATTCCAAGTTCCAATTACCATGTCCTTTGTCCGGTCCTTGGTCGTCATTGTTTGGTCAGTCCTTGTCAGAGGCTTATTGTTTGTTTTTTTAGTTTGTTGTTTTCCGGGGAGGGGCCACCAACCCTTTTAGTTGCCTTTTACGACAAGCAGGGATACTGGGGGAGTATTCTTGAAAACCTCCCCTACCCCCAGGGGGTAAAGTATCTCTAAAGTACAGTACACGCTTATCAGTTTGCTTTCATCAGACAAAACTGGGTCACATTCACAAAACAAAACACTGTCATGACTGCTTGAAACCTGATAGATTTTATGAGTCATAACTCTGAGTCAGGAATTAGTCTCCTTGGTTGCTAGTCAAATCAACCCTCCAATCTCACTGCACTTGGCCATGAACTTAAAAAAAAAAAAAAAAAAAAAAAAAAAAAAAAAAAAAAAGGTAGCAAATCTTTTTTCACATGAGAACAAATGAGTACAGTTTACAGGAATGTGTTTTTGGGGATAATTTAACAAAATTTGGTCAAATCACCTGAAAACACACTTTTGAATAAGTTGACTGAAATGTCTGGTGTTTTTTTAGGGCTCAACAAAGAATTTTTTGATAATCACATATAAGCATGGCTCTGGGGACCCATTTAGGTGGATTTTCATTACCTGCAAACTTTGGTTATTCCTAGGTGTCTGTTCTTTGAAACCTGTGAAAAAAAGGGGACAACCATACTGGTATTTGATTCACAACTGCTCGGAGCTAAAAAAAATATTTGTACATTTGAGTTGAAATTCAAACATACACACACACACACACACACACACACAAAGTTGCTCCCTTTGGAGCAGAAGAGTACACAGCTAGATTACCATACAGTAGTTCAGAACACACAACGATGAGAGACCAACCAACCACCTCTGGTAGCATTTTCATGACTGAAATACTTGCAACTCTGGCCACTTCTGAGACTCGAACTGTACCATGTAGGTCACTACATATTTCAACTTGAGTGCTCTACCACTGGACCACCAGACATCTACCTAAAAATAAAAATGAATGAATGAATAAAATAATCTATCTATCTATCTATAGCCCGATGCCCTAATCCTGCAAAGGGTGGCCGCAGACAAAACGCCTCCAAGTTGCTCTGTCACCCACCATTTGACTACCCTCCCCCCAACTCACCCCCCCCTCCCTCAGATACCTCTCAACTCCATCCCTCCACCTCATCCTCGGTCTACCTCTCCCTCCCTCCACCTCACCTACATACACCCTCTTAGTCAGTCTTTCATTCTCTATTCTCTTCACATGTCCAAACCACCTCAGTGTATTTCTCCTAATCTTCTCAACCACATCCACATCCACCCCACAGCGTTCCTTCACTTCTTCATTCGTCAACCTGTCCCTCCACGTCACTCCACATGCTCCTCGCAAGTAACTCATTTCCACTGCTCTCACTCTTGACTTGTTCCCCTCTTGCAAGGTCCATGCCTCGCTTCCATACGTCAGGGTAGGGATCACAATACTATCATGCAGTGACTTCTTAACTTCCATACTCACCTCCCTATTTCTCATCACTGCTTTCAGTGTACCAACAACCTTCCTTCCCTGCTGTACCCTTTCACGCACTTCATCCCCCAAAGTTCCATCCTTACTCATCACACTACCCAAGTACTTGAATGCACTCACATTCTCCATATCCTCACCATCCAACCTCACTGCACACTCTGTGACTTCTTTCCTCTCAAACACCATAACTTTACTTTTGTTTACATTAACTTTCAGATTCCTCCTCCTACACACTGTCCCAAATTCATTCACCAAACCTTGCAACTCCCATTCATCTCCACTCAACAGTACTGTATCATCAGCAAACAGCAACACCGGAAGCTTCCAAATCTCACCCTCATTCATTAGAGCCACCCCCACATCCACTGCCCTACCCTGCACCTCCTTTACAACCCCATCCATGTATATATTAAACAGCCATGGAGACATCACACAACCCTGTTTCAGTCCCACATTGAGATCAAAGAACTCACTCAGCTCACCATCCCCTCGCACCATAACCCTAGCTCCCTCGTACATACTCTTCACAGCACTCAACAATTTTCCCTCCACTCCATATATTCTTAATATCTTCCACATACCTTGCCTATCTATTCTGTCATAAGCTTTCTCCAAGTCCATGAAGGCAGCATACACCTTCCTTCCCTTCTCTAGATACTTCTCCACTAAACATCTTAGAACAAATATCTGATCTACACACCCTTTTCCCTTCCTAAATCCCCCTTGTTCTCCAACTAGCTCCTCTGTCATATGCCTAACCCTATCAATGAGTATTCTACCATATATTTTACCAGTCACACTAAGTAGGCAAATACCCCTATGGTTACCACATACTTCTCTCTCTCCTTTTCCTTTGTATAAAGGAACAATTATACCTAATTTCCAGTCCTCTGGAACCCTTCCCTCTTCCCAAGCCAATCTACATAACTTCCATATCCACTCCACAACAATCTCACCCCCATACCTAAGCATTTCACCACACACTCCATCAATTCCTGGGGCCTTTCCCAACTTAATATTCTTCATCGCTTCCACTACTTCCGCCCTACTGATCTCTTCCTCCCTCCCTTCTCTCATTTCTTCTCCCAGCCATTCCCCAACCACTTCTACTCGCACTGCTCTCACTCTCCACATTCAACAAATCCTCAAAGTGCTCCTTCCATCTCCTCAGTTTCTCTCTCTTCTCCACCAACAATCTATTATTCCTATCTTTCACTCCCCTACTATTTCCCCTTTCACACTGCCTTACTTTCTTTACCTCCTTCCAAAACAATTTCTTACTCTCCCTCCATTTCACACTCAGATTCCTCCCAAACTCCTCATCCACTTTCTTTTTACTCTCCTTCACCAGTCTCTTAACCTCCCTTCTCCTGCTCACATATACCTCTCTCTTCTCTCTCTCATCTTCTCCCCTACCTCTACTCGCTAACCATTCACTATATGCCTTCTTCTTTTGTTCCACAGCTCGTTTCACCTCATCATTCCACCAAGCTGTCCCTTGCACACCCTTGCGTCTCCTCCTCACTCCACAAACCGCCTCACACGCTGCGCCTATCTCTTCCGTGAATATCTTACATACGTCTTCCACCCCTTCCATCTATAACTAATGCAAATAAGCAAGGAAGCAACTAATGAAAAATTGTGACTAGCTTGGTGTTACAGGAAATTTCTTCTGCACTGCATACAAGGTAGCATTTATCTTACTCCAACACGACACTGATATGATGTCCACAACAGAAATAACTGCAAAACAAAAGGCAGCTTACAAATAATGTGATATCTAGTCTGAATTCTAAGTGGCATGGTAATTCCCATGCACCTCTCCTCAGTTTTAATTATTTAGCATATTACAGCTCAGCATTTTGTTGAACATAATTTATATCACTTTAATATCGACAAGGTTTGCATCAGTAACATTCAAGAGGATACCAAGGTGTGTGCAGAACAGACTGCTCTGGAAAAGATGCTGCAAAATTTCCTGAAACACTTGCAATACAACCCACTGGCCTAACTCACCAAACCTAGGGATTTTTTTTTTTTTTTGTTATCACTATATCTGCCTATTTAATTAAGCCCCCCTCCCCCTTTCTTCTAGAAGGGTCAGATGTAGTTCTTGATAAATGCCTTCAGTACAAGACACCTTAACGCAGTTGAAGAAAATTGTCAGGAAGAAAATGGAAATCAGGCTCATGTTAAATAATTTTTTGTGCTACTCTTTGATAAATAAAGCCTAACAATACAAAAAAATTATTGTAGACATACTATTACTTAAAACTTATGGTATCGTAAATATGATCGAGTGATGCAGTGACTCGAGCCTGGGTTCTCAAGGAAAATAATTAAAGTACAGCATACCTCGATATGCGGCAGTGCTGTGTACCACTAGGAGTGTTCAGACAGCGAGCTGCCGGATATCATAACAATTTTCCCCATAAGATAGTGAAGAAACGCCAGAGATGCGTTCCAGACCCAAATCTAAACTCTCATATCCCAGACTCAATCAACAGAGATTGACATAGAAACACCATGGGTAATGTTGTCATCCTCATAAACAAGGAAGGTAAGGTGGTAGGAAGTGCAGTGCTGAGATGCATTCAGGACAACAGACACAGAGACTGGACAAGCACAGGGACACGGGCCAGGAATGCAGCGTCTTTAGTGGGGGTGGGGGAGGGCAGGGGGACAGGAAGGGAGACATGTCTGACAGGGCTGAGCAAGGCATGGGATGGAGGGAGAACGAGGAGACCCGCGTGCAACACCACATCTGCGTTCAGATGCACACATTTCAAACCTAGAGAGCGGCAGAGTGTTTGGACTGACAAATCGACAGCCGTTCGGATGTTGGGAATGTTCCCCAATTTCTTCTGTTCAGAGTAGTGAGTGTTCGGTTATCAGGGAATGCCTAGACTTGATACAACTCAGGTGATAAACATTTGATTTTCAAGTAATCCTTAAACCGCGAGGTTGTTTTTACCTGACTTGCATGTCTCGCGGGCATATCCGACCGACTCTCTCAAAATATTTGGCAAAAATCAGTTATTAGTCCTAGAATATTAAAATTACATATGCATATAGCACATACCTTCAGCTTTCTCCTGGGATGTTTGTTGAGCCTTCGTCGAGTACCGTAAGACTTGCGGAGACCTCTGAAGTTGGGTAATGGAGTCTCCAATTTACACTTCCCGACAACCCGTAATATGATTACCACAGCCTGATATTATTACTAGAAACACTATTCTATGATTCTCAAAGAGTTTGGAATCCATACTTAAAAAAAAAAAAAAAAAAAAAAAAAAACTGCGAAAGCAATGTAAATTACGAGCGCGTACGACCTTCCCACTTGACATCGTTTGCCGCTGGTGTTCTGTCATTTATTATTCATAAAAACACTCACAGTTTATATTTCTATTACTATATAACACTTACATATGTCTGCAGTCTTTATCCATAAGGTTCCTTCAGTAATAGTAGTTTATTGTCACTGTAGGCATTCAATTTCTCTTTCAGTAAAATACGTAGCATTCACTTTCTCGTCCTGTATACTAGCATTGAGAGTGAATCTGTCACTTTCATAACTCATAGTATTCATACATGCTAGAGCGAAACTTTCACTTTCATTACTCCTAGTATATATACTCGTATTCTTATATTACTACTCATCTACATTTCTATTTTATTTATATTTCTATTTTATTTACACTGTGTTATGCAGTCACTTGCAGTAACTTATAAAACTATTTTCCACTGTTCACTTATATTTACATTCATTGCTTTCACTTGCTGTTTACACATTATTTACATATTATTTACATTTCCACTTGCACTGTTTTACTCACCAGATAGATCGTAGCCACTGTCTATCATTTTCATTGACAAATTAGTCAGTTCACGTTCCACAGCTGTCACCTACTCCTTTACCTCTTTCCACACGAGGTTTAGTAGGGGGTAGAGGTCACAGGGCCCTTTGCATGGGGCTAAAAAGCGACGGAATTGGGCAGGCGCGAATCCGATGTGCTTTCACCTTGAAAGAAGACAATAAACTGAATACAGTGTGGTGGCCTGCCCAGGGGAAATGCAATGCTGCCAATGTCAGCGGGGCGAAAGCTGCTAATATATACGTTATGAAATGATTGGCAGGAAATCTAGACAATACATAATAAATTAGGTAGTTCCACCTCAGGTGAATGTAAATATCACTTAGGCTTCTCCCTTCCTTTCTTATATATATTTTTATTACGAGAATAGATTATACGGCATATTTCAAGGGGAAATAAACAGCGAAAATAAGCGAACGAGTGCACGTGTGGTGTTGTCGGGTGATAATTAGCCAATTCCAGGTGTATGGCACTATCACTTACCTTATTTCTTTCTTGTATATATTATTTAGTATAAGAATAGGGCAAAGGGCTTATTTCAATGGATGAAATCAGTGGAAAATTCCAGGGAAGATTTACTTAGCGCAGCACGGCCAGGCAGACGAGAGGAGAGAGTAATGGAGGGGAGTCAAGAACTGGGAGAAATGGCTAAATTGTCAACAATGGATGGGGGTACAGATGAGATTAGGAGTGCTGACTAGTGTTGGACATTGGCAGTACTGATAGATGATACATGCCACCACTTGAAAGCCCAGGCGAATTCAAAATAACACACAATCACAAAAGTGATGCCCCGCAGTATGATCCCTTGCTCCCAAGCGTCACGAAAGTGACGCCCCTCGGTTAAGGGGTTAAAAAATATATATATATATTGAAGAACAAATGGTAACACAGAAATCCACCTGAACACCCCCGACAACGTGTTTACTGGTGATCCCGCTGACTGGACATGACGTCAGCACACCAAAACAAACTCGAATGCATATAATTTTAGATCGTAAATAGTAGTGGAAGCCAAACTGGAAGTGCTGAAGTCTAACTGGGGTGCTTTGTCCCCCACAGCCAACAATAATTATAGCCTACCTAACAGTATGCAAACTAAAATGTGCATTAACCCATGCCGTCCCGGCGACGTGAATTAACACGGCAACATTGCAAGGTCCCTAATTTGCACAATTTTCAATTTTCGCGAGTGATTTTTGGTATGTATACACGGGACACCTTCCTCTACAAGATGCCAAGCAGGAACAATGCCTTACACCGCATAATCTCCCCCCCCCCCTGCATGCCATTGTCTCGGCAATTCACCTGTTACCAGTGACCTGGCCAATAAAGACATTCAGGGCCAGAGTGATTCCCCAATCGATGACAATGTGGAGGACAAAGTTTACACAGCATTAGAGGAAGAAACAGTCAGAAATGATGATCAGGTAATGTGGGAAAAAAAAGGTCATGAATGGTGATGAGTTAGTGAGTGAAACAATGCTTATAATGCCTTTATCACTGTTTGAAAACCAATATACTCTTGTACTACATATAAATTCATACCAAGTAAATAAATAAATACTGTTTATGAGTGGATAAAATAGTTACCCTCCCATAGAACTCGTTTTCTTTGGTGCCAGCCTGTTAGAAAACCCAGTCAGGTAAGGAAGTACTTGTACCTAAATCGCGTATTTTAAACCTCAGGTGAGCAATTTCTCTATGAATTTTCGATGTTTCTCACCAAAAGCAGATGTTTGAGCCAAAAAAAAAAAAAAGGTCCAAAAACGTCAGGATGGGGCAGGTTAAGGAGAACTTGCACCAAAACAATACTGTGCGTTAAAAACATTAGTTAATCATGGCGTAATCATCACACGATCATGTGATGGTGAAGGGAGGTGCAATCAGGGCTGGGGCCAATTCATTTTTGTCAATTCAATTCAATTCCAATTCAGAATAAAATTTGAACTCCAATTCAGTTCAATTCATTATGGCTGAAACATCATTCAATTAAAATGTTTTCAATTCAAAATCAATTTTAATCTACCTAGCACCATTAATCTAATGGAAAGAAATAGGAATGAGGTTTCAAATATATTTTCATTTATTATAAAAAATGATGAATACGGTAATGAATTTGCAAATTACAGAATAAAATATTGTTTTACCATTTCAGTCATCTATCTATCTAATGCCAGACGCCACAATCCCGTAAGGGGTGGCCACTGACTTTGAGTTGTTTGTTTTACAGAGAGGGGCACTAACCCTACACCAACCCACCTGTTGACACATAGGGAACACGTATGGTTTGGTTATACGGTTACCACCCAGCGTTTTATATACATATATATATATATATACAGTAACCCCTCCAATATCCGGATCAATAGAGCCATCGGTAGGTTCGGATATTGGTTTCGTCCGGATATTGGGCCCCAGCTTATGGAATTGTACTTACGGACCCTAACACAGAGAAACACCTATACAACTCCCTCCGGACATGCATAGCACCTATTTAACACCCAAATCACACCAATAAGGCACATAAACGACTGAAATAAATGCAATAGAAACATAAAATGTGGGTTTAGAAGTATGTTCATACATTAATAAACATTCTGGTACTTATGGACTCTAACTGAACCTAACCTAACCGAACCTAACCGAACTCTGAAAAACACATTCCTACTGCACATGCATGAGGTAAGTTTAGTATGGAAAGAAGTACAGTATGACACTTTCTGGTAAGTATAGTATGGGAAAAAATACAATATGAAACATTCTGGTAAATATAGTATGGGAAATAGTACAACATGAAACATTTTGGCTACTTACAGCAAGTCCCTGGCCACCTTGATGAATAACCGCCTCCTCTCGGACTCTGACAGTAAGAACGATTTCCTGAAGCACTTGCACTACACTCTTCCTGAAGTCTTGCACTGAACTTAGTCAATAACACACAGAAGTCCGTTCTTTTCACAGTGTTCACTTTAGTCCAAATAATGTTCCATTAAATTTAAGTGTTGCACATTAACTTTTCCCAATTTTTTTTAAGTTTCCAAAGCCCAAACAAAGAAGGTTAGTTACGTTAAATTTCTTTTCTACTTAGTCTTTTCTCCCAACTTGAAAACCTTTAACACAACACACCGTTTTTTTCACTGCACAACACTCAAAATTCCCGTGTGGTCTAGTGGAGAAGTTCTTGCTGTTTATTCACTGTCAGAGCCCGAGAGTATCACTGGCAGGCGTCCAAGGGGTGCATCGGTGGGTAGTGGTGATGGCGTACCGACTACAGAAGACTCTGAAGACAGCCGCAAACTCACGTCGAGCGGTGACTCCACTGTAGCTGATGTGCTGGGCTGTGGCTCGGAGCATGAGGGCCTGTCTTGGGGAGGCAACGGAGTGGAACCAGGGCTTGGCACAGCGGGGGTCACGGGCCTGAAAAAACTGTCAATTGTTGACTGACGCAAGGACCGACGATTCTGGCGACTGATGATGCGCTGCCAGAAAGCACGCACTTCCTCCACGAGTCCCAAGGGCCCCATCTCCCTGTCGCAGTCCGGGTGTTCCGGGTAGTCTAGGACGAACTCTAGATGTTCCCGGAGTAAGCTCAGCTTGGGGATGGCTGGAGTAGTGTCCTGCTGGGCGGAGTCTGCATCATCATCGCCTTCGTCGTCGGAATCTTCAAGTTCGTGACTGACACCAGCAACCGAAGACGCGATCTCGATATCAGACAACGTCTGATACCCAGGATCGCCCTCGTCGTCGTCCAACCACTCACGAACATCGTCCACATCAACATCGTCGCCGTGCGTACGTAGCCGTGCATGGAAGTCATCCACGTCAAACCCTAGGAAATCGTACTCCACATCTGTTCCGAGAAGCAGACGAGACCAACCATTTTCAAGAGTTTTCACAGGGACTTCCTTCCATGTACTAGCCCAGTTGTACAGCGCAGACTTGATGTTGTAGCGGCGAAGGTTTTCCAAAGTCCGCTTGCCTCGAGTGTCACGTCCTTCCCTGCGCTCGTCCTCGTCCTCGAGAACCACCATCACCTCGTCCAGGAACTTCCGACAGTACAGGCGCTTTGTTGCCACGATCACTCCTTGGTCCATTGGTTGAATGAGAGCAGTCGTATTAGGTGGCAGAAACATGCACCTAATACGGCCATTCTCAGCAACCAAGTCCTTGTCGCACGGGTGGGCAGGTGCATTGTCGAGGAGAAGGAGAGCCTTTACCTGGTCACGAGGAATTCCCAGTGTCTTCGTCTGGTAATGTATGACCTCCTTGACGAAGTGATGGTGAAACCAGTCTTTGAAAATCACAGCTGTGAACCATGCTTTCAAAGAATGGTACCATACGACAGGAAGGACATCCATCACCCCACGAAGGCACCGAGGCTGCTTTGCACGGCCAACAATAACGGGCTTAAGCCGGTGCATGCCGTTAGCATTGGCACAACACAAAGCAGATATCCGTTCCTTAGAAAGCTTGCGGCCAGGTACACGCTTCTCCGTCTCATCGGCGAGAGTGTTCGTTGGCACCGAGCGATAGAATAGGCCAGTTTCGTCAGCGTTATAGACTTGACCGAGAGTGAGGCCCTCCCTGTCGATCAAGCCTTTCACCTTGTGCCGAAACTCGTCCACTCCATCCTCGTTAGCGTCCAATGCTTCGCCATGTGCTTTACGGTTAGTAAGGCCATGTCGCAACTTGAACGCGAAGAGCCAACCCTCGGATGCCTTGAAGTCTAGGGCGTCGTGAAGCCTTGCAAACTTCTCAGCAGCAGCCTTCAGCTCCGTTCCACGTACCATCACACCAGCTGCACGTTGCTGTCGATACCAAATCAACGTGGAGCGGTCGATCTCTGCATACTTGGGGGTAAACATAACCTTCCTCTCCACGTTGCGTTTGCTTCTCGACGAGAAGTCAGCCGTGTACTGCATGAGCTTGTCTCGGGAACGCTTGATATCGAACAAAGTCGACCGGGCCAGGTTGAACTCGCGGAGAATGCGAGAGGAAGACCAACCCGCATCAACCTTCTCCAATATCTCCCGTTTCTTCTCCAGAGTCAACACCACTCTCTTCCTTTTCTAAGGAGGCGGGGCCATCATCACACACACTAAGAGTAGGGCAGAGAGCAGCAGGAGGCCTTGCAGCAAGTACGGCACCACCACAAAAGCGAGCACGTGGGCAGCCATGGCGAACAGCGCAGGTCTTGTCGCGGTGAGAGACAGGCGGGAAGTGGGGAGGATGCAGCGGCGCTCTATCGGACGTCGGAGGAATGACGAACCAAAACAATGCTCTCACGCGGCGCGCGCGGCAAGTTCAAATTACGGACGGCAAAAAATCGATTTTTTTTTTCCAATTTTTTTGGATTTTCGGACCATTTTGGGAATGTTTGATCCCAGGACGATAAGGTTCGGTTAGTGGGGATGTTCGGTTATTGGGCGTCCGGATATTAGAGTGATTACTGTATATATATATATATATATATATATATATATATATATATACATACATATATATCCTATTCACCCTATTGCACCAAGCATATTAGGACATTCAGCATTATATTTGAAGTAAAACGAAAGCACCATCCCCATTAAAGCAGGATTACATATACTAAAATATCTGTCTTGTAGCTACCGATTCCTTCTTCTTTGAGACTAGTTATCTATCCCATCTTGCTTGGAGACATCTCATGCACTCACAGACGGAGATGCTTGTAATGCCTCTGCCTCATGAAGTGAGAGGGACATAGCCAAGGCCAACTGCAACTGCTCCTCTTCCTTCTTCCTTATCCAATCTCGCTTCTTCCTCCTCCTCCTCCTCCTGCCACCACAAACTGCTGTTGACAGTATCATCCCCTTTCTTACAGTCAGCTGCACCTTTCCTAAAACTGAGCTCAGCCGTACTGGCACAGCAAATATTATCATCCTCACAACATTCATCTTCACTCTCTGTGCAGTTCTTCTTCTTACTGTCCTCTGAATATCCACAGCAGACATCATCATCATCATCTGTAGAACAATCTTTATCTCTGAAACAATTATCATCTTTAAAACAATCATCATCATCACTGTCCTCCTTGCAGCTATCTTCACCACTTTTCTTGTGGTGATCTCCAAAACACCCCAGGCTCGTCAGGGTCTGACTGGCTCTCTCTTGGTTTTCCTCCTTCTCAGTTTTCTTCCTCCACTCTTCCTTTTGCTTCTCCAAGGCTTCTCTCTCCTTCTTTAACTCCTCTCTTTCCTTTTCCAACTTCTCCTTTTCTCTATCCCTCCACCTCCCATGCTCTTCCACTGGGTTGCTTCTACACTGCACTTGTTCCTCCACTCGAGGAGCAGATGCAAAGTGGGGTTCACGAGCCAGCTGGTACTCTTGCATACTACAATGAAGTGCCTGTTTGAATTCCTCTTCAGCTATTGCAGCTTGTTGTGCCAGTCATCAATATATTTTTATATTTTTCTCAATTTCAATTCACAGTTTTTTAAATCAATTCCAATTCAATTCATAATTAACCCCAGCCCCGGGTGCAATCAAGCAAATATTTATATACATCAAACAGGAGACATCCATGAAAATATGATACAGGTTAGTATAATAGCGCTCGGTGATTAAATCAAATCACACCGTATTCCATAAAATATGTGTGCAGTATGTGTACAATAATGGAACCTATTTGTAAACATTTTTTTAAAAGCCCACTATTTACAATAATCTATCATAAACAAAGCTGAAGTTTAGCAACTCCACTAGAATGCTCTGTAGGAAGAAAAATATCGGAAAATAGAGACAGAAAACACTAGCTGCATAAAAAAAATATATATATAAAAAAAATAAAAAGAACAATATCAACACTAAACAATACAGTAAAAGTCCTCTCATTCGGCATCTAGTCTTACGGTATTTCCGGTCTTTCAGCAGTTTTCATAAATAGTCCCATTACAATAATTCTCTGTTCTTCCGGCACATATGCTGAACCGATCAGCCAATTCGGCGCTAGATCTTGCGTTTTTCATAATCATGCCAATAAACATTAGATTTTCTTCTATATCTAACACATTTTGAAGTCCAATTTAGCACGAACGTTTGAACAGTTCACCTATAGCTTAGCGCATTTTAAAGTTGAGCTTGGCGCTTTTGAAGATTTCTGCTTGCCATCCCTGCATGCATCGTCAGCCATCATGACTCCTGAGTGTCTGGCTTTGTAAGAAGGACCTTTCAAAAACTTGAAAACTTTGTGGAGCTACTTTATGGTTATCTCCTCGTTCTCGTGTTGCACTATAGCCTCTACTAGTGTAAAGCCCGCTGGTGTTGTGAAAAAAAGCACCCATAAGGTGCTATCACCAAGAAAATTGAATAATTGGAAAAACTGGAGGCAAGTGTTCCTTGGAAGAAGATAATGGAAGATTTTGGTGTGAGCTCTTCCACTATATACGACCTTCAGAAACAGAAGGCCGATTTAGCGCTTAGGGTTGACCAATAATATTTGCTAAAAGCTGTGATTGCATTGGGGTGACCAACCATGATTGCCAGAAACTTTTTGGCAGGTTTTCCCAGTCATCTGGCACTTTCTGCTCTTTCAGCACCTGCTTGGTTCCTAAGATGCCAAATGAGACGACTTTTACTGTAGTTGCACTGGAAAAAAGACTATGTGAAATCAAAGCAAACATCAATAGCAAACAAAACAGCAGTTGCATTATGAAACAATCCTTCTAGTTATGTCCCTCAACTACAATGCTGCCTCTTGTTGCCCCAAATGTTTACCAAAGATGACATCACTTGTCAATCTAAAACTGGACAAAATGCAGGTGCTTCCACTGACAAATGATGAAAATTTTATGCCAGATTACATTTTCATAATTGTGTAATTCACTTGTGACATCCAAATTCCATGAATTAATTTATGATACATTGAGTAATGAGGTTTGTTTTTTTAACATTGGCATCCTACCAGAGGCTACCAGTAGATTCAAAACTACAGAACCCATCCATGCATCCCAATGTCATTCTGAGTAATTAAAATGTCAGAGTAACCCTTTTGTCTTTAATGGATGTGGTGCAAATTGCACCCACCGTTACCATTCGACGCAGGCTGCGGAAATGCACATATCACCCACTCGTTACCATTCGATACTGGTTGGGTTAACCAAGTGGCCCCTGTTTTTTGGGGTTATAATGATTTTGCATCCATTTCTGAGCAAGAACAAAGCACTACTTGCATCCCTGTGTATCCCACTGCTGCGCTCAACCCATGCCACACCCAGCATCGCCCCACTGCCCCAGTCAGTGTGCTACAAGCCTTGCCCGAGCATAAGATAATTCCTTTCGTGTTCCGTAACATCGGCCCTAAGTGACCTACAGTATTTCTTTTTACACCAAATAAATTCCCTCTACCGTTTTTCTCAATGACATTTACCATTAAAATTATATTTCTGTGAGAAAAACTTAAATAAAAAAAAAAATAGGGCTTTAGTTACATTCAGCTGATCTTTTTTACAACACCATAAGCAAGTACAGTATATTTATTCATGATTATGATGAAAATACAATTACTGACGCACAAATAAGGGTGTGAGGATAAATTGTTTACGAACTACTGAGTGCGTGAGAATAGTGCGGTAACAGGAGGTCTCTCAGTGTGTGGTCTTGGGTGCTGTGGCCTGGGTCCCGAGTACTCGCACGCAATAGGACGCAGCCTGCGTCGAATGGTAACATAAGGGTTAAATTAAGTGAAGTTAGGCCACACCGCCAGGTTAGCAAGGATCCAACTACTGATGGCATCGTTCTTGGAGTTTAACTGACCTGGAAGCCCACAGGTGGAGAGCCACCTGCCACAGTCTGTGTACAATCGAAAAATCTGTAAAACTAACAGCTTCAAAAGTACATGTTTCTGCAACTTTTTAAAGCTATCACTGTTATAAGCTTACTGTAATTTGAGAGGGGGAAAAAATGTATAAATCAGGCTTTATGGATGGCATCTACAACATTTTCAACCAAACACCATTCCCGGCATATAGCCACGCTTTACAGGACTTTAAGTGGCACAAGACCTTAACAATTCAGTCCATATTCCTCCAGTTTGTTTTCCGTATTTTTCTTACTATTTTCAGGATGATAAACTACCTTTTCCTGCTGAAAAATTTCCCACATTACAGTATTAAGTTCCTTAAGCCATACCTGCGATTTTTTCCGGCGTATAGGAAGAACCTTTATGTTCTCTAATGGTGAATTTTGTTTCCCAATTTCCCGACTGGAGGTTAAGTTTGGCTAAATTATTACACACAGTTATGCTAGGTTTGGTTAGGTTTAGTTAAACACTTATGTTAGGGCAGTCCCTTCCACCATTACGCTGGTGAAAACAAACAAAAGTTGTCACAGCAGATGAAAATGAGGACACAGATTTAACAAAAAAAAGTTTACTTACCAACCCAGAAATAATCAGAAAAATATAACAGACTACAGTATCAAGAAGTATGACTTGGTAAGTATGAAGTATGCTTTGGTTCTACTACTGGTTCAGCCAAAAACAGAAATACAAGATTTTGATGTTTTTTCGGTATTTTATAACAATTAAGACATTATCCTTCCATGGCATTTTCGTCGCAAATTATTTCCAATATTTAGTAAAATTAAAATAATTTGCAATGAAAATGCCTTAACAGAATATTGTCTTAGAACTGTCTACCATACAGTAAAAACAGATCAACATCTAATAATTCTTTTAGCTGAAACGTTAATTTTACTGGTGCTTCTACTGCTTAAAGCAAAGCATGTGTGTACCTCCCCCCCCCCAAAAAAAAAAAAGTTCCATGGTTTTTACAACCCTAAAAACCTTTGGCTGTATATGGCTTTGGTGAAAATATCAGAGTAAGGCTACCTTTTCATCAGCTGCCTTAAGGTTGTAAGGTTCTGTTAGCCTACCGTAAGCTAAACCTGTCAACGACATAAATCAGTATCAAAATGACGAATCACAACAAAAGCTACCACACATACCAACATCTCATCTAAAATTACTTATGTGGAATCGCAAAGCGACGGGATAAGTGGAACAAAGTGACCGTCTAACTATTGCTTACCGGTAGGCTACCTGGTTGTAGGGATCTTCACCACCAATTACTTAACTTCTGCATCATGACAGGGCACCTCTTCCGATTGCTCTCCACTCTTGCACATCTGAAAACGTTTGACAGTTTTAGGGGTGCTTTACTTACCGATGACATCAATTATTTTACCTTAAACCATCGCATATTCGACTTTACTCACCTACCACGTCTCCAAAGATGGCTGCCACTCCGAGTCCGCCGGGCTGAGCTGCGCAGCATGTGCATCCGGGAAAATTTTGTCATTGAAAATCACAGATATACAACAATCGCCTTCCAGAATAATGAATCTAAAAATATGGAACACAAACAGAAAGCAGAAGAAAAAGTCAATTGGTTATCTCTTCATAATTTTATTCTCACATTTATGAATGACAGAAAACGTATCACAGGGTACTTTTCCAAATTTAGCCACTCTGACATCTTGACATACCTGTCCGTCAGTCTGTAGCCAGATAATATTTCTCAAAGAAGTGACCACAAACGAGTCGTCTCCATGTCACCTTGTCCTCTCCCATCAGGCTGCCCTCTCTCCAACGTACTGTCTCAGCCTACATATATTTTGTACTCTCTCTGTTAACCTAGATAAAATTTAAAATCTTTTAAGTAACGCCTCTGCACTCTCCTTTCTTTGTCTTTCCTGTTAATATAAACAATTAAATCCGCTTGAATAAATCGAAGCTATTTTATGCAGTTGATCCTTATGTTTGCTTGTGTATCCAGACCGTAAATATTAATGCATAAAACAATAACGAGAGAGAGAGAGAGAGAGGGAGGGAGAGTTACGAACCCATGATATAAAAATGCACTCGGGTAAAAATTCGCTTCTGGTGATGCTCATAAAATTCAATCACACAAAAAAAACACGACACCGAACAGAAAAATTAACTCCGTCACTCATTTTTTTTTTTTTTTTTTTAATCTTGCTATCTCCAAACGATTTTTTTTTCGAGAGGGACGCCTTCATGTGGTGGCACTGATATAACCCGGTCACCCAACTGCCCGGTTACACAAACGTCCCTGGCCCAAAGCAGGAGGATTGAGGACTGCATGAGAGGGTCGCCATAAGCCTGTAGTCCACGGGGTTCACGTTTCAGATGAACTGGGGCTACTACTACTACAAGAACTACTACTACTAAATAATAATAATAATAATACCACCACCACCACCACCACTACTGCTACTACCACCACCACCACTACTACTACTACCACCACCACCACTACTACTACTACTATATTACGGCTACTGCCCCTTCAGTACGAGGTCTCTCAATTAAAAGCCTGACAAGAGCAAAAATTAACAAAAAATAATCATACTGAAGAGATAAATAGTGCCTTGCCGTGTGAACCAAAACGCCCGGATCATTAACCTGGTTCGATCCTTCTTCCTTCGCACTTTTTCCTGCCAACCCTCCATCACAAAGATTAATAGACACGCCAGGCCCAAAGACACAATGGGTGAAGCCGTGTGAGCTGATTAAACAGTGACTGCAGTGTACTCTCTCTCTCTCTCTCTCTCTCTCTCTCTCTCTCTCTCTCTCTCTCTCTCTCTCTCGCCAATCCATCCCTGTCACTCCCCCTCCATGCCCTCTCTTCTCCACATCACGTCCACTCAATCAAACCAATTTTATTTAATGATAATAAATGGGGTTATCTTTTTCCCGTGAGAGTGGGGTTGCGACAGGGATGTGTGATGTCGCCTTGGTTGTTTAATATTTACATGGATGGTGTTGTAAGGGAGGTGAATGCAAGAGTTTTAGGTGGAGGTCTGAGTCTGGTGAATGTTGATGGTGGAGAGTGGAATCTGAAGCAGCTGCTGTTTGCATATGATACCGCACTGGTGGCTGATTCAGAGGAGAGATTGAGACAGTTGGTAGAGGAGTTTGGAAGGGTGTGTGAAAGGAGGAAATGGAAAGCAAATGAGAATAAGAGTAAAGTGATGAAGTGTACGAGGTTGGTAGATGGTAGGGGGATGAATATAGTTTTGAATGGCGAGTTGCTTGAGGAGGTAGAGTGTTTTAAATATCTCGGGTCACATGTTGCTGTGGATGGAAGAATAGATGCAGAAGTGAAGTTTAGAATAAATGAAGTAGGAAAGGTGCTGGGAAGAATGAAAAAAGTGTTTAGATGTCGTTCGCTTAGAATGGATGTAAAGAGAAGGCTGTATGAGGGTGTTGTGGTACCGACTGCATTATATGGGGCTGAAACATGGAATATGAGTGTAACAGAGAGGAAAAGCTTGAACGTAATGGAGATGAGGTGTCTGAGGAGTATGTGTGGAGTGACGCGTATGGATCGAGTGCGAAATGATGAAGTGCGAAGGAGAACTGGAGTTGTTCGGGAGATGGCTGGTAGAGTTGAGCGGAGGGTGTTGCGATGGTTTGGGCATATGGAGAGAATGGATAATGAGCGATTGGTGAAAAAGATAACTAGATCTGATGTGAGAGGTGTAAGGCTGAGAGGAAGACCACGAATAGGATGGATGGACAGTGTGAAGAGAGCGCTGGATGCGAGAGGGATGTCTGTTGAGCAAGGAAGAGTGGCTGTGCGTGACAGAAATAAATGGAGAGAAATTGTGAATGAATAAGTGATGACGCAGCCCTGAGGGGATATTCTCCCGCATTTGGTCTGATCAGCTAGTCAGGTCAGGTGCTGGTAAGGGGATGGGTCTGTTATGATGTGGCAGGGGTAAACCAGTTCTGCTGTCGGGCCCTGCTGCGGATGTCACTGATTGCATTGCGCAGTTGACCCTTGTGTGGTGTGGTGCGGTGAGGATCTGTCCGTTCTCCCCTTTGGGGCTAAGATGTGAATGAATGTGTTTAAATGGATGAGTAAACGGCGAGTGTGTCGTCCTGTCTCGGCTACCTCCCTTTCCTTGGGGGAAGCAGCCTAGGTATATAGATAGACAGATAGATCTTTTGGCCTTAGAAGTCTCCCTAACCTTTTCCTCACCGGTTTATTTCCCTGGTGGTTTAGTGGGTTAAGGCGCTCCAGGTGAATGGGGCGAGCAAGGGTTTATATCCGAGGGGAGTGGGAGTTTGCTCATATAATGCTACTCAGGGACGTGGGAGGCTGGTCAACCTCGCCTTAAGGGTCGGGACTGAATAGCCTATCCCCGGGTCCCTACGCTCCTATACTTTACATAGTCGATAAAGTTGCGTAAAGTAAAGTGTTGGTGGTAGTGGTAGTAATGTTGGTGGTAGTGGTAGTAATGTTGGTGATAGTGGTAGACAAATGTTAGTAGTGTTAGTTGTGGACTTGTGGTAATAATGTTGGTAGTAGTGGTAGTAATGTTGGTAGTAGTGGCAGTGATGTTAGTAGCAGAGGTAGTAATGTTGCTGGTAGTGGTAGACAAATGTTGGTAATGTTAGTTGTGGATGATGATAGTTGTGGTAGTAATGTTGGTAGTAGTGGTAGACAAATGTTAGTAAGGGTAGTTGTGGATGATGGCAGTGGTAGTGAGGATGAGGTAATGAATCTGGTGGTAATGTGTGCAGCTGTGACAGTTGTGGTGGCCAGAGCAGGGCTGGGAAATGACGTGGTGAGCCTCAGTAACCTTGACATACACGCACATACATACATACATACATACATACATACATACATACATTACACACATACATTACACACACACATACATATTCAGAACACATGGTACCGTCATATTCTCGCATATCTACACACGTACACACGACTTAGACACATACATACATACACACATGCACATACATACAGTACATACATATACAGTATACATTACATACATACATTTTCATTACACATGGTACTGTCATATTCTTGCACATCTACACACGTACACACAAACTTATACACGGACACAGACATACATACGGTACAGTACATTCTTACAGTACTACACACAAACATACACAGACATACATACATACATACATAAACAAATATACTTACACACACATACAGTACACAAGAGCACACAGGTAGCCATGTGTCTGTTTGTCACTCCATTTGCAATTCAACCTTCCCTCTCATCCGCTATCTCTCTCTCTCTCTCTCTCTCTCTCTCTCTCTCTCTCTCTCTCAAAAATCACACTCGAATTGCATCTACTATCTTAGGTACTCTCTTAGCACGCTTTCTACCGCTAAAGGGTTAACGCAAGGCCGATGACAGACATGCTTTAGTCTCCCCTGTTGGTCGAAATGTTGGGACGAATAGAAAACGGATCCTAACTATGTAAATGCTGTTTTTCTTTTTCTGGAGTTGCATTCTTACACATCTTCACTTGACACTATTCTCTCTCTCTCTCTCTCTCTCTCTCTCTCTCTCTTCATACCCAACTGTTGATGGAACATAAAGAAAATCAATAATGTACATGATACCAGTCACAACATCTCCCAAACTCATAAAAATATAACGATCTGGCTGAAAGTAAAGATGCAGGGAAACTTTAATAAATTTTTCGTATCTAGTCCCTTCCCTATTATTATTATTATTATTATTATTATTGATATCTGCAGACGATTTTATTCCACCCACGGTTACACTTCTTCCACTAAAAGGGCAAGAGCAATACAGGCTGCATGTAACCCGACCAGTATAAATAAAAAAATAAATAAATCGCATAGTGAATTAATGAGTTTATGGCAGTAAAGATTTTCATAATAAAAATATCAAGATGCTTTTGTGTAACAGCCCTGGCCTGTTTCCTACACTGTGACTACTTTACAGCCTCTTAAAATTACCGTCTCCACACCTTAAATGCTGAGCTCTAACGGGATACTGACTCCAGAATATGGCGCTAGTCACAAAGAAGTGCTATAGAAAGGATGTAGAGCCGTAGCATCGTCTTACTATGTCACAGAACTAGGGATATAGGCTGCAAAATGGCAAAAATCTCCATTAGCACAAACAGAACAAACTATATACAAATACACAGGTTAACTTCACGGTGTCCAGCCAGAGCCAACACCTTCCCTCTGATTCAAGCCAAATGATAAGAGATATAAATAAATGGTCCTGTTTTCCTTGACAAGGCGCTAACTAAGAGGTGAGCTGATGGAATGCTTTGAAATTCTGAAAGGTTTGATCATGTAGGGACTGCAGAGTTTTCACCCTTGCCCTACATGTGCCTACACGCAAGAAACACTTCATGTTTATAAGAAACAAGGTAACTTACATACTTCATGATACAGTAACCAATGACATGATCAATGACAGGAACATATTCATCGGACGTGTGGTGACAGACAGACAGACACACACACACACACACACACACACACACACACACACACACACACACACACACACACACACACACAATCTAAAGACAGGAATGCACATCGGAATACTGGAATGGTCATCTTATACCAGCACCTTACAATCGGTCCTTATTTGTTCATTGCATTTATGGGATTGCAGTGTCGGACTTACAAACCTCTCTCCCCTCCCCCCCCCTCTCTCTCTCTCTCCTCCATAGCTCCTCACACTTCCCTTCCCCTCTCTCACCTCTTTCCTCCCTCCCTCCCTCCCATCCCCTCACCCATCCATTTTCTTTTCCCACCCTCTCGTTTTCCTTATCCCTCTCTCCCTTATCTCATTTTTCTTTCTCTTCCTCCCTTCCTCCTCTTTAGCCCTCCACTCCTGCCACATTCATTTATCTTACTTATCTCCCTTTCCCTTCCCATCTTCTTCCTTTTCTCTCGTCCTCTTCCTAAGATCACTCACTTCTTTCTCACCATTCCCTTCCTCTGCTCTTCCTTACCCCTCCTCCTCTCTTCCCTCCAACTATCTCCAATTCCCCTCTCCCTCCCTGTCTATCTGTCTATCCATCGATCCACCTCTTACATCTGTTTATCTGCCTACTTTGTCTCCTTGCAGTTATCCATCTCTCTCGGCACTTTCCTTACTACTCCACTCTTCCCTCACTCCTCCTCCTCTTTTCCCTCCTCCACCTGACCTCATTATAAGAGACCAGTGACCCTTTCATGACCTTGTTGCATGAGGACCTCTCTCTCTCTCTGCTATTAGGCAAGGGTAAGTGATTTAGAGCACGTTTCACCCCATGCTGAGAGAGAGAGAGAGAGAGAGAGAGAGGTCCTGATATAACCCTCCCTGGTGAACTCTGTATTTAAGCATATCTCAGATGGGTGGATGGCAGGAGGAGGGGAAGGAGAGTTTGTAATATAGTGTTGTGATCAAGGTAGTGTATTGCCCTGGGAGTGAAGTGTGTGGGTGTTTTTTTACTGCCCTGGGAGTGAAGTGTGTGGGTGTTTTTTTACTGCCCTGGGAGTAAAGTGTGTGGGTGTTTTTTTACTGCCCTGGGAGTAAAGTGTGTGGGTGTTTTTTTTACTGCCCTGGGAGTGAAGTGTGTGGGTGTTTTTTTACTGCCCTGGGAGTAAAGTGTGTGGGTGTTTTTTTACTGCCCTGGGAGTGAAGTGTGTGGGTGTTTCTTTTACTCCCAGTGTTGGGGTGTGTGGAGGTGGGTGTGTTGCTGTCAAAGGTCTGGTAATGGTTGTATGGTGATTGTTTTATGTGCCTGGTTGTGTTGTGTGGCTCTGTCGTGTAATGATGGGGGTGTTGTGTGTTGGCTCAGAATGCGAAGTGTGTGCGTAGGTAGACAGGTTGGTAGGTACAGACAGACAGATTAGACAGAGATTGATAGATAGATAGATAGATAGATAGATAGATAGACAGACAGACAGATAGGTAGGTAGGTAGGTAAGAAAGTAAGTAAGAGATGAATATGCCGGTAGGTAGGTGGTTAGGTGGTTTAGTGGGTAGGTAGGAGGGTAGGTAGGTAGGTGATGCAGACACGCAGGTAGGTAAGTAGGTAGGTAGGTGGGTGGGTGGGTAAGTATGTAGGCCGTTAGAGGAAGATTGGTAGGTACGAATACAGGTACGTAAGTGGGCACAGGAAAATCGGTAGGTAGGTAGTTAGGTAGGTAAACACAGGGTTAAGAGGGCAGTGGTTGAGAGAGAGAGAGAGAGAGAGAGAGAGAGAGAGAGAGAGAGAGAGAGAGAGAGAGAGAGAGAGAGAGAGAGAGCAATAGACAATATGGAATAAGAAAAAAACAATAAAGAAAAGAGAGTAAATGAATATATGAAGGAAGGGATGAAGGAATGAAAGGGAAAAAAACAGAGAGAGAAAAGAAAGAAGGGAAGGGAAGGGACAGGGTGAGGAGGAGAAACATGAAAGGGTTGGGGAGGAGTACAAGGAGACAAGAGAATAAGAAGGAAGGGAAGATGGGGAGACAAAGAGGGAAGAGGGGGGAACGAGCAGAAGAAGGAGGGAGGGAGGAAGAGGGAAGAAGAGGGGGGAACGAGGAGGAGAAGGGAGGGGGGGAAGAAGAGAGAATGAGGAGGAGAAGGGAGGGGGAAGAGGGAAGAATGAGAAGGAGGAGAGATAAAGGGAAGGAAGATAATAAGGGGAAAGATGGCAGAGGAAGGTGAGGAGAAGACGAAACAGGAGAAAGGGGAGAAAAAAGGGAGAAGAGGAAGAAGGAAGGGAGAAGAAGTGAGAAGTGAGAACGTAAGATAAGGACGAGAAACAGGAGAAAAGATCATCATTATCATCATCTTTCCCACTGACACACGGGAGAAGTGAAAATCATCATCATCATCATCATCATCACCATCATCGCATCTAGAACAGCACAGTAAGCCAGAAAAGATGGAGAACTACCAAACTGAGTCTTTATACACTGTTCTCTTTCTTTAAGTTGGACTAAAATTGCCAACCCTCCATCTACAATGTGTAGCTGCAGCAAGGAATTAGCACTAGAATACGATGCTAGTAACAAAGAAGTGATATGACAAGAAGCAAAGTAGTGATATTGTCTTAGAACATTAGAATATGATGCTGGTCACAAAGGAGTGCTGTAGAAAGAGGCAGAGTTGTAGTACCCTTAAAGCACTAGATTATGATGCTAGTAACAAAGAAGTGATATGACAAGAAGTAAAGTAGTATTATTGTATTAGAATATAATGTCGGTCACGAAGGAGTGCTATAGAACGAGGCAGAATTGTAGCACCCTTAAAGCATTAGAATATGATGCTAGTGGATTATGGACAGGATGTAGAGCTGTAAAATTCTCTTATTCGGCCACTGAGCTACGGGAAATGTGCTGCAAAATGACGAATATCTCTGCTAAGTGGATGAAATATAATAAAATGAGTCCTACATACATTCACTCAATAATTATTCAAGTAAAGGGTGAGAAATGAAGCTATGAAATTATGGTAAAGAGGTGAGGAGAGGGGAAGAAGAAAGAGAAGAGGGGGGAGAGAGAGAGAGAGAGAAGAGGGATAAGAGGGAAGGGGTAAGGTAGGATAGAGCCAGAAGGAATAAAAACCAACAGGAGAAGCTAAGGGGTGAAAATTGAAGAAAAAAAATATATGGCAACATAAAAAGGGGGTTAAAAAACAAGTATTGTGAGAGAGAGAGAGAGAGAGAGAGAGAGAGAGAGGCCTTGTAACCTTGCTCCCTACCTTTCCCTTACCATCTTGGCTATATATAAGTGTGTGAGGTGGGAGTTCCTTGCTTACTACCATCCCACCCCACCATGCACTCACTCCTCACACTTCTAGGTGAGAATATACACCTGTTATACACCTATTCCGCATGTGTAAATAACCTACTAAACACCTGTCATTAATACACATGTTTTGTATGTGTATATTACCTGCTCTATACGTCATATATACACGAGTTATACACCTGTTTTTGCATGTGTATATTACCTGCTATACACCTGTCAATAATACACCTGTCATACACCTCTTCTGCATGTGTATATTACCTGCCATACACCTGTCACATTAATACACTTGTTTACATCCACTCTTCACCAATACCTATTCGTTATGAACCTCTAATAAACAAGTATAACAATTTTGAAAGAAGAGACTGCAGATTAAGTCCGGCTATCTCCACAGCAATATATCCAATTAACATCTTTACTGCAAGAGGTCAATAAACTATCCATCTATCTATCTATCTCGGTAGCAAAACTTGATGTAAATGAATGGGCCAATGAAAACTCTTGACACGCAAATTTTCCAAGTTCTGATCGTTAGTCAGACCTCAAAGTTTGCCCCTTGCTCTCTCAAACCTCAAAATTTACCCCCTTGCTCTCTCAAACCTCAAATTTTGTCCCTTGCTCTCTCAAACCTCCAAATTTACCCCCTTGCTCTCTCAAACCTCAAATTTTGTCCCTTGCTCTCTCAAACCTCCAAATTTACCCCCTTGCTCTCTCAAACCTCAAATTTTGTCCCTTGCTCTCTCAAACCTCCAAATTTACCCCCTTGCTCTCTCAAACCTCCAAATTTTACTCCCTTGCTCTCTCAAACCTCAAAATTTACCCCCTTGCTCTCCCAAACCTCAAATATTGCCCCTTGCTCTCCCAAACCTCAAGTTGTGTCCTCTGCCCTCTCTTGTGTTCCCCGCTCCTCTCCCGTCACAAAAATACATACATAACTAAATAAATAAGAATAATGAACACAATTTTTCATCAGATGTTAACCATTTTTGGCCTAACTGATTATGGTCACCAAAATGGTCAGCTGGAACTTGGACTAAAAAGGTTAGAGATCAAAATCACAGATCAAACTCTTGACTTTCCCAAATACCGATATACCTAAGCATTAAAGCAGTTGGAACCTTTTAGTTCGCTAACATTATTTCACTCTTTTTACATTTTTAGGAAAACCTGCCATTAATTGGCCACAAAATATCTCAAAACGTTGTAATCGGTTTTCAATGAAATCAGGTGGATACGTGGGCGGTGAGTCAAGGAAGAGCTGACGACATTTCGAAGTGAATCCGGATCCGGATGCAGGAATAAATAAAATTGTACTGGTGTCGGTGAATGTATTCATTCTCTGACTTCGTGTAACACGGCAGACTAAGATAGCAAGATTAATGGCCTCCGCCCACGAAGCTGGACGGAGGTTGGTTTATATCTCGGATGTCATATTCGCGCTGGCGGGCGTATGCGTTCTGTAAACGCGCTCTACTTTTTTTTCTCCCGCCATGTCTATGTCATCTTCGTTTACATGTACATGCTGTTTCTAATAGTGTGTATTTTTAACAGCCTATCCGTACAATCTGTATTGTAATTTATACTGTGAGTATTCTCTCTCTCTCTCTCTCTCTCTCTCTCTCTCCACACACACACACACACACACACACACACACACACACACACACACAGTTTTCCAAGACAGAGCCCCCCAAAAAAAAATAATAAGACGCATACGAGATACGAACCTACACGGAAACATACACATCTTTTACTTTGCATTCATTTTCCTTCATCCCCCACCCTCTATTGTTTTCGGAAATGCAGAAGTCACGTGATGGCGGGAACGCAGGGGGTCGGGTTACAATTAAATGCTTTCAGCTGATGACGCAGTAAATTAGCAGATGATATGTCAGTGTCCCAAAAAAAAGTAGACAGGAAGAACAGAAAACGGAATGTAACTTGAGTAAGATTGAAAATAAAGTTCCTTGGTAATTTTTAAGCAAGATTTTTGTTTGCTGTGAAAACCCAGCCTAAGACTTTAATCAAAACATAGCTGGAGTTAAAAAAAATATATATATATGAATCACTAGTACACATCAGTCAAGAACGGATTATCAACACAGTGCTTCTAATCAAATTCTGGTTGCATGAGTTTTGCTTGATTCGGCATCGCTTTATTGAGCTACTCGGCTCACCTATACGGTACAGGATATACACATAAACCCTTCAGTTATCTTCTCTTTCTTTTCTTTTATTACCTCATGATTCATTTGTACCTACTTCCTCAGCTGTGGTGGTCAGTGTCCAAGCATCGCCCCAGCAAGGCTACAACATCTCACCTCCCCAGCAAAGCTACGGAGCTCCCCCTCCTTCCCGACAACAAGGCTCTGGTCAACCGCAGGTCCCTCAAAATGGCTACAGTGCTCCCCCACCCACTTCGAATGGCTTTGGTGGTGGTTCTGATCTGCGAGGTTTAGCATCGAATGTAAACGCTGTACCAGTAGACCCGATTGCAGCTTTGGCTAGTAACATCCCTGGCGGGGGAGTACCTGGCCAGGATTACCAGATCCTGGCGTCTGTGCCGGACACGGGGTTCTCGTGTCTGGACCAGGAGTTCCCTGGTTACTTCGCTGACACCGCCGACGAGGCCGGCTGTCAAGTGTTCCACATCTGTCAGTTTGACGGCCGTCAGGACTCCTTCCTGTGTCCCAACGGCTCCATCTTCAACCAGCAGTACTTCGTCTGTGACTGGTGGTTCAACGTGGACTGCGCCGCATCAGAACAGTTCTTTGGCCTCAATGCAAACATTGGACAAGCTTCAGATGGCAGTCTGGCCAGGGCAACATCCAACGTGGCCCCCTCCGCCTCCAACGGTACACCTCAGACCCAAGCCCAGGCTCCCTCACAACTATATGAGTCCCCTTCCCGGGTATAGGGGGCTGGCCCATTCACAACCACCTGAGGGGCCTCTTGCGGGTGCCCCCCAGCCCCCCAGATCTGCCCCAGCCCGCAGCTAGTCACCAAGAACTACAGTACGCACAATGTTGTTCCCCTGGCCCGTGGACCTCCGACCTCACCGTCCCACAACTATCTCATTTCCCTTACCCTCCCCCACCCGTCCGCTACCATTCTGTCAACTCGGCTTCTTTTTCTGATTCGGTTTTACCTCACCCCACTCACAGAACCTCACTGAATGCAGCATCTTATCCTCCAGCAACTGTCCTCTCACATCGCCACAACCCACCCCAAGAGTACATGACTCCACCTCCCCTTCTACCAACTAATGGAAACACATTTGTAGCACCTGTGGTCAGACCATTTATTCCTTTAGTCAGAAATATTACACCTGTTAATATGGCACCTGAACGTCAATCAATCAAAACACAAGCCAGGAAAAATCACCAACGACCCTTCCCCACTCCCCATTCTCCTGTTAGACTTCCCTCCCATGAGTCAGCAAGTATATCCGATCGTATACTCCACTTGTCTCAACCTAGAACCACAAACCAGGCGAGCACTTTTTCTCAGTCACCTCATTCAACTAACCATTGCACAATTTCAAGGCCATATTCACAAAACGATGCCTCACAAGACCCTTCTACTAAGCACCCTGAGAGTAATCTAATAATTATTCCACCTGAGGATCTAGCCACCATATCCACTACTCTCACTCAAAATATTCCACAGTCTCCACCTCCCAAGCTCCACTTCTCCCCTCCACCTGTAATGACACACTCAAGGTTCGTTAGACCACAAGCCAACCCATTCGCAGAGTTCCACAGGAAAGCAAAACAAAATGTATCTCGCACCCCAGTGTTCTTTCCAGTAAACAGCTCCATTCCAAATACCCAGCCGACCAGTTCAGTGAAGACTGAGAGAGTTACTCCATCACCATCTAATTCTCTAGACATCCCTTTCCTTACCTTCCACCAAAAGTCATCAACGTCTGTCCCCTCTCCACCTTCACTCCATCTACTTCCTCCACCTGTCTCGCATCCATCGCAATCTCTCTTTCTAGATATTCCTCAGCCTAAACCTGCTTTTGCCTCCCCATCCACAACACAACCAACCCCTTCCTCACCCTCCAATAACCCTCTCTCTACCCTACACCAGTCCTTCACCACCACAGGCCGCTTCAACCCTGCATCTGACCGCTCTGTCTTCCCACCGACAGTGCCCATCAGGAACTCCACAGGACCAGGTCGCCCCCATCCCGCCCTCCGTTCACCCCTCACGCCCCTGGAGACCTCCCTTCTGCAGGATATCCCAGACAGACTCCCCAAAGGTGTGAGATCGACGTTAATACTTGACCAGCGCTTGAGGATTAGCCTGTATCTGTCGGTGGGTCACACTTTGCCTAACTTTTCACCCAACTTGAAATGATGCACAATTCACTCAAAGTCAGAAGCAAAGAAAACTGTTCAAACTTCTCCCAACACTAAATCTGACTGAGTTATCATCTGTACACACTACATCTGATCTCAATAGGTCTAACAATACTGGAATATACTTTGTTTACCTAATTCACAGCAAAATGGATAATCGTATTCCAGATTAGTTTTCCAAAAATTATGGTCTATTATGCATATTCAATTACAGCCTTCCAGAGTTTTCCGCAAAATCTGATACATTTAAATTCTGAGTTAAACAGACTAGAGACTGGCTTGGCAAAACTGAATGCAAATTTTTGCCACAGTCAAGACCGTCTTAAAATTCACTCTAAACGCCTCTACCATTTTTCAAAGTAAAGTCCAAGGATCACTAAAACCGGCCTGCTAAATCGAGTAAAATTTAAAAACATATCCTTGAACAAAACTCTAAGTTGTGTTGAACCGATACCATTGGCTCTTAACATAACCCAAGCCACCCTCACTGTAGCAATACCCCTCCCTATTTCTCCCCCTTCCCCTCCTTATTTTCCCTCTCTTCCCCTGCCCCTCCCCTCTCACCCTTCAATCCCCTCCCCCTCCTCTTTCCTCCTCTTCAAACATGACCTAACTCAAGCACTACCGCCTTCACTGTACCATTTCCTCATCCTCTTCTTCCTCTCTTCCTTTCCCCTCTGTCTTCCTCTCTCCTTATCTGCCCCGTCTCCTATCTTCCTTCTCATCTCTCTCCTCATCCTCCCATTCCTTTCCTTTCCTTTCCTTTCCTTTCACAGTCACTTCACTTTTTTCTTCCCTTCCTCTTCACTTCCCTCCCCTTCGTTCCTTTTCCCTTCACCCTCCTCATCTACGTCATCTAAATTCTCTGAAGTTCTCATCCCTTCCTTTCTTCTCTTCTCGTTGCTTTCACTTTTCCTCCCACTCCTCCTCCTTTCCTCTCCCCTCCCTCTCCTCTCTCCATCCTCCAACCCCTCCCCAGCCCTCTCCTCTCCCTTCCCCTCCCCTCCCCTCTCTTTTCACCCCATCCCCTCCCCTGACCCACTCCACTTGTCACCCTACACACAGAGATAAAAGCAAACCTGACCTAACCTAACCTGACCCCATTCTTGCCCTCTTATCATCCCCAAGGTTGTGCTGAGAGAGAGAGAGAGAGAGAGAGAGAGAGAGAGAGAGAGAGAGATGCAGACAGATAAACAGATAGATGGATAGACTGACTGACGTGGATTAAAGAGCAAATTGAGAAGACAGACATACAGAGACGCAGGCAGACAGAGACCAATATAGATAAACAGACAGATAGGTAGATCGGCAGAGGCAGATAGAAAAGACAGACACACACAAAGCCTCGTTGACAGACAGACAAAATGGGAGGGCGTAGCATTTACCATCATTGCCTCACTCTCGAGCAAACAAAAGCCTAATGAATGGGTTCGCTCTTCTGTCAGTCTTCCCTCTCCCCATCCCCCTCCCGTCCCTCACCCTCTAACCTCATTTCTCCCCCTCCCTCACCCTCTACCCTCACCCCCTTCTCCCCCTCCCTCACCCTCTACCTTGACCCCCTCCCTCACCCTCTACCCTCATTTCTCCCCCTCCCTCACCCCCTTCTCCCCCTCCCTTACCCCATTCTCCCCCTCCTCACCCTCTCCCCCACCCCCCAGTCCTTCCTACTCTCCTATCTTACTGCCTGGAGGTAAAGAAATTTGCATACATACCAGGCTACCCATCTTCAAACTCTCTCTCTCTCTCTCTCTCATACCGAGACCAAGATTTCCTTAATTATTTATACAGGAGAAAACTAAGAACAAGCTCTACTTATTCATTTACTTATTTATGAGGAGACCCACACCGAACTTAAGTTATACACTGGCCTTGCATATGGCAGACCGAGAACGAGATATATTATTTACTTGGTTAGGAGGAGACCGAACGAAACTTATTTATTCACTTATTTATATAGGAAGAAACCCAGAACGAGATTTTTATTTTACCTGCTACTACTACTACTGTTGCTGCTGCTGCTGCTATTACTACTACTACTGCTATTAATACTACTACTGCTGCCGCTATTAGCACCACCTCTACTACTACTACTACCACTACTACTACTACTACTTTTTTTGATAATCACCTCCATCCATTGGTGAATTATATTGTGAAGCTCCAAACCAACCTTGCTAATACAGTTCACCATTTGGAGATGTAATGTGAAGGTTAACACTAACCCTCATATTACAGTCCGTTGGCCCCAACCACGCCAACGGCTGTCGTTATCAACCATCTACTATTACTTTTATACTGCTACTACTACTAGTACTGCTACTACTACTACTGCTGCTATTATTATTATTATTATTTTTATTATTATTGAAAGAACACTAAGACTTGTCCCTCAAAAAGAATACTGTACAAAAATCAAAATTCAATAAGGAAAATTAGAAGTATATGAGGGAGGGCGACTTGGACTGGCTGGATGAAGTGTGGAGGACAGTGTGATGGCAGGAGGAGGAGGTGGAGGCCGAGAACGAGAGGGGAGGATTGAAATTAGAACACAAGGGAAGAAAGCTTGGAGCGGTGGTAGAGCAGCTTGGAGAGAGAGAGAGAGAGAGAGAGAGAGAGAGAGAGAGACGAAACATGACGAAAAGCAACGAACATGCCACCCTAACCAACTGTAAACATTAACCCCTTCAGTATGCGTCTCACTTTAGCTAATAATAATAATAATAATGATAATAATAATAATAATGATAATAATAATAATAATAATAATAACACTGAAGGAGTTAATGGAGCTTCAAACCCCTTCAGTACAAGAACTCAAATAAAAAATGGTGGTAATAATAATAATAATAATAATAATAATAATAATAATAATAATAATGATACTGTAATAATACTAATATTAATACTACTACTACTAATAATAATAATAAAAAACACCCTCGTTCTGAAAGGGTTACTACATAATAATCCTGTATTTACTGGTGCTTCTGTTTATGTATTTTTCTATATCATATGTATTTCCATTGGCCTATTTTACGTAATATTTGTACCCATTTAATTCTCTGTCTGTAATTTATGTATCCATTATTTAAACGTTCATTTATTTTGTATTAATTTGGCGATTTTGTAACACGTAAAAAAATAAATATTGGGCTGGAGATGTGTTTGTTGTTTATTGTATCCTTGTGTGTGTGTGTGTGTGTGTGTGTGTGTGTGTGTGTGTGTGTGTGTGTGTGTGAGAGAGAGAGAGAGAGAGAGAGAGAGAGAGAGAGAGAGAGAGTAAATGATAAAGGCTACACTGAGAAATGGAGGGACCAAAAAAAAAAAAAAAAAGACAGGAAAAGG
>NC_137002.1:6777485-6947485 GCF_032717465.1 Coenobita brevimanus | reverse complement strand
CCAGATTCACTGACAGACCTGAGATTACTTCCCAGTCCTAAACAGAATTTTATATGAAGAGAAACACAACACACAGAAAAGAATCTACATTATTCTTTCCTTGCCTTTCTGTGAATACAAATCCTAGTTTTGACAAACAATTGGTCGCAAGTTTACTTTTTGAGGAAGAACTTGGGGTTATGGGAAGGTTCTGCACTCCCCTTTCCCTGTTCTTTCTGTCCATACAAATCCTAGTTACAACTTTGAGTTGACTGTAAGTCAGTTAGTTAATCTTTGTCCAGGCGAGGAGGTCATATTATTACCCTCGATTGGGTGTACTGTACAGCTGGTTTGGGACTTGTACGCCACCGCCTCCTCCTCCTCCTTGGGGTCCTGTCGCTCCATAACCATTCGAGGGAGCCACACCATTTGAGGGAGTCAAGCCATTCGAGGGAGTCAAGTTGGAGGCTGAACCAGCTAGATTGTTCTCAGGAACCTTACCGATGTCTGCGTTCAGTATGATGAACTGTTCTGACGCGGCGCAGTCCACGTTGAACCACCAGTCACAGACGAAGTACTGCTGGTTGAAGATGGAGCCGTTGGGACACAGGAAGGAGTCCTGACGGCCGTCAGACTGACAGATGTGAAACACTTGACAGCCGGCCTCGTCAGCGGTGTCAGCGAAGTAACCCGGGAACTCCTGGTCCTGGCACGAGAACCCCGTGTCCGGCACAGACGCCAGGATCGGGTAGTCTTGGCCAGGCACTCCCCCGCCAGGGATGTTGGTCTCTAATGCTGCAATGGGGTCCTGTGGGGCACCGTCACCGCCCACATTCGATGCTTCACCCTGTAAGTCACCACCACCGACAACACCGAAGCCACCGTTGCCAGCACCCATCGCACCCCCACCAGCGGGAGCACCATAGGAATACCCTGTGTTGCCATTACCGTTGCCAGCCGCGCTTCCAACAGAGGGGGCACCGTAGGAGTACCCAGTGTTGCCATTACCGTTGCCTGCTGTATTGCCAACAGAGGGGGCACCGTAGGAGTAGCCAGTGTTACCATTCCCACCGCCTCCTCCTGGTACAGGCTGCTGAGGGGCGCCATAGGAGGACGAGAGCGTTCCACCATGTAGCTGATTGGCCAGGGCAGAGGTGGCTGTAACAATAATATACACAATAACACGCACATCACTGGGCCTCAGAACCAAACGTGTAGTGACGGGTAGTTTATTTGCTATATGATGTACGAATATATACTATCTTCGCTTATTTCTCTCTTACACGGATTTTGAAAACCTATTCGGTGAATCCAAAGCAACCGGCAATGATACCATTTGACTACATATCAGTGTAATCAGTGTCTATTGCCGTGGATCACTCTAACTGATATTACAAATCCACGAACAGAGAAAGGAGATGTGACAAGACTTTTCCTGCCGATACTACAGACTTTTCCTACAGTTGAAAGCACGTCAAATATATGCACTTAGCCACTAGTACAAATATTGAGTTACTTCTACGTGATAAGTGAGTTACAGTGCGGGAAGAGGGGAGGCAAGTGGTAGAAGGCGAGAGTAGTTTGGGTGGGGGTGCTACTACTACCCTACTCCCGCCACAGGAACTGAGCCAAGAAGCGACGCAACATATGTGCATAGATTCTCAGTGTATCAGTTTCATGTACATCAAACTCTACCTAATCAGTTCTGTTGTTATTCTTGTTTTTGATGATGATGATAATGATGATGACAGTGATGAAGGTCGATGATGCTGATAGTGATGAACCTCGATGATGTTGATAGTGATGAAGTCCTAAAGTCCCATAAGCCAAAGCAAAAACGGGAACTACAGAAGTACAGTAATCTAAAACCCCACATTAGGTGTCGACCTCTAGAACTTCACCTTCCACCCCGATGTCATATATTTACCTTTTATGTTTGCTATCTCCTGACGATTTTGTTTCAGCTTAGGGAGGCTTTTGGAACTGAAGGGGTTAAATACAGCCATCCTTTGCCACATCACTACTGGAAAATCCCTTCAAAACTTGACTATAATCCTCTAAATCTAGCAAAAATATAGCTATACTCTTTTTCCTCTAACTTAGCCTAAAATTGCTGTCTCTCCATCTCGAATGCTGAGCTGTAACAATAGACTAAGACTAGAATATGAGGCTACTAACGGAGAAGTGCTATGGAAAGGATGTAGAGCCGCAATATTGTATTTTTCTCGCCACTGTGCTACGTGAAATAAGCTGCAAAGGGACTAAAAAAAAAGATCTGGGCCAAGTTAAGTGAAAGGAGTATAGTGACTGGATGGAAGGGGTTGATCTCTCCAGTGTTATGCGATCAGACATTTTATTCTTGCTGACGATAAGGGTTTTTGCTGAGGAGATTTCTAGTGAAGCATGAGCCTCTTCACTCCGAGCATGTCTTTACTGAATATAACCTTTTTAGAAGTCCCAAAATATAAATAAATAAATACAAATACAGAGATAAATAAAAATACATGTCCACTGTTTAAAAGGAGAATTCAGACTAGAGACATAAAATTCAAAGTCTCCATTAACCCCTGGAGCACGAGGGGAATAAAATCGTCTGGGGATAACAACTTAATATTAAATGACGTCATGAATAAATTTCGAAATGAGGGTGGGGGGGGTAGATAAAGCCTTCAATAAATCTTAAAGTGCGAGAGGTATTTCGTAAGCTGAGTAAAATCGTCTGGAGATAGCTAGTTCATATTTAAAAGACGCCATGATCTTGAATTTCTTAGAGTGGAGCTACGTTAAAGAGATACCGGAAAATACAAAGTCCTCTCCTGCCTCTCTTTCACGCTGGATTTCACAGACGCATATATGAGAATGAAAGACTGACTAAGAGGGTGTGTGTAGGTGAAGTGGAGGGAGGGAGAGGGAGAGGAAGACCGAGGATGAGGTGGAGGGAAGGAGTTGAGAGGTATATGAGGGAGGGGGAAGTGAGTTAGGGGGAGGGCAGTCAAATGGTGGGTGACAGCGACTTGGAGGCGTTTTGTCTACGGCCACCCTTTGCGGGATTAAGGCGTCGGGCTTTAGATAGACAGATAGATAGATGACGTAGTGGACTGAGGTAATTAGTATCATTCTGTGGGTGATAACATGTACCTTTGATGATATGTTCCTTTGTCCACTACGTCTAAACCATCTGTGAATACAATACTGAAATAGAAACGGAAGAAGCAGACAGGGTTTATCAATCAGCTGTACACAGAGGGATATACCGAAGAGCAAGAGCAGGGCTGGGTGCATGGCGGCGTGGAGTGGCGTTGTTGTGGACGTTGACGGAGTGGTGGTGGGGGGAGGAGTGCCGTACAGGTCCACACACACCTCTATATATACACGCACACACACACACACGCAAACAGGCCCCAGGGAAAGTCACCAGTGTTCTGCACGCACAAGGTCGAGCCCGTCTCCCAAGGTCACACGCCTATACTGTCAAACCAGGTCATTAGGCTGGGTTCTGGTGGACTTTGAAGGCTTCCGCCACTCATTTGTTACTAGCAATTTCTTTTCTTCCCCCCTCCTTTTTTTTGCATATGCCATGTTAAATAAGGCTCCTATGACTCACTCCCGGCTGAAAAAATCGTCTGAAGGGGGAGACCAAGGATGAGATGGAAGGATGCAGTTGAGAGGTATATGAGACAGGGGGGTATATGCTCGGGTGGGGGGCAGCGAAACAGCTGGGGACAGGACGACATGGAGGCGATTTATTTGTGGCTGCCCATAACGGGATTAAGGCATAAGTTGGGGGAGGGCAGCGAAATGGCGGGGGGCAGGGAGACATGGAGGCGATTTGCTTGTGGCCACCCCTTATGGAATTAAGGCGTCTAACTAAAGATAGACAAAGTTAAATGGAACAGAATACTAGAGCTGTTCGCACCATAAGGGGAGCAATGGTTCTTGGGATACTCCGTGGCACTTCTTCGTTACTAGTGTTTATGTGGCATGTTAACACTCAGGCTGCCATGACTCCCTCTCAGCTGAATATAATCGTCTTGAACTACGTGGAATGGAACACGAGTTATTCCCATCCTGAGGGGGTTGACGGCGATAATGCTGACTCTTTGGCTACACTGAATCAGATCAATAAAATCGTCTGCATTACCTACAGAATATCACCGGGCATGATGGGTAAATTACTGTACATATCATTAATTCAAACAAGGTTGATAATGAAGATGATAAACAGCAAAACAAACACAAGCAAGTATACAAAAATACAAAAAGCACAAACAAGTAGATAAGAAAATAAACAGAAAAACAGCAAACACAAATACACAAGGATACTAACTAGAAACACAAATGCACAAGATAACAAACAACATAAAACAAAAACAAATATAAAGATACATAGCAAAACAGCAAACATAAAACAAATACACGATTAAAAACAAAACAAACACAAAAACACAAGACGATAAACAGCAAAACCTCAAGGAAATAAAACAGCAAAATCAAAGACCCAATAAAGAAAAAATATCCACCAACACAAACACCCCAAATGTACGAGATACACAGCAAACAAATACACAAGATTAAAAACAACAAAACAAACACAAATACACAAGATGAAGCATAGAAAAACCTCAAGGAAATAAAACAGCAAAACCAAAGACCCAATTAAGAAAAACAGCAACACAAACACCCACACACCAAGCACTTCACCACACAGAACAATCGAACCTAAGCGGTGCACATTCTATCCCTGAGGCTATTCCGTCATACCGTGCACCCCTCGGCAAGGACTATGCTAGCAGAGTTAGAGAGAGAGAGAGAGAGAGAGAGAGAGAGAGATGTGTGTGTGTGTGAATAGATGTGAAACTGAAATTATGTGTAGGTTTCTTGTGTATCTACAGGTTGTTTTTTGTTTTAGTCATCCCTTGAAAACTGAGAACAGAAGATGAACTGATGATGATGATGATGATGATGATGATGATGATGGGGAGGAGGAAGAGGAGGATAAGTGAGGAGGAGGAGGATAGAAAGGATGAAGGAAGAGGACAAAAGTAATAATGACAGAGGAACGAGAAGGCTGCGTTTCATCATCAACACCAACACATCCATCCATCCGTTACATCATTACGTCTATTACTGACAGATTCTCGGAGACCCATTACTGCATCAGCTACAACATTCCATTTAACCTATTTACAACGACAGATGGGCCGCGACCTGAAAAAATAGTCTAGAGGCAGCAAGAATAAAAGTGGAGAATCATGGGAGTGATGGTGGGTATAGAGGGGTATTTATGATGATTATATTGAAGTGTGTATTACTGTCTATCTCCCTTTTACTTACTAGCCTCTCTCTCTCTCTCTCTCTCTCTCTCTCTCTCTAATTTCCAGGCCTCCACCATTACCATCACCACCCTCTCATTTCCGCTCATCCTCTCTCTCCCTCTCCAATTCATCTTCCCTAAAACCCGTCATTTTCCAAGGCATCTGATGAACTAAAAATGGTGTCTTACTGACCAATATATTTCCTTCTAACTTACTAACAAGCTCCTATGACCTACTGAGATGCATAAAATCGTGGGTGTATGTGTGTGTGTGTGTGTGTGTGTGTGTGTGTGTGTGTGTGTGTGTGTGTGTGAGAGAGAGAGAGAGAGAGAGAGAGAGAGAGAGAGAGAGGTACCAGTATTAACAAAATCAAACACACATGACAGAGGCTCCTCCCCCACCCCTACCCTTATAAACTATAGTCAACTAAACGGTCTGTCCCGCAAGCTAAGCACGGCTCTTTCTTTCTCTTTCTCTCTCTCATACATTCCCGCACACTCTCCCTTTCACACACACACACACACACACACACACACACACACACACTAATTGGTACCCCTGAAGACGCTCCCGGTTCACCCATAGCAAAGGGGGGGACTTCGTTAAAAGTTACCTATTTCGCAAGACGACGAGAACTGACGGGTGACATAGATAGCTACTGAGATAGAGAGATAGATAGACAGATAGACAGATACAAACATGGACAAAAGTACAAATAGATACACTGATAAAGACACGGCAGAGAGAGAGAGAGAGAGAGAGAGAGAGGCTCAGAAACCAATTAGACTTGCAACCCCACGAGGATGGAGAAACAAATAACACAGGAATGTAATCAGGTGTTTCGCAAAATCAATCGCTCATGGCAGGGATACACGAACCGGGGAGAGTCCTACGCTCCTGAAAGTACGAGTCCAAGGCCGGGTTAAGCCAAGAGTGGCCTGGGATACGTGAGATGCGCAAATAATTCTTAAAAGATATTTATAGTTCACAGGTTAAGGTACTAACAGGCCAAGGTTTTCATATACATTCGATTTTTCTTTTATATTCGTCTTAAGCTGACAGTACGAAATTTTTAAACAGCTTCACACTAAATAGCATGAGTTTAGCTTAAAATAAAATACGAAACAAATAAGATGCTTGACACTAAACAGCATGAGTTTGGCTTAAAATAGAGAAAAAATACGAAACAATTAAAGAGTTTTACACTAGACAGCATGAGTTAGGCTTAAGCTATCTATCTATATACCTAGGCTGCTTCCAAGAAAATGAAGGTAGCCGAGACAGGACGACACACTCCCAATTTACTCATCATTCGCACCTTAGCCCCAAGGGAAGAAGGGACAGATCCTCACCGCACCACATTGCATGATGCTCAACTGCGCAGTGTGATCAGTGACATCCGCCGCAGGGCCCGACAGCAGAGTTGTTTTACCCCGCCACAACATAATGGACCCATCCCCTTACCAGCACCTGACCTGATCAGCTGATCAGTCGAATGCGGGAGAATATCCCCTCAGGGCTGCGTCCTCATTTATTAATTCACTATTTCTCTCTAATCATTTCTATCACGCACAGCCACTCTTCCTTGCTCAACAGACATCCCTCTCGCATCCAACGCTCTCTTCACACTATCCATCCATCCTATTCGTGGTTTTCGTATTTATTTTAAGTTAAGTTTAAAATAAAGAAAAACCATGAAATATTTAAACGGCTTCACAAGAAACAATTAGTTCAATTTAAAATAAATTAAAATACGAAATAATTACACGAGATAATACGAGCTTAACCTTAAATAAAAGAAAAAAGTTACACCCAAAACGATGTGCTACGACACTAAAACAAAACAAAAAGTAAATAAAATACAACTATAGTGGGAGTTACACTTAAAATGGACAAAATGAACGTTCCACAAAATACGCTGAAAATACGTTAATTCCACATATTAATGTGGTGTTAATACTCTGGTTCCAAGCAACGCTGTGAGTGGAAATTCATCCCACAAAAATAATTAAATAAAGGTGGGTACAAACAGAAAATCCTTAAAAATATACACATGATATGCAGAAATAACACACTGATAGGCCTACTTTGTAAAAACAAATCCACAATATTCGACAAAAATCAGTAAGGAATAATACGGTAATATAACAATAAAAAATACGTGAAAATACGGTAACTGCACACACACAAACACAGCGGCAATACGGTAAAAACAAATGGCCGTGTTTAGGTCAGCGAGCACGAGCCCTGCAGTGCACGCTATTCGGAATGTGTATGCCTCGTGCGACAGAGGTCAATGGACAAGGTTAATTGGTGGATGATGAGAGGTTCCATGCACTGTGTAACAAACCTTCTACCCCTCCCCTCGATTTGTCTCTCTGTGTTCCCTTCTCCCCCTCCTCTTGTATCGCATTCCCCTTTCCCTCTTCCTCTCTGTCGTCCCATCCCCTCCTCTTCAAACATCCCCAACCCCTTCCCACCAGCGCTCTCTCTCTCTCTCTCTCTCTCTCTCTCTCTCTCTCTCTCTCTCCACAGGAATATAGTTTTGAAAATGACTCTATCTCATTCACGGGTTAACAGACTTTTTAACCAATGACCACAACAGGCCTCCTAATACTTAAATCTAACTCATGTGGCATTAGGGGAACAAATCACCCAAGCAAATAAATGCAAAAATTATCATTAATGTATCAGAGAATAATTATGTTACATGCCTATGGCCGGTCTAGTAAAAGTGTTTATTGTGGGAGGTGGAGCGCAAACCATTCACTCGCTTGATGTAGATGATTCTGCGTGACAAGAAAACCTGCTTCCTGTAACTCAAGAAACCATTTAACACAATGGTAATCACATAACCATCACACCGAAACTTGTCCGTCTAGTGAGTGGCAGTGCTCAACCAAATGTGACCAATAAAGGAATAATGTTGAGGGGAAGTTCAGTCGATTTTTCCTTTACCTAATAACACTCACAGGCGAGCAGCGGGTCACTCGTCTAAATGCCAGGACTAAATAACACAGCCCCTTCCAAGACTCTCCGGTAGGACAATAAACGACTGATGATGGATAGAAAACATACAAAATAAATCACCAAGGAAGAGATATCACTGAGCCTCCCTTACCCACGAGGAAGAGGTCTCAGGTGCAAGGGAAAGTGTCGGAGGAACTAATAACAGGTGTGTGGCAGAAAAGGAAAAGGTACTGAGGCGGGAGGCAAGAATAGCAACACAATTTCTGGTCCTTTTCCTATGCTCTACGTCAAAACTGACCAACGGGTTATTACAGCCTTTGTATTGTGGGGTACGAAGTGTTTATTTTATTGTTACTTGTCTGGCCACACAGGCACAGACTTAAGCAGTCACGCATAAGCTCACACACACACACACACACACACACGAGAGAGAGAGAGAGAGAGAGAGAGAGAGAGAGAGAGAGAGAGAGAGAGAGAGAGAGAGAGACTGATGAATAATACATCATCATCAGCTATAATCATTAACAATGGTTAAACTCCTATATAATATTGCCTAAACTGAGTGGAACTCACGATGACTGAGAAAGACTGTCAGTTCACAGTAGGAATTTGATGCTATTTAAGCTCGTCAAAAATTGGAATGAATTTCGTGGCCAGGACCATGAGTTAGTGAAATTAAATGCCTCATGAGGACATGCAGCCATGGTCAAAGCAGCAAACAGGTGAGCCCAGCCCAGCCATGAAAGTTCTTTAAAATATACGTACAACATATGACTATGAAACGAACTGTGTGCGTTATCTTACAAACGCCACCCGATGTAGACTTCAAGACTGAGAAGTCTTTTGTGGACTCCAACCATAAATACTGGTATTGCAGTCGAAACTCAGAGGGGAAAATAGGTGTGTGTCAATTGCGCATTTATTCTACAATAAGTTACTACAATAAAATAACCAAAATCGAGGTATGAAAGGTCGTCAGGCAATGTGGTATCAGAAGTTCAGCCGTAGTTGTAAGGGTTTGCCATCCACCGATGCGAGTACCGTAGAGCCAGTCAGTGATGCTATCCTCTGTTTGGGGTACCATAGAGCCGGTCAGGCACAGGCGCGCTGGCCTGGGCCTCAGGCACGCCGTAGGTGGCTGAGGGTGCCAGATTGGACGCAGCCCCGGCCAGACCTCCGTCAGACAAACGACCAATGTCGGCGTTGAGGCCGACGAACTGTTCTGACGCGGCGCAGTCAACGTTGAACCACCAGTCACAGACGAAGTACTGCTGGTTGAAGATGGTGCCGTTGGGACACAGGAAGGAGTCCTGACGGCCATCAAACTGACAGATGTGAAACACTTGACAGCCGGCCTCGTCAGCGGTGTCAGCGAAGTAACCCGGGAACTCCTGGTCCAGACACGAGAACCCTGTGTCCGGCACAGACGCCAGGATCGGGTAGTCCTGGCCAGGTACTCCCCCGCCAGGGATGTTGCTGGCCAGGGCCTGGATGGGGTCCACCTGGGCGCCGTTCAGGGTAGATGCCGCCCCCACCAGGTCACCACCACGAGGGGAGCCGTAGGAGTACCCACCGTTGCCGTTGCCGCCGCCAGTGGAAGGTGCACCGTATGAGCTGGATGGCGATCCACCTGGCAGCTGGGCAGCCACGGCACAGGTGGCTGAAACAGTACATGTAAATAAACATTTGCCCACAACATAACCCCATGTAGACGGCAGAATGATTACATTATAGCACTTATAGGATGGGAAAAGCAACAACTGCCAGAGGATCTCGTGTACATGATAGTAACTTTCATGACATCTGATAGTGAATGAAAGTCAAGACTCAACATCAAATATGATATACTTAGTACGATGCTAAAAGATGTGTACCGAAGAGAAGAAGGAGTGGGTTCATCGTGAAGGGAGTGATGGAAGAAGTCGTTATGGTGCTGGAGATGTGAGAAGTGATGCTGGAGCCTCGGACACCCAACTATATATATTCCACCACCTCCACCGCCAGGGAAAGTCACCACCGAGGCCAGGCAAGGTCAGGTGGCGAGGCAAGGTCACACACACACACATACACCGACCTGACTCGCCACTGACCCAGCAGGCATTATAACATGGACTAAGATTCACAAACTGACTTACTGTACGATCATTTCCACATCGTACCTTTCAATGTCTCTTATTTTTCCTGCAACAACATAACTTTGCATGCTATATTTTTTTTCCCACAATACACAAGGAAGAGAAAGTGCACAATATCCTTATGTATCTTTGTTATTCCTTAAAATGAAAAAGAGTTTTGTTTCGTTTTGCAGGATGAACTAGGAAAGCAAAGTGCAAAATTCTCCCGAGTCTCACTTTCTGCTTCCCGCGTCTGTTGTTCTTCTTCCCGTGTCCCTTGTTCTTCTTCCCGTGTCCGTTGTTCTTCTTCCCGTGTCCGTTGTTGTTCTTCCCGTGTCCGTTGTTGTTCTTCCCGTGTCTGTTGTTGTTCTTCCCGTGTCTGTTGTTCTTCCCGTGTCTGTTGTTCTTCCCGTGTCCGTTGTTCTTCTTACCGTGTCTGTTGTTCTTCTTCCCGTGTCTGTTGTTCTTCTTCCCGTGTCTGTTGTTCTTCCCGTGTCTGTTGTTCTTCTTACCGTGTCTGTTGTTCTTCTTACCGTGTCTGTTGTTCTTCTTACCGTGTCTGTTGTTCTTCCCGTGTCCGTTGTTGTTCTTACCGTGTCCGTTGTTGTTCTTCCCGTGTCTGTTGTTGTTCTTCCCGTGTCTGTTGTTGTTCTTCCCGTGTCTGTTGTTCTTCCCGTGTCCGTTGTTGTTCTTCCCGTGTCTGTTGTTGTTCTTCCCGTGTCTGTTGTTCTTCTTACCGTGTCTGTTCTTCTTTCCGTGTCTGTTGTTCCTCTCGTGTCCCTTGCTCTTCTTCCTCTCTTTATTCTTCAAAAAAATAAATGAATAAAATAAAAATATAATTCCTTGTCGCGATATGGACTTTCTTTGGCAGGAAGGATAAAAAATGGCTCTAATGAACCGAGATTCCAGCCGCTTCGATTATTTTTTTCTTTTTTCAGTGACTACCTTACAAGACCTCATTAAGTTTAGACACGATTTCGGCAAGGTGTGAAAGAAATACTGACTGAATACAGAAAAGAATTTGTGATAGTATTCTGTGTAAGTGTGTAAGGGAGGTGTGGAAGCTGAGGTAACTGTAGGAAGAAGAGTCACATAAAGAAGAAGACGCCAAAACAGGTGTAGCGTTGTAATCGTAGGTGTATGTGTATGACTGGTGCGGAAACGGGTGTAATTGTGGCAGGAAGGTGTGGAAAAGGTAGATGCAGAAACAGGTGTAGAATAAGTGTTGTAGGTGTAGGACAAGTGTGGACACACGTTAACTGTAGGAAAAGGAATCAGAGAAAGAAATGGAGCAGATGTGAAACAGAATAAGATGCATAACAGAATTTAAACAAGGAATGGAGGGAAGAGAGTATCATAAAGAGGATAAAACATGGATACGGATGTGGTGTGAATATGTACATGTGAACACACACACACACACACACACACACACACACACACACACACACACACACACACACAGTATCAAAAGGCGTACACAGAAGAACGGAAGGAAGAAAGCAACAAGGAAGAAAAGAATGGATGGATGAAGAATTGGTATAGCAGATTAATATAACATACAAAGCAGGTAAAGACAGATGGATATTAGATGTAGAACAGGTGTATAACAAATATAAGAATGAGAGAGAGAGAGAGAGAGAGAGAGAGAGAGAAACGCAAGGAAGCAAGAGGGATGAACGAAGATGAGAGGAAGGGGCAGGAGGAGGTATGGAAATGGTCACTATGAGGCAATAAGTCATTTTTTTTCTCTCTCTTTTTCTTTTAAGGTGAAGGCAAAGGGTAATTATTGCAACAGGTGAGTCTGGGCCAGTTACCTGTACGTGTTACCTTGAGAAAATTACCTTGGAGGAGTTTCAGGGGAGATGAGAGGTGGGGGAACATGATGGATCCCTTCACAGCGGGGGGTGTCACATTTGAGGTGTGAGAGAGAGAGAGAGAGAGAGACACACACACACACACACACACACACACACACACACACACACACGAGTGGAAGAGATCTGTTAAAATGCCATCTGAAAACCACCAAAACTAATAAAAATAATCACATTAACACCTTTATTTACCTGGATCGGAATACACAAAATTACGACAACCAGATCAGAACTATAACCACTCCTCTCCCTTTATTGTGTGTGTGTGTGTGTGTGTGTGTGTGTGTGTGTGTGTGTGTAATAAATGTTTGTATGTATGTATGTATGACTAAAAAATTCGCGTGTGTGTGTGTGTGTGTGTGTGTGTGTGTGTGTATAATAAATGTTTGTACGTATGACTAAAAAATTCTCGTGTGTGTGTGTGTGTGTGTGTGTGTGTGTGTGTGTGTGTGTAATTTATATGTGTATGTATGTCTAAAAAATACCTACATGAAACATACAAGAATAAGCTGAATAAGGGGAAAAAAAAAAAATACAGACAGTGAGCCTTCCAAGTCCACTAGTATACAGGAAGTTAACGTGTATTTTAATGCAGAAAAAGGTAGTAAGGAAGAACAAGGGGGCCTCCTAGCACCACGCGAACCCAGGCCCCCCACGGGTGTGCCTGAGTATTAAATGGCTAGTGATCCCTTATATGCCATCCCACTGACAGGAGGGAGCTATCTCACTTTATCTCACTGACTCTTATCTCATTCCTCACTCTCTTTGCCTGTTTCTCACAAAGATCTCTCTCTCTCTCTCTCTCTCTCTCTCTCTCTCTCTCTCTCTCTCTCTCTCTCTCACACACACACACAAACACACACACACACACGCACACACACGAGAGAGACAGACAGACAGAGAGACAGAGAGACAAAGAGAGAAGAAGAAAAAGAAGAACAAGAAGATGAAGAAGAAGCAGAAGAAATAAGATGAAACCCTCAATCCTTGCACCTCATTCTCAGTCTCCCTCTCCAACTTCCTTTGCTCCACTTCCTCTCTACCCTAACCTAGTCTTGCTCAGTAACCCCGCTTTTCCCTCCATGCATTCTGATAAGCTCTACCGACTTCGCCACTGAGGATTGCCCAACCAGGTCTAAAATCATCCTCGGAGTCGAATCTGGAAGGGCCGAAAGCTAGAAGGGTGAAGGTCGAGAAATGAAAAGTGTCGAGATCTCTTATGCTTTCCCTACAGCAACCAAAACATAAAGGCCTTGAAGCTATGATTTACACTTGTTACTCTTTTCCCTCTCCTGCCACAACAACAACAACAACAACAACAGGAGGAGTAGGAGGAGGAGGAGGAGATGAAAAAGGAGAAAAAAGAAATACAAACATAACTAACTGCAGACAATCGCCTATAATAATCTGTTTACTTTGACTTGGCGCAAAATTGTCAACTCTCTCTCTTGAATATTGAGCTATAACATGAAAGCAACGCTTGAAATATGATGCTAGTCACGAAGAAGTGCTATGGAATGGATGAAGGACCGTAGTATTCTGACAATGAACTGGCAGAAATAGTCTGCAAAAGGACAAAAATCTCGACAAACGCGAATGAAATATACCAAGACAGTCACCTAATTCCACAAACACACCAATCTCTCTCTCTCTCTCTCTCTCATGAACGAATAACAAACGCAGGAACAAACAGAGCAGAACAGATTGGCCAAAAAGTTCATTAAGTAACTACAAAGGAAGAGCAGATTACAAAAATCGCTCGAGGTAGCATGTGGTAAGCAGGCCTAAATTCTCCTTTATATAGTCGTGCTAAGTTCATTTGCCTTACAATGGTGGTGGGAAGATGCACGGCTGTCCTAGATTTGTAAACAGTTTTCATCATCATCATTATCATCAACATTTTTATCATTAACCTCAACATCATTAAATATCATCACCATCATCATCATCATCTTTATCATTAAGCTTAACATCATAAAGTAACATCATCAGTATCATCAACATCATGGTTAAGCTCAATATTATAAAATATCATAATCAATTTCATCATCATCAACATCACAGTTACGCTCAACATCATAAAATATCATCATCAATATCATCATCAACTTTATCACTAAGCTCAGCATCATAAAATATCATCATCATCATCATCACGAACATATTTAAGACCAACCTCACATCATCATCGTCCCCATCATCATCATCATACTATCACCAGCACAACACCATCAGCATCATCACCATAATTACGCTACTCATCCTCTTCATGGCCATCATTAAATTAAGAAATATATCCCTCTAATATAACTAAGGGAGCCTGAGTGAGATAATTCAGGTTCCATTAACTGAACGTGTATAAATAGGTGTCCACGCGCGTGAGGCATGTGCTAGCCGATCGGTAAAATAAATGCTGATATTGATAGACGAATATTATGAGAAATTCAATCTTTTGGCGGGAAACTCTGACCCCTCACGATCCCAACTGATGATTACACGTTTTAGTATATTCAGACTGATATGTAGATAGATGTACAGTGATAGATATATAGATATAGACGGATAGATAAATATGTTGGAAAAATGCAGAAAGATGGAAATCATGATAAATTTTCTTACACTCACACTTCAACCTGTCTGTCTCTGTCTCTTTCAGATCTGATGAATTCATTTACATTAACACTCACAGTTCTCTCTCTCTCTCTCTCTCTCTGCCACTGCTCTAAATTCAACAGGCCACCTTTTGTTGTGTTAATACAGCTCATCTTCTCGCCATACCCCCCCCCACCCCCACCCTTCCTCTTCTTCATTAACTCGTTGCTCCAGGCTTCTTCGCTCTTAACCCCTTCAGTCCTATGATGTTATTTCTTTACTCTCGATACAACAGACGATTTTACTAACCCCCTGAATCTGGAAATGAAGAGCTCTTGAATTTGCCTCTCTGTTATCATTTTTGTTTTCCTGGAGGGAACAATTTTACGGGTTCCTGGCCATTGGTTCCTTCTTCTTTGCATAAATGAAGCAACATCATTTTTATTCCTCCTATTTCAGACGATTTTATTCAACTCAGCGAGAGATACTAGTAGGTGAAGGGGTAAATGGAGGCTGTACCTAACCCGGCATTTGTGTGGTGGCAGTGGTGGTGGTGATTGTGGTGATGTGGTGCTGTTGTGGTAGTAGTGGTATACAGATTAACACCCTCCACACAACCATTTCCCAATCAAGAAGATGCACCGGATATAGAGGCATCCAACGACCTTGCGCAAACTGAGAGGAAGAAGCCTGCATCTCTCTCTCTCTCTCTCTCTCTCTCTCTCTCTCTCTCTCTCTCTCTAAATTCCCGTTTTTACAATCTAATATCTATCTATATCTATTCGTATCTACCACACTATCCGTCTATCTATCCATTCACATTATCTTTTAACTTCGTACTTACACATCTTTCGGTCTCTCTCTCTCTCTCTCTCGTGGCCGCCACCCATCCATCACCGTACCTGGGCCTCATTTAACACGCGGAAGGAGGGGAAGAAGGAGCAGCAGACCGAGAACTCTTTTGAACCAGGTCAAGACGCTGGCACAAGGCTGAATTTTGTTTCCGCCTGAAGACTAAGTTGAGGTCAGATTTTGGGCTGAGGGAAATCGTCGGGAAATAGTAGGAATATAGTTGAAAAATCGTCGAGAGAGAGAGAGAGAGATCACGGTGCTAAAGTCATTAACGGTGAGTCATTCTAACACCTTAACAAAAGATTATTTCATATATCTATCTACCTGTCTGTATCTATCGCCAGACGCCTTAATCCCGTAAGGAGTGGCCACAAACCAAATCGCCTCCATGTCACCCTGCCCTCTACCATCCGACTACCCTCTCTCCAAACTCACACTCTCCTCTCTCATACAGCTCTCCAGCCCATCTTTCCATCCCATCCTCGGCCTCCCCCTCCTCCTCAATCATCTAACGGCAGCAAGAAAAAACTAGAAGAGTAAAACAGAAAGAGGTCACCGTATTGAAGTACTAATGTCGACTTATTCTAACACTTTCTAACTCTACAAACTATCTAACTGTTAATATTTACAACTACTAAAAACTATACTCTCTTCACTTTCACTTGGCCTATAATTGCCATCCCTCCATCTTGAATGCTGGGTTGTAACAATAAACACTACAATATGATGCTAGTCACAAAGAAGTGCCACAGGAGGTAGAGGCACAGTATTGTCTTTTTTCTGACACTGAGCTACGTGAAATAAGCTGCAAAAGGATGAAAATTTGGACCAAGTTAAAGTAAATGAATTATAGTAAATCTGTTTTTATCTGACAAAAATAATAATAACAGTAATAATAATAATAATAATAATAATAATAACAACAACAACAGCAATAAACTCAACCTGAATGTAAAGTCGCGGTTGCATTAAGTTACGAGGGAGTAATCTCCTTGGTTACTAGTCAAAATCAACCTTCAATACGGCAACACCTGGTCATCACCTGAGTTGAATGAGGATCTCTCTCAGGTGAAAACACAACACACTATAACAGCACAAACATCGTACTGAAAGGGTTGAGAGAGAGAAAGAGAGAGAGAGAGAGAAAGAAATACTGAAGGTTAGGGCATTTCTACGTGGCATCCGGCCTCCCATACCACCTCAGCTGAAACCGAAACAGAGGGAGAAAATATAAGTGTTTGGTTAATGAAGTTTGAGTGGAGCGTGGGAAGTGAGGCCACCCGGCGTAACCCTGACCCGTAAGTGGGGGAGATGGGAGTCGTTTACGTCGTTAGCTTGGGGTAGGTTAAGGCAAGACCAATAGAGAGACCCTGGGTTAGGAGATGAGTTAGACTGGCTTGGGCTTAGGTCTCGTTAGGATAAGCCTGGGTAGACTGGGTTTGGTATGGTCTGGGATGGGTTGGGTGGGGACTGGAATATTTTTTCTAAGGTTAGGTGAGATGAGGTTAGGACAACTCGACTAGATTTAGGGTACAATGAATCAGGTGAATTTTAGATTAGACTGTGCTGTGATAAAATAAAACAAGTTCATTCGGCTAAAAAAAAACAAAAAAATTACAGACACACACACACACACAAACGTTCATTCACAAGCCATATAATGCAGATAATGGATATACACGCAGAGACGCAGGCAAGGTACACAAGTACGCTCATTAATTCGCAAGCACAGTAATAAGCATGCATAATTCTCTCTCTCTCTCTCTCATCTTTGACAGTCTATCTCTCAGTCATACCACCACGGAACAAGGATTATAGGTCTGCATCATCTGTATATCTTTTTAACTCTCTCTCCCCCAATTTCATGCCCTAACTGACCGATGCTACCATACCTCTGACCTCCCTCATGGTACCTTTATAGAAAAACCACCCTTACTACCACATCTACCATTATGACTACCATTATTAATATTGCCTTCATTATCATAAACGGAAAAGCCATTTACATGTTGAGGGTTCTTTTCTGTTTATATTGAACTTACATTAACAGAGAGAGAGAGAGAGAGAGAGAGAGAGAATGCTCATCTATATGGACGTTAATAATATAGGCCTAAGTCACGCCGAACCATATACATATATCATCTACTTTTCTACCTGCTCATCTATCCACCTACTACCCTCCCCTACCCACCAACCTAGTCTTCCTTTTCCTTCTATTTACCCTACACACCTGCTTTCCTTACCTACCTATATGATTCCTATTTACCCTACCTAACCTATTTCCCTACCTACTTTACCTGTCTACCTGCCTGCTTACCTACTCGTCAACCTATCTACTTACCAATTAATTTATTTACCTACCTACTTGCCTACTTCTCTACCTACCTACTTACCTACTTCTCCTCCTGCCTACCTACACTTTCGCTTCCTCATTTACCCAACACTTTCCCAGCCTACTTATCATCCTTTATTACTCACTCGCTAAATATCACGTTGACATATTTATCTCGGTACTTTCCTTACTCCTTTTTATTTATCCATTTGTATAATTCTTTTTCATGCTATCCACCCCTCCATCATCCAGTTCTACTTCCTGCCTCTCCTTCCCTCCTCCTCTTCTTCCTTCCTGATTTCCTCTTATCCTTCCATCCTCCCTCCCTCTTAAATACCAATCTCCATCCCTCTTTCCTTCTTCCTCCCTCCCTTCTACCCTCTTTCCTTCAGTCTTTCCCTCCTGTCTCCTGCATCATCTTTCTTACATTCTTACGTTCCTCCCTCCTTCCTCGTTTCCTTCTTCCCTCCCTCCCTCCCTCCCTACCTTCGACTCTCCCTCCCCCCTAACCATCCATATATTAACGCCTATACATCTCTATACGTGATCTACAAAACCTTTCCTGTCTAACCTTGCTATAAGAGAGAGGGAAAGGGAGAGAGAGGGGGAAAAGGAGAGAGAGAGAGAGAGAGAGAGAGAGAGAGAGAGAGAGAGAGAGAGAGAGAGAGAATCGGCCTTGAATAAGCGAGAGCATCTTCACTCGTTAATATCTGTCAAGAAGTGGATGAACTGAGAGTAACCATTACCACAGCACTAAGAGAGAAGGGGGCGGGGACGGGAGGAGAAGGACGGGAAAGAAGGGATGAGGAGGGGAAAGGAGGGAAGGAAAAGGAAGAAAAAAGAGTAAGAAAAGGCAAGAACAAGGAAGAATTAGAAAATGAAAAGTTGAAAAAAAAGTGAGAAAGGGAAGGGACGGGGAGGGGAGGAGAGAAGAGGAGAGGGGAGGAGAGAGGAGGGGAGGGAGGAGAGAGGAGGAGAGGAGAGGAGAGGGAAAGGAAGGGGAGGGGAAGGAAAGAAAGAAAAGGGAGAAAGAAGGGAAGAAAAAAAAAAAGATTAAGAAAGACTAGGAGAACGAGGAGTTGGGAAAATAGTGAAGGTATGGGCCGGGAAAGGCAAAGCGAAAGGAAGGGTAGGGTAGGGTAGGGAAAGGAAAGGAAAGCAAAAAGGAGGGGAGGGAAGGGAAGAGAAGAAAAGAGAGGGGAAGGAAGGGAAGGAACGGAAAAAGGAGGGAAGAGAAAATGAAGGGCAGTGCTTACAATACGTCAATATGCTGCCATGACCCTCTCACAAGACTCACTCGACCCTGAAGAAGTCACTTAAAGATTTCACAAAAGACGAAACAGAATGATACATAATTACAAGATCCATGGTATATGAATTCACGGTTCTGCATCCATCCAACGCAAAATTCAGCGCTGGTTCTGTAGCGTGACTCTTGTTTCCCTCGACATTGCATGCAGTCTGATGTATTTGGCAAGAATTTGGTCGAACTGATTGTAATTATCAACTCTATTATTACTTCTTTTCTAAATGCCTTTTTTTCCAAAGTTATCAATTTTCAACTTAATTTTCTCGGATTTGTTCGTGTCGAAGTAAATTATGCTTTAATCATAATCATAATAATAATAATAATAATAATAATAATAATATCATTAATAATAAAACAAATATTCAATAACCTAACTGTTGAGGGAAACCATATGACTAAGACGATATGCGGCCAAGTAGACTACACTGCCTAAACATTTATAACAAAATGCTCACAAAACAGACATACATATGAAGTATACTGGCACATACAAAAATAACCAATACATACAACTGAGTAGAGTACTGTAACAAAATAAATAATCACACAGAAACACTCTCCCTCTCTCTGTCTATCTATCACACACACACACACAGAAACACTCTCCCTCTCTCTGTCTATCTATCACACACACACACACACACACACACACACACACACACACACATTACTGTCACATAAGCTCATAAATAACACTAATGGACCATTGTTTTGCATCTCCGTCCCTCTTCCCACGTCACTCTCATCTTCACTTCTGTCTGTCTGTGTCTGTCTTACTGTCTATATCTCTTTGTCTGTCTCTGTCTCTGCAAGTGTCTGTCTATTTGGCTGTCAGTTTGTGTGTGTGTGTGTGTGTGTGTGTGTGTGTGTGTGTGTGTGTGTGTGTGTGTGTTCTCTCTCTCTCTCTCTCTCTCTCTCTCTCTCTCTCAACAACACAACCCAGTCCTACTGAAAACTCACCACACAAAGACCACCTTACAAATTTGAGACCATTAGTTGAAACCACATCCGTGAGAGAGAGAGAGAGAGAGAGAGAGAGAGAGAAACGAATAGAAGACAGAGAGAGACAGAGAAACGAGTAGAAGACAGAGAGAGAGAGAAACGAGTAGAAGACAGAGAGAGACAGAGAAACGAGTAGAAGACAGAGAGAGAGAGAAACGAGTAGAAGACAGAGAGAGACAGAGAAACGAGTAGAAGACAGAGAGAGAGAAAAACGAATAGAAGACAGGGTATGAAGGACAGAAATGAGACACACACATACTCCTCAATAAACCTATCTATATACAAAAGCGTTAATAACAATAAAAAATAAATAAATATATATATATATATATATATATATATATATATATATATATATATATATATATATATATATATATATATATATATATATATATGGTCGCGCATCTAGGCCAAAGAACCAATCCATTTCTCAGACTCATTCAGTAAGATGACGATTTGCACTTATTCTTCCTAACATTAAACTCATATTAATCTTGGGACCTCAGGTAGTAGAGGTAATGTATTGCTATCTCCATTTGGCATTTAATTGATAGTATTTTGTCATTCTTGTGCACTGTCATAAAACCAATCTACACCACATCGCACATACCAACGCCAAATCACACCAACATGACCACATATCACTCCCACATCACATCCTTTCACTGTATTAAGCACCAAACCACACTGCATCACACCGCACATACCACAACCAAACCACGCCAAAATGACTACCATACCATTATCACACCATTACATTACATACCAAACCACACTACATGACACCACACACCAGCCCCACCAACCATCACCAACACGTCTGCCATATCACTACCACATCACTCCATTACATTACCACCAAACAACACACCACAACACCATTTCACACCACCACTACTAAGTCACGCGTACCATCACACCACTCCATTATACTACACCTCACCACACTATCATCACCACCACACCAGACTATCACCACCACCACTACCATCAACACTATTACTATTACCATCACCACAGCATCACTACCACCACACTACACTCCACCCACTCAATACCACGAAACACCACACACTGATCAAACCACCACACCACAACTCACCTTACCCCATTACCACCACAATTACCACACCACAACTCACCTTACCCCACGACCACCACAATTACCACATCCACTATTCTTACTTCTGAGGACTGGGGCAAAAAATACAGCATCTGCAATTACGGTAAGAGGCTTGATAACACCTCATTAAAGTTGCTAAATTACAACACTAAGAGATCGTATATTAACAAATCCTTTCATTGTTAGAATCTTAAGTACCATGATGTTTTATTTTTGTTCCTGTTTAGTTATATTATTTTACTGGGCTCTGGAAAGGACACTCGTAATGAAAGGGTTTATGAAGTCTCTCTCTAACCCCTCCAGCTCAAAAACTCTCTCAATACTGAAGAAAATCGTCTGGAGAGGAAAAGAAGAACAAGCCAGAGTGAAAATTTTGACACCTATACAATATGATCTTTTTTTCTTTTCGCTTTTTCTATCGATTTACAGATGCATTTTTTTCTCCCTAGGATAGACTTCTTGTGGGGTACATTTACCTCCTTTAAAAAAAAAAAAAAGTGAATACGGTAGGCAGGTCAGTAGGAAAAAATATATATAAATATAAGGAAGTATAAGAAACGATGGATGAGTAGGTAGGCATGTAAGGTAGGTCGGTAGGCAGGTATTTGGGTAGGTCAGAAGTAGACAGGTACGTAAGCAGAGAAGGGCAGGTAAAGCGGGTATGTAGGTAGGAAGGAAAGTAGGTAAGTAGGTAGATAGGTAGGCATGTAGGGTAGGGCAGGGTAGGGTGGTAGAATGATGGCGAAATAAAAATCAGGCTGGAGGTACTGATAAAACAGCAAATACAATACGTAATTTGTAAGTAGATGGGTAGTTTGTAGGCGGGTAGACAGGTAGATAGATAGACAGGTAGGTAGATAGGTAGGAAAACACATGGGGAAGTAGAAACAAAGGGAAGGTCGCCATTTAGGTAAACTACGGGGCGATTTGAGTGGAAAGAGGGTGTACAAACTTCCTACTCTTTCTCCCTCCCTCTCTCTCTCTCATTAGAATATTTACGAGAGAGAGAGAGAGAGAGAGAGAGAGAGAGAGAGAGAGAGAGAGAGAGAGAGGGAGTACTAAGGTGGCTAATAAAGGTGTTAAGCTAAGAACGTCGATGTTGACAAAAGTGATTATGCAACTCATGTAGTCTGTCTGCCTGTTTGTACAAACGCACACAATAAAAAACGCACACAGGTACACAGTTAACAGAAGGCAATGCACACACACGCGTTCACAGGCCTACACACACGCACGCGCGCACGTTCACATCCTTTTTATATACCCTTATTAGAGAGAGAGAGAGAGAGAGAGAGAGAGAGAGAAACGAAATGGGAACTGCAAACCTAGCTACCCAAAAACTATAACTGAAAATATGCAACACCACAACAAGCAGCACTTCTTCGTGACTACCTCATTACCCACAAGCACTCCATCTCATCTCACCTGAGCACCGTAATAATTACACAGGTGACCCAATTAGAGGGGAAGGCCTAGTTACGAACGTTAATTATGAACCTAGTACGTTAATTGCATGTTTTTCGTTAGTTTATCGTGTGTGTGTGTGTGTGTGTGTGTGTGTGTGTGTGTGTGTGTGTGTGTGTGTGTGTGTGTGTGTGTGTGTGTGTGTGTGTGTGTGTGTGTGTGTGTGGCATTTTTTTGAAGGTAGGTGGGTTAATGAAGGAAAAGAAGGACAAGGAGGGAGGAAGATTTGAGAACAAGGACAAAAGTTAAAGATGACGCGAAAAATACAAGAACAAATAAAGGATTCCTGATGATATGCAAAATAAATCGCTATGGAAGAGGTGCTATGGTCTCCAATGCCACAAAAAATACAGACATCATCATCATCATCATCACGACATCAAGAATACTGGCATCATCATCATCATCATCATCATCAAGAAACCACGAATACAGACATTATCATCATCATCATCACATCAAGAATACTGGCATCATCATCATCATCATCATCACGACATCAAGAATACTGGCATCATCATCATCATCATCATCATCAAGAAACCACGAATACAGACATTATCATCATCATCATCATCACATCAAGAATACTGGCATCATCATCATCATCATCATCATCACGACATCAAGAATACTGGCATCATCATCATCATCATCATCATCAAGAAACCACGAATACAGACATTATCATCATCATCATCACATCAAGAATACTGGCATCATCATCATCATCATCATCACGACATCAAGAATACTGGCATCATCATCATCATCATCATCATCAAGAAACCACGAATACAGACATTATCATCATCATCATCACATCAAGAATACCGCCATCATCATCATCATCATCATCACGACATCAAGAATACTGGCATCATCATCATCATCATCATCATCAAGAAACCACGAATACAGACATTATCATCATCATCATCACATCAAGAATACCGCCATCATCATCATCATCATCACCACGACATCAAGAATACTGGCATCATCATCATCATCATCATCACCATCATCATCAAGCAGCTCAAGGGTATTAATACATCTCTGTCAGCAGTGCAAACCGAGAAAGGTAATTGCAAAGGACAAGCACAATAATTCAGATGACGAAGTGGGTGCAAATGATAGGGAAATTGCAAATGAGACTGGAGTTTAGAGATTGCAAATAAGACTGGTGAATAAAGACTGCAAATGATAGACTGGAGATTAGAGATTGCAAATGACAGCGACTGGAGATTAGAGATTGCAAATGACAGCGACTGGAGATTAGGGATTGCAAATGACAGCGACTGGAGATTAGGGATTGCAAATGACAGAGACTGGAGATTAGAGATTGCAAATGATAGAGACAAGATTAGAGACTGCAAATGACAGAGACTGGAGATTAGAGATTGCACATGATACAGACTGGAGATTGCAAATGACAGAGACTGGAGATTAGAGACTGCACATGATACAGACTGGAGATTGCAAATGACAGAGACTGGAGGTTAGAGACTGCAAATGAGACTGGAGATTAGAGATTGCAAATGACAGATACTGGAGATTAGAGATTGCAGATGAGAGAGAGAGAGAGAGAGAAAAATCCAATGTTTGTAGACGAAAGAATGGAGCCGTGTTCTAAGGCATGGGAGGCTCCGTAACACCTCTTCCTTAGTGACTCATTCTGCATAGTACCCCTTAATAGTCACCTATATCATTTATATCGTTTTAACACCGATATAGCTTGCACCAGTAACAATTATTCTGTAGACGAGGATACTTAAACATCGGGTTGGAGCTACTTAACCCACTAGACCACCAGGCGTTCAGTTTTGGTTATATTGTTACCACCCAAAGTACTAAATGGTTCCTAGGGTTAGGGGAAACAATTCTGCTTATTAGTCACTGCAGAGGAACCTTTAACACTACATCCAGTGAGTGGATGGTGGAAGCCTAAACCTACAACCACCACCACAATAAAACAACCCTCGTAATACTGAAAATAATAATAAAATGATAATAATAATTATTATTATAATAATAATAATTATAATAATAATAATAATACTGTACTACTACTACTACTACTACTACTACTACTACTAATAATAATAATAATAATAATAATAATAACAATAATAACAACAGTGTAATAATAATAACAATAGTGTAATAATAATAAATAATAATAATAATAATAATAATGAATAAATAAATTAAGGCTTCAAGCTATTATTTATTTCGCCATTCAAGCTATTTTTTATTTCGCCAATACACTTAATGCATCTGATACATGCTCGTCATATGTTTTCATTATTCTATACATTTTTATACATTCCATACAACAACAATATTTTGAAGCGAAGACAAAATATAAAAACAAAATAAAATAAAATAAACATACGTATATTTTGTGGCTATCTGCTGTATGTCTAGTTATCTAAGTCTAATTAACAATCAATCTATCGTATCTATCTACCTCTTTGGTCGTGTCTGTACGTCAATCAAGCTATCTATCAACGCTTAACTTCAATCTATCTATCTATCTACCTCGTCAAATATGTCTTGTGTATATCTATTTACGCTTAACTTCAATCTATCTACCGCTGGTCAATTATGTCTTTTGTATGTCCATTTATCTATCTACTCTTAACTATCTACCTATGTCATTTCATTCTTCGTACCTCCACATAATCTAATTCAATTCAGGACTGGCCTCCCGTAATGAAGGGGTTATTGAAGGCTGTACCTAACCCCTCCAGTTCGATACGCCTCTCCTAAGCTGAATAAAATCGTCTGGAGAGAGGAAAAGAAATACGATATCGTGGTGAAAAAGTTATATTATTCTCGATTATCACAGCGAAGGAACTAGTGAGTCATGCTTTTGTGTGTGTGTGTGTGTGTGTGTGTGTGTGTGTGTGTGTGTGTGTGTGTGTGTGTGTGTGTGTGTGTGTGTGTGTGTGTGTGTGTGTGTGTGTGTGTGTGTGTGTGTGTGTGTGTGTGTGTGTGTGTGTGTGTGTGTGTGCGTGCGTGCGCGCGCGCGATAAACTGTTTGCTTTCTCATGGACAAAACAAAAACTCCAGCTAACGCCACACTATTAAAATCAGCCAAGTGAGTCATAGGGGCTTGAAAGAATTAATTACTAAAACGATGGATTGCCTACCAATTTGCGTATCAGTAATTCGTGGGGAGATAAATCTGTAACGGGAGGCAAAAACTAGGGTAAAGGGAAGATAATCTCTGGGGTTAAGTAGAGTTGAAAGGGGTTGGGATGGTATTGTGATGGTGTGGGGAAGCTATGATAGGACTGCTGGGAGGGGGTGGGGAGAAGTGGGGTGCTGAGAGAATGGGTGGGGAGTTATGTGGCACTTTAAGATACTGTGGAGAGGGTGAGGAGGTATGGGGAGCAGAGAATGTATGGGGAGTTAGAGGAGGCTAGGAAAAGCCGGTGGATTATTTCTTATGCTTGAGATGTTTATACAGAAAATGTTAAAGATCTGTGGGGAATGGATGGGGAGGTACGAGTATGAAGAATTAGGTGAGTCCATGGGGAAGAGTACTGGGGCGCAGGTGGGGGTATTAAGTGGGTCATGGAGAGGAGGCTGAGGATGGGGAGTGTCCGGATGAGGGGAAACAATGGGTGATTTTTTAATGCTTTCGTAAACCCTCTTGATAAACCCACCTTTGAAGTCAATATTTCTTGCGTACTATCCAGAGTTTTGAATTGGGGCTGAGAATCCTAAAATTGCCGTCCAAACGCGAGAAATCACCATCTCCCGAAATCTCCATCGCTTGAAGGTCTTGGAAGAACAAAGATTTTAAGCGTGGTACACACGGAACGATTCACCCTCGCAGCCTTTCCCCCTGTCAACTTCTCCCCAGGGCGTAAAAGACACGTGAATGGGACCCCAAGGGGAGAGGTATTAGTCTCCCCCTGCCTGTATGAGGGTGTTGTTTGGTATTTGCGAGAGATGAACGAGAGATGGGCGTGGGATTCTTCTCTACCTCCGACCGCCTGACACTCTGATGGCTAGGTTTGGTACAGAGGTGGTTTGGAATAGCGGTTCATAGCTAGATTCTTTGCTATATGGTGGTTCGGCTGAGATTTTGATCGGGACAGCTATTGCCAGTGCTATACGCGATTGAGCATGAAAATCCCCTCTATAACTAATGGTTCAAATTCAGTTTGGTTCATGACAGCCGCTCAAAGTATGTCAGAGGTTCTATGTTAGATTATCTGCTCTGGTTCAGGTTTGCTTTGGTTCATTATAGCAGTATGAAGTAATGCTGGTGATTCTGACTGCGTTTCAGGTTCGCTCTCTCTGCTCCTGGGTGCTGTGTGACTGCTGTTGGTAAAAATGATGCTTGAATTACGTACTGGAGATGGGCTAGTACTTGGGATGCTTGATGGTGTAGTTACAGACTGCTTAGTGGAATTGGTACTGGATGGAGTTGGGTCTGGTGTGCTACTGTGAAATGATACAAGCTGTTTTGCATCAGAATCATGTCTCCTTATACTGCCACCTGAGCTATGGATTCTACTTGGACTTATGACTCGTATGATTCTCGTCGGATTCTCCTGTCTATTTTGGTGGCTTGGATTTGTGGCAGGATGTGAAGTCAGTAATTTAAGAACTGAATTAGTTGTGTGTATAGTTTCTGTTGTGGTTTCAGGGGTATGATCTAGTGTGTTGATTTCTTCTTTGTTTCTTATGGATACAACAGTTTTTATATCATCTAACCTGCTGGTGCGTAGCGTCGGTGGTTTGATCTGGGATTCAGGATTGTTAGTACTGTTCACCGGTACTGGTAGTACTCCTGAGACAGCACCGTGTACTGAATTTTGCCTCACAAACCTACCACTTTTCACTGTTGCCTCTGTATTGTAGTTCGAGCTGAAGGATTGAATGTGGGTGTGAAAATCTGAAGTTTGGGCGATTCCAGCTTTAGCTAAACGTGGATTAAAGACTGGAATACTGGTCGTCCCAAGAGCAAAGCCCGTTTCGTGATGTGAAGTTTCAAAATTGCGTGGCGAACTGACGTGTCTGGTTTTACTACGACCAACGAAATCTTCTCTGAACAGAGTCTGGTCAATATCAGGCAATGGATGATAGGCTGAGTGGGTATTTAAAACTGCTGGCTGACCTGTTCTGTGCCCCACTTGTTCTCCTATGTGGATTTTACCGGAATGAGAGTCAGAATGTGTGATATGTGGGTCTGTGGTTGTGTGGGCTTGTAAGTGTGGTGTGTGGTTAATGCGGTGAGATGCAGAATGTATATTTGGTTGGCTGACGAGGTGGTTATCATGGTGTAGTGGGTCTGGATTGTGGTGTGATGGGGACTGTATGTCTTGTTGAATGGTGTGATGCTGATGATCCTGTGATGGCTGTGATGTGTGGTGAATGTGTTGTTGCGGTGTGGAGAATGTGTGGATGTTTTGCTGTGTGTTTGGTGTGTGGTGAATTTGAGATGTGCAGTGTATATCTGGCTGAATGGTGCGATGCTGGTGATTTTGTACAAGTGAATCAGATGTGTGGTGTGACGTGGTATGGATATTATTTGGTTGGATTACGTGGTGAGGATTTTTACGTGATGTTTCTGGTGAGTGGTTAATGGGGTGGAAGGCTTGGTGTGGTGGTTTTGGATGACTATCTTGTATGGAATGGCTAATATCATGAATACCAAGGTCTTGAATACCTCGACAGCATGAGGGTGTTGTGTAAAAGAAACGTGCTGCTGGGGGTTGTGGAGACTGATAAATACCTGAAACTGATGATGGTGTTGTGTGTTCATCTGAGGGTGTTGATATGTACGAACTCGTTGGTGGAGACTGGATTGTGTTGTGGATATTCTGCTGTGTTTGGGGATACATGTTTGATGCTGGAGGCTGTATGACTTGATAAGTATCTGGCTGCAGTGTTGGGTTAAAATCTATTCGTGGTGGTTGTAGTGAACGAAAAAGTTTTGGCTGTGGTTCTGGCGTCAACTGGAAGTCTTGATGGAATGTGGAAAAATTGTCTACTATCTGTGGTGGTTGAGTTGCATGATGAATATTTGACTTCAGAGTGGAGTAGATATCAGAGACAGACGGTTTTGTTAACTGCTTGATGTCGCTATTAAACACAGAACTAGTTAAGTCCACGCTATTAACCTCTTCGTCATCAAAATGTGGTATCCCGTTATCAAACTGCGAATCGTCTCGTACGCTGTGGATTTGGTTGGGGTTTCTGTCATGTGTAACTTGGAAATGGCTGTTAACAAGAGGCTTTTCCAACGCCCCACACTGCACATTGTACCACCAGTCACAGCTACAGTGGGCTTGGTTGAAGATGGTGCCGTTGGGACACAGGAAGGAGTCCCGACGCCCATCGTACTGACAGATGTGAAACACCTGACACCTGGCCTCGTCAGCAGTGTCAGCGAAGTAACCCGGAAACGTACAGGAGAACCCGGTGTAGGGGACAGAGGCCAAGGTGGGGTAGTCTCGACCAGGTACTCCACCACCAGGGATGTTTGGGCCCAAAGACGATATCGCACTGCCTCCCTGGTGTCCGTATACCCCAGCTGCCGCATCCGAGTCCTTGTGGAACTCGGCAGCCCCGACTACGGTTACGAGAGGGAGCTGACAGGACTCCAGGGTAACTGTGAGAGAGACAAGTATCGATGTAAATGTCTATGTAGACATAACTCAGCACCTCTCCGCAGACGATGTCTGAGATCTGTAGACCTTCCATAATGTGAAGAAATAAGCGAGGCTACAAATATGGACTTGAATTGGGTTTGGGTAAAAATAAAGTTGCCTCGATGGTTGAATTTGGTCAGTCAGGATGTTTGATTTTTTTTTTTTTCACAGAAAAAATGTAGCGCTAAACCCGCACATAAGCCACCCAAACCCAGCCGTGATGCAATATGTGACCTAGTCCTACCGAGGCTGATACTTCCTGCCAAGTTGGTTAATTCCTCACGTTATGTACGATCCGAGGAGATACAGCAGCGATATTCCTCGATACACAGCAGTATCACACAAACTCCATTATTCATATACACAGTGTACAACAAACTTCTGCCTGAGGATATCTTTCTACTTTCATTTTAAGTAATGCTGAACTATTTTTATCATATGAGGGGAAAAAATCGTATCAGAGGGAGTAACTTCAGAACAATAGGTCTCTCAAGCTAAATAAAATATTTCCGAGCTGTAAAATAACAATACAGTAATAACAATAATAATAATAATAATAATAATAATAGTCTGTGACTTTCTGTTTGTTCTTACCCATTATAAGGATGACTAGATGTGACGTAGAGTGTGTGAGCCAGGGAACTGCTGCTCTCATTATACTCGCCTCTCGTGGTGATGTGCACTCCTGAAACTCTGTCTGCAAAGGAAACGCCATCAGACGAATAAAAATACTTCTTATTATAGTATGATATCTGGTTTGAATGGTGGTTGAATCAGTGTATCTACTGAACTGAGCAAACGTTTATAAATTCTCTATCATTTTTTGTTTTCTCTCTTCTATAAGTTGAAAAAGGAGTCGGGGTGGTGACGAAGGGTATCTAGTTAAAAGCACAGAGAGGACAGGGAAAGAAGTGTGATTCACGGATGTTAAGAAAGTCTTTTAGTAGAGTATAGAACAGAAGGCTTTGATGGTATGGTCACATGGAAAGAATGGATGTGGTAGGGTGGTGAAGAGTATTTGTAAGTAAGTCTGAAGTTGGAGGAAGGCGTGGTAGGCCAAGAAGGTGGTGGTATGGTAAATGAATGGGTGAAAAAGCGAAGTATGGAAGTTTTTGAAGCTAGGGATTGGAGGACTGAGTTGGTAGGACAGATAATGTAAGAGAGAGTACATGACAAAGGTTTGGTCGACGGAGTGACACTGATTAACTGGCAGCTGTTTACGATGATGATGATGATGATGATGATACTCGGCATGCTGCTAACAGTCCTCTCATTTTCTTTCTTTTTCTTTCCTTTCTCACTTTTTTCTAACACATTCCATTCTTAGGTGGGAAAAGGGGGGAGGGAAACGACGATGATGATAATAATGATGATGACAGTGGCAACAGCACATCACACTCATCCCATAAGGTGTAAACGAACTATTGAACACAGCGGTACCGTCTTGAGGTGTGATGATGTAGTTGTCAAGACAGTAGAGGGACACACACTAGCTCACCTGGGCCACGATGCGTTAATTTATACCAGGTGTGCTGATAATAATGGTGGCTCAATCCTTTATGTGCCAGAGTGGGTGTGTGAGGTGGGTGGAGGAGGAGGGAGGAAGGAAAGAGGGAGGGGGAGGAAGAGGTTAATGAGGAGGGAGAAGGGACAAAGGGGAGAGCTGAGGAGAGGAAGGAAGGTAAGGGAAAGAGGAATGCAAAGGTAAACGATGGCGAGGGAAGGGAGGTGTGTGTGTGTGTGTGTGTGTGTGTGTGTGTGTGTGTGTGTGTGTGTGTGTGTGTGTGTGTGTGTGTGTGTGTGTGTGTGTGTGTGTGTGTGTGTGTGTGTGTGTGTGTGTGTGTGTGTGTGTGTGTGTGTGTGTGAGAGAGAGAGAGAGAGAGAGAGAGAGAGAGATGGGGGGGAAGAATGTGAAGGGATCGAGAAATGAAAACGGACGAGAGGAGAGACGACTGATAAACGAAGGGGGATAAAAAGGAAGGGATGGGAGGAAAAGAGAAGGGAAGGACAAAAGGAAGGGGGAAAGGAAGGACGGTAGGAATGAGGTGGGAAGGAGGGAGACTGCCTGGCACTTCATCCGCAAAAACTCTAGTTCAATTCCCAGGCCGGTGAGACTCGAAGTGTGTTTACCCCTGGTCCCTGTTCACCAGAGTACATCTAGGGACTTGGGTGTAACAGTAACCACTGTTGACCGTGTTCTATGGGAAGAATGAGATTTGATCATATACTGTCTTCTGCATTGACCCTCGTTTAGTTGATAAACGTGTATTAAAACTCTTCTCTTCTTCGGTACATCTATGTTAATGGTATATATATATATATATATATATATATATATATATATATATATATATATATATATATATATATATATATATATATACAAATTCATGCCGCAGTATCTTAATGGACTTCGATAGTGCAATTTTGGGGTTTTAATATAAAGATGGAATAAAATATTTCCGAAACGTCGGCCGGTAAAGATCCTAATCTCGCCACTATGTACGAGTATATGTTTCGCCTGGTGATTCTGCTTCTGTTACGTCTGTCATTTCCACGCGCCAAGTCCACAGACATACATATCATACACAGAAACAAACCGATAGCTAGGAAAGTGGATGCCAGGATGCATCTAAGCCCACTATGGCACATGCAATTATGTTCACAATAGAAGAAAGTCTGCTTGAAGGCTGCAGACAGTGATAGAGCATCATTCTTAACTACTAACTTGGGCAAATTGCCACCGATTCTTGTCACGCTCTCTCTTATTGTATTATCGGATTAAGCACAGGAAGCATGTGACAGTAGCCAAATTCCTTCACTACGATGACGTGAGGGACGCCTTCACGTGGTGGCATCAGAATGACTGGGAGGTAAAGCTGCCCGGTTATACAAACATCCGTCCACCCCCTCCGTATTCTCCCGAAAGGAGGATGGTGGGATGTATGAGAGGTTAAACATCAGCCTGCAGTTTCCTGGGTTCACCTTCAGCTGAACCTGGGATTGCAACTACTATTACCAGTTTTATTCTCCTTTAGGAGAATCCCTCGTAGTGATAGAGTTAACGAAGGCTATATCAAATCAGTCTGCAGTCTGAAATCTCCTGAGCTAAGTAAAACCGTCTGCAAAGAGCAAAAAAATGTCAACGTAGTGAAGGGATTTCTTGTTAACTGCCACCAGATTCCCCCCCCCCTCTCTCCTTTGTGTCGCGGGATTAAGCACAAGGCACATCTAACAATAATCATTTAACTAACTTACAAGGACTCCACTGAATTCAAGAACATCGTTTTGAATTAGCGGGCACTAAATTTCTAAGGACATTCACGGAAGACAAATGGGTGACTAAATGCTACCCCTTCACTATCATAACGCGTTCCATATTTTGTACCGGTATCTCCAGAAGATTCTACGTAGTTTTGAAGTCGATGAAGAAATAGTTTTGTTGGTAAAGGGGGTTGATAATGATGCAGACTAGGGCAATGATGCTGTTACTGATGCTACTCCTACTGCTGCTTCTCCTCCTTCTCCTGCTGCTGCTGATCCTGCTGCTACTGCTGCTGCTTATCTTGCTGCTCCTACTGATCCTCTCCTGTTGTTGTTGCTGCTGCTGCTGCTTCTGTTCCTCTTGCTCCTCCTCCTCCTACGGCTGCTGCTCCTCTTGCTCCAGCTAATCCCCCTCTTGTGGTGGTGGTGGAAAATAAAAGCTGTTGTAGGCCTATGCAAAGTTGTTGACGACGACGATGCTGATGACGTTAAATGACTAATAAGCAGGCCTATGTTTAGTTTATGCAACAAATATGGCAATACTGCAGCAACTTACACACAGTATTATTAAACCAGCAAATCCTTTCACTCTCACTACTCTACTTCCTTTCACCTCCTCCCCTCCCTCCCTGACATCTATTTTCCCCTCCAATGCACCAGAAACAATCGCTTCCTCTCCTCCGTACCCTATTAAATTCCCTCCATGCGTTAGGAGGTGCCGTGCATGACGATTTTAATAGCATCCTCAGGTGGTGGGTTGGGTGAGGGGCTGGGGACGAGACAGAGGGAGGGTGTTGCGTCATTTGTTATTGTTTGGCCACGTGGACGCTCCGTCACTGTCTGTCGAGGAACTTTTCTTTCTGTGGTTTATGTTGCGAGTTTTTAGTTTCTTGTTTGACCCACTAGTATTACTTATTTACTTATATGACAACGTAGTAAAATATATGCTTAAAATTCCGGCAGTCATCAAACACACTGCTATCATCTACATACCACAGAAATATAAAACTAGTGTCATTATTAAAAGCACAGCCGTCACCTAAAAACATGCATTAGTATTGTAGACAGTAATGAAAATAAAACAATACAGAATATCAGTGACAAGTAAAATATCAAAAGAAAAGGTTCACAGGTGTTGCTAAAAATGATTGAGAAGTGCAGTACTGTGCGTAACTATGGCAACAATCTCAACCCACTTTGCATCCTCTCAAAAAGGTGCAAGTAGGATCGAAAACTGTAATCATAATCATCATCCTTATCATCTTAATACAAAAATTTTCATACTTGCCTTTCAGTCTTCCATTTGCCTCTCTCTCTCTCTCTCTCTCTCTCTCTCTCTCTCTCTCTCTCTCTCTCTCTCTCCTAGTTACTTAAGCCTTTCCCGTACTCTGATATTTTACTATTTGAGCTCGTGCTTCCTCCATCACTGTCACCTGTCTTTATATTTCTCCTTTCCCTTTTTTACTTAGTCTATTTAGTCTCTCTCTCTCTCTCTCTCTCTCTCTCTCTCTGATTACCCAGAGTCTGCAAGTTAAGGGCAAATAGTAACCAAAAATGTACAAAGCTACGTTGTTTATGTTTACCTGGCTCAACACGAGGCAGGGATCTCTCTGGGGTGAAGAACAGGGCCAAGTGAAAGCAACAGAACTTTGAATTTGCTCAGAAGAAATGGTAAAGAAAATAAAGGGGAAGGAGGAATTAGGAAGAAATAAGGAAAAAGAGACGAAAAGAACAAAGAAAAATTGAAAATAACAAAAGAAGGAGGAAGAGGGGAGGGAGGAGGAGGAGGAGAAGGAGGAGGAGGAGGAGGAGGAGGAGGGATTAAAATTAAACACCTTAAATTCCAATTCCCAATCTTCCCTCAGAATAAGACCAGGATTTCTCTCTCTCTCTCTCTCTCTCTCTCTCTTTACCTTCATGTCTCTAATACTGCTAAGTCAAGAGGGACAAGGGGAGAAAATCTGCATGGTCTGAGAATTGGACTCTTGTTTTCATTGCAGGATTTGTCTAAGTGAAGGTGTTAGATATAGCCTTCATTATCCATTTGAAAAGTAGTTATTTCTGTAATATATATATATATATATATATATATATATATATATATATATATATATATATATATATATATATATATATATATATATCGTTTAGAGGCATCATCAATCAACGACAGAAATAGGTACTCGTACTTAACGGGCTACTTTTTTCACTCTAGTTCGGTGAGAGAGAGAGAGAGAGAGAGAGAGAGAGAGAGAGAGAGAGAGAGAGAGAGAGAGAGAGTTATTTACCTTGAAGAAAAATGTGAGGAAGTAGAAATGCTTATAAGGACGGGAAATGGTAATTATGATCTTCGCTGGGGATGTCTTTGTGTTATGTTCTGGCTATTATCATACAGTATATCGTGAGAGAGAGAGAGAGAGAGAGAGAGGGGGGGGGGTAGTAGGGCAGTTTGGCTTTGTTTATCCTAACCACACACAGGCTGCTGCAAGGATGTGGGGGAGGGAGAGAAGGAAGTGAGATGGGATGGGATGGGATGGGGTAGAGTGGGATGGGATCAGATAGGGTGGGATTGGATGGGAAGGGATGGAGGAGGAGAACTACAGGTGGGGAAGGAAAAGATGGGGAAACGAAGGGATGAAGTGGAAGAGAAAGGGATAGAATGAGGGAGAGTGAGAAATGGGAAGGGGTAATGGAGAGAGAGAGAGAGAGAGAGAGAGAGAGAGTAATAATCCCCTCCAAGATGGTATTGGTCCACAACCCCCCCCCATCTCTCCCCCATCCTACTTCTACCCCTCCCGGCATGCAGTAGCTGCCTAAGAGAGGGAATTAGCATGCTCAAGTGTCTCTCTGAATCTCTTATGCTTACTCAAGGACGATTTTCAGACGGAATTCCAAGATGGTTTCTTAAAAAAAAAAAAATGAGGTGAAATGATGATCGGTACGTTAAGTGGGTTTGGTCTTGAATATAAATGATTGAATAGGCGCGCGCGCGCACACACACACACACACACACACACACACACACACACACACACACACACACACACACACACACACACACACACCGCTCGCTGGTGCAGTGGTAACGTTCCCGCTTGCCAACTGGTGGAAGGGAGTTCGCGCCTCGCTCAGGTTGCGAAAAGTTTCACTGACGAAGTGGGTGGTTACTGTCCCCCTTGAGCAAGGGGACGGGTGTGTGCGTGTGTGAAGGTCACAGCCTTGCCCTTAGATCGGACTATATGAGCTCTCAGCTCCCTTCCGGGAGGGTAAAAGCTGACAATCAAGACCAAGTGATCCTGACCGAACCGATGAATTACACAGACATACATCAAACATTACACACACACATACATATATACAGGCATTCATTACACACGAGAGAGGGAGAGAGAGAGAGTCAAACCACCTTCCTTTCAGTTCAGTACAAAAACCTTTTTTTTACTCCGATACCAATACAAGCAACACTAATATCAGTTAACAAACAGGACCTACTTAACATTATACTAAAGAATCATATCATTACAAAAGCAGCTGTAACAGAGAACATGTACACTTATTCTCGACTTAACAAAGAACCTGTACACTTGTTTTTGGCTGTAAAAACATGTACACGTGTTCTCGACTTTAAAGAGGCACATACAATCCTCCGCAAACACTACCTAACCGGGCTAAGGGGACGCTGGCCTCATCCGTAATTTTATTTTCGAGTCTGGCTGAATAACTTTACCATTTCTTATTTTCGAGACTGGCAGAATGTCTTTACCATTTCTTATTTTCAAGACTGGCTGAGTATCTTTACCATTTCTTATTTTCGAGACTGGCTGAATATTTTTACCATTTCAGACCGATGGCTTAGTATTTTTTATTCATGCAATCACCAGACGGTTCTGTTCAACTATGAAGCGATCTCTAGTGTTGTACTGAAGGCTGTATCGCAAAATAATGAAGGAGTCTCATGTCTCAAGATACCGTACCTGATTGATACAGGAAAAACGGGTCCAGCAAAATTTTTTATGATTCATTTATTCTTATCATTACCAGAAGTAGTAAAAGTAGCAGTAGCAGCAGTATGGTTAGTTTTAGCATGATCTAGCCATGTGTTCACAAGGTTCTTAGACGATATACGAGTATCTGACCGCACATACACTAATCTCAATAATGAATAAATTAAATATATATCAAATGTACGGTAGAAAATAAAACACACACAGAAGCCGAAAAGTGATGTAAAAAATAAAAATTAATTGTTAAAAGATGAGAAAACAAGAAAATACGAAGGATGAGAAAAAAAATCTGTTACTGGGAATAGATAAACAGGAGACTGAAGAAAAAATAAAGCCTAGTTGAAGAAATGGTGAGCACAGAAAACGGGAGAGAGGGTGGAGGGGTGGGGGAGAAGTAGCGTGTGTGTGTGTGTGTGTGTGTGTGTGTGTGTGTGTGTGTGTGTGTGTGTGTGTGAGAGAGAGAGAGAGAGAGAGAGAGCACCAGGTAAAGCACTCTAGGGTGTTTACGAAGCACTTGCATGGTGAAGGTTTCTGAAGTTACCAACCCACCTTTCTCAATGACCAGACTGACCGTATCTCTCTCTCTCTGTCTCTCTCTCTCTCTCTCTCTCTCTCTCTCTCTCACACACACACACACACACACACACACACACACAATGCTCTACCTCTTGTTCTCTATCAGCTTCCACGTCATATATTTTTGAACATTAACATCGCAGACATAAATACAAAATCTTAATACTTCTTAGCATATAATTTTCAGAACTGTTGAGTATATATTTTTACCCTGACATACACCCTCGTAATATACTTTCGTTTTTATAACCACAATTCGCATACTAAACAAAGAAGAGTATAACGTTCCATGAATTAAAAATAAAATAAAATAAATCTGTTAAGGAAGAGGGTATGAGGGAGCCACCAAAAGCAAGAAAGACCATTCCCTCTTGACCCAGTATGAGACAGTGACTAGATGGACAAAGATTTCATAACAGTGGAGGAAAAAATACAGGGAATGAAAAGTAAAAAACAAAGGTGATATGAAAAATTAAACACAAAGGAGATACGAGAAAAGGAAATGAAAATACAAGTAAAGAAATGAAAAGTGAAAATGAAAAAATAAACTGGAGAAAAACTCTGAAAAAATAAAGGAAAATTCCTGAAAGGAAAAATAAAAAAATAGGGAAAAAAATTAATGAAAAATGAAAAATAAAAAATAGTGAAAAACAAAAATATAGGAAATAAAAAATGGAAAATGAAGTGAAAAATGGAAACTAAGAAACTGGAAAACGGTGAAGTAAAACAAAATATAGGAGAAACGAAAAAACTAAAGGAGAAACAAAAAAATAAAAGGGAAATAAAAAATGAAGGAGAAATGAAAACAATAAAGGAGAAATTAAAGAAAGGAAAAAAATAAAGGAGAAAAGAAAAAAGGAGACATTAAAGACACGAAAAAATATAGGAGAAACGAATAAACATAGGAGAAACGAAAAAATAAAGGAAAAATAAAAAGTGGAGAAATGAAAAAAATAAGAAATGAAAAAAGAAAGGAGAAATAAAAAATAATTGAGAATTAAAAAAATAAAGGAATTAAAAAAAAAATTAAAGAAGTTCTAACAAAGTGATGTATATATTTAGGAGGGATATTCTAGATGTTATATATATACTTAACAACTGTTGATGTTACGGATGCTCAGTACTTTATTCATGTTACAGAAATCTTTGGGATCAGAGGGAAGATTTACTTGTGTGTTTTTGTGGTTATTTATTTTATATCAATATCGAATATCATTTATAGAGGGCTTGAGACGACGCAAATCTCATTCAAACATTTAACGGCAGATGACCAGAATACGCCCCCAGTGGTGTTCCGAAATAGATAAATACACAGACAGATAGACGAATAGACAGATATGGATAAACAGATAAATACATAACTAAAAAAAAAAAAAAATGGCGATTCGAACCAATAGCTGCATCATATTTTATCCATACGTATATGTTATTATTATTATTATTATTATTATTATTTTTATTATTTTTGAGGTAAGCGACAGGCCTTAGCTAAATATCTGATCCGCCTAGCCCCGGGCCCCTGCGCTTGAAATGGAGCCATGAAGGATTAGAGAGTGGGTGAATGATGGATTGATGGTTTTCATGTATCCAATTTTGGCGTAAACTGTAATGTTCTATTCTTGAGATCTTGAAGACGAAAATCGAGAGAAAAATGGGTCTGGAGGAGGCGGAGGAGGAGGAGGAGGAGGAGGAAGAGGAGGAGGGAAAGACGAAGATAAAGGAAGAGAAAGAAAAGAAGCAGGAGGAGGAGATGGAGAATGAAAATAGAAAAGAGAACAACAAAGAAAACCAAAGCAAAAATAAAAAAGAGGAATAAGGGAAAGGAAGAAGAATGAGAAGGAGGGAAGATGAGAAGCGTAGTAACTCTCGACCCCACACAAAGCCACTTGTAAACTCAAAAGGCTTGGAAAAAATGACGGTGATACTCTTCAGGTGAGGCACTGAAGAAGATAAGGGAGAAGGCTGTGAAGAAACGGTTAAATAGAGGATAAGAATACGATAGGAGGTGGAGGAGGAGGAGGTGAAAGAATAGAGACAAAGAAAGGAAGGACGAGAGGACAAGGGGAGAGGAAGAAGGTACGGAAGACTGAGAAGAAATTATTTAATAAAAGATATGAAAAAGATAAAGAGGAGGAGGAGGAGGAGGTGAAAGAAGAGAGACAAAGAAAGAATAGTGATGAAAAGAAAGGACGACAAGAAAAGGGGAGAGGAAGAAGGTACGGAAGACTGAGAAGAGATGATAAATAAAGGATAAGAAAAAGATAACAAGGAGGAGAAGGAGGAAGAGAAGAAAAAAAGGGAAGAATGAAGAAAAAAAGATAAAGATGAGGAGGAGGAAGAGAAAGAAGGGACGAAAAAAGAAGAAAGATGAAGATAAGGAGGAGGAAGAGGAGAAAGGGGGAAAGAAAAAAGAAAGACTAGTGATGAAAATGAAGGATGTGATGAAAAGGGGAAGATATTTAAAAAAAAAAAAGAAGAAAGGAGAGGATGATAAAAAGAAAGAAAGAAGGACAAATAAAAGATGAAAAGGAAGAAGACCAAGAAGAAATAGTATAATGCCATGACCTAGATTATCTTCCCCTCACACTTACTGACCTGCCTACCTCCTTGATCTGAGCTGAAATTAGTTCTTCCTTGTCTCCTCGTCCTCCTTAAAGACGAGGAGGGAAATGAAGGAAGGAGGGAAGACAGGAGTAAAGGGGGGAGGGAGGGATAAAGGAAGGTTGTGTGTGTGTGTGTGTGTGTGTGTGTGTGTGTGTGTGTGTGTGAGAGAGAGAGAGAGAGAGAAAGGGGGGGGCCCTCCTACTTAGAGCCGGGCACGTAAAACACATTGAATGGTCCTTCATGCTGAGAGAGAGAGAGAGAGAGGGGGGGGGGAGCTAAAGGAACCGAAAAGACCGACGATGACAGGGAAAACAGACAACTTAAAGGACAGAGAAACGTCATAAAAGAAGAAAATGTAACTCATGGAAGTCAGCATGAAAGAGCGCGCGCGCGCACACACACGCGCGCGCACACACACACGCGCACACACACACGCGCACACACACACACACACACACACACACACACACACACACACACACACACACACACACACAGGCGGAGGAGGGGGGTTTGTAGCGAAAGAAAATATTGATTGTGGTATTTGAGGGCGTCCATCATCCACTCACTCAATGTAGGGTTATCCCCAGATAAACCTACACTAAGTGACAAGCCAAATGATTCCTTAGAAACCATTTACTACGCTGGGTAGTAACCACAGAACCCCGTATTCCCTGCGAGGGCAAGTTAAAGGAGGAAGTTAGGCGGGGGTTAGTATCCTTTACTTTTATTTTTTTTATATATATTTTTTTTTAACGATTGTAATATTTTATGGATGATGATGAAAGTAAATCTGCTTATAGTGATCACCCGTTTGTAATCATCAAGCAAAATGACGATGATGAAATTATAATAATAATAATAATAATAATAACTGAAGTAATAATAATAGTAGTCGTATATAGTAGTAGTAGTAGTAGTAGTATAGTAGCAGTAGTGTAGTAGTAGTAGTAGTAGTAGTAGTAAAACCGTCAAGCGTTAGAAGGAATAAACCAAAATACATCAAAAGACAAATGATAGTGTCCTACCCAATCACAACGACAGGTACATATCCACACATATACCTGGTAGTGTCTGTGTGAAGTGGAGGTCTGGCTAGGATTTCCGACGTTCATGCATCACAGTAACTTGGCCATTTCAACTCGTATGACTCCTCCGTTCATTCATGTCAGTGCCAACAAAAAACATGTCAAGGTTGTCATGTGTACCAACTTTTTTTTTTTTTAATGCAAGAAAGAATGAACCAAAGGCCAGGAGCCCACAAATAGTTCCTTCCAAGAAAAAACAAAAATAATACAAAAGAAATACAAATTCAGGATCCGTTCATTTTGAGATGCCTGGACCTCTGCTACAAACTAACGCTGTCCCAGGTTTATATGTGGCCAACTGTACATCCTAAGCTGAATCAAAATGTCTCGCAGTAACTAAAATAAAATACATATAAAAAGAAAACGTCATCACACTGAATGAGCTGTCACCTACGAAATTAAGGGAAAATGGAGGGAAAACAAAAAGGGGAGATGAGAGACGAGGGGAAGTTGAGGGGAGAGCTGAGGGGAGGAAGAAAGGTAGGAACGGGAGAGGGGAAGAGGATGGGAAAGCTGAGGGATGGAGAGGCAGAGAAGTGAGAGCGGAGATGAAGGAAGAGGAGAAGAGGAAGGGAGAGTTGAGGGATGAGGGAGAAGGAGAGGCAGAGATGGGGGCGAGCAGATGAAGGAAGAGGGGAAGAGAAGGGGAGAGCTGAAAGGACAGGAACGAGAGGTAGAGGTGGGAGTGGGGAGATGAACAAAGAGAAGGGGAGAAGTAGTGATGCGAGAGAGGGAAGAGGAGGGGAGAGCTGAGGGAAGCCGGAGAAGGAGAGGTCTAGAAGGGGTGGTAAGGAAAAAGAACTATTACTCTGATCCGACTCAGTACAGGAGACTTTACTGAGCAATGTAAAATCGCATGGAGGCAGAAAGACACTACCGAAAGACATGTCACCGTAAAGCAAGAGTAATGACCACTGGTTCTCATTCTTTCGGCAGAAGACCTTTTCTCCGAGTTTAAGTGCAGCATGGAGTATTAGAAAATAAACGAAATGAGTTACTGTTATAAACCCCTTAAAAAAAAAAAAAAATGAGTTCCACTGCTATAAACCCATTAAGTAAAATCAGCATGTTAAGTTAAAACAGTTGTAAAGCCCTCCTAAAAAAAATCTAAATGACTGACTCCTTAAAACCCCTAATAAAAAAAAAAAAACAGTAACGAATCAGATACACAAGTCAGACTGCATTAAACTCCTTCATTATTAGCCGTCGTTTCAGAGTTGAATAGAATGCGCTGAAAACTTAAAAACACCGCTTCACATTCCTTCTGTGTAATATAAACAAAATGTCCGGAGGTATCAATAATGAAGTTAGAAAAGTGTCCTGAAGAGGATTTAATTCCCAATGGCGTTTCAATACACTTTTCCTCTAATCTTGCCTAAAATTGCTATTTCTACACAACAAATTTCATGTTGTAACAATAGATTAACACTGCAGGACGATCCTAGTCACGAAAAAGTGCTACACAAAGGATGTACAGCTGTAGTATCATCTCCTTCTCCATTAATCTACGTGAAATGAGCAAAGAAAAGAAAGAAAATCAATGCCAAATTAGTATTAAAGGATTATAATTCAACACGAAGCCTTTCCCCTAGAATAATATCATTTGGTCGCAGGACATACATCAAATGGCGTCCACGTACTGATGGGAGGAATGTTTGATAAAAGAAGATGTCAAATATTAGGCTGAATATCAGTAAACACCAATGGAATGTTTTATATTGACACTGACATACACACACACACACACACACACACACACACACACACACACACACACACACACACACACACACACACTACTCTATCCGTCTCGCACTTTTTTTTTTTTTTATCTGGGTGTGTATGTAACTCCATACGCTCCCCCCCTCTCTCTTTCTCTCTCTCCCCTTTCCCTTCTCTCCTGCTCCACATCACAGTCATTTGCATGTAAGTACAGTGCAAGGCCATGTGCGTGTGTGCGTAGATGTGTATTTATGGAGATGTGTGAATTTGTCTTGCTGTCAGATTGGCCTTGTGTGTGTGTGTGTGTGTGTGTGTGTGTGTGTGTGTGTGTGTGTGTGTGTGTGTGTGTGTGTGTGTGTGTGTGTGTGTGTGTGTGTGTGATGAGGGGAGGTGAAAGATAAGGAAGAGTCTAGGGGAAGGGGATGAGAAGTGGGTTAAGAATGGGGGTGGGGGGAGGAGGAGGGGGAAGGAGGGGGGTAGGTAGGAAAAGGAAAGGAGGGAAGAAAAGAAGAATTGGGTTAAGGAGAGGGAAGAGGAGATGAGGGAGGGGGAGGGGGAGAGTGATGGAGTGCAGGGGGATGGGACTGTGAAGGAAAGGGAGAGGGAGGGGAAAACATGAGAGGAGGAGCAATATGAAGTGGATTGGACAAGGGGAAGAGGGGAGGGGAGGAAAAGAGGGGAGAGGAAGGGAAGGCAAGGCACGAGAGGAAAAAGAGGGGGAAGAAGGGAGAATCAAGAAGGAAGGGGAACAGAAAGGGAGGGGAAGAAAGAAAGGGGGAAGGAGGTGGAAACAGATGAGGAGGGAAAGGAAGGGAAGAGGAAGATGAAGGAGGAGGAGGATGGAAGAAAGGAAATTTTGTGCCAGACACATTATCTGATACAGAAGACAGACAGACAGAGACATACAAATATACACAGACAGGTAGGCAGATATATACATAGGTAGATACAGACAGTTTAAAATATATACAGATAAAAATACAGACCGATAGACAGGTAAATAGACAGCAAGACCGTAATACAGGTAGCCAAACCACACAAGGCCCAGGGTACCAATGAGGTGATTAGGGTCTAGGCAATAACGACCATCATCATATCACATTCTCTCACATTAAGAAGAGTGGGGATATTTACAGCAAGATTCTCCCCCCACCTCCTCTCTCTCTCTCTCTCTCTCTCTCTCTCTCTCTCTCTCTCTCTCTCTCTCTCTCTCTCTCTCTCTCTCGCTGCCATGGCTAAAAAATATGTATCAGTGTTGGCTGCTCATTGACGTCAGATCCAGTGACTTTATTTGCAATTGAAAGGGGGAGACTGCAACATGGACGTGTGTGTGTGTGTGTGTGTGTGTGTGTGTGTGTGTGTGTGTGTGTGTGTGTGTGTGTGTGTGTGTGTGTGTGTGTGTGTGTGTGTGTGAAAACAGCAACACAAGTGGAAAGAGGATGAAGAAAAGGGGAGGGGTAGAGGGAGGTAAAGGGATGGGAGATGGTAAGATGGAGGGGGAGGGGGAAGGGGAGGGGGAAAGGGGGAAAGGGAGCAGGTGAAGGTGAATGAAAGGGAGGGAAAGTGAAGGGAGAGGGGAGGGGAGGGGGAGGGGGAGAAAACGAGAAGGGAGAATATAGGAATGGGGAGAAGGGGTGGGGGAAGCCAGGATGGGAGGGAAGGTATTAGGAAGGGGAGGGGAAGGGAGGGAGCCTAAGGGAGAGTGACGTCACCACATTAGCATACCAGGTGGGGGGAAGATGAGATGGGGAGGGGAGAGGGGAAGGAGAGAGGGGAAAGGGAGGGGAGACGGGAAGGTGGAATGGGGAAGAGGAGGAGGGAAGATGGGAAGGGGAGAGAAGGATGGAAGATGGGAGGGGGAGAGGAGGATGGAAGAAGATGGGAAAGGGAGAGGAGGAGGGGAGAGGGGGGGGAGGACCGGAGGAAGAGGGTAGATGTATGGAAGGACGAGGAAGATTGGTGACAGAAGAAGGAGAGGGAAGGAGGGTGGGGAGGAAGGAAAGAGAGGGAAAGATGAGAGGGAGGAAAATAAAGAAGGAGGGGGAGAGAAGAAGAGGGAATAAAGGAGGAATGTAAAAAACGAATACAAAGGAGGAAGAGGAAGGGACAGAAAGCAGGGAGAAGGAAAAATATACCAGAAGGGAGGGTAGAGGAAGAAGTAAGATTATATTAAACTTATTATAACATTAAAGCATAACCTATTCCATCAGATAATGCATTTTTTATATCTTATACCTTCCATCCCCAGACGGTTATATTCAGCTCAGGGAAAGCCTCTAGTAATGAACGGGTTATACTCCTTTTACTCTAACCTGGCCTAAAGTTGCCATCTCTCCATCTTGAATGCCAAGATGTAGTAACAAATTGTCTTTATAATGATGCTAGTCACGAAGAAATGCTAAGGAGAGGACGTAGAGCAGTGGTATGATCTTTTTCTGTCACTGACTTATACTGAGAGAGAGAGAGAGAGAGAGAGAGAGAGAGAGAGAGAGAGAGATTCAGTTCCATATCACTCCCTTCGAGGTGTAGGGTCCCGAGGTTAGGCTACTGTAGTTCATTATATTTACAGGTATATGACTAGCTTACTTCCCCTGGTGGCATTATGAGATTGAAACACACACACACACAAACACACACACACCAGTCAGAACTTGGGGATCGAACTTACGCACTGCCGTCAATCAGATCGGCGCGTCCTAACCACTAGACCACCAGGCACCATACACATTTTTTCTCTTATAACACTGATCCCTCTCTCTCTCTCTCTCTCTCTCAGTCTGACGGAAGTGGGTTATTTGCACAACCTGATATTTGGTGAGCCTAGTTTTCGGGGTATGCATCTCCTTGGCTACTAGTCAAACAGGCCCTCCAAACTACACTTGTATACTAAGTTGTGTTTGCATGAAATTCAATGAGCCTAAGATATTAAACAGAATCTCCTTGGTTACTAGACAAACAAATCCTATCTACCTACACCTGGCATCAACTGAACTGAAAGGGATTGTGGGTTAACCGCGCTGTACCAAAATCCTTCCACGACCACCACCACCACACCACAACCACCACCATCATCATCATCACCACCACCACCACCACAACTACCACCATCATCACCATCACCATGACCACCACCACCACCACCACCACCACCACCACTCAACCTCGCTCAGTGAAAATCGGAATCGTCATGTTATTTCTGAAGTGGAAAAGACAACAGAAAAGTGACCCCTCTCTCTCTCTCTCTCTCTCTCTCTCTCTCTCTCTCTCCAGGAGGGAGGGAAAAATATTAAAAGAGGACTTCGAGAAGAGGGAAGAGAAGGAAAGAGGTAGGAATTAATGTGAGGAAGATGGGCATAGAAGGCGGAAGGAGGGAGAGAGGGAGGGAAGAGAGAAGAGAAAAGAGGTTGGAATGAAAGCCAAAGAATGAATGAATGAATAAATATATGAATCGATGAGTGAACGAGGGAAAGGAGGGGAATGGATGTATAAAATAACTGAAGAAGCCTGAAAAATATACAAAAGGAAGGAAGCAAGGATAGGAAGGAATAAGGATGAGGAGAATGACTGAATGAAGGAAAAAAATAATGAAGGAAGATAGACTGATGAAGGGGGGGAGGGGACAAAAAGAATGCAAGAGAAATGAAAGAAAACACAGACAGCCATAAAAAGCAAAAAGAAATATGAGAGAGAGAGAGAGAGAGAGAGAGAGAGAGAGAGAGAGACACGAAGCCTGTGTGTATGCGGACCGTGACTGGGACTGACCAACACTCAATCAGGTTGCAAAGTAGCCACATGAAAAAAAAAAAAGAGAGAGAAAAAAGAAAAAAATGGTGCCACCGGGTTGAGAAGATTGGTTTGGCGAGAGGAATGGGGACTGGGATGATCAGCATAGACGACAAGTTAAGATATATCGACATCCGTATTTGAGTAACACACTTCCTGAGGGGTTGCTCCAGCGCTTGATAAAATCGTCTGGAGTTTGACAATATGTAATACGTCCCCGGTGTGGAGTAATGCGTAGGCCACAGTAAAGGAGTAATACGTAGGCCACAGTGAAGGAGTAATACGTAGGCCACAGTAAAGGAGTAATACGTAGGCCACAGTGAAGGAGTAATACGTAGGCCACAGTAAAGGAGTAATGCGTAGGCCACAGTGAAGGAGTAATACGTAGGCCACAGTGAAGGAGTAATACGTAGGCCACAGTGAAGGAGTAATACGTAGGCCACAGTGAAGGAGTAATACGTAGGCCACAGTGAAGGAGTAATACGTAGGCCACAGTGAAGAAGTAATACGTAGGCCACAGTAAAGAAGTAATACGTAGGCCACAGCTGTTCCGTCCGTAGCGCTCCAACAACTACGAGAATACCACCGGACGCAAAAGTAGCAAAACACGCACACCACTCCATTAATTCTAACACTTATGGGATTCATCGTATTGGACTGCCTTGGCCTACTAAACCACCAGGCGTTCACAAATGGATATACAGTTACCACTCTACAAGAAACCATCACTACATCGAGTGAGTGGATAGTGAGCGCCTCCAACTACCACACAAAAGCCTGGAGATTAATAGGATCCATAAAAGTGCAATCAATCAGGTTAGTAAATTAGCCTATCAGACTGCTAGGTTAAGGTGAGTAAATTCTCTCTCTCTCTCTCTCTCTCTCACACACACACACACACACACACACACACACACACAGAGCTTAGTCGTTATTCTACTCTCACTCTTATCACACACACACACACACACACACACACACACACACACACACAGGGTTTAGTCAATATTAGCCTTTTACCGTTTAAGTGAGACGGAGAGGGTTAGGGAAGCTTCTACCTCGACAAACCTATCCTTGTCATATTCTTTTTTATTTATCTATTGTTTACGAGTACACAGAACCCATCCTGTGTGTGTGTGTGTGTGTGTGTGTGTGTGTGTGTGTGTGTGTGGAGAGAGAGAGAGAGAGAGAGAGTCCCTGTATCTTCCTTCTCTGCAACATTATCCAAATATATCAGTGATCAGAGGTTCTGGAGAGAGACGCCTTCACGTGGTATCACCGATTTAACTGGACGGCTCCTCTGCCTGGTTATATAAACGTCCCTCAACTACATCCTTATCCCACAAAAATTAGATGATGGACAATTGTAACTAAATACATATAAACAGCCAGAAAACCAGTCAGACGACCAAAATAACTACGTGCTTAGGGTTGACTGTGTGTGGTCAGACGGGTACCAAGCCTGAAGGAAGGCGGAAAGTGGACAGGCCAGAAGAGCAGTGCCAAATGGACTCTAGTGACAATACGAAGGAGTCTAGACAACCATAATACGTACGAACGAGCAAACACAGTCAAAAGGCCACAGCTGGGGAGAACACATGAATAAGAATATGCTGCCTGGCGGGTGCTATGTCTGGCGTATTAAAGAAAGCATCTCATAACAGTGGTCAATGTGTTAACTCTGATGGTAGTTTTCGCAGCAGTCCGGACATAATTAGTAGCTTATTGTGTACAAATTAGCAGTTAAGCAGTCACAAAGCCCAACAAAGATCGCCCATGTTTACCATAAGACCCAACTTAGTGGCTATGTAAATTCCGGGAGACACTGGACTTTTACTTCAGCAGAAAGATTCGCACATGAGCAGACTGTGTATTAACGCAACACTAAAACGAATCAACCAAGCGTAAGTGTGCATTTCTATGTATACTGCACACACACACACACACACACACACACACACACACACACACACACACACACACACACACACCGCTCGCTGGAGCAGTGGTAACGCTCTCGCTTGCCAACTGGTGGACGGGAGTTCGCGCCTCGCTCAGGTTGCGAAAAGTTTCACTGACGAAGTGGGTGGTTACTGTCCCCCTTGAGCAAGGGGACGGGTGTGTGCGTGTGTGAAGGTCACAGCCTTGCCCTTAGATCGGACTATATGAGCTCTCAGCTCCCTTCCGGGAGGGTAAAAGCTGACGATCACGACCATCAAGTGATCCTGACCGACCCGGTGAATTACACACACACACACACACACACACACACACACACAATCTTGGCTGAGAGATACAGATAAACAGAAACACAGAGAATTACATCCACACAACACAGAAAATGACACTGGTACATATAACAGATGTGGACAGCTCGACAGTGTATGTGTAATATGCACGTATGAATGAGTGGTACTGTACATGCGTATGTATATTTTGTGTACATACCATCGATAAAAAAAAAGTATGGGCACCCTGGGGTCGGATAAGATGTGAAATACTTCGTCTCTGGTTCAATCGGTAGTGTTGGCATGGCTGTTTAATTCACAAAAAAGGTTGATTTACCCCGTAGTACAATGTTACTCCGACTAATCTAGCTATATATCTGTAAAATATATGATAACAACACAAATGAAGGATACAAAGCGACATAAACGTGTCATTTCCCGTAAATCATAGTTCGTGTATCATTATATCTCACACCGAAAGGGTGCCCATACTTTTTTTTATTAATGGTACGTCTATTTAAATTAGTACGTGTAAATATAGCCAGTAAGTATGTATGTGCGCAGATGGAATACCCCCAACCTAAATTCCTCTCTCTCTCTTTCTCGAGGCCAAAGAAACAATCACTAACTCAACAAGGTCATGCCAGGTCCCACAAGGAGGAGCTCAGAGGGTCGTTTTCTAAGAGGGATTTCGTAACACTATTTTCCTAACGATTTATTCTGACCATTACTTCTCAATATCCATTTGTATGTTACCAGTGCAAACTATCTCGATAATAAAACGCTAAAAATAACATACAAAATAGTGTTAAAGAGTAATATGCTAACTAAATCGCTAAGGAAGAGTTGTTACGGAAAGTCATATGTCACGAAGAAGAAACATCACAATCAGTATGGCAGGAAAGAGTTTGGTGGATTGCTCAGGGAAAGGGGAAATTTTTACTCTCTCTCTCTCTCTCTCTCTCTCTCTCTCTCTCTCTCTCTCTCTCTCTCTCTCCTGATCATTAATTTCAATAATGCACAATACTCTTTTTACTCTAAGTTGGTCTAAAATTGCCGTCTCTCAATCTAGAATGCCGAGTCACAGCAATAGATTAATATATGATGCTAGTCACGAAGAAGTGTTATCAAAAAGGGATGTAGAGTGGTAGTACTGACTTGAACTACGTGATATAAACCATCTGTGTGTGTGTGTGTGTGTGTGTGTGTGTGTGTGTGTGTGTGTGTGTGTGTGTGTGTGTGTGTGTGTGTGTGTGAGAGAGAGAGAGAGAGAGAGAGAGAGAGAGAGAGAGAGAGAGAGAGGGAGAGAGAGAGCAGATCGTGTTTGTTCAAGCCTCTTTCCTGTTTGAGATGGCTGGCACTTTTAAAAATACCCTTTGCACATACATTCAGATCAAACTGGTCCTGTGAGCATTAGGGAAGGTACACAACACACACACACACACACACACACACACACACACACACACACACACACACACACACACACACACACACACACACAGGTAATCGTGTAGGAAGAATGGAAGTGTATGATGGATGTGCCAGAATATTCATGTGCATCTTTCTCTCTCTCTCTCTCTCTCGTAAAGGTACACATAAACTACAGTACCCCGCTTTTTACTCTCTCTCTCTCTCTCTCTCTCTCTCTATTGCTCCGAATATGACCAGTTTACTTTAGAGGTTTGCAAACAGAAATTTTTACCCTTCCTGTCAGTCTTAGACCAAAGATGGGCTTATTTAAATAGGCTACTATCTCCCTTCGTCCCCCCCCTCACACACACACACACACACACACATATCTCCTTATACACATCCACTCCTTCTTCGTACCTCGCCAACATGGATAAGGACTCAGTCTGGCTATCACTCTCCCTCATTTTAACAGACAGTCCTACAATATACAACCATGAATAAAGTTCCCCTATTTTATTTTCCCGGTTCTTAACTGTGGAAGGTGCTACATGAACCATTTTTACGTAGTATCAATATGAAGCACACAATAAAAGAGTATGAGAAGGAAGGATACACTGAGGTTTGAGAAGGAATGAGAAATGTTGAAGGAATTACATCGTGTGTGTGTGTGTGTGTGTGTGTGTGTGTGTGTGTGTGTGTGTGTGTGTGTGTGTGTGTGTGTGTGTGTGTGTGTGTGTGTGTGTGTGTGTGTGTGTGTGTGTGTGTGTGTGTGTGTGTGTGTGTGTGTGTGTAATATGAAGCACACAACAAGAGTAGCCTATGATAAGGATACTCTCTGCCGTTTGGGGAGGCATGAGAAGTACGTGGGGCAAGTAACAATGGTGGCAGAGGACTGACGAACTTCTGCTCATATCTGCACCGTATATTGACATTAAGAGAAAGGCTATCTCTTTATATTCTTTGTTTACTGGCCTGTCCATACACTGACCTATCGATCTATCTATCCATCTATCAATTTATTTATCCATCCATCCATATTTATATCTATTTATCTTCGTTTGCTTTTACGCATCTATTGATCTGTCCAAATTTTGTCCATCCATCCATCCACTCATCTAACCATCTGTCTATCTACATCTGCTTTTATCTATATTTAGCTAAATATTTATCCTATTTATCTATCTATTACCAACTCCTAATCAAAGAGTTCATTTAGAGTAGTCACAATAATAGTATCAATACTCTACTTAACGCATTCCTATAAGTACAAGATCTTTATAAGTGATTCTTTTACCGCCATATTATCTTCTTCAGCTTATGGTTTTAAATAGTTTCCCTTTACACCTTCAGAACGATGACATTTCCTTAAAATTACTATAACCATAAGATTTTATTAAGGGTATAGAGAACCACTAACAAAACCTCTCCAAAATCCATCCGTCCGCAAGTCGTTCCAGTTAGAATAAGTTAGGTTTGAGTGAGCTAGGTTAGATAGTCAGGTTAGGCTATAATTAGTTGTTAGATTAGTTAGGATACATTGTTAGGTTAGGTTAGATTGCATTAGTTTGGTTAGTTTGTTAGGCTGTTAGATCAGTGGGGATGAAACGATTGGGGACGGACTGTCCCTGGGAGGGGGTCGAGCTGAAAACAATTTATAAACAGAATAATAAAATTTTTCCTTCACTGATATGGAAGCTCTCTCTATGCAAGCTCTCTCTCTCTCTCTCTCTCTCTCTCTCTCTCTCTCTTACTAATCAAGCTAACACCATATGATTTTTTCAAGCCAGAGAAAGTCCTGTGATTCAAAGGTTTAGGGGGAGAACTAACCTAAAAATACCGCGCTCTGTTTTTCATTCCAAAGGCGAGTGAGTGAGTGTGTCTATAACCTCTGACGTATTATTTTAGCCTATTTAGCCCGAGAACGTCACTCTGAACGTCATTCTTCCTTGTAGCATGCGATTATATTTACGTCATTCTTCCTTCAAGCTTACGATTTTACTTACGCCAGTCTTCCTTCTACCATACGATTTTATTCAGCTTAGGGAAGGTTTTTTAAACTGCAAGGGGTTGAATACATCTTCTTTACCTCCTTCACTACTACGGTGTCGAATAAAATACAAGTAAAATATGCAAATTAGAAAAGTGTCATTATAAAAAGAGGGACTATTAAGAAATATGATTCCGTTAACCCCTTCACTACTACGAGGCCAAATAAAACAAAAATCACAGCAATTTTAAAAAGCATCATGACAGAGAAGAGCTTTTATGGGGGACTAACCTAAATCTCCTCTGCCCTATTTTCCATTCCACACCGAGGCGAGTGTGTGATGATAACCTCTGTCGTATTATGTTACGGTATTTCTCCTTCGCTCCTATTTACCCTCTCCCCTGCCATGATATATCCAGGTCGTGTTTTAGTTGGAAATCCAGGTTCGTTTTCATAATCTATCTTGAGGTTAAGCCTGTGAATAAGGCTGAATGCTTGAAACTGAACGCTGTGAATAAGGTTAAATACTCATACTTTTATCTCCACGTACCCCTTCAATGGTTCAAGCAACTCTTAGTATTGTATTTCAGTTTTTATAATATATCTTGAGGTTAAGCCTGTGAATAATAATGCTTGAAACTGAGCGCACTGAATAAGGTTGAATATTCATACTTTTATCTCCACGTACCCCTTCACTGGTTCAAGCAACTCTTAGTATTTTATTTCAGTTAATGACCGACGATTACATTCAAAATGAGTCATGCGAGCCTGGAATGCTAAACAGTTGCCAAATACTTCACAACCTAACTACAGAGAAGATTACTTTGAAAGAATACACAACAAAATTAATTCCGGTAATAAATGACTTTTGTGAAGACCTGGCTACCGTAAAAAATTAAACTTTTCAATTTAATATGAATTTTCTATTTTATTCTTTCTATCCGTACGCGATTTTATTCACACCAGAACAGAACCGTTGAGCATGAAAGTCATATTTATGGCCGTATTCTCGTCGGTAAAGGAAGTTCCACAGCACCTCCTTCCTTAACGATTTATTTTTGGAGACGGCTGGTTAATATCAATTTCTATACTGTTCTGGCTGAGTATGGTGGTATATGGGTGATTTAAATGACACAGGAGAGGACAGAAAAGAGTAATAAGCAAAGAAATCGCTGAGGAAAAGGCATCAAGGAGCTTCCATAACCGACGACAAAAAGACCACAGACTTCAACACCTTTTTTTCCAAGGGGCCTTCCTAAGCAAAATAAATCGTCTGGCATAAGGAATAAAATAAAACAATTGTTCTCGGGGTTCAAGAATTAATTACAAATCTTGGTTGTGAAGTACCATAATAAGTAAAAGTTAGCTGACAATCTTGCAAAAATTAGCTGACAATTTTGCAAAAGTTAGCTGACAATTCCAAGCCAGTATTGTGTCCTGCCCTAAAACTTTACTACAATAAAGGAAGATGAGACGATGATGGTTAAGATGGATGGTGAGTGCTGGTGTGGGTCATTTAACGCTCTGGTGGTGCCGTTACTAAAATACACTGGCCCTGGATGGAATTGATGGCGAAGGGTGAAAGTAGGCACCGGAATCTTCACTACACAGCCTTACATTTTTTTACTGGGGTTGATTTTATTAGTAAATCAAAAAGCGAAACTATAACTCACCATCTAAGCTAATCTAAACTGACCTTATCTAAATTAACCAAACTTAATCCTTATCTAGACACACACACACACACACACACACACACACACACACACACAATGTAAATCAGGGATTCTGTATACGAGGTAAACTATCAAGTTACCACAAGTGCAGTAATTTAGACTGAACATACATAATACGATGCTGACCAGGCTCTTTTAGGATTATGACATGGATAGCAAAGGTGGCTCTCCCTCATCCATCCTTTCATTATTATTATTATTATTATTATTATTATTTGTTACTGCTGTTGTTGCTATTTTTTTTTTTTTTTTATTCCAGAGGTAAGATGAAAAACATTAGAAAACGAATATAAAGAAACGAAGAGGGGTAACCTTCCCATTCTCGCCCGTTCCATTAAACGTACAAGTGTGATGCCCTCCTTTCCCTTGCCATCCCCCAACCCGAGCTCATGGGCAGACTCCCCGTATTAGGGTGGTGAGGACGAGCCTAGACACCGCACTACCATTACCGCTAACACTCCAGCCATCACTCAAATACCTTCTTTTACATTTCAACCCTCCCGGCCCCTTGGTGGTGAGCTCTGACAATGACTAGGGTAAACATACGTGATCTTCGTTTATATTGGCTAACCACATCGTTCAATTACTCTTCTTTTTTAATCTAATTCTTGCTAACTCTAAATACCTTCTTTTACATTTCAACCCTCCCGACAATGACTATGGCAAGTATATGCGATCTTCGTTTATACCTGGCTAACCACAGCGTTTTATTACTTTTTTTTTTTTTATCTAATTCTTGCTAACTCCAGATATATTCAGCTTAGGAGACTTACTGCTGTTTAAAGGGTTACATACAGTATTAAGAATTCACTAAAATATCGCCTTTCTTATCACAGTACTGTTCTTAATACAGTCACACGATTCTGTTCACTTGCACCGATACTGGCTGACAAAATCAAATCTAAAAATCTTCAGTTCGCGGGCTGTCTCCTACGCTGAATAAAATCGCCTACCAGCACTACCAGGAATAAAAAAATAAAATAATAATAATAATAATAATAATAATAATAATAATAATAAAACTTTCTGAATGAGATAACAAAATCCATAAAAAAAATCAACCAACATTGTTAATAAAGTGCGGCTTTTGTCCGGCACTGCTAAAGGAGTGAAGTGTTGATTGTAATTTTACAAGATCTATAACAAATTGGGGCTGGACACACACACACACACACACACACACACACACACACACACACACACACACACACACACACACACACAGCCCTGAATGAAACAACCTTCCATGTCTTCAATATAGAGTCCATTTTTTTTTCTCTCTCTCTCTCCAATCAGCTATCACCACGGCACCTCGTCCATAACCCACGATAGCTTGGACTCGATCCCTAGCCTCACTCCATCACCCTCCACCACGCTGACAGACACAACATGAATATACAACAGCACGAGCAGAGGATGGGAGGGAAGGGACGCGCGTTCGAATCCCGTCTGTTGCTGGGAATGGTGTGTAGACTGTAATTATTTAACCCCTTCATTCCAACGACGTCATTTTCATCTTAAAACGCACTTACGATCAATTTCCTGTCGTAACTCAGGCTTCGACTTGCAGGAGGCTGTCGATTCTTCCTCAGTCTCCTAACTTCATAAATAAATTTCTGTTACGTTGAGCAGAGGGTGCTGCGATGGTTTGGGCATATGGAGAGAATGGATAATAAGCGATTGGTGAAAAAGATAACTAGATCTGATGTGAGAGGTGTAAGGCTGAGAGGGAGACCACGAATAGGATGGATGGACAGTGTGAAGAGAGCGCTGGATGCGAGAGGGATGTCTGTTGAGCAAGGAAGAGTGGCTGTACGTGACAGAAATAAATGGAGAGAAATTGTGAATGAATAAATGAAGGGATATTCTCCCGCATTTGGTCTGATTAGCTAGTCAGGTCAGGTGCGAGTAAGGGGATGGGTCTATTATGATGAGGCAGGGGTAAACCAGCTCTGCTGTCGGGCCCTGCTGCGGATGTCACTGATTGCACTGCGCATTTGACCCGTGTGTGGTGTGGTGCGGTGAGGATCTGTCCCTTCTCCCCTTTGGGGCTAAGATGCGAATGACTGTGTTTGAATGGATGAGTTAATGGGGATTGTGTCGTCCTGTCTCGGCTACCTCCCTTTCCATGGGGGAAGCAGCCTAGGTATATAGATAGATAGATAGACGAGTCGAAAATTACTGCAGGTTATAACTGTTTTCTGCAGGAGGATTAGGAGTGTAAAATCTCCCCTTATTTAGTTCTTCCTGTAAAATCATATCTAAGTTGCGAAGGGGAATCGTATCTTTATTTTTCAGACTCGCACTCCAGGCAGCCACCCAAGGATTATGTCAGACTTAGGAAAGGTTTATTAATAGTGAAAGGGTTACTGAAGGTTGTATCTAACCCCTCCAATCGAAAAAATATCCTAAGGTAAATACAAGATATGATAAATAAATGAATAAATACTGTACACACAAGTCGTCAGATCAAAGGTGTCAACAACGGAAAGAGGTAAAATCGTCTGGAGGTAAAAATGTAAATCTTGGCGGTCACTGCACTGAAACAACTGAAACACGCAAGGAAACTACATTTACCAAACTAACCTTGCACAGATACCCGGCAAACTGTTTCCTTGATTTTGTTCATTTGATTTGACTCCCTTGATTAGGCTTGCTTAATCTGACTTGCTTAACTTGACTCGCTTGATTTCACTAGCTTTTGCTTCCTTGATTGCGCTTCCCCGATCATCCATGCTAAATTTCGCGCGCTGAATTTCTCCTGCTTGATATTCCTCACTTAATTTCGCTTGCAGGGTGATTGGCATGAGGTGATGGGACCAATTCGGGCGGTAGTTAATCATAGCTCGTTTAGAAAGACTGTGATGGACGCTATTCTTTGTAGTAATGGTGATGGATAAGAGGCAAGATCCATCCCTCTTAAACGCGAGGTCTTTGAGGAGCTGAACAGAATCGCCTGATGGGGATTTATGGACAGCGTTTCTAGCCCCTTCAAAGCACAGCGTCTCTCCTAAAACTTAGTAACCTATCTCTCTCTCTCTCCCACCCATTTTCACCTGTCGCAATGGATCATCTATATATTTCTAAACCCTTCTTACTACGGTGGGTCTCTCCTTTAAGCTGAATAAAATCGTCTGTCAGAACAAAAAAAAAAAAAAGTCAGAACAAAAAATATATATAAGCTGAATATAATCGTCTGCCAATAAATAAATAAATAAAAAGGACACCAATTTCAAGTAGGGGGTACTTTCCTGAGCTGAACAATATCGTCTGGTGAAAATTACGGTGCGCGTCTCCAATTCATACATGTTACGAAGCCTCTATGGTCAATAAAATAGTCTGGAGCAGCAGTAAGCCACTGAATTCACGATGTCATGGGGGACTGCTTGAAATGAACCTCTCATAATCTGAATAAAATCATTTGGGGTAAAGAGAACGTAACATAAAACGAATATTTGGTAAAGGAAGAACTGGAAAGAGAATGCGTCTGATCCCTTCACTATGACAGGTGTCTTAAGTTCAATAAAATCGCTTGTAATAAAGAAATAATAATGACAAAAGCTTACTGTGGGAATTAATAACAACAGAGCTGAAACTAAATAAAGTCAGTCTAATAAAGGCAAGTAGGGGAGAATATTTGGTACTGAAGGAAGAAGTGGAAAGAGAGTGCATTTGATCCCTTCACTATGACAGGTGTCTAAGTTTAATAAAAATCGCTTGTAATAAAGAAATAATAATGACAAAAGCTTACTGTAGGAATTAATAACAACAGAGCTGAAACTAAATAAAGTCGGGCAAGTATGGGAGCATTTTGACCAAAAGGTAGGGTGAGTAGTGAACTGAACAACAAGAAATAAACATGTCAACCTTACTAAGACGATTAAATTACAAACAACATTAAATAAAGTCTAATAATGCCAAGAAGGGGAATAAGTTGGCCAGACTCTAAGGCAGATGGTGAACTGAGAAACAAGAAATAAAATGTGAGAAAGTCTTACTGGAGGCACTACTTACAACAGAGCCGACATTAAATAAAGGAACGTCTAATAAAGCACGTAGGTAAGGTATTCAGGGCAGGTAGGTGGTGAAGTGAGGCTGGCTTCGTAATGAGGGGGAGGTGATTAGGACTGGGATGTGCTTAGTTTGGCTTGATGGTGTGCTGGGAAGGGTGCAGGTGAGAGGGTCGAGGAGTAAATGTGTGTGTGTGTGTGTGTGTGTGTGTGTGTGTGTGTGTGTGTGTGTGTGTGTGTGTGTGTGTGTGTGTGTGTGTGTGTGTGTGTGTGTGTGTGTGTGTGTGTGTGTGTGTGTGTGTGAGAGAGAGAAAAAAAAATGTAGATCCACCAAGGAATGAGAAAGGAAAACTTCAAAATATCCAGACAATATGTAAGTGTCCAATTACCGTAATGCACGCAGTCTGAAACAATGCATAAATATCGATAGTATGTAGTTCCTTATTACCCTTGAGGACCAGGGACCCCAGGCTCTGATACTAGTCCATAAAACTGAAGGGTAGATGACCTGTTTTCGCCCCTGATGGCATTATGTAATCGAAAAAACTCCAGTCGTCTTTTGGAAACTCAAACCTACACGTAGCATGACCTTCACCCCGAATGGTAAAAGGAACAAAAGCTGGCCTACTATTTCACTGTGTCTCTTTCACACTTAGGGCATGTCCGTCACTTTCCTCCCTGATGCATCAAATCTAGAGAATCATCAATGGACTGAGAAACATACTCAGCCTCTCTCAGCTTAGGAATATTAACCAATAGAAGAAAATAACGGGCGAAATAATAGCCAGAAAATATAACAATCCTCTCTAAGTTAGTAATATTAACCAGCTGAGGAAAGTGAGAAGTATGGGGTTAAATATTATGCTGAGAAACATCCAAGCCTTAATCAGCTTAGCAAAATTAACCTACAGATGAAAATGGCAAGCAGGTGAAATATTACGGTAGAGAGACATACCAAGCCTCTCTCAGCTTAGGAACAGCAGCCAGCAGACGAATGTGAAAAGCTGTGAGATATTATGGGAACTTTTTTATCTATGGGCAGACAAGCATATTAATCCTCTCTCAGCTTACAAACATTAACCAACAGATGAATGTGAAAAGCAGGTGTGAGATATTATGTAACCTTTGTTATCTATGGACAGAGAAACATACCAAGCCTCCATTAGCTTAGAAATAATGGTCAGTAGAAGAAAACTTATCAACAAAGGTGAAAAATTTAGACGATTCTTAGTCTCTATGATCAAAGAAACATACCAATCCTCTATCATCCTAGAAATAACATCCAGCAGCCGAAAGTGAAAAAAGCAGATGACATATGAAGCGAACTATTCTCCCTGACCGTACCACCTCTGGCCTAATAGACGAGTGTATGCAAGGTAAAGTGATGGTCTTTGAAAGGGGATCGGGTACACACGCTTTGAATGGTGGTGAAATGAGGTGTGTAAATGTAGGCAAGTAAGTGTATAAGCAAAGATGGGTGATGGGTGAGGAGGAGGAAGAGTAAAAATGGGTGTCAGGGGCAGGAAAGGTACAGTGAAGGGCATGGGGTGAGGTACTGCAATCTGAAATATCACCATCATCATCATCATCATCATCGCAATCGTAATTACATATATCGTCACCTTTAATCATCATCATCATCATCATCATTACTATCCTGAACCACGAACTGGAGGACGATAATTTACTTATTTTCCTCTAGCTAACTCCAAATGATTTACTCGGACTGAATAACCTAAGGTCTTATGGATAAATCAGTGTCTAATTCAAAAAAGATGATGTCTCTCTACTCTCTTTCTTGATACCACCTTCACTGCCAGTATCAAGATTATATAAATGAATCTGAGAAAAAAAAAATCGAAATGAATACAATAAACGTGGTTAAGTCAAAAAAAAAAAAAAAAAAAAAAAAACTGCTATGAACTCAATGGAAAAAACAAAACACAAAAACACTTGCTCTGGGGTAATGAGAAAAAAGCAACAATTTAGCATGGGAGTGAAGGGGACTAGTTATACATATTTATAGACAGACTGATAGACAGACACAGAAACAGACACAGATGTAGATATCTTACGATCCCAAGAGAAAATTAGACAAATCTGGTTATGGCAAAAACACGAACTAAAATTAAAATCCACAATTACTGCAACCCAAGATGGTAACAACAACAATCACAAGTAACCAAGTAAAACTTTTACATGCCTCGCTCAGCCTATTAAAAAACATAACGCCGAAACTACATATTGAAGCAAAACACAAAGACTCTCCTTAGTAACTGTTTTTGTTGTTCTACCCCTGTTCAGTCCAGCCGAGCAGACCCACTGACCATAAGCAAACAGTCGTCTTCCTGTGACAGACATCGCCTCTTCATGGTGGGAACAGAGCACTTCCACAGGGCGAGATGCAGGGAAAATGGGGGAGGCATAGTCCCAAAGAGGATGAGCTGTATACAGATTATTATGTATAAATAGTAGTCTCAACGCAGACTCTGATTACTAGGTAAACGTGGTTGAGTTCCCCGCCTGAGAGTGTTGTGCAAGGCAGCTACCATGTCACTCCCATGGTAGTACCTCCCGGGACAAAGGTAACCATCCACCTACCGCTTTGGTGGGGTAACGGGTGCTTCATCTTGCCCAGGGGTGACCCGAGACTATGGTGGGCAGGGGCGTCCACCTTCCCTGAGCCAGACAAATGACTTGGCCGCATACCCATATCCTTGTTAGTTATAAATATGCCAAGATCCCTAAATAACACTAAACTAAGCCCGCGAAGCTCTCACGTCACTCAACCAGAGAGAGAGAGAGAGAGAGAGAGAGACGAAAGCATCATGCCAAATGTGGGTATGGGTCAAAACACAGATCCCCAAAATGAGAAAACGGCTTTAAAAAGGGGATGGTGTGGGCAAACAGAAAACGGGCGAGTGTCGGTGGCCGGGGGAGGGGGTGCTGCGCTAAGTGAGAGCATACAGGGCCAAGGTAATGCTTGTGGTCATTACTGCTGGGGCACTTAGCTAGAGAGAGAGAGAGAGAGGAGATTGCAGGGAGGGAGAAGAGGGAGGGAGGAAGGGTGGGAAGCGAAGGAGGAAAGAGAGGGAAGCGTGCTTGGAGATGAATAAAGAAAGAAACATAGATAGACAGACAGATAGGTTGAGATCGAGAGAGGGAGGGACGGTGGGAGGGAGGAAAGGACAGGCAGATGAGTGATAAAGGAGATTAAAGACTTCAGATACGAAAGGAGAGTGGAAGAAAGGAGGAAAAAAGGCCGAAGAGACAGGTAGGGAGGGTAGGATAGTAGAGAGCGGATGGGGGTGAAGAATGGAGAGTGGAAGATTGGGAGAGAAAGTAGGAGACAGCAGAGGTGGGAGAGAGAGTGGAGGGATAGAGAAGCTTGTTAGGGATGGAGAGGAGGATACACGAAAGAAGGGAGAAACGTACAAAAGGAGTGAAGGAAACAAGGAAATGATAGGGAAGAATGTGAGGGAGAGCGATAGAGAAAGGAGAGAATGATGGAAGGGGAGGGGAGAGTGATGGAGAGGGGAGACAGTGATGGAAGGGGAAGGGAGAGAGTGATGCAAGGGGAGGGGAGAGTGATGGAGGGAGAGGAGAGAGAGAGTGATGGAGGGGGAGGAGAGAGAGAGTGATGGAGGGGGAGGGGAGTGAGTGTTGGAGGAAGACGGAAGAGTGATGAAGGGAGAGGGTGATGGAGAGGGGAGAATGATGGAATGGGAGGTGGGAGAGTGATAGAGAGGAAAGAGAGTGATGGAAGGGAGGGGAAAGGGTGTTGGAAGGGGAGGGGAGAGTGATGGAGGGAGAGGAGAGAGAGTGATGGAGGGGGAGTGAGTCATTAAGATGGAAGAGTGATGGAGGGAGAGGGGATGGTGAAGAAAAGGGTGGTAGAGAGACAAGAGTGCTGGAAAGGTCGACGGGGAAGTGATGGAAGGAGAGGGAAGAGTGATGGCAAGTGAGAGGGGGAGATAGACTGATAGGAAGGAAGATGGGAGATATCAAATTAAACACGTAAGTTGTAGTCAAGAAATTTTTATCCTTTTTTCAAGTTGCAATAAAAATCTGGTAGTAATTAATTCACTGCAAAATTTTCGCGTCAGCTTTTACACACAAATGTTGGAATTAGAACGATTTATAGACACATTCTGGCTCGCTTCTGGTCAACGTGTAATAAAGAGTCACAGCCATATATTCGACTCATTTACTTACAACTAACTTTTAAGGTCAGATAAAACCAAATATTAATCTACTTCCACAGTCAGAAGATCAAGTTATTCACAACCCAACATTACGCTTTCATGGTCAACATTTAACTCCAGTCAGGCCATTTTTTTTTTTTTTCTTTTCAATATATTCTTGCTCTCGCCGAACGATTTTATTAAACTTTAAGGCCAGCATTCCCGTCGGGTAGAGAGGCTCCCTAGCACCTCTTCGTAAGCGATTTATTTTAGGATATGGCTGTTTAATATTCTTTTCTACGTTATTTTTGCAGAGTATGACGATAATAGAAGCATTTTCATAACTCCAAACAGGACAGTAATGTATAATAAACTAAACAAATCGCATAGGAAAAGTTGTTAGGGAGATAACATAAAACCGAAAAGACATGAGGAGTAAAAGTTCACTCACTCAACTTTTACCTTCAAAATCCAACTGCTTGCCTTTACCACCGAATTCTTTACCACCGAATTCTTACCAGCGACTGACTTTCCTTCAGATTACCTTTCCCTCTCCGCACCTTCCCCCCCCCACACCTTCTCTCTCTCTCTCTCTCTCTCTCTCTCTCTCTCTCTCTCCATATATACCCACCTGTCCATCTACCAACCTTATAACCTACCTATCTATCCTTCCATCCATCCTCTAACAACCGATAGATCTTTATGTCCATATTTATTCACCTCTCCCCCTCCCTCCCCCTCTCTCTATCTATCCATCAATCTATCATGTATCTATCAGCCTCTCTCCACACTCCCCCCTCCTACTCCACATGCAGGCGTCAACACAGCCGCCTGAACCAACACGAGAAGAAGTAAGCCAGAAAAAACAAGATACTGAGGAGAAAAAACCTGACCAGGGAAAATATACAGTATAGATTCGAAGGGAAATACCTGAGAGAGAGAGAGAGAGAGAGAGAGAGAGAGAGAGAGAGAGAGAGAGAGACGAAAAAGTTAAAATACCTAATATAAACTGATAAATAAATGTAGATATAAATATAAACAGATAGACAGGATAGCTACATTGCGATAGGTGCAATAGACTTCAATCGAAATACCTCATACTGACCTGCATAACATTCTAGTTTTAATCTATTTTTACAACTCAGCACACAAGATGAAACGATGGCAATTTTAGGCCAAGTTAGTGTAAAAAGTATGGAGTATCAATAATATCAAAGTTCAATCAAATCCTTCATGACAAATTGTATGCTTCATTTTCAGAATGTAGCAAGAATATAATAATAATAATAATAATAATATCTGACTGAAAGGGAAAAAAAGGGAACACCAATACAAGAGTGCTTACGAACTTCTTGACAAACGGATTTCAAAGGCTGGAGTACAACTTGAAGTGGAAAATAAAGGTCGGGAAAAAACTCTTAAATATCAAGAGAGGTTGGACAGCAGAGACAAGGAGGACAGTAAGGAGAGAAAGATTAGAGACAAAAAGGTCCCTCTTAGTCACCTCTTACGACAAGCAGGGATACTGGGGAAGTATTCTTTTCTCTCCTCCCCAGGGGGTGCAGGAGTGCTTACGAACTTCATGAAAAACGATTACCTATGCTAGAGTACGTACGAAATTCATGAAATAAGCTACTTTTCAATGTTCTTTTAAACATGAATTTTCTTATTTCAAAAGAAAAAAAAAATGTTCTGATTAAGGACATACTGTTTTGGTGCTGTAAGCAACGACAATGAGGAAAACAAGCTTCCCCCCTCCCCCCCACACAGATGAAGACTGAAGACGTGAAATCAGGTAGACAGACCGACGACAATGATAACAGGCCGACAGACAGATGGGGACACACACAGGTTAAACAAAAACATAGAGAAAAAACACAATAAGCGATACACACAAACACGTACAGTACTTAATATCCACAGACAGAAAGACAGACAAGACACAGGAGAGGAGGTGCCTGGTCTCAAAATTCGACCCATCCTGACCAATCACTAAGCACTTTTCCCCAGTGAGTCTTCCTATTGGTCAGCCCTAGCGTGGCCGTGAGAGAGGAACTGCAGAATCATTGCTAACAGGAGCGGTGCAGGTGTGTGGGAGAGGTTATACTGGGATATTTTGGTAGACATGTGTGGTGGGATAGGTATGTGGGGTATGAATGAGGCAGGTGTGTGGGAGGGGTTTATTGGAATTCTTTAGCAGGTGTGTCTGGTGAGAAAATGTGTAGTGTAGGAATGAAGCAAGTATGTGAGGCAAGTGTGTTAACGGCAGTTGTGTAATTACGACAGGGATAGGTATGTGAAGGTAGTTAAAAAGGTGTGTGGAACAGTTAAGTGCGGCAGTAATAGGTATGATTCAGGTGTGAAGATAATTAAGAAGGTATGTGTGGCAGAATAAGGTAGGTTTGTGGTCGGGGAGGGATAGGTATGTACGGTAGACATGAGGCATGTGTGTAGTGGAGCAGATGTGTGGAAATATTAAAAAGGACGTATGGCACGAGTAAGTCTGTGAGCAGGTATACGAGTATTAGCATACTTAGGTAGGCAGTATATTTCATGTAGCTAAATGACAAACAAGACAACAGTGAGGTCCTACATCATTTCCATTATACTTATTTCGTGACTAGCGCCATATTCTAGTGTTAATCTACTCCTATAACTTAGCACTGAAGATAGATGGCAATTTGCGGATAAATCAGAATAAAAAGGAACAGGGTTTACGTTAGGGAAAGAACATATGAGGCAATGGATTGACATATCAATACAATGACTCATCAAATTTCCTCTTATAATCTCAAGACGGTTTTATTAAGTCAAGGTGAGACCTATTAAATTGTCAAGGGGTTAATAGAGACGAATTTTAACTTTCTGAACGAAAGCTGAATAAAATCGTGTGGTGTATCACGACGAAAATATATGCAAAAAAGTCAAGAACAAACCGAACAGGGCGATCTGCTGTTAAATACATCGGACTGCATCAGTGGCCAGAAATATCTCCTGTTCCCTGCCCCCTCTCACCACACCCCAACCCTCATCCATATTTCTCTCTCTCTCTCTCTCTCGTTCATTTCCTCTAGCCTCTTCTCTTCCCCCTCCAAGCTCATCTTTTCTTCCATCTAGCATATCACTTCTCCCACCAACCCCTCCTATTCCCATTTCCTCTCCTATCCCATGCTTCTTCCATCTAGCTTATCACTTCTCTCACTAACCCCTCCTTCTATCCTTCTTCTCCCTCCAATCCTCAAACCTCATCCCTTCTTCCCTCCAACCTATATCACTTCTCTCACTAACCTTCTATTCTCTTCTCCTTCCTATCCTCCAGCCCCATCCCTTCTTCCCTCCAACCTATCACTTCTCTCAGTAACTCATCCTATCCCCCTCCCCTCTAAACCCAATCCCTTCTCTCACGGACCTTCCTATGTTTCTGGATCAGCCTTGAGTGAGTGAGGGAAAGGTCCGAGCAGGCACTATAAATTGATGCCCCCCGCCTCGCTCCACACAGTGCCAACCACGACAAGCCCGCTGGTCACCCTCTCCCTTCCCTTCCCATCACCAGCATGGCCAATTCTCTGGGTCTCATCATCACACTCGGTAAGGAAGTCAGAGGTTTTTCTTTATTACCTACACTGGTGGTTCATAGCGAAGAAGATTTAGAAGACAAAATATTTATACCTTTGACAAAAACCATAGGTATTCTATTTTTGTCATAGTCGCTTTAGTATTCACATAAAACCCTAATTACTCTACTTTAGCCATAATCGCTGAACACTATGAGGCTAATAACAAAAATGTTAACTATTTTTTGACATTAAAAAATTATTCTGTTTTTCCGTTAAACGACGAACTGAAAAGAACCTTCACTATTCTGTTATTTGTCACTGTTGTGTAAGCGCTGGCAACAAAAAACTTAATTATGACATTCCGAACATAGTCGTCTAGGAGCGACAGCAAAAATATTAACTATTCTCTATCTGTTACGGTCATATGAACTCTACTAATAAGGCCAAAGCGCAGGACATGTCAGTACCTTAAACCACTCCTTTCGTGTCCCCAGCTGTTGTGGGTTTATGCCGGGGTCAGAATGGGTACAACTTGCCTACCCCTGGGTACACCTATGACGTCCCTGATCTGAGGGCGGAGGCATCAATCTTAAGTCAGCAGGAAGACCCCGTGGAGGCTCTGGCAAGGAACATCGTGGGGGGCGGCGTGCCCGGGTCAGATTACCCGATCCTGGCGTCTGTGCCGGACACGGGGTTCTCGTGTCTGGACCAGGAGTTCCCGGGTTACTTCGCTGACACTGCTGACGAGGCCGGCTGTCAAGTGTTCCACATCTGTCAGTTTGACGGCCGTCAGGACTCCTTCCTGTGTCCCAACGGCACCGTCTTCAACCAGCAGTACTTCGTCTGTGACTGGTGGTTCAATGTGGACTGCGCTGCATCCGCCGAGTTCCGAAGCCTCAACGCAGAGATCGGCAAGGAGATGACAGATGCTGCTGCCTCCTTCAGAAGTGACGTAGTGGCGCCCAACCAGCTCTACAGCGCCCCCCAGCAGCGCCAGTCAGTGCCAGCGCCATCACAGACCTACAACGGCGCTCAGCAGCGACAGGTGGCAGTGCCGTCACAATCCTACAGCGTCCCCCAGCAGAGGCGGGTGACTCCAGCACAGACCAATAATGGGTCTCAACAGCGACAGGCGACCCCGCCATCACAGGTTTATGGCGCCCCCCAGCAGCGACAGTCAGCCCCCGCACCCTCCCAGACCTACGGTGCCCCTCAGGAACGTCAGGAACCAGTACCAGCACCGTCACAGTCCTACGGCGCACCACAGCAGCGACAGACAGTACCACCACCATCACAACTATACAGCTCCCCTAACAGGTTCTAACTATCAGGCCACCACACTTTCCCACGACTATTGGCCCTTTAAAACTGAGCAGCGCAGGGCACAAGCAAACCCCTAACTTCTGATGGTCATTTTTGGAACACCTAATCAACCTGCATCCCACACGACACACTTTAGGCAGCAATAATGCCAGAAACGTCAGGTATCTCCTTTCATCACATGCTTCAGAAATTATCGTAAAAATTTGAATCTGCCCCACACTTTAAAGCTCACAGGGTCATATTAAAACTGAAAGCGCGAAAGTGTGGTCAATCCCTGTTTTTTATGATAATTTCTAAAGCATGTAATGATAATATAACAAGCCTGTCATTTCAGTATCGTTGCTGACAAAACTCCATAATGTGGGATGCTGGCTAATCACATCTAATAACTGCAGGTGCTCCATAAATGAGCGTCAAAAATCAGGGGATTGCTTACACATTTCCGAGTTCAGTTTTAATATGGCCATCAGTTTAGTCCGACTTTAGTTTCTGACCACACGAGATGAGAATGCAACTGTTATTTATATTGATCACACTTCGTCTGCCACTCCAACTCAGCTCTTATAGACTAAGCATATAAGTTTTTCTATATTTTGTCTACCCTACTCTTCCTCGCTATTCTTGCGTTTCTATAAAGCTTGGTAGTAGGGATCAACAGCCTGCCTATTATTCCACTGCGTCTACTTCCCACGTAGGCTATGTCCGTCACTTTCCTCCCTGACGCATCTTATCAGTGAGTATCATCTAAGGACAGAGGAACATACCAGGCCTCTCTCAGCTTAGGAATACTGAATCAGTCAGTAGGGGAAAGTGAGAAGTAAAAGAGGCGAAACAGCAAGCAGGAGAACATTAATCTCTCTCAGCTTATGAATACTAGCCAGGAGAGGGGAGTTTAAAATTAGAAGTGAAATATTAGAGAGAAAAATACACACCCTCTCTCAGATTAGAAATATTAGCTAGGAAAGAAAAAGTCGTACGTGAAATATTCGGCAGAGTAACATAAAACCTCTCTCAGCTTAGGAATATTAGCCAGTAAAGGAAGGTGAGAAGTGATGTGAAGTGAAATATTAGGCACACTTTTGTTCTTTACTGTATACTGTCCGACTTTCTGACTGTGTGTCTCGAGACGCTTGTAAATATTTATTCCATGCTAATAAAGCAAGAATTAAAGCATATTTACTTAATTTACCCTCTTTTTACGCATCCTGTCTCTTACGTGGAATGATGAGTGATAAATGGCGATGATGGTGATGATGATGATGAAGATGACGATGATGATGATGATGATGATGAACATGACGATGACGACGACGATGATGATGATAATGATAATGAAGATGATGATGATGATGATGATGATGATGATGATACCCTCGTTCTGACACCAACATAAATCTAAAATATCATAAAGCCTAAAAAAATGAAAAATAAAAACAAAGGGGATTCTTCAATACCTCTTCAATACAGTGACGTTAGGCTTGGTGAAGTTAATCTGGGTTAGCTGAGAGAGAGAGAGAGAGAGAGAGAGAGAGAGAGAGAGAGAGAGAGGTTGGTCATCCTGGGAAAAATCACAGTACGAACGTAAATCTGAAATCATCTTACTCCACATAGTTCACTGCTCAGTGGCAGACTAAGAAAATACCGTGACTACATTCCTTTCCACAGCACTTCTTCATGATCAGCATTATGTTCGTGCTAATCTGCTCTAAGTATTCAGGAGGGACTAATGGCAATTTTTGGTCAAGAAAAATGAGTATAGTACAAAACGACATCACCAGATACAGAAGGTTAATAAACAGCCTGGAAGCAGCAAATATAAATAAATAAATAAATAAATAAATAAATGAATGTGCTGTGTCTGAGTTATAATGCCCTTGAACCCATACGCGAGGCCTACTTTCGCTAATAAAGTTGATTATCATAATTGCTCCACTTGGCTCCTTTAATATGATTTGTCGTTCCCTTCAGTCCGGCATCATTTTTACTTTATTCTTCCTGTTACATGACGATTTTATTGAGCTAAGCGTGGATTTCTAGCAACCAAGGGATTAACATGCGAAATATCAAACCCCCACAGTCTGGAAAGTACCTCCAGCTAGCTAAAAGAGTTCAAAATGTGTAAATAAAATGGAGACGACGTTCTCGTACCGAAGTGATTAAACAAAACAGTCGGGAGATGCCAAGAATGATTTAAGGCTCTCATGGCGGGAACAGCTCTAGGAAAATTCTATTCCAGATTACGTGTGAAGATTTCAGTCAGCCGCCTGAGCCACAGGAGCGTGTGTTTCAACACTCCTAAGAATGAGCTGCCGCACTGTCTCGCAGTCACATTACTAAAATCGTCTGGCATTGGATGAAGGACAATACTGGAGCTGTCCCGAAGAGTGAAGGGTTTTAAAATCGTCAGTAGCGAACTGATTTTTGAATACTGCTTCCAGCATCTTAATGAAAACGACGTCATTGTTTTCAAAGTTTCATTCCTACGGCTCACATCCATTCTATGAACAGACTTAATGACTTTCTCTCTCTCTCTCTCTCTCTCTCTCTCTCTCTCTCTCTCTCTCTCTCTCTCTCTCTCTCTCTCTCTCTCTCTCAGGGTCAACACCACTATTATTTCATTAAGGATCTAGAACAGCTAATAAAGACGGTAAAAGACCTGAATTATACCGAAGGTGAAGAGACTGAAACTAAGAATAGGAAGTGAGAGAGAGAGAGAGAGAGACGAGACAACATCAAGAGAAGGCTAGAACACCAGGAAAAGCGAAAGTTAGCGAGTTACACGGGAGAAGGGTGTAAGTGAAGGCAAGCCGAGATTTTAGAGCGAAAGAGAAAATGAGTAAATATTACCTCAGAGGAGCAGACGAAAACACGGAACATTCTGGTACTTCAGGAGAGGAGCAGGAAAGGGAAGGATAAACGGGTAACTCAAGGAATGGTAAGTTAGAAATGAAGAAAATGGGATGAGAGGATGTAGATATATGAGTGAGGGTGGGGGAAGGAGAGAGGAGAGGAGAGGAGAGGAGAGGAGAGGAGAGGAGGAGAGAATACGAGAGGAAAAGAGAACCAGGGAAGGGAAAATAGAAATGGATAAATCTAAGAAGAGTAAAGTAGAAAAGAAGAATATGGAATGAGAAGAAGCATAGGAGAGTGAAAGGGCGGGAAGGAAAGAAAAGAGGAGAGGAGAGGAGAGGAGTGCAGAAAAGCAGAGCAGAGCAGAGCAGAGAAGAGAAGAGAAGAGAAGAGGAGAAGAGAAGAGAAGAGGAGAAGAGAAGAGAAGAGAAGAGAAGAGGAGAAGAGAAGAGAAGAGGAGAAGAGAAGAGAGGAGAGGAGAGGAGTGGAAAAAAGCAGAGCAGAGAAAAGAAGAAGAAAAGAGAGGAGAGGAGAGGACTGGAGACGGGATGATAAGTGAGAGGAGAGAATAAAAAGAATGGGAACAGAATGAAAATGTACACGGGAAGGAAAGGAATTCTTAAAAATGGAGAGGGGAAGCAAGGACGGTGGAGAGAGAGAGAGAGAGAGAGAGAGAATAATAATAATAATGATAAATTTAATAATAATAATAATAATAATAATAATAATCTATCTATCTATTGCCAGACGCCATAATCCCGTAAAGGGTGGCCATTTGACTTTGAGTTAGTTGTTTTACGGGGAGGGGCACTAACCCTCCACCAACCCACTTGTTGACACGTAGGGAGCACGTATGGTTTGGTTATACGGTTACCACCCAGCGTTGTAAATGGTTTCCTGGCTTACAGGAAACCATTTGGCTTGTCACTCAATGTAAAGCCACTCAATGTAAAGGAAAGAAAAGCAATAAGATGTGACAGGAAAGATGGGAGAAATAGGAAGAGAGGAGGGCAGGCACAGAAAAAGAATGATAAAGGCTAAGGAAGGAGTAGGCAGCACTACATCAAGTGAGTGGATGATGGTCGCCACCACCTACCACAAAATAATAACAATAAAAATAATAATAATAATAATAACAATAATCATCATCATCATCATCATCATCATCATCATAACGCGAAGGATGGACCAATCGAACTTAGCAGGAGGAAAAAAAAAAAAAAAAAAAAAAAAAAAAATTAAATTAACTCTACGAATTTTTGTCCGGGAGTAAAAACGGGGTAAAATATAAGCTCTCCCCCTGCCATGTCACTCCTCCTAAACATTAACCACGACAGGGAACCAAGTGTTAATTAGCACCTGCAGGATAAACAAAGAGCTTAATTAATCATCCCAGTTCTGTTCCTACTAACACAAATCCTGCTTATGACCGGGAAGTGATATTACGCTTCTTTTTGCATTAAGAAAACACATGGGAAAACTGTGTTCTTTCCTTGTCTTTCCTGCAATAAACGTGGGAAGACAGTATTCTTCTTTCCTTGTCTTTCCTCCAATAAACATACCTAAACCAATCTTATTCTAACTTGGCCTAAAACCACCATCTCTCCACCTTGAATACTGAGTTGTTACAAGAGAGTAACACTAAAACATAACGCCTGTCACGAAGAAGTCATATGAGAAGAATGTACAGTTACGGAATTGTCTTATTCTACCACTGGACTATGTGAAATAAGCTGCAAAGGGACAAAAATCTGGGTCAGGTTAAGGTAAAAGGATTACAGTTATGACACGGAATTATTAAACAGTACTATTATTATTATCATTATTATTATTATTATTATTATTATTATTAATGCAACAAGGCAGATAGATTCTGCACTCTACACTCTTTGTCCTTCTTTAAAATAATCACTCTTAACCCCTTCCATTTGAGGGTGTCATTTGTATTCTTGCTACCTCCATATGATTATCTTCAACTTAAGGGAGACTTTCAAACTAGGGTGGTTAGACACAGCCTTCATTATTCATTTCACTTCTAAAGGACCTGGATGAAAAATACTTTAGTCCAATGGGGGACTAATTCAAATGAAAAATACGTCTTCGGATTGGCCGGATTGACGGGATTACGAAAGGGAACTGATATGTCCAAAAAGACCAAAACATGTATAAAGATTTTATGCTATAATTTGGAGATTCAGCAGTCTATTGTCACTGCCCTTCCTGCCCACTGTGATTAATAGATAGAAGACAGAGATAGATACATTAGCTACACATACAATAGACAGATGGACATAAGATATTCAGACATAAACTGATATATGAAGATGGATGGATGAACAGGTAAGAACAGACATAAATAAACAGATACAGACTGACTACACAGATGAATGGATGGACAGACAGATAGACAGATGGATAGGTAGGCAGACAGATATACAGATAGACAGAGACATTACGACACGAGAAAGGCAAGGGAATATTGTACACCGACATTTGGCGATTCAGCAGTCCACTGTACTTTCGATGCCCTTCCTACCCAAAGCAAACTTAGCTACGACACGGGGGGTATCGTAAGTGTGTTTGTGAGGCGGCGTCTGTGCAGCTGGCCTCACCTTGACCCAGTGAGAGGGGGAAGGTGGATCACGCCACTATAAATTCAGTCCACCCTCACCCACCGCCATCACAGCCACACCGGCCAGCCCATCAGCCACCACTTTCTCACCTCCAGCTTTTTTAATTCATTCAGGATGGCCTTTTCTCTCCTCCTGATTGGACTGGGTAAGAAACTATGATCAACAGAAATCCGAGGGTAAGATGCCTTTGAACAAGAGAAGACGTGGGGTAGTCACATCATCCTCCACTTTCTTTTTTCTTTTTACTCCAACATAGACTTTTCCCTCCTGACTGGACCTGGAAAAATAAAAATTCCAGAAGACCTCCAATGGACCACAAGACTATAAATTCAACCCATCATCACTCAGCACCATCACAACCACATCAACCATCGAATCAACCACTACTCTCTCATCTCTAGCATTTTATTTCTTCAAGGACGAGATATTCTTTTCTGGGTAAAACTACTGCAATATGGTTAGAGCCGTGTTCTCGTCGGCTCAGGAGATTGCCCGGGATATATTTAGTGTACCATCATGCCGTCTAGGCTGATATCTGAGTGAAATTGCTTGACTGACAACTTTGGGTTCTTTCCTCTTGAGTAAAAAGCTGCAATCGTTATGCAATGCAAATCGCCAAGAAAGAAATAAGGAGCTTCCTAGAGCCACTTAAATAAGCCCTTAAACCCGTCAACTTAGAACCTAGGAGATGATAATTACCAAATCTCACTGTCACACTCCTGACTGTCTAACACACCTGAAAGCCACGACCCTCAATCCCACCCAAGGCAGTGGTAAGTTGCTGCACTGTAGAGTAGTAGCCAGAGACATATTCAACCTCTGACCACAACATTTCAACTATTACAACCCTACTACCACAAGATGATTGTATTCAACTTCAGTGTGGCCTCTCGTAGTCTATGGGCTATTACCACAAAGTTCAGTTGGCATACCACGTAGGTACCTTAAACCCCAATTCTCCCTGTCCGTACAGCTGGACTGTCATGCCAGGGTGAGAGTGGATACACTCACGCAAGTCCCAGGTACTAATATAAAAAATAAATCTTACCTACATTATTCTGTACTATCATCTTCTGACCTACTAACATGCAAATTACGACAATACCTTAACTCACAACTCTCCTTCCCCCAGCTGTGGTGTGTTCGTGCAATGCCCAGAATGGGTACACCCTGCCAAACCCCGGGTATGGATACAGCGCCCCTGATCTGAGGGCGGAGGCATCATTCCTGAGCCAACAGGAAGACCCTGTGGAGGCTCTGGCAAGGAACATCGTGGGGGGCGGGGTGCCAGGGTCAGATTACCCGATCCTGGCGTCTGTGCCGGACACGGGGTTCTCGTGTCTGGACCAGGAGTTCCCGGGTTACTTTGCTGACACCGCTGACGAGGCCGGCTGTCAAGTGTTTCACATCTGTCAGTTTGACGGCCGTCAGGACTCCTTCCTGTGTCCCAACGGCACCATCTTCAACCAGCAGTACTTCGTCTGTGACTGGTGGTTCAATGTGGATTGCGCTGCATCCGTCGAGTTCCGCAGCCTCAACGCAGAGATCGGCAAGGAGATGACAGATGCTGCTGCCTCCTTCAGAAGTGACGTGGTGGCGCCCAACCAGCTCTACAGCGTCCCCCAGCAACGCCAGTCAGTGCCAGCGCCATCACAGACCTACAACGGCGCTCAGCAGCGACAGGCGGCAGTGCCATCCCAGTCCTACAGCGCCCCTCAACAGAGACAGTCGGCCCCCACACCCTCCCAGACCTACGGTGTTCCTCAAGAACGTCAGGAACCAGTACCTGCACCGTCACAGTCCTACGGCGCACCACAGCAGAGGCGGGTGACTCCAGCACAGACCAATAATGGGTCCCAGCAGCGACAGGCGACCCCGCCATCACAGGTTTATGGCGCCCCCCAGCAGCGACAGTCAGCCCCCGCACCCTCCCAGACCTACGGTGCCCCTCAAGAACGTCAGGAACCAGAACCAGCACCGTCACAGTCCTACGGCGCACCACAGCAGCGACAGGCACCAACACCACCCTCACAACTCTATAACTCGCCTAACAGATTCTAGGCGCTTCAGGGAATTAGATTTTGTCAGAAATAATGACTGGACCTAACCAAACCTAATATCAGACCACTGGACATCTTCCGAACTGATACTGTGCACTGAACATCCAACTCAACCCCCTCCCCATGCCCTCACAACAACAACAGCAACACAACTCCCTTTACAGGTTCCAACCACTCTAAGTCATTGAGTCTTTCCAGGATGAATGACCGAACATCGCGTGCGACATGGATAAACATCTCCTATTTAAACACTTCCTTTTTAGCCTGGTCCGTCAGTCACCGCGGCAGACAGTGTGTTCCTTTACCTAATTTCCCTCTTGGCTCCCGACCCCACTGTCTTTCACTACTCTTCTCACTTTCACGGCTGTCTTTATATTTACCTTTGTGCACTGATCGACTCACGTGTCTCGAGATGCTTGTAAATATTTATTCCATGCAATAAAGAAATAAGGAAATTATGATTGTTAATTAAATTCTGAACTCGACGACGACGATGATGATGATGATGATATATGATGATGATGATATATGATGATGATGATGACGTGTCTGTGAGTATAAGTGCAACTGTTTTTGTATACCCGCACTTGTTTAACGTATGCCAGTGAATCTGTATGTATGTGTGCGTATGTGTTTCCCTCTGTGTGCCTGAGTTTGTATAGTTCGGTAAGTTTATGTGACAGTGGTTTGTGTGTGTGTGTGTGTGTGTGTGTGTGTGTGTGTGTGTGTGTGTGTGTGTGTGTTAATCCGCAAATACGAACAACTCTACCAACATCAGGTGAACCGTGCAGACACAGACTTAAAATAATACCAAAAAGAAAAGAAAAGAAATGATACAGTAGAAAAATACCATCTGAACTTTAAAACAATACTGGTGTCCTTCGGAATACGAGAAACCTGATAAAATGCACACACACACACACACACACACACACACACACACACACACACACACACACACACACACACACAAAATCACTGCTCTCACTCACTACCCTCAATCATTCCCTCCCACAACACTCCTTTCCTTCTTCCCTCCCTTCTTCCTTCTTTCCTACTTCCCTCCCTTCTGCATCTTCTTCCTCCTTTCCTTTCTGTTTCTCTCCTTTTCTCCTTCCTTGCCTTCTGTACCTTCTTCCTCCATTCCTCTAGTCCTCCCTTACACCATCCTAACTACCCTCCGTCCCTTTCTCTCCCTCCCTCCATCCTTCCTTCCCTCCTTTTTTCCTCCTCTCCTTTCCTCCACTGCCAATGACCTGCGGCTACCAAGGTGTGAGGTGCGGGAGTTTACTTGTGTTTGAGGGAGCGTGACGCATTCGAGAGGTGGGGGAAGCAGGGTGAAAGAGGAGAAAAAGGAAGAGGGAAAGGACAAGGGTTGGAGGGAGAAAAAGAGGAGGGTTGGAGAGAGAAAAAGAGGAGGGTTGGAGAGAGAAAAAGGGAAGGGTTGGAGGGAGAAAAAGAGAAGGATTGGAGGGAGAAAAAGAGGAGGGTTGGAGGGAGAAAAAGAGGAGGGTTGGAGAAAGAAAAAGAGGAGGGTTGAAGGCAGAAAAAGAGGAGGGTTGAAGGCAGAAAAAGAGGAGGGTTGAAGGCAGAAAAAGAGGAGGGTTGAAGGCAGAAAAAGAGGAGGGTTCAAGGGAGAAAAAGAGGTGGGTTGGAGAGGGAAGAAGAGGAAGGTTGGAGGGAGAAAAATGAGGAGGGATGGAGGGAGAAAAAAGGAGGGTTGGAGGAAGAACAGGAAGGTTGGAGGGAACAAAAAGTATAGGAGGAGGAAATGAGAGAAGGGGAGGGGGAAGATGGAGGGATAGAAGAAGAAGAAGAGAAATAATGTAGATGAGAGGAGGAGGGAAAGAAAGAGGATGAGAGGGAAAGGAAAATATAGTGTATGAGGAGGAAATGTATTGAGAGAAAGGAGGGTTGGAATGGGAAATGAGAATAGTGTAGGAAGAGGAAATGAGAAGGAGGGGAGGAAGGACGAGAGGACAGGAGGAGGAGCGATGAAAGTGCAGGAAGAGGAAATGCAAGGAGAGAAATGAAGTATGGAAAGTGAAGAGGAGGGAAAGGAGGAAAATGGAATGAGAAGAGGATGGTGATGTAGGAAGGAAAAAAAATGCCCAGAAGGGAAGAAAGGAAGGGTGTTGTAGGAGAATAGGAGAAAGGGAGGGAAGAGGTGTTGAAAGGAGGTGGAAATGACAACGAGGGTATGCTGAGAGAATGAAGAGAGTAATGAGTGGCGGGTGGTGTGAGGTGGGAGAGTTTGCTTGTGGGTGAGAGGGCGTGACGCATTTGAAGAACCAGGGTGAAAAGGAAAGAAGGGACGATAAGAGCAGAGGGGAGAGGAGGAGGGAGGGATGGAGTAAAAGAAAAAGTGCAGGAGGAGGAAACTGGAGAAGGGAAGGAAGGAGGTGAGATGGAGGAAGGAAGGAAGAAGAGTAGAGGAGAGAAGGGAAGGAAGAGGGGAGAAAGATATGAAGGAGAGGAAAGGAGAGGAGAGGAGAGGAGAGAAGGAAGAGGGGAGAAAGGTAAGATGGAGAGGAGAGTAGGGTAGGAAGGAGGGATGAAAGTCTCTCAAAAGATTCTACCTAAAATGAGCAAGACTAATAAAAAGATCACGGGCTTCAAGGAGGTAAGATCCCTAACCCATTTCAGCTGTACTGATGGCTAAGTGTGGTCAGCTGGTAGTAGGTCTAAACAAACTGACTCCTTCATACCCTCATCACTAAGTCTCAATGAATTTCCTATAACCGTGATACAGTAGCCATTCAAGGTGTGGCTGTGGCCAATTTATCTCAGGTTAAAATAAACCCACTACTGGCCTGGCTGTCCACTTAGACTGTCAATCAAAACTAACAAGCTCGGCTTTTCCCTACTTGATGGCCGGACGCTTAAGCTCATCCGTCCTTAAACTGGCAGTTTAAAGGTGTTTTTCGTCCTGCAGGGTGCCTAGTCATCCTCCTCACTAGGCAAAACCAGTTGGGTTGCAGGTTTAGTCACCGATAATCCGACCATGAAACAGGTTGTACTCGATTACCTGGTACCAGTATGTCTGATCTGACTAGAACAACATCCTCAATTCTTTATCATTTCACTTTCCCCACTTAAGGATAGGGTGAAGTGGAGTCCAGAGAGCAAGGACACAGAAAAACACGAGAGGGAGGAGCAATCAACAGCGTACCCAGTGAAACGGACCACATACACATTCATTCATTCTTTTTTTAAACGTTGTAAATTATGGAAGAAAATGAAAGAAAAATTTTAAAAACAAAAGAAAGAGGCAGAAAATGTAAACAAATGTTCGTTTAGTTTGTGAGATGGAACATAGATTAAATGCCAACTAAGTGTGTGTGTGTGTGTGTGTGTGTGTGTGTGTGTGTGTGTGTGTGTGTGTGTGTGTGTGTGTGTGTGTGTGTGTGTGTGTGTGTGTGTGTGTGTGTGTGTGTGTGTGTGTGTGTGTGTGTGTGTGTGTATCCTGCCCATTAAATTCATAGTAGTGGAAAACAGCGTTATGAAAATAAATTAATTAAATGATAGTAGTAGTAGTAGTAGTAGTAGTAGTAGCAGCAGTAGTAGTAGTAGTAGTAGTTATAATAATAATAATAATAATAATAATAATAATAGTAGTAGTAGTAGTAGCAGTAGTAGTAGTAGTAGTAGTAGTAGTAGTAGTCTATCTATCTACCTATAGCCAGACACCATGATCCCGTAATGGGTGGCCGTTTGTCTTTGAGTTAGTTAGTTACGGGGAGGGGAACTAACTCTCTGCCAACCCATTCGCTGACACACAGGGAACAAGTATGGGTTGGTTGGTTACCACCCAGCGCTGTAAAAAGTTTCTTAGCTTACAGGAAACTATTAGGCTTGGCACTCAATGTAATGTCAACTAAAAAGGAATGCAGAGTAATGAAAAGTGACTGGAACGATGGGAGAAATAAGAGAAAAGGGCAGACAGAAAAAGAATGACAGAGGTGAAGGAAGAAGTAGGCAGCACATCAAGGAAGTGAGTGGATGATGGTCGCCACCACCTAAATTGCATACTTTCTACCATTGTTATACTAACTCAACGGGCATCACTTTCACCTCGTAATGCAACAGCAAGACACGCAGCTAAAACACCTGACACAACGATACACAAGTTAACAACAACACCATCACAATGCATGGATTAATTATTTTCATTTTCACACCATGTGAAAATATATCCACCCACTAAATAACCATGAGCAGATAATTTCATTTCTGTACAGCACAGCTACTTAATCGATAAAGTAATGTTGTGCACCAATGTCCCACAGTGCTCACATCTACATTTTCCATTGTACCGTACTTGATTGTACTTTCACTACACTATTATCGTTAACACAACCGAGTTCAGAGTTACACAAGATGCGATCACTAACACTGAATAAAATAAGGATACACGATAAACTCCACACAGTGTTATCTTCACATGTAAGTGACCAACGGTGGGTAGAAAAACTGCCATTGTGTATAGTGGGTAGGAAATGCAAGTCCTTCGTACAAAGAACCGAGCAGGGTGATGCGTTTCAGCACCCACTGACCAATTCTTTCATTATATTATCACTGTTAATACAAAGAGATTCACAATTGCACGATTCAAACACTAGCACTAAATTCCAGAATATGTAACAATAAAATACAAAAAATGTTGCTTTAACTCAACACATGGTTTCCATAGACACCGGCTGACAGTGTCTAAAAAACAGTCACAAGATCATAAACTCGTGTGGTGACGATTGACCATATCGCTCAGCAATGCCTTTTTTTCTTTTCTTTTTCGTTAATTTATTACCAAATCTTTCAACACAGAATCATAGGTGCAACAAGGCTGGCACAAGAAACAAACACTAGTACTGAGATACACAAAAATGTCGGATGATACACCAAATACTCCATCACTACAGCAGAACTATTATCGGTCATTAATTTCCAATTATTTTCTAGCCTCCTTCAACATAACACCGAATCTCCATATGGAAACACCACACTTCAACATAGTTATACACCAATGATTGCCTTCTTTCACTTGACACTCATGTACAAGTCTTTTTATAATTATGCATAACTTATTTTCTACATATCTAGTCACCGTTTGCTTCTACAAATGGGAACACTGAGAATAAGTTTACTTGTTCTTTTCTTGCACTATATTTTATATTTATCTAAACTGATCTCCAGGATTACACTAGGTACACTGCATTTTCTACATTCAGGAGCAGCATGTACTGTACCATATACACTCACTACACCACTGAAGGGTCTTTTTTTTATATACTATTTATATATACTGTATATATATTTTTTACTATTTATAAAGATATGAACTGATTTCCTGTTTACGTTCATATGTACACCATTTTCTACAATTCGTCACAGATACCAGCCTTAGTCATGACCAGGTGTCTGCACTACCTGAGGGTTGAGTCAATTTTCCCTTAAATGTCAAAATCTCTGTGCCTCAAACATTTCAAGTAATCAGTCATTTTGCCTAAATTTAAACATCTGTTATCAACCAATGACGCCAGGCCAGGAGAGGTCAAAGTTTCGGTGTGCATGTGTGTGTGTGTGTAGATAACAAATCCTTCCTCACTCGCTTTTATTCCAGTGTTTTTCCAACTCCTTTATTGACCACTACATCCTCTCTTCACAGCCTCCTATATTTTCCAGTCTCCTCTTCCAAACGCTTCTTCTAGAACCCTATCATACTGCAATCCTTCAAGCCTTTTTTTTTTTTTCTAACCTATCTTCATAGTCTCCTACATTTTCCAGTCTTCTCTTTCTAACTGTTCATCTGGATCCCAATCATACTGCAATATTTCTAGCATTTTCTTTCTGGCCTATCATTTGCCAGTCTCACCGGACCCCTTCTTTCTTCAGATAAACTTCCTCAAGTTTTGGTGTGCACCTGTGTGTATATAACAAATCATTCCTCAGTTCCTACTATTCCTATGTTTTTGTGTATATAACAAATCATTCCTCAGTTCCTACTATTCCTATGTTTTTCTAAGTCCTCTCTTGACCACTACATCCTTAGTCCTCTCTTCACTGCCTCCTACATTTTCCAATCTCCTCCAGCTAACAGTTCTAGAAGCCTATCATACAACAATCTTTCTAGTCTTTTCTTCCTAACCTACCCTTTGCCAGTCTTGTTTCTACAAACAAATTTCCTTTCTCCTCCCAAACAATCTTTACACAATCCTTCCTAAAATAAAGTATGTCCTTTCGCACTCTGAACAAATGTTTTTGTCTCTTTCCTAGAACATCCTTCACCAGCAAACCTGCTGGGGCAACTTTACTTCAGGGTAAACCAGAAGTAGTGGGAAGCCTTAATTCAGGATAACCTGAAGTAAGGGAGGGAAGCGACTGGGACCCTACTTAGGATGAAACCTACAGCAGGGGTGGGGGGGAAGAACAACTGGAAGATCAGTTCAGGATGGATCACAGCAGGAAAAGAGAATGAGCAACCCTCAAGGGGTTTCCACCTCGCAGGTTCCACGGGGTTGGAGTCAAACTTTTCCAAAGTACTCAGATCGACTCCTTCCACACAAGTGGACAATCGAGAACCCACCCTCACCTACTGATCCCCAACCCAACAACTTTCACCCTGCAGCAGCACAACCCGAACCCAATCACTCCCCTTACGGTTTTGCACCATGATCAGATGCAGTCCTAAGGCAGCATTCAGCTTTGCCTATTTTCTCTCAAAACCTATCTAATCCTCTCTTCCTACACATTATTCATCTTCCTCTGATCAGGCCTTCCCAACTCTTCAATGTCCTACCTCTCTTCTTTCAAATCTATCATGGCACTGGGCCCTCTGCTTACCAATTCTTCCTGTCGTTCCTGACAAAACTCACTCCAGTCTACTCTGTTCCAAACAACCCTTCTCATTTCTCTGTAAATTAGCCTTTCCAAAATCTCTCTCTTCTCCAATCAACATTTCTAGTGTCTTTATTCTCTCCTGATCTTTCCTTACTCCTTTCTTTTAACAAATTCACCCAAAGCCTCTCAATGCCAACCATTCTTTGATTTCATCCTCTCTCTCTCTCTCTCTCTCTCGCTCAGTACCAATCCTTGCAGTCAACAACCACAGACACCCCTCTCTCACTCTTCCGCTGTCCAAACCATTATTTGTTTTCATTATTTTGCTCTTATGTTCTGTTTTTCAAATCTTATTACATTTGAAAAATGTAATTGCCAGTAGTGTCTCGATGGAGGAAACACTGAATATTTTCACCATCATTACCAAAGGCTCGACTGCGTTTTCCTTGCAGTGTCCACCTATATACTGGCCTTTTTGTGCCTCACACTGATACATGTTGTCTAGTCTTATTAAACTTCACCACCACTACCGTCATGAGCAAGAGCTCAATGCATTTTCCTTGTAGTTCTGATCTACCCACTGAATCTTTTTTTTTCACCATCACTATCAAAGGTAGGTGGTGATGACCATCATCCGCTCACTGCATGAAGTGCTGCCTACTTCTTCCTTCACCATTATCACACTTTTTTGTGTGTGTGTGTCTGCCCTATCTCTTGCTATTTTTCCCACCTTCCCTGTCACTTATTATTACTCTTCTTTCACTTTTAGGTGGCTTTACATTGAGTGGCAAGCCAAACTGTTTCCTGTAAGCCAGGAAACCATTTACAACGCTGGGTGGTACCCATTTAATCAACCCATGCGTGTCCCCTACGTGCCAGCAAGTGGGTTGGCAGAGGGTAAGTTCCCCTCCCTGTAAAACAACTAACTCAGAGACAAACAGCCACCCCTTAAGGGATTATGGCGTCTGGCTATAAATAGATAGAAAGATTATCAAAGGTTTGAATGCATTTTCTTTGCAATGTCCACATTTGTACAAGCCGTTTTGTCTCAACCTTTACTAAAATATTTTCAAGTCCACTATTCTGATGTTCAAAAAAATTATTTTAATTTTAAACTAACTCCTTCAGTACTAAAAATCTTTCCTCAAGATAAATTAGTCTTGAGACAGCATGAATACAATCTTCATATGAACGGAGTTAACTACTTGAAAGAAGCGAAGCACAAGTTAAGACACATTTTACACAGAAATACAAGATAGAGATACAGACAGATAAGTAGATGGATGGACAGTGAGTGAGGAATGCATATATAGACAGACTGACAGAGGCTAAAACAGAATGACAGAGAGTGAGAAAGAGAGATGCTTGGATGGATAATGACCGAGACAAGGATATCCACAGACAGATAGTTACAGAAAGAGGGAAATATGCAAAGATGGGCTCTCTCTCACACACACACACACACACACACACACACACACACACACACACACACACACACACACACACACACATACAGTGAGAAAGAGAGGGGGGGTGGGAGAATTTGCACAGATTGACAGAGACAGATATAGATAGGTAGACAGAGCGAGGATGGGGGGAGATGCATAGATGGACAGACTGACAGAGACTGAGATAGATATATAGACAGATACAGATCGTGAGAAAAGGTGAGATAATAATAATAATAATAATAATAATAATAATAAGTAATAATAATAATAATAATAATATATGACGACACCTATTATACTTCTATTGTTTACAGCTCCATTAACCTCTTTAGTACAATAAGGATGACAGAATAGGAGGGGGAGAGGAGACAGGAGGGGAGGGGTGAAGAGACGAGAGAGAAGGAGAAGAGAAGGGACAGGAGGGGAGGGGAGGGGAAGGATTGTGTGTGTGTGTGTGTGTGTGTGTGTGTGTGTGTGTGTGTGTGTGTGTGTGTGTGTGTGTGTGTGTGTGTGTGTGTGTGTGTGTGTGTGTGTGTGTGTGTGTGTGTGTGTGTGTGTGTGTAAGGGAAATTTGAGAGAGGAGGGGTAAAAGAATGGTGGGAAAGTGAGGGTAAGGATGACGAGGAAGAGGATAAGGATGACGAGAGAAAGGGGAGAAAGAAGAGACGAGGAGTAACCTAAAGGGTACTTAAAAGTGGAGCAAAAATGTGAATGAGGGACAGAGGGAAAAAAAAAAAAAAAAAGAGGGGAGGGGGAAGGGAGAGGGAGGGATGAATGAAGGGGTGAGGAGGGAGGTAGGGGGTGAAAGGAGAGCAAAACTGTGAATGAGCGAGGGAAGTAGAGGTGAGGAGGAAGGGAGGGGGAGGAGAAGCAGGAGGGAGGTGGGGAAGGTAGGGTTGGTGATGGGGGAGGGTGTGATGAAACAGAAGGGGGTGAGAACGGTCAACATGGGTGGGGCTGGTGGAATGAGAGAGAGAGAGAGAGAGAGAGAGAGAAACCTTACCGCACTAATCTTTAAAGTTAAAATTAAAAAAAATATGAGTAGTGTGTACTACAATTATGTTGACAAAAATTATGAAACTGACCGAAATCAATGTTCATATTTTTCCGGGTCATTTCTTTCGATACACTGTTTAGATGTGGAGCTGACGGGAGAAGGAGGAGAGGGAGACCGTGAGTGAGGAGAAAGATTAATATTAAAAGTGCGATGAAGCGGAGTTCATGTTTATCGAGCCTCTCACCACACAATGGCGTTTTTTTTATCTCTCAAGTTTATTCTCGTTACCTTCAGACGACTGATTTCAGGAATGCAGCCCAGCAGTGGAAGGGTTAACGGAAAGCATCCTAGCAGCAGAAGGGTTATCTAATTTCTGGCTGTATCTAACTCCTCCAGTTCAGAAAGTATCTCCTAACATCAAAAGAATCGTCTGGGTAAAGTAAAACTACAGTGTTCAGGCTGAAGGAAGATCATTGAAATAATGTGAAATTTTTGTCGCTTCCCAACATTTCACCGCAAAATTCGTTCATCCCAAAGAAAGTTAAAAAAAAAAAAAAAAAAAAAGCCTGAATTCAATTTCTTCTATGAATTTTACAATATGTGCCCACTGTCCTAGATCTGAGGCATGCTGGAATTAATCTTAGCGAGCTCCTCTCCGTTGCATAACCAAACTTGCAGACGTGAGGTGAGTAAAAGAAATGCGAACGTCTAGTGTGGGGTGAAAGCACTTTCCCTAATGTCGCCTTTCCTAACTAAAAAGCTATTCTGAAAATCTTACTAAATCACTGACAGTCGCTCAACAATTTTGTGAGGCTGCTTAAATCCTGGCATGAGGCTCCTTTTTCTTCATATTATATATATACAGTATATATATATATATATATATATATATATATATATATATATATATATATATATATATATATATATATATATATATATATGCAACAACCAGACTTTTATTAGGCTCAGGGTGTGTTTTTCGTGATGGAGGAGTTTCATACTGGCTCGTATTCACGTCGAGTATGATAACTCCTAAACACCTCTTCCTTAGCGATGTACTTTTCGACATGAGTGGTTAATATCCTACTGTACGTTATTTATGCAGAATATGACGATACTGGAAGAATTTGTGTAACACACAAGAGGACAGCAAGGTGTAATAAACAAAATAAATCGCTTACGAAAAAGTGTTAATAAGGAGGGGATGGATACAGCATTCATTAACCCATTCATAAAAACTCTCCCCTTGTCAATAAAACTCTCTTGAAATGGCAAAAATAAAACTTAACATCACCGGAAAGAACAGTTTATCCCATAAAGACGATAAACAACCACAAAGCTTAATAAAAATCGTCTGTAGTCATTGGAGGGTTTAATGCCAAGACTTGCATGCAATATAGACAATACATTCCTTTTTAAATCAGTCCCTGAGTTTATAATGCTAATACAGTACTCGCGTGGAATATATGCAGTGCAATTCTTTTTATTACAATCAATGAGGTTTTAACGTCAATACTCGCATGTAAAAATAGGCAATACATTTCTTATTATAATCAATGAGTTTTTAATGTCAGTGCCCTCGCGTGTAAAAACAGGCAATACATTTCCTTCTCTTTTTTATCTAATCAATCTCAGTATTTACTCCACCTGTTTGCACATTCGACTCCAGGCAAACCACTCACTGTCCCGTGCGACAAATTCTGCCAATTCATCTTTCGTGATTAACATGGAAATAGAGGCAAAGTGTGTTTTATCCCAAGCCTTGCGCGCGCGCGCGCGCGCGAACAAGAGCTAGCAAGCGAGAGAGAGAGAGAGAGAGAGAGAGAGAGAGAGAGATGCACAATCCATAGACAGATGGGAGGAGGAGGAGGGAGGATACAAAAAATATATGAACACAATGAAAATGAGAAACAAATTAGAATATGGTACAAGATACGTAGATTTCTTCAAAATTTAATCACCCAGAAATTCATATGAAAAAATTACTCTCCACCATAAACTATTATAATTATACTCCTATTATTACTAAGGTATTCTTCTGCAAAAATCAATATTTCCAAAACTACAAGACGCACAGTCGTCTCAAAAATAATCACTCACCTCCAAAAAGATGATCAACACCAACACTTACAGTGGGCTTCAAAAGGTGGTGTTCACATCTAAAACTAGTCCATCAAAAGTAGTCAACTCAATAACTTCATCGCCTCCAAAAGTTACAGGGTCATCCAGAAGTTAGCTGTCACACCTGAAATTTGTCAAACATTAAGGTTCCAAATGTACAGTCACCTTCAAAAGTTATTCACCCCCTAAACGTACAGCATCCCCCCCCCCACACACACACAAAAAAAAAAAAACTAGTGGCCACACCTAAAACTGAGCTATCTCTAAAATTACAACGATACAGTTACACCAAAAAATATATATACTCATCACCAACAGATACAGCATCCTACAAAAAACTAATAGCCACACCTGAAAATGAGATATCTCTAAAAATCAAAGAAACAGTCACATCAAAAATTTACTGGACTCCAAAGGCTAGTGTCAATATTTCTGTAAGAACACAAAAATACAGTCACATCAAAAAGTATTCGCCAAAACCAAGTGTCAAATAATCTGTCTCTAAAATCACACAGGTACAGTCACCTCCAAAAGTTACTCACCATGTAGATGTAGATGGAGTTACAGCGTCCTTCAAAATGCTATTGGTCACACCCAGGCCTGTGAGAAGCGATACAACGGGTCCATTCCAAACAGTCCCGCCGTCAGCCTCAACAAAGAGACGTGCTAATGATGAGTGCTTTGGAGAGAGTGGCAAACAGAGGGAGAGAGGGAGGGAGAGAGGATGGGAGAGAGGGTGGGAGAGAGGGGGAGGGAGGGAGAGGGAGTGAGAGAGAAGGGGAGGGAGAAAGATAAGGAGAGGGGGAATGTGGGAGGAAAAATATGGATGAGAGAAAGACGGAAAAAGGTAAACAGAGAGAGAGAGAGGGGGGGAGGGAAAGGGGGATGTGGCAGGAAAGATAGGGGAGAGAATGAGGGAGAAAAAGTGACGGGGAGGGAGAATTAGGTTGGAAGAGAAGAGATACATATATGGATGAATAAATATAATACCTATATAGTGTATACATATATGCCAGAAAATGGAAAAGGATGACGATGAGGAAAGGAAGAAGCAGAAAGGAAAGAGAAGGGGAAAGAAACAATTACATTTTTTTTTAAATCAGATAAATTCCTGCGCATGAGATGATATAGAACAGAAAACTACTTGTAATATACATAGGAAAGAGAGAGAGAGAGAGAGAGAGAGAGAGAGAGAGTGTGTGTGTGTGTGTGTGTGTGTGTGTGTGTGTGTGTGTGTGTGTGTGTGTGTTTAATGCCCGCCTAAAGTCAGACAGATAGACAGACAGGCTTACCACTTCAATGGGTTAGGAGTAGGCAAGGGAAGGACTGAGAGTTTAGACTGTTTATTTAGTTGTCTGTCTATTTCTCATTGCATCTCTCTCTCTCTCTCTCTCTCTCTCTCTCTCTCTCTCTCTGGACAAATCAGAGGGAATTACCAGGAAACACCAAGCTCACGAATATAAAAACAATATATTACCAAAACCTATTCAGAATTACACTATACTCTTTTTACTCTAACTTGGCTTAAAATTACCACCTCTCCATCGTGAACACTGAGCTATAACAAGTGATTAGCACAAGAATACGTTGCAAGTCACGTTGAAGTGCAATGCAAAGGATGTGGAGCCGAAGCACTGCCAATTCAGCCAGTGAGCTACGTGAAATGTGCTGCAAAAGAAGGAAAACCCCGGCCAAGTGAAGGTAAAAGAACTATGTCCATCCATCATCCACACCCATGTCGCCCTATAACCAGGAAAACCCATTCCTACCCCATAACTAAGGGTCATCGACTTCCAAGCAACTACGATTTAGTATTTATGGTGAGTGGCCCAGTTCCGTCAAATGATAACAAACAAGAGAAAATTGTCATATGAAAAAAATAAAATTAGGATTAGTCACTTTAAATGGGCAGAGATTTTCATCCTTTTGTAGCTTATTTCCCGAAGCAGAGACAGAATACAGTATTATGGCACGACATCCTTGCTATAGCACTTCTTCATGACTAGCACCCTATTCTAGTGTTTATCCCTTGTTACAGCTCAGCATTCCAGATGGGGATGTGAGAATTTTACACCAAATTAGAGTAAAAAAGAGTATAGAGATGGCAATTTAGGCCAAGTTAGAGTAAAAAGATTAAAGATAAAAATTTTAGGCCCAGTTTGGAGTAAAATAGGTTTAGAGATGACAATTTTTGGCCAAGATAGAGTAAAGGGAGTATAGTTAGAGAAGAGGTGCAAAGGAGGCATCTAGGCCCACGAGGAAGCGAGCCTAAGTATGTTTGAGTTTACCCTGTGAGAGTGACTCTTTATTAAGGTTATGTCATTAGGGTGGCGAGTCATGCCATTAGCTGATTGTGTGTGTGTGTGTGTGTGTGTGAGAGAGAGAGAGAGAGAGAGAGAGAGGGGGGGGAGGGAGGGAGAGAGAGAACGAAAAGTTGAATTACAGGTACTGTACCACAAATATATTTTTTTAAAACTGAAATGCATACGCACTCCCCCCCCCCCAGAGAGACAGAGAGAGAGAGAGAGAGAGAGAAAGAGACCGCTAGTTAGAGCCAGACCAAGTCAATATGGACAGGGGTATTTGAAGGCTAGACTACTGAAAAAGAAAAAGGCAAAAAGGTCTGAATATGCGGTTAATGACATGGGTTTTGAAAGTGAAATCAGGGACGTGAAAGTAACAGTGGGGGATAGTCTTAGTCTTTCCCTTCGATACCGTATTTTCCATTTCATTTTTGTGATCACTTTACTCTTTTCACTTCACCTAGGTCTAAAATTGCCATCTCTCCCTCTTCTATGCTCAGCTGTAACTATAAACACTTGAATATGGCGCTGATCATGAAGTGCTGTGGAAAGGATGAAGGGTCCTAGAATAGTTTTATTCCACCACTGAGCTACAGAACATATATATATATATATATATATATATATATATATATATATATATATATATATATATATATATATATATATATATATATATATATATATATATATATATATATATGCAAGGATGAAGGAATCCCGTAAACCATTCCTTCCAAGAAAAAAACAAAAACAATACAAAGGAGAGCCAAATTCAAGACCCGTTCATTTCGAGATGCTTGGACACACTGCGTTCGAAAGACTGGAGATCATAAAAAGTAGGAAACACGGAGGGAGACAGTTCCAGAGATGACCTGATGCAAAGGGTTGAAAATCTGGGCCAAGTTAAAAGTAAAAAAAAACTATTGATGATTTGTATCAGTTTTGGGGAGACGTCTAGAAGTGATGGCATTGGAAACGAAATCCCTTAACCCTGACTATGCTTACGTCTTTAATTATGAGTTTTAGCGAGATGACCGCAAGTAATGGCATTAGAAACGAAATCCTTTAACGTCCTGACTTTACTTACGTCTTTTCTTGTATTCTTGTTGCCACCAGACGTTTAATTTACTGAGACTTTCTTTATTTTCGAAGATTTTTTCTAACTGGTAATTTTAGCTATATTTACACTCGGCTTGTTTTCATCTGACGGGACTTGGTTATTTCCACAATCTCAATACACCCTGAATACCCACAACCTGATGTTATGGTTGCATGAAATTCGACACAGGCTATGAGTCTCCTTGGTTACCAGCAAATTTATCCTCCAAACTTACAGAGGGAGACGGGGAGTGTGGGAGGTAAGACAGACACAGATGGAGAATGGCAAATGAGAGAGACAGAGGAACAAATCAGAGAAAGAGAGAGAGAGAGAGAGAGAGAGAGAGAGAGAGAGAGAGAGAGAGAGAGAGAGAGAATGTATGCATATATGTACTTAAATGTATGAATTAATTTAATCTAACGGGTATACTGTATGCTTAAAACCAAATCGCCATATGGAATGCAAAACCCTATTTCGTTATTATTATTCTTTTTGGAACATCTGTGGTTAATAGGTAAAATCAGCCTGCATCCCACATTACAAAGTGCAGTTAGCAGCAATAGAGGAAGGCTAAACACATTCCATCGCACTTGCTTCAGAAATTATCATCAAAAACAGAGTTCGCATTTCACATAGCGGTTTAATGTTTAAGCATACGACCATACAGCTGATGAGAGAGATCGGAACTAACATAATGGTAAAATGTGTGTGTGTGTGTGTGTGTGTGTGTGTGTGTGTGTGTGTGTGTGTGTGTGTGTGTGTGTGTGTGTGTGTGTGTGTGTGTGTGAATAAATCAACAAATTGTATCTACAAACTAACATAATACTCTGCAAAATAAAGAATACCCACGCTAACATAGTGGAAAAGAAGGGCATGATCAACAACAATAAAGAAACAAGAGAAGATCAATGAAGAAAGTTATTATTAGGTATACGTATAGACAAACTGTGCTCATACTACATCATACATGCTAAGTGAATCTATACACATTTCATGCACATAAAAAACGGAAATCATCATCATCAAAACTATTAGCAGACCAAACTAGGGGGGACATTACCAGGACTAATCTAGGGACCATACAGACCAAATGGGCCAGCGCTCCAAGGTCCTAGCAGGGTCTATGAGCAAATCTAACCACAATACTGAGCTTAATGATGTCCTTTGCCGTCAGGAATCATGCAGGTCTCAGAGGCGAGGTCATAGTACTGCTCAGAGGCGGCGCAGTCCACGCTGAACCAGAAGTTGCAGACGCAGAACTGCTGCTGGAAGATGGTACCGTTTGGGCAGAGGAAGGAGTCCTGTGGGTACGGAGATGTTAGGAATTAGAAGACTTTATCTCTCTCTCTCTCTCTCTCTCTCTCTCTCTCTCTCTCTCTCTATATATATATATATATATATATATATATATATATATATATATATATATATATATATATCAGTCTGTCCTTTCTCTCTCAATCATTAAATGTCTCTATCTGTCCGTCCATCCTTCATAGTATCTACCTATCGGTTTAAGTCGATCATCATCCCATCCAAACAATTCTATCTATCTATCGGCCCATCCTTCACTGGTATGGGTAAGACAAAGGATGAGTCCTCCTGGGAAAAATTTGTTGGAGATATTAAGAATTCTACCCACATTGTCACACTGTGATTAAAGTCATGCCGAAACTACTATTTCTTCACAATAAACATGGATGACACTTTTTGTTTTCCTTGTGCCCTTTTGATCACTGAACATAACATGAAACTAAATATTTTTTAAGTGTGTGGTGACCGCATGAGTAAAGAAACAGTGATACACGAGCAACCTTACATAAAACTTCAGCTCAAGAATATTATTTGATTTGGGTTAGAAGTGTGTGGCATATGCTTGAGTGAAAGAAGCATAAAGAAGCAATCCTCTGCACAACTTCAGGTAAAGTAATTAAGTAAATCCCGTCTAATCACCTTGCGTCCATTATGACAGATGTGGTACACTTGACAGCCGGCCACGTCAGCAGTGTCAGCGTAGTAAGCCGGCTCTTGCTGCAGGGGAAAATTTACAGAAATCAAACTCATTTTTACTAGACAGTGTTCCATAGCTCTGAAATATTTTGAGAAATAGTTATCCTCCTTTATTGCGTTTATCTGTTACGAGAAATGGGTACTGTCGCCACAGCAGTGAATTAATATGATACAATAATGTCTGGTCGTTAAAATATGTGCACTCCAGTTTGGTTCGGAGGAGTTCGGTAGTTGTATGAGTGAAAATAAAACTATAACCAAGTAACCCACTTCTTCGCAACCTTAAATTCTGTGAAGAAAAAATAATACAGTATAATGTTAAGCTAAACTCACTTCTGAACTTACAGACAGTTACACAAACTTAAAGTGCAGATATCTTAAAACTTACTGTTGGTGACTTCATGTTTTGCCCTCTAAATGCCTAATACAAACCATCCACATTATAATCCAGGTAAACCCCAAAAACATCATATATATATTACCCGGTCCTGACAAGAGAACCCAGTGTCAGGGATGGATGACAGGATGGGGTAGTCTACACCGGGTACACCACCACCGGGGATGGCATTTCGCAGCGCCTGCCAGGAATAAAAGCAGAGGTTAGATTGACGCCTACACACTGCACGACCGTCATTTTAACTCACTGAACCTGGTGACGTATTCTTCTGTTTTCTTCTTGCTGCCGCGCCACACGACTTTATGTTTGACCCCATGGATCCGTGTGTGTGTGTGTGTGTGTGTGTGTGTGTGTGTGTGTGTGTGTGTGTGTGTGTGTGTGTGTGTGTGTGTGTATTAATGGCTGCTGTTACAACACTATTTTACTCAATGTGTGTGTGTGTGTGTGTGTGTGTGTGTGTGTGTGTGTGTGTGTGTGTGTGTTTTAATGGCTGCTGCTACAACAATTTTTTACTCAATTTAACATAAACCTCTATTACTGACTGGGTTATCAAGGTTCTATCAAACAACTACAGTTCAACAAATACGGTATGTGTTAATCTGAACGACACTGTCAGAAGATGGCAAGATTGTGATGAGAAACAAACAATCCCGAGTTAACAGACTTTTTCAACTAAATTACCTAGATAAACCATTCACCGACCCTCAAAGTACGCGGGGCCTTCTCCAGTTCAAATAAAGCATCTGGATTAGCAAATAATACTCTCAAATAATACATCACCAGATTCAAAGGGTTAAGATAGAATATTCTGCCAAGTCTCAATTTTCCCGAATGTTACTGCTCTATCTTTTATTATTCCTTTAGGATTGTAGAGGTCCAAGGCTAGGCTGCTTAGTCCTATATGGGCGGTCACCATTTCCCCCCCCCCATTCAGTTTTACAGACAGAATGATGTAGATTGATTTACTGTACATAACGAAAAAGGTAAATATAGACAAGATAGATAAGGACTGATTGATAAATTTACAGACCAGCTGACTAAGTATTATACACAGCTATATTAGGAATGACAATAAAATTAAAATTATCAACCCTATATACATCACGTACCTCAATGGGATCCACAGGAATATGTCTATCACCACCATTACCACCATTTCTATCACTGCTGCCACCATTTCCATCATTGCTGCCACCATTACCATCATTGTTGCCACCATTACCATCATTGTTGCCATTACCACCATTTCCACCATTGTTGCCACCATTACCACCATCACCATAGTAGTGCCATAGGGCTCCATGCTGATAATCCTGGCCTCTCACCTGGCCCACTACTCCCCCCGAAACCACTGCTGTTCAGATAGAAAATTAGTGGCGTTAACATAAGATCTATCCATTAACTGATCAATTTATGCATTTACTGATATAATCTTTACCAATATTTCATTTATTATTCATTATCAAATATATTTTCAATATATGGTAGTCTGTGTTTTCATATGTGTGTGTGTGTGTGTGTGTGTGTGTGTGTGTGTGTGTGTGTGTGTGTGTGTGTGTGTGTGTGTAAATCACATGGGTCTTTATACACACACACACACACACACACACACACACACACACACACACACACACACAAAATTCCCATCAACAACAGCTCAACAAAATAAGTTTCAATATATACTTACCAAGGGCCAGCACGAACTTATAGGCAATCATGTCTGAAAGGAAAAAGAAAAGAAGTCATGTATACTGAAGATAATTTCCGCTATTCATCTACAAGTCAGCTACTGTAGTCCAAAGTGTGTGTGTGTGTGTGTGTGTGTGTGTGTGTGTGTGTGTGTGTGTGTGTGTGTGAGAGAGAGAGAGAGAGAGAGAGAGAGAGAGAGAGAGAAACTCGTGGAATCAAAGTCCAGAGTATACAGACAAGGGTAGTACCAAAAGAGGTTACAGGTAGCGCCTCTATAGTTCATTCATTTTAACGAGTAAAGATGGGGCAAGAATGGTATTATATTTAGTGTCAAGAATTTATTAAACCGCTAAGAAACAGATGCCAAGGAATTAAATCAGTCAGGAAGAGGTGTTTTAAAGCCCATTAAGAATAAGAACAGACATCAAATTACTGAGACGGGGCGAGTATGGCAGGGGTTTACTGTCAAGAAATTATTAAATCGCTAAGATACAGATGCCAAGGAATTAAATCAGTCAGGAACAAGTTTTTTTTTAGAGCCTATTATGAATACAGAGATCGACTAGAGATGATGGGATGAGTTTGGTAAAGTCAAGAAATTATTAAATCGCTAAAAATCTGATGTCAAGAAATTATAACACTCAGGAAGATGTGTTGAGAACCTAAGAATACAACAGAAGCAACCCAGAAGTATAGAGATCAACTTACTGCTTGGGATGATGCGATGAGTATGGTTGTGTGTAGGGTGGGCGAGTTTATATAGTGATGTTGGGGGGTGAGTTTAGTGTCTCGACCTTGTTAAACACAGAGAGAAGCACACCGCAGTAGGGGTGGTGGTAATGGTAGTAGTAGGGGTGGTGGTGGTCGTGGCGGTGGTGGTGGAAGCAGGCATCGTAGTGTGTGGAAAGGGAGCGAGATGAGAGACAAAGGGGGTAAGGAGCAGAACTATAAATACAGGTTGTTCAATATTTCTAAATCACAGGATTTTTTTTTTTATGCGAAATATAAACCGGGTATGTCGTCTGGGTCTCTCTGTAAGGAATAATAGACACTGAGCATGTTCTGTAAATAAGCGATTTTGTGCTGCCATTATATTTTTCCTGTGACTTCAGACTTATGGGACACACTGTGTGTGTGTGTGTGTGTGTGTGTGTGTGTGTGTGTGTGTGTGTGTGTGTGTGTGTGTGTGTGTGTGTGTGTGTGTGTGTGTGTGTGTGTGTGTCTGTGTGTATGTGTGTGTGTAAGAGAGAGAGAGAGAGAGAGAGAGAACGACCACAAAATGAGGATGAGACAGACGGAAGTGGGTTAAGATGAGAAGTGTACTGTATACCATAGGCGTAACCGTTTTAACACCCTGTGGTCCAGTAATGACGGGGAAGAGACAACAATAACCAAGGCTGCGGACGCGAAGGCATTTTCTTCTTTACAATTAAGAGTCCGTGTACCCGCAGCATCTCTCCCTTCCAGGTTAATTCCAACGTAAGATAATGATTCTGTTTTAGCCTATCGCACGTGAATTAATGAGATTTTTTTTTTTTTGCAATTGACACGTTAATTGCAGTCAGCTAACTTTCATCTGACATAACTGCACCACTACCATAACTTATAATGGAAGTCGTGGTTGCATGGATTCAATGACCATTAGTTATGAGATCGGTATGAGTCTCCTTGGTTACTAGTCAAAATGATCCGCTTATCTGACTACACTTGAAGTGGGATTACGGAACTCAATCATTCCAACTTAAGTACGAAGTCGTGGTTGCGTGGATTCAATTACTTATGAGGTGGGTATGAGTTTCCTTGGTTACTACTAAGAATAATCCACCTAAGTACCATGAAAAGGAGTTAGGAATCTTTTATGTGACAACAAACCGACTTTAGCACCAGCTTCTACGTTATTTACGAAAACTAGAGCTATAAACGCAAATACGTAGCTCTAACATACGAGTCTATATGGCTGATGCGGAATGGTAAAAACGCCTTCACGTAAAGGTTCTAGAGCAGCGTTTCCCAACCTGGGGGGTGCGCCCCCCTGGGGGGGTGTTTGAGATTGCTAGGGGGGGCGTGAGGTAATCAGAGTTCAACATAGCGCTAGGTCATTTCAATGCATACAGGATATTCCCAAAGATATGTATGAATAAGAAACTTTGATAAGAAAACTTCAATCATCATTTCAAGCAACCACATGTAGTGTTGCCATCTAGCGTCTTAAGCATCCATATGGAACAGATAAAAGCATCGTTGTTTAGACGTCAGAGGGGTGGCTCGGGTGGAGGGGATCATGAATGCAGTCCTGACCAAAGGGGGGCGCAGTGTTAAAAAGGTTGGGAACCCCTGAATCTAGAGTATAAATGATCCCGCACCACCTTCCTCCGCTACTCTTAGCCGGCTGAATCTAGAGTATAATGATCCCGCACCACCTTCCTCCGCTACCCTTAGCCGGCTGATCTACACGCAGTGAACGAATTAATCGACCAATTTAAGGCGTCTTATATTATACAGTAACGAAAGGAAAACGTGAAAATAAATCTTTAAATCCGTAAATCCATCTAAATGTTGTTGTTTTGCAAAAAGATCTACCAACCATGGCTTCTATGATTTTTCGTACAATCTACTCTGCGCATTTTTCCCCTCACCTTGAAGCTAGGTGTTAAGAGCAACTAAATATTATATAGTATAAGAAATGCTCTCTCTCTCTCTCTCTCTCTCTCTCTCTCTAGCCACCACCACAACCGCCATCCCTGAATATCGGACTGTCATTAATAACGTTTTGTTAAGGGGAAAATAAAAGGTGTACTGGGAAGTAATTAAATTTTATACTGTGTGTGTGTGTGTGTGTGTGTGTGTGTGTGTGTGTGTGTGTGTGTGTTGATATTCTCTCTCATTCTCTCTCTCGTGTTAGTTTTGTCCTTTCCGTATTCAACCTCTCCCCATTTTCTCGTTTCCCCTTCCTAGCTGTTACTTTCTCCCTCCCACTTTTACTCTACCGCCTACCAGCATTAAGACCACATAACTTGCTGAGTTGAATCTTTGGAGCACATTAATACGTAAAGCATTCCATTATAACGAGAAGTAAAAGCCAAGAATTGCAAATAATCCTAAATTATAATAATTTCCGATCGCTTCGTTTATAAGGAACGCGTCGGCCTAGTGATGACTGAATAATAATAATTCATCCATCATCCAATCCTACGTCGCCCCAGGAGAAGCACAGGAACCCAGGGCTAGGCAAGTTGGTCCTGACTTTTAAGACGACAGTGACCAGCCTCACTCATCCCTGAGTGGTATTACGTGAGCAATGAACACCAACCACCCATTGGATATAAACCTACACAGGCTCAATCCGATTGGAGTGCCTTTATTACCCACTAACTACCAGGTGCCACAATTTGGTTATATGGTTACCACCCAGCATAGTAAATGGTTTCCTGGCGTACAGGAAACCATTTGGCTTGTCACTCAGTGTAGAGTTACTCATAGGCATAAGGAAGAGGAAAGAATGAAGGAAAGAAAGACAGAAGAGGGAATGTAAAGTTACCCGTTGCCAGAAGAAAGGGGGGATGGAAGAGAGGAAAGGGCAGACACCAAAGCAGCACTACATCGAGTGAGTGGATGGTGAGCGCCCCCACCTACCACGAAATAATAATAATAATAAATAATAATCTCGAGCACGCACGGCTAATTCAAATATCTTAAGCGCAATTCAACTGGGACTTACGAACATTAACCTTCAGTGCGATGACTATCTAAAATGTCAATGATACGAAGTCCTCGTACTGAAAATACGAACTATTAGAGTTTCTGCTACTCCAAGATGTCAGTTTTACGTTTTCTTCGATTGGCCTGAATCTTGAGAAAAGGGAGCTAAATACAGTAACTATAGTGCATTTTAACGACAAGGATCTTACACCCTTTCCAGCTCCTGATACAATACTATACTGAAATTACTGTTCATATAGTTTTGCTCATTCAACTTTGGCCAAATACTGATTTGTACCGTACAATATTTAAATTAGTTTGCTCAAAAAGTATGGATAATCACTGTACAGAATAAGTTTGTCTGGAGGACTGGGCCTGGCTGTAAGGGAACTGGGAGGTTGCATTACTAACTAAGGTGACTCATCCTGCCTCACTGCTAAGGCTAATCAAAATTCATGTAGCAATGACTTATTTGGGTGTCCCAACTCTGTCAACTGAAAACAAATCGGCTGTTTATAATGTTTAACTGCACTGTAAATAAAGTTCTGCTTTACAAATCTCTTATGTTGTGGCTGGTCAGTGGGTGACAGAAAAATCACGTTTAGCTTTGAATACCTGTGATAGCTTTCACACTTAACCTTTAATTTCCATCTTTTTACTTCTAACTTGGCCCTGATTTACATTCTTTTATGGCTAGTTTTACATACCTCGATAAGAAAACAGGACCACCACAGCTCTAAAAGCACTTCATGACTAACATCATATTCATTCATTCATCATCTAATCCTGTGTTGTCCCATGAGGAGCATAAGATGGCTAGACAAGTTGTCCTGACATTTAAAACGAGTGACCAGCCTCACTTGTCCCTGAGAGGCATTACATGAGCAATAAACCCTAACTACCTCTTCGATATAAACCTGCACAGACTCAATCCAACTGGAGTGCCTTAATTACCTATTAACCCACCAGGTGCCATAATTTGGTTATATGGTTACCACTCAGCATGGTACATGGTTTCCTGGTGTACAGGAAAGAAGAGGAAGGAAGGGAGAGAGGAAAGGACAGTGACCCAAGAGCAGCACTACACTGAGTGAGTGGATGGTGAGCAACCCCACCTACCACTTCCAGTGCTAATCCACTGTTACAATTGAGCACTGAAGATGGAGAATAATTTTAGATTAAGAGTAAAATGAGTATAGTAGTACAGTACTGTATAAAATATTCCACCGTTGTCTGATGTCTCCAAAATATAATAATGTATAAAATCTTCACATGAGTCTCCATGCTGCTGCCATGCCTCTGCAAAATATTTACTCAAGAGGTCTCCAGCTGCTATGAAGACTTTAGCAAAAATTTACCAAGATGAATGCACTGTCATCAAGAAACTATACTAGTTTCACAATATCTTGGCCTAGATTTTTGTGCTTTTGTAGCTTATTTCACATAAGTCAATGGCAGAACAAAATAATGGTACAGCTCTGGATCCTGTCCATTGCATCTAAAAAGGACATAACACTGAGACAATAGCAAGCTGAAATACACAGTGAAAACTGCTAAGGAAGAAGGTTAAAAAGTCCTCTGTGTCATCGAGAATGCAGCCCTTAGACCTATCCAGCCTTACCACAATACTTGACACTCATTACCTGATGACTGAAAGGGCTGCTCCTGTACTGTGTTGCTGTGTCAATGGGTCAATATGGGTTGATTAATCCAGTAATGACAGTTTGTGTGGAGTTAAGTTACCTGTAAATAGACATTATACATTATTAGTACAGTGTACAGTACAGTCTATAGCTGCTTATTTATACAACAGCAATAGTGTACTTTTTATCAATCTGTATATTGCACTGTGGACATACCTGACACTATTTGTTCTTGAAGCCCATCAGTCATACAAATAATAATAGGACTGAGGGAGTTAAATATATAACTATAAGGCTAGTTTAACTTACATATCATTTTCATATGGGAAAGCATCGCCTTTCATCGTCGATCACCACTACATGACTGCGATGATGCAAAGCCTGGATCACGTCAGCCGCCACAGCACATCAAACAAAAACTACACAAAAAATCTGGAAGGGGATTACAGTATCAGTAGGCATTCTATTAAAACAGAAAATGTTCAAATTTGCCTAATAACATACCTACCATAAAGCACAATACAGCAGGCCAATCCAAACAAGCAAGGTCGCTGTCCCTCCAAGCTCAACAGTGCCCAAATCCGCCACTCTACAGGAAGATGTCAGCCACGGAGGCAGGTGGCATCACAAATGACACAGGCCAACACAACACAACACCACAAAACACTCCTGGAGAGAGACAACATTACTCTGTGCTCCAGACAAGTGCTACTTGTTCAAACAATCCCTACTTAGGAGAGGTTTCATGGCCTCTCTTGATCAGTGATTTAATCTGAATATTACATCTTCATATCCTCTTGTATGTTATACGTCCAAAGTACTGTACATAAACAATGAAAAGGACATAACTAAAATATGAGACATTATTAAGCTGAAATAAACAGTGAAACTGCTAAGGAAGAAGGCTGTGAAGTCCTCTGAATCACTGAGAGTGCTGCCCTAAGATTTCTCCAGCCTTACCAATACTTAACACCCATTACCTGATGACTGAAAGGGTTGCTCCTGTACTGATGTGTTATATCAGTGGGTCAATATGGGTTGATTAATCCAGTGATAACATTTGATGGGGAGTTAAGTTGTTATCTGTAAAAAGACAGTTTATTTTATCAGCAAAGTGTATTATAGTCACTTATTTATACAGCTGTAATACTGTATTTTTTACTGATTTGTTTAGTGCACTCTGGACATATAATATACTCTTCATATCTACGGACCATCAGTCATACAAATACACTATGGGAATCAAAGTGTTAATTATTTATGGATAAAGTTACTTACATTTTATTTTTATGTGGGAGAGCAACGCCTTTCATCGTCGATCACCACCACACAACTGCGATGGGGCAAACCCAGGATCACGCACGTCACCCACCACAGCGTGTCAAACAAAAACTACACATGAGTTCTGAAAGGAAATTATACAATTAGTAAATGTCCCATTTACAAATATATATAAAAAAGTTTAACTTTGCCTAATAACATACCTACTCTACAGATATGTGCAGTGAGTCAATCCAAACAAGCCAGGTCAGCATCCTTCAACACTCCACGATGCCCAAGTCTGCCACTCTACAGGATGACATCAGCCAGGGAAGCAGGCAGCACCAGAGTACAGAACTATACAACACAAACTGCATGAAACTTTTCTGAAAAAAATGTAGCAATATACTGTGCTCTGAGCAAATATTTAATGTTCCTAGCCATCCCAACATAGAAATAACCTGCCATAGCTACCTAGAACTAACCTAACCATCCTTACCTTGAACTATCAAAATTAGTCCTACCTAGAGCTACCATAACTAGCCCTACCTAGAACTATACAGTCTGAACATACTAATTAAAACTCATGACCTGAAGAACAGAAGGGTTGTTCCTGTGCTGACTTAGGTCCATTAATCCAGCCTTGACCACTTCATGGGGATTAAAGTACAGGTATTGCGATGTATCTGGAAAAAAAACATATAAAGGTACGGGTATCCCTTATTATATGATCTACCACTGCATTTGTTCACTTATATGATATCGAGTTTCTTTTCACTTTTCAATTGCCATTTTTGCTATTACGATACGGAACAATGCCTTAGTTCCATACAACGCTCGGTATGAACGCCACATCTAAGGCTACAGCCATTTGTCTCTTTCAAAATAGTCGCCGACATGCTAGCATGTGCGCATCCTGTTCAAGTGTCGCCTAATAACGCCCATTCTAATGTCAACCTTTTTAACTTTTCGATTGCCATTTTCATTATTACGATACGAAACAATGTCTTGGTTCCATACAACACTCAGTACAAACCCCACACTCAAGTCATTTCTCTCTTTCAAAATAGTCGCCAACACGCTCGCATGTGCACATCCCATTCATGTCGCATAATAACACCTTTTCTAATATCAGTTACATTACTGTACTCTCTCATTCCTTATATATATATGTTTTCTGTACGAACATTTATTATCCGACTGAATTTCTAGTAACGTGGCCCAAACGTATAATGACAGATACCTGCAGGAGTAAAAAGATAGTCTAGCCACTGTCACATTTATATGCAGTACCATATACAGTATAGAAACACACAATGTCACACTAAAAATTAAACTAACCCGTGGATTCAATTCATTCTACAGTATTATTTTATTCTTGCATATACCATAAAGGGTAAACAGACAAACTTTCCTCTTACTTTTGTGTGAGGAGGTGCTTACCCTTGCTCAACCACCACTATGACTGTGTATGACTGCCAGGCCAGACAAGAAAATACAAGGTACAAATACAACCCAACATCACTATTACTTCTGAAAAGATACACCATCATCTTTCAGTCACAACAAGTGCTTATTTGCACTAACCATCCTAAATAAGTCAACCAGCTCTGATGATGACAATCAAAACTCACAACCAGAAGATTAGCTGAGTTGCTCCAACACCAATCTCCTGTTATGCCTTCAGGTCAATGTGCCTGCAAGGGCAGCTTCACGGTGAGTGAAGTACTAGAATGTCTATGGAAAAAATAACCATTGTCACATTTGCAACTAAAAAACACAATGCCATTGTAAAAATTCCACCAATCCTTGAATCAAAATGTATATTATTATATCCTTGCAAATATAATAAAGGGGTAAAACAAACAACCATTATTCAAAGGGTACTTACCCATAGCTGTTATGTGAAAGGGTAGAGCTTACCCTTTATCGAAATGACAGAACTGACCGCCAAGCCAGACAAGACACACAATGCAGTGTTGCTGCCTGCTAATCCAGAGAACACGCACTACCAACACAAGCCAAGACACAAACATACTGGAAAGAGATGGCATTATTCTGAGCTCCAACACAATTTAATCTTTTTATTTCACTCTTGCAAATACTATACATTATATACGGATAACCATAATTGTAAAGAAACTTACCTACTTTTATGCGGGGTGGCACTTACCCTTCGTTGACTACAATCACACCACCATGCTGACTGCCAAGCCATACAAGAAACACAGCTACTTATTCAACCCCACATCTAACACTTCTGAAAAGAAAAAACATTATCATCTGCTCCAGACAAACAGTTAATTGTCCTAACCGTCCCTAACAAGTCCTATCCAGCCCTAGCATGAAAATAAAACTCACGACTCTAACACCAGAAGAGTTGCTCAAGCGCTGACCAACTGTTGTGCCCACAGATCAACAAAGGTCATTCCAGCAAGAACTGCTTCATGGTGCATAGTGCCAGCATCTAACAGGAAGAAGTGATATACAAGTATTGTTAAAAATTAATTAACTGTTCTCACCTTTTTCATGTATAATAAAATGCAATGTCACACAAAAAACTACACATATCATACAAGGGTAACAACAACCATAATTCTAAGTCTACTTACCTATTGCTTTTATGTGAGAAGGTAGAGCTTGCCCTTGGTTAACACCCTCACATGACTGCACTGACAGCCAAGCCAGACAAGAAACATCAGCTATTAATACAACCCACCATCACAACATTTCTGAAAAGAGACAGCATTATCTTCTGCATAAAACAAATATTTATATCTCCTAACCAACCCTAACAAGACCTAGCCGGCCCTAGCATGACAATTAAAACTCACGACCCGATGACCAGAAGGGAAGCTCCAGCGCTGAGGTGTGCTGCTGTGCCCACAAGCCCACTCCAGTTGATTAATCCTGCTGTAACATCTGCATATATCTAAAAAAGCAAGAGAAACAAGCATTGGTAAAAATGAATTATCACATTTGTATATGAATAAAACAGTATTATTGTAAAATTTATAGGGATCCTTCAATACAATGACTTCTTGCAGCTAAACTTTGCAATTGTGTGCCATAAAAGTAATGAAAACATACAACCATATGGTTTAACTTACCTATTATTTTTTAAGCAATAGGTGAAATTTAAACGTGGTCTGCCTCCACCAAAGTTTCACTGCCTGCTAACCCACAGAACACACTCTACCAACACAAACCAACAAACACAAAACACTCTGAAAAGAGAAAGCATTATTCTGTGCCGCAATACAATTCCTTCTTTTATTTCATCATTGCAAATATCATATATGGGACCTTGCAAGAAGGGAACAAGTCAAGAGTGAGAGCAGTGGAAATGAGTTACTTGAGAGGAGCATGTGGAGTGACGTGGAGGGACAGGTTGACGAATGAAGAAGTGAAGGAACGTTGTGGGGTAGATGTGGATGTGGTTGAAAAGATTAGGAGAAATACACTGAGGTGGTTTGGACATGTGGAGAGGATGGAGAATGAAAGACTGACTAAGAGGGTGTATGTAGGTGAGGTGGAGGGAGGGAGAGGGAGGGGTAGACCGAGGATGAGGTGGAGGGATGGAGTTGAGAGGTATATGAGGGAGGGGGGGTGAGCTGGGGGGAGGGGAGTCAAATGGTGGGTGACAGAGTGACTTGGAGGCGTTTTGTCTGCGGCCACCCTTTGCGGGATTAGGGCGTCGGGCTATAGATAGATAGATAGATAGATATATATAGACAACCATAATTGTAAAAGATACTTACCTACTTTTATGTGGGGTGGGGCTTACCCTTGGATGACTACAATCACACCACCATGCTGACTGCCAAGCCATACAAGAAACACAGCAACTTATTCAACCCAACATCTAACACTTCTGAAAACAGAAAACATTATCATCTGCTCCAGACAAACAATTCATTGTCCTAACCGTCCCTAACAAGCCCTATCCAGCCCTAGCATGAAAATAAAACTCACAACTCTAACACCAGAAGAGTTGCTCCAGCGCTGACCAACTGTTGTGCCCACAGGTCAACGAAGGTCATTCCAGCAAGAACTGCTTCATGGTGCATAGTGCCGGCATTTAACAGGAAGAAATGATATACAAGTATTGTTAAAAAAAATTTAATTAACTGTTCTCACCTTTTTCATGTATAATAAAATGCAATGTCACACAAAAAACTGCACATATCATACAAGGGTAACAACAAACATAATTCTAAGTCTACTTACCTATTGCTTTTATGTGAGAAGGTAGAGCTTGCCCTTGGTTAACACCCTCACATGACTGCACTGACAGCCAAGCCAGACAAGAAACATCAGCTATTAATACAACCCACCATCACAACATTTCTGAAAAGAGACAGCATTATCTTCTGCATAAAACAAATATTTATATCTCCTAACCAATCCTAACAAGACCTAGCCGGCCCTAGCATGAAAATTAAAACTCACGACCCCACGTGTCAAGTGGGGTTGGTGGAGGATTAGTGCCCCTCCCTGTAAAACAATTAACTCTGAGCCCTTGGCCACCCCGTTTGGGATACATGGCGTCTGGCAATGAATGAATGAATGAAATGACCAGATGACCAGAAGGGAAGCTCCAGTGCTGAGGTGTGCTGCTGTGCCCACAAGCCCACTCCAGTTGATTAATCCTGCTGTAACATCTGCATATATCTAAAAAAGCAAGAGAAACAAGCATTGGTAAAAATGAATTATCACATATGTATATGAATAAAACAGTATTATTGTAAAATTTATAGGGATCCTTCAATACAATGACATCTTGCAGCTAAACTTTCCAACTGTGTGCCATAAAAGTAATGAAAACATACAACCATATGGTTTAACTTACCTATTATTTTTTAAGCAATAGGTGAAGTTTAAACGTGGTCTGCCTCCACCAAAGTTTCACTGCCTGCTAACCCACAGAACACACTCTACCAACACAAACCAACAAACACAAAACATTCTGAAAAGAGAAAGCATTATTCTGTGCCGCAATACAATTCCTTCTTTTATTTCATCATTGCAAATATCATATATGGGATATATATAGACAACCATAATTGTAAAAGATACTTACCTACTTTTATGTGGGGTGGCACTTACCCATCGTTGACTACAATCACACCACCATGCTGACTGCCAAGCCATACAAGAAACACAGCTACTTATTCAACCCAACATCTAACACTTCTGAAAACAGAAAACATTATCATCTGCTCCAGACAAACAATTCATTGTCCTAACCGTCCCTAACAAGCCCTATCCAGCCCTAGCATGAAAATAAAACTCACGACTCTAACACCAGAAGAGTTGCTCCAGCGCTGACCAACTGTTGTGCCCACAGGTCAACAAAGGTCATTCCAGCAAGAACTGCTTCATGGAGCGTAGTGCCGGCATCTAACAGGAAGAAATGATATACTGTACAAGTATTGTTAAAAATTAATTAACTGTTCTCACCTTTTTCATGTATAATAAAATGCAATGTCACACAAAAAACTACACATATCATACAAGGGTAACAACAAACATAATTCTAAGTCTACTTACCTATTGCTTTTATGTAAGAAGGTAGAGCTTGCCCTTGGTTAACACCCTCACATGACTGCACTGACAGCCAAGCCAGACAAGAAACATCAGCTATTAATACAACCCACCATCACATGCCACGTTGAGTACACTGCTTCCCATCCGATCAGTGAAGTTAAGCAACGTTGGGTCTGGTTAGTACTTGGATGGGTGACCACCTGGGAACACCAGATGCTGTTGGCATCCCTACGTGTCAAGTGGGGTTGGTGGAGGATTAGTGCCCCTCCCTGTAAAACAATTAACTCTAAGCCATTGGCCACCCCATTTGGGATACATGGCGTCTGGCAATGGATGGATGGATGGACCATCACAACATTTCTGAAAAGAGACAGCATTATCTTCTGCATAAAACAAATATTTATATCTCCTAACTAACCCTAACAAGACCTAGCCGGCCCTAGCATGAAAATTAAAACTCACGACCCGATGACCAGAAGGGAAGCTCCAGCGCTGAGGTGTGCTGTTGTGCCCACAAGCCCACTCCAGTTGATTAATCCTGCTGTAACATCTGCATATATCTAAAAAAAACAAGAGAAACAAGCATTGGTAAAAATGAATTATCACACTTGTATATGAATAAAACAGTATCATACTAACATTTATATGGATCCTTCAATACATTTACTTCTTCCATTTAATCTTCATAATACTATACTGTACCATAAAAAGTGAAGAAAACATACAATCATGTGACTAAACCTACTAATCTATCATTTTTTATGCAGTAGGTAAAGTTAAATTTGATCCACATCCACCACATGGTCTCAATTTCTGCTAATCCAAAGAACACACTCTAGCAACACAGGCCATTAGACACAAACATTCTGAAATGAGAAAGCATTATTCTATGCTCTAATACAACTCCTTCTTTTATTTCATTCATTCATCATCCAATCTTACATTGCCCCATAAGGAGTGTAGGAGCCCATGGCTAGGCAAGTTGGTCCGACATTTAAGATGAGAGTGACCAGCCTCACTCATCCCTGAGTGGCATTACGTTAGCAATAAACCCCAACCACCCCTTGGAAATAAACCTTCACCGGCTCAATCTGATTAGAGTGCTGTAATTACCCTCTAAACCACCAGGCGCCAAAATTTGGTTATATGGTTACCACCCAGCATAGTAAATGGTTCCCTGCTGTACAGGAAACCATTTGGTTTGTCACTCAGTGTAGAGTCACCCACAGGCAGAAGGAAGAGGAAAGAATGAAGGAAAGAAAGACAGAAGAGGATGGAAGGAAAGAAGGATGGAGGAGAGGAAAGGGCAAACACCCGAGAGCAGCACTACATCAAGTGAGTGGATGGTGAGTGCCCCCACCTACCACATACTATCACTGCAAATATCATAACAAGGGTATATATAGACAACCATAATTGTAATGATACTTACCTACTTTTATGTGGGGTGGGGCTTACCCTTGGATGACTACAATCACACCACCATGCTGACTGCCAAGCAATACAAGGAACACAGCTACTTATTCAACCCAACATCAAACACTTCTGAAAAGAGAAAACATTATCTTCTGCTCCAAACAAACATTTCATTGTCCTAACCGTCCCTAACAAGCCCTATCCAGCCCTAGCATGATACTTAAAACTTACAAACCTGATGACCAGACACGTTGCTCCTTTGCTGGCTTGTAGTGCTGTGCCCACTCATAGCAGGTACATTACAGCTTCACACAGAGTTTGTTTTTTTCTGCAAAAGGATAATTCAGTATACAGTATTGGTAACGTGTATTTCTATAATCATCTGTAATCTTTTTTTTTTTTTTTTTTTTTTTTTTTTTTTAATGCATATACTCAGCTCTGGGGAAAGTCAACAGGACAGACTTCTCAAACTGAAGGGGTTTGATATAGCCTTAATAAACAACCCTTTAACTAGGAGATGCCTTTCCTAGGTTGAATAGAAGCATCTAGGAGCAGTAAGCATAAATCAAAAAATACATCACCCAGATTCAAATGGTTGACTGATGAGATTACAGTACAATCAACTGTCCTATCTGTCCCTATCGAAATAATGGATACTGTACTCAAGACCCGATGACCAAAAGGTTGCTGCAGCCCAGATTTATGTTGCTTTGTTGCCAGTCACCTCACGTCCATCAATCCAGCCTCCCTTCCTTCTATTTAAAAAACACTCTAAAACTTCTCTGTTACTTACTTACACTGTCCACCCTCCTAAACATGCAACTGTTCTGAAGAAGGTAATTTCTTAAGCAAGGGGCATGAAAGTTGTCATTCACAGCCCAGGTTTGACCCCCATATGAGTGTTGACAGCACTGTAATACACTTTCAGACAGCTCCCTAATCCTCCAAATTGACTATCCCATCCTTCAAAACAGAACCAAGTTTTTCAGTTGCTGTTCTTCCCTAATGAAATCTCTCAACCTCAATCTATTTTGCCACTCTATTTAGGAATTAATGAAAGCTATCTCTAACTCCCTTCAGTTTGACAAGTTTTATCTCTATCAATCTATCTACTCTAATACTCCCTCTACCTATAGCCAGACATCTTAATCCTGAAAAGAGCTGCCACAACTGAACTGCCTCGGTCAGTTCAGTTGTGGCAACTCTTTTCATTATCATCGGGTTGTCCTCAGTCCAACTCAAATACCTTATTCTCATATACAGTACCTTTCTCCCCCATCCTTCCCTATCATACTGTCCCCCCATTCCCCTCCCTCTCTCCCTCCACTTCACTCACATACTCTCTCAATCTACATTTTCTCCACATAGGCAAATTGTCTCAAAGTACTTCTCTCAATGCTTTCCATCACATCTAAATCTCACTTAAGATTAATAAAACTGCTCAAAGACAGATCAATAAAATAACTGCATCAAGCTGAAATACCTGGCTATGCTAAAACTCAAACTGCAAAGGGGAAGCAAACCCTTGTTTCATCATGTTAAACTTCTGAAGTACATGATAATAGAACAGGTGTGGTCTCACTTTATCACTGATAACTGCATTCTGTTATGGGATGCAAACTAATTACATCTACAAGTACTCCTCATATTTAGAAGCCTTTTACAATTTTTTTATCAGTTAAGTCCTCAGTAAATTAAACAGAAAATTCCCCATTAAAGTTGAACTGTTACCTATCAAGTTGATTTGTGGGTATCAATCAATTTACAGCACCAATTGTATGTAAACCCAGGAAACCATTTAGTATGTAGGGCAGTACTGTAACCATTTAACCAAATGATGACTGGTGGTCTAGTGAATTAAGGCACCCCAACCAGATGAGGCCCAAAAAGGTTTACATCCACAGGAAGGTTCGGGTTTGTTGCTCACATAATACCACTCGGGGTTAAGTGAGGCTGATTCCCCTCACCTTAAATGTAGGAACTAAGCAGCCTAGCCACAAGTTCCTACACTCCTTATGGAGAAAAAATAATTGGATGGTTAATACACAGATATATAGAACTGTATGTAAAAAGAAGATATTTTAGAGTTTATAACTTACAATATAAAATATGGGTGTCCTAAGAATATTAGCAACAAATTTGAGGCTTGCCAACCACTTTGCAATTTAAGTTTCCAGCATACAGCTACCAGAATGAAGCTTCTTACCTATTACATTTTAGATGGACGGTGACAGTCATCTTGGTCGTTCACGCCCACCATGATTTCGATGACAGCCATTCCAGGAACACTCCAGCCTCCACAATATACCTAAGAAAAAACTGAACAAAACACCTGGAAAGACAATTATTACATAATCTGGAAAAAAAAAAACTCTCCCTCCTCTCCTTTGCATGACTGCCAAGCCACCATCATGTTGGGCTCCACAACACATCTGGAAAAAAAAACCCTCCCTCCCTTCTCTATTGTGCATGAGTGCCAAGCCACCATCACTCTGAACCACACAACACATCTTGGGGGGGGGGAAGGAATCTGCTCCTCTGCATGACTGAGATAAAAAAAAGAAAAAGAACACTCCCCCCTTATCCCATCACCACAAGTTCTCCTCTTCCCTCTTCTAACTTCTCTCTTCTCCATACTTCTCCTAGCCTCCTCCTCATCTCCTCTTCTCTCTTCCCTTCTCATCTCATTTCTTCTCTCCACACCACTCCTCTCTTCACCTCCCCTCCCATTTCCTCTCTCCCCTCTACTCGTCCTCTCCCTTCTCTCTCCATTCCTCTCGTCTTCCCTTCCCTCTCCTCTCGCCTTCTCCCTTCTCTCCTCACCACACCTCTCCTCTCCTGCCCCTCCTTCTCTCCCCTCTCTTCACCTGTTTTCCCTTCTCCATCCTCTCCTCACCTCACCTCACCTCACTTCTCCTCTCCTCTCCTCTCCTTCCTTCCCTTTTCCTCTCCTCTCCAGTCCTCCCCTCCCCTCCCTTTTCTTTTCTTTTCCTTTCCTTTCCTTTCCTGTCCTCTCCTCCCCTCCCCTCCCCTCCCTTTTCCTCCTCTTTCATCTTCACATACACACAACCACTCCTCTCCTTCCCTCACCTCTCTTTTCCTTCCCATCTCTCTCAGTCATCACCTTTCCTCTTCAGACACATCTCACATTCTCTCCATCTCAACTTCATATAAGGAAACGGCAATATTTCTGGTTCCCAAGCGCTCTGGAAAAAAAAAAAAAATGTTATCCTGGCTTGTCATGGGAACCTAAGCCTCAAACCCGATCCCATCCCCGCACTATCCCGGCTAGCCATTTGATGTGCACCTAGCCCACTCCTAGACAAGTACCATTTATGTGGCCTTAAGCACTCCAGCCACACACATTACACAATTTAGACTAGCCAGCATGTGCACAAATACATCCCTACACTATCTATCCTTTGTCATGGGCACCTCAGACCTAAACCCGATCCCATCCCTGCACTATCCCAGCTAGTCATTTGATGTGCACTTATCCCATACCCCAGCATGCACTATTTATGCGGCCTTCAGAACTCTAACCATGCACCAGCACAATCTTGACTAGCCAGCATGTGCACACAATACATCCTTATGCTATATATCCTAGCCATAAACTACATCCCTACACCATCTATTCCTTGTCATGGGCACCTCAGACCCAAACCCAATCCCATCCCTGCACTATCCCAGCTAGTCATTTGATGTGCACCTATCCCACATCCCCATTTGCATTATTTATGTGGCTTTGAGAACTCCAGCCATGCTCCAGCACAATCTTGACTAGCCAGCATGTGCACACAATACATCCCTACATTATCTGCTATGCACTACATCCTTACACTATCCACTCTAACCCTATCAGATCAGACCACACCACACAAGTAAATTATAACAATTACTGCCTGTACTGTACAATACTTGAGGCTTTGCATCCTCTCCTCTGACTGCTTCCTCCATCCATATATTTTAAAACTTACAATGCATACCTTAATCTACAGCCAGAACCCTTTGCTATGCACAGGGCTCTCTCAGCGACCAGTTTATTTTCATTTCTCACCATTCCACTACATGGTTAGCATCATAAGCACTTAAAACCGAGCCCATGCGGGTACAGCACTGTTCTGTATGATAACACCGTAACTGAACTAGTTTTAGGCTAATTACTCACAGTTACCATCTCCTCTGTGGATCTGTACCTTGTCCTGTTCCAGATGTGCCTTATCCTCTATCAGCAGTCACCAGATCCAGGCCACAGTACCATTCTGTGTGAAAGAGGCTAGAGGAAAACCGTTATTCATGTTCGTGGATGTGTTTTAATAATCTAACAGCCCTAACGCCCTAGCACAACACAGTAAAGCAATTCCAACACTCACCACCGGCGAGCTTGATTTATCGTTGTGTTGCTCCAGTGAAGGGTTGCTCCAGCGAAGTGAGGTACAGGCAGTCACTAATTATAAGTCACCAATGATTTCCAACATATAATTTCTTTTCCAAAATAGTTTTTTCAGCCATACAACTGATACTTTGAAAAGCAGGTAACTTGCAACAAATCAAAGAGAACTTGTCAGTTGGATTAATACAAAGATCCATTACTATCTACAGAAGGCAGCAATGGAGCTTTTATATGTAATTTTTCAAAAGATTTATTGTGAACTTAACTGGGAAAAAAATGTTAAAAAAACAAAAAATGGTGACTCATAAAAAGTACTTTCTGTATACATTTTCTACCTGAAAAGAAAGAATAAGATTCATTTCAACAAAATGTCTGGACTGCACATACTGGTATTTGTAAATCAATTAACAACAACTATGCAGGATATTAACTTAAAAGATGGAATTAAGAAATCACAAGGGATAACAAAATCCAGAATATAATAACAATAACTAATAGCAGAGGGAGACCCTTCAAATATCAGTGAATTCCTTCTCGACAAACTTCAAACAAAAACACCCCAACCAGTTTCCTGCTTTCCAAGCTCCACCTTCCTACACTGTCTTCTGTATCATCATTTCCCATTCTTCCTTTCACATTTCCTAGCACATTAAATTTTAAATGTTCTGTTCTTATGGTGGTCTTGTGGTTAGAACATATAAGTCAGAATGGTAACCTTGCATGGGCACATCTACCCTTACATGTACTGGACTATGACACCCTAGTCTCAAGCACCTACCCAAAAAGGAGAATTTTTTTTTTCCTGCTAGCTTACTGACATGTCCATATACTGACAAAACTGCTACTCAGTTAGGCAAATGTCCCTCAAGTCCCTCCTTATCCCCTAATATGGAGATGGCAAACTGAAGGGGGAGAGGAAATTTAGTCCGCAGTCCATTGGGTTAACACCCCCCAAAAGACGAATGGTGGACAAATGAGAGAAGGGCAACTTCACCCTGCATTACACAGGGTTCATGTTCATATGAACTTGACATTACAACTACTACATTCAAATGTATGCCAAAGGCAATAATATTTTGGAACATCAATAAACTATGAAGGCTAAAATTCTGAATCTATCATATTAAGCAGAACCTTGTCTTAATGATAATTTAAGCCCTTGCATCATTTGCTTTGCTCATAAATGCTCAAACATCCTGGCATGCATCAGCCTTGATCACCTAATGGCAGCTCTCTATGCTGCTTGGAGTAGACTAGTCTCTGTATTCAAGTCCAATAGCCCTGGGGTACCAAATATTTTTCAGTCTACCTCTCGCAACACTACCCTTCATGTTAACATCACACCTCTCACCCACCAGACCACAGAGCCAGTTGTCATCCTTTGGGGGAGGCAGTGGCTCAATCAGTAGAGAGGTGGCCTGCAGTCCTACCGGGCTAAGGTTTAATCCCTGCTAGGGCAGGGAACAGTTTAAAGATTTGAATTTCATAAAATCAGACTTTACTGATCTACAACAAGACCCGCCAACATCTCGTAAAAAATACCCCCACTATTAGCAATACACCAGCCCTGTATGAGACAGCCCTAGCATGTATTCAATATTGACAGAGTGTGTTAGTGCCGAAATGGTGACATGTAAAAGTGGATGGTGTGTAGGAATACTACTGGGCCTTGGGAGCAGGCCGTGAAGCCTATGCCCAGAGTAGGACACATTATTTAAAAAAAAAAAAAAAAAAAAAAAAAAATCCCATCCTTAACCACCCTCCTATCCGTCCTCCTGATCAGAAAGTCTCTCTTCAACTTAATGAAACTGCAATAATATGACATGAATAAGTCATCATGGGAATGCTGTGAACAGAAAAAAATATATACTTCCAAAAAGATGACATTAATAAGAACTTACAATTCATTAAAATAAAAGTTACAACACACCTCACTGTATCCCCGTCGAGGTGTTGGGGTTCAAGGCTAGGCTACCACACAACACACCTCATTGTATCCCCGTCGAGGTGTTGGGGTTCAAGGCTAGGCTACCATAGTCCAGTATTTCAATGGCTGATGCCCAGCCTACTTCCACTTGATGGTTTAAAAAAAAAAAAAAAAAAAAAAAAAAAAAAAAAAAAAAGCATTTATAGAGGATCAAGCTTATGGAAGGTCATCACTCTGACTGAGGGATTCTAATCACCAGACCACCTGGCAACAAACATGTATTTAAAAAAAAAAAAAAAAAAAAAAAAAAAAAAAAAAAAAAGGATTATAGTAACTGCCAAACCCATACTGCTCCATAACGGTATAATGGCCTGAGGCTAAGCAATCATAAGGTAAGAAAATATGAGGACTGACCTAAACTGCTCATAGAGTTTTCAGAGAATAATTTCTGGTCGTCTCCAGGTTTCAAACAGCAGTTAATATACCACAGCACATTCCAATTTGAGAGCTCTACAAACAATATTACCAAGTCTCTAATGAAAAGAGATATAATGGAGAATATTTCTAACCCCATCACAACAAATACTCTCTCCACACCTAACAAAAGCTTGTGGAGGTTGCAAGAATAAATGAAAAATAACTAATCACACTGATGACATTAAAAAGACGCTTACCTTGAACTGAAGAGAAGACCAGCATGGGGACAATAATCCTCGATCTAGCAGAATCCCCATTCGTTGCTCGATGCTTAAATCCCAGAGTTAAAACAAACACTGCACTACCTGAAATTACAATGAAAAATTATAGGATACCGAAGAAAAAATAACTATACTTTAATTAGTTATGCCAATATTTTAGTTATCACCCAGAACTACTTTACAGTGCTTGAATATGTGTGTGTGTGGGGGGGGGAGGGGGACTTGATTAAGAACACATGATAAACTGCCTATACAAGACACTTAATTATTGTCAGAGTAGGTATTATAGCTCAACCTTAGTCATGCCTGCCCAGCAGACCCATCAACCAGATGTAAGCAACTGCCCCCATGGGGTCATCCCATAGACTCCCAACACTGATGATGTCTAAGTCTTAGCATGGCATGTACTGTGCAGTGCCTCATTAGCCCTCCTCCAGAAAATATATATTTTAGCTACAGAAGAAATAAAATTAACTTGTTCTAAGACTGAAGGGGTTATGGTCTATAATTTATTTGGCATGGGAAGCTTTGTATCACATCCTCTTTGGCAACTTACTTTCCCGACCCAAACTTGATATGCATATCAGTTAAATAATTTAATACGTTTGCAGCAGTTATATAAGAAAATATCGATTCATCCATCCCACAGAAGTATATTTTACTTTACTCACCATCTCCTAACAATTTGTATCTAATTAGGACAGATTTTTCAAACTGGACTTAAAAACAACTTTAATACACCACCACCTCCAACAATAACAGCTTTTCCTAAGTTAAACTGAATGATCTAGCAGCAGCAAAAATACACATATGGATGTCACCCAAATTCAAGGGGTTAATGGGCAGTAAGTAAAATAAATAATGAAGAGGCAATACAAACTTTTCTGATGCACTTAAATAGGTATAAACCAAACAGGCACATTATCAAAACAGAATGCATGAAAGTGTAGGCGAGCCCAAAAGTTTTTATGGTCATTTATGAAACACTGTTATTACTGCATGAAGTGATCATCTGGCATCCGGCATTACAGTGAATAGTCAGCAACATTATAGAAATGTGAGAAATTTTATATCAATACAAGGTTCACAAATTACTACAGAAAACTGAGGGAATTTGTATGTCTATGCTCTTAATTTTGGTGCTGGGGAGACACCTTCAAATGGTGACACCAGTTCAACTGGGCAATTCCTCTACCTGGCCATACAAAGGTTCCTCCTCTCCCTCCCCATCCCCCAAGAGGAAGATGGTGGACTGTCGGATGAAGGCAACATCACTCCATAGTCCACCAGGTCCACATTTCAAATATACTTCAGCCACAACAAGAAGCTTTGTCTTAATAATACAGAGATAAGACTAAATACTGTAAATACTTACGAATTATATATTATGTGCCTGGTGACAGTAATCTTGGTCGTCCACTTCCACGATTTCGATGACTGCCATGCCAGGATCACTCTGGACTCCACAACACATCTGTAGAAAGAAAAAAAAGAAGCTCCCCCTTCTCCTCTGCATGATTGCAATGGCTGCCAGGCCACCATCACACTGGACACCACAACACATCTGAAAAAAAAAAAAAAATCCTCTCCTCTGCACAACTGCGATGACTGCCATGCCACCTGTTAGTGCATATTGCTGTTAGTGTGTGTGTGTGCACACACATCTGTTACATTCCGAGTGGTGACGTCACCGGAAGGGTCCTGCGGTGTGAAGGGAGGGCCTGGTAAGTTGGCAGTGTGAAGCCGGTGAGTGCAATTGTTTCACATTCTAATACTGATAGCAGAGCATTGTTCAAACATAATGGTGTCGTGCTCAACTGAAAGGCCTCCAAAACTTGAAAATGATTCTGCCTATGACAGCTGGAAGGACATCGACATTTGGTGCGAACTAACGGACTCACCGAAAAAAGAAGCAAGCTCTAGCCATTCACCTTTCATTGTCAGGAGGGGCGAGGGTGGCGTCTTCGGAAATTGACGCTGCTGATTTGAAACAAGATAATGGTGTTCAGACAGTGTTGAACAAACAAGACGGTTTATTTCTTGTAGAAAAAGGACGTCGGCAGTTTGCTGCTTTTTCATGAACTGTACGACTTCAGAAGAGTCAGTGATATGAACATTTATAAGTTCATGGCAGAATTTGAAGAGTGATGTTCGCGATAACTGAGGTGACTTACAAAAATATGAAATCTGCCCTGAATCATTTTTGCTGGTGAAATTTGTGGGCAGAATTATGCATCAGTGTCTCCCAGTGAGGTGAAGAGTGAACCAGTCCTTTCGAGTGACGAAATCAGAAGTCAGGAATTGTTTTGCAATAGACGTACTCGACAAGGACAGACACTGTTTCGAGATGGTACACTATGTGATCGAGGTTGTGGTGATGGCCCATATTCAACCATATCTGCTACAATATCCCATTGCTCATCGACTGGAAGGAGGCAGAACCCACTCGGGCCTGACGGAAAAGTATTGAGTTGTTTAGTACAGTATGTCATTCTCAGTTTCATTGGGCACGTGACACGTGACAAAAATAACATCAGTCTTGAAGAAAATTCGGAAACAGTGCATCTATCGTTATTTATGGGCTAGGCTATGAGGATGCTGCTGCTAGTAGAGGTAAATTGCAGACTCTAGTAAAAGATTCTAAGGGATGTGCTGCTCTAGACACAGAGTGTTCTAAAATTATATGTGGAGTTAAATGGATCAATTGCTATCTAACTGAGCTCAGTGTTTACTAATGTGAAACTATAACAGAAGAAAAGTCATACTCAATGTTTACTTTTGCTGAAGGCATAACAGTAGCATCCCTCAAATGTGTTACTCTGCCATGCTGCACTGGAAATATGTGTGCAACCATGGTGAATGATGTTCTGAACTGCAATATTCCGTTGCTGCTGCTGAGCAAACATTCCATGAAAATAAGAAAATGATTAACTTTGAAAGTCACTAGGTCAAAATTTTTGGAACTATCATTAATTTGACGTCCTCATCTTCAGGCCATTGCTTGCTTCCAATTTGTCTATGACTAAGCCGAGAGTTTTGTGAAACAATTGTGCTGGCATCTCTTGGAGATGATGTACAAAAAATGGCTTTGAAGCTTCACAGGCAATTTGGACACCCAACGTCGGCAAAACTAATTAAACTGATTACACAAGCTGGAATTAAAAGTACAGAACTGGAGAGGGCTATCAAGGCTGTATCTGATGGATGTACAGTCTGATGTAGATTCAAGAAAGCCAAGCCCTGAACCATAGTCAGTTTGCCCATGGCATATAAGTTTAACAAATCCATTGTAATCGATTTGAAAGCGTGCGGAAGGTATTATTTCTTAGTCCTTGTTGATCTGGCGACCGAGTATTGCACTGCCATAGTAATCGCGGACATATATGTGCCCACCATTACCAAAGGAATACTTCAGAGCTGGACTGTTGTGTTTGTCGCACTTGGAAAAAGTCTTACAGATAATGGTTATGAATTCAGCAATGCTGAAATGCGAGCGTTGGAAAAGGCCTTCAATATCAAGATCATGACGACATCTGCAGAGAGTCCACAGAGCAACGGAGCAAGTGAGCGTCAAAATGCAGTCACTGGTGATACTGTTAGGAAGATAATGACTGATAGCCAGTACAACTTAGATGTGGCCTTGGCTTGGCCAGTATCGCCAATCATGCTCTCATCAATTATGCAGGTTTTTCTCATAACCAACTTGTTTTTGGTCATAACCTTGGCCTGCCTAATGTGTATGCAAATGATCTTCCAGTCTTGGAACCTACAATGCCATAAAAAATTGTGAGGGACAATTTGAATGCTCTTCATTTAGCAAGACGAGTGTGTTAAGACTGAAACGTGTGAACATTTTGCTAGAGCTCTGCAGCACAACATACGTTCGAGTGACTCAAACAGCATCCAAAATGGAGATGATGTCTTCTACAAAAGAAATGACAGTCATGAGTGGCACGGTCCCAAAATTGTATTAGGCAGAGATGGAAAACAAATTCTGGTGAGACACGACGGTATCTATGTGAGAGTGCACGTGTGTCGTCTGGCACGTGCTCCAGAGCAAAATACTACAGTTGGGGGCAGTGTCAGCAGTGATGAGAAGAACAATGTAGTCCAGGAGAAGCCTAATGACGATTCTTCGCAACTGCTGCATGGCTATCCACCACATGACGAGTCAGAAAATGGTGCAATTCCACTTCATCAGCCTCCCACAGTTTCTATTCCAGATAACTGGCCTCCCAAAGTTTCTATTGGTCAACGTATAAGAGGAATACATTCAGAAAGTGGAGAGTTGGTGTCTGGAAGGACTGTGAGTCAGGTGGGTAAAGCCACTGGAAAGTATCAACACTGCTACAATTTGAAGAGGGACTAATGGCAACACTGGTTGGGTGGATTTGCAAAATGATTTTAGCACATGTGAAGTAGTTGATGAAGCAGAAATGTTTGTTCTTTTCAACCCTGAGGATGTATTATGCGACAAGGAAAACAAAATTACAAACTGGCAAAATAATGATGTGTTTGAGTAAGTAGATGATGCTGGGCAAGATGCCATAACAGCACAATGGGTTGTGATGGAAAAAATGAAAAATGAAAAGCCGATTCTTAAAGCCTGCTTAGTCACCAGAGGATTTGAGGAAGACGCAGTGGATCTCCGGAAACACTCTCCAACATGCTCAAAAGAAGCTGTGCGTTTAACACTTTCTTCAGTGCCTCCACCATCCAATGGGATTGCAAAACTATGGACGTGAAAGCTGCCTACCTGCAAGGCAACGACACTGAGCGAGTTGTTCGTTTACGTCTGCCTGAATATGCAAACGGTAAACTGTGGAGACTAAAGAAAATGGTTTACGGCCTTTGTCATGCTGCTAGGCATTGGTATCTGTGCGTAAAAGACCAATTGTTGAGAGTCAGAGCTAAAGTGTCATCACTGGATTAACCCGTCACGTCCCGAGCTATTTTGCACCTCTGACACCCCCCAATCCCGCGGTATTTTCGAAAAAAAAAAAAAATGGCTAAAACCTCCGCTTTTGATGAGAAACATTGAAATTTCATAGAGAAATCACTCACCTGAGGTTTAAAATACTTGATCCCGGTAGCAGTACCTCCTTACCTGACTGGGTTTTCTAACGGGCTGGCACCAAAGAAAACGAGTTCTATGGGAGGGTAACTAATTCACACCACTCATAAACGGTATTTATTTATTTACAAGGTACGAATTTATATGTAGTACGAGAGTATGTTGGTTTTCAAACAGTAATATAGGCATTATAAGCATTGTTTCACTCATTAACTCATCACCATACCTGACCTTCTTTTGCCACATTACCTGATCATCATTTCTGACTGTTTCTTCCTCTAATGCTATGTAAACTTTGTCCTCCACATTGTCATCAATTGGGTAATCACTCTGGCCCTGAGTGTCTTTATTGGCCAGGTCACTGGTAACAGGTGAATTGCCGAGACAATAGCGTGCAGGGGGGGGAGGGGGAGGTTATGCGGTGTAAGGCATTGTCCCTGCTTGGCATCTTGTAGAGGAATAGAGGAAGGTGTCCCGTGTATATGTACGAAAAATCACGCGCAAAAATTGAAAATTGTGCAAATTAGGGACCTTGCAATTGCACGACGTACCAGTACGTCGTCGGGACTGGCAAATGCAAAATGTTGCAACGTACCCATACGTCGACGGGACGGCGGGTTAAGCGCTGCTCTCTTGGAGCAATAGTGACAAATTCGAAGGCATTGTATGCATTTATGTCGACGAATTCCTCTGGGCTGGCACACATGAGATCGAGCTGCAAGTGATAAACCGCTTGAGTCAAATATTCCTCATTGGCAGTTCGGAATCAAAAGCCTTCAAATACATTGGTCTAACTGTCAATGGCAGCATAACATTTGACCAATTCCAGTGCACTTCATCTTTGAAACCAGTCACGCTGAGCAGACACTATGCGGCAGTGAAATCTGGAGAGCTGTCCGAGTCTGAGAAAATGGAGTACCGGGATTTAACTGGGCAACTCAATTGGAATACAACACACACTCACCCAAATATTGCCTTCGATGTGAGTGAGTTGATTGTGACTAGCAACACGCTACCACAGCGGATTTGTTTAGGTTCAACAAGGCGATTGCAAGGGTGAAGACTGACAACATGAGGCTATACATTCCGAGATTGGGGCTGCTCAACGACTATTATATAGAGTGCTTTTCAGATGCCTCATTTGCCAACCTTGTAGGCAATGTGTCTCAGGGAGGTTTTGTGATCTTTCTACGAGATGCTAGTAAGGCGAGATGTCCCATATTCTGGCAGACTAGAAAGATCAGGCATGTTGTCAAATCTACCTTATCTGATGAAATGCTGGCACTGCTTGAATATTCTGAGAGTGCTGTATATCTTGCCAAGACACTGCGTGAGGTCTTCAGATGTGGAAATTTCATGATCAAGTGTTTCATCAACAACAAGAGTTTGGTGGATCACCTTTACTCCTGTAGAAGCGTGGAAGACAGGAGATTGCGCATTGATATTGCTGTATTACAAGACATGTTGGAATGAGGGAAGATTGATGAAGTGTCTTGGGTGGATACATCACAATAACTGGCTGACTGTCTTACCAAGAAAGGTGCCACGACGGAGCGGCTGCATGCAGCAGTCAGCCGGAACTAGAAGGATTATAACACTTCAAAGGCATCACATACCTGTATCTGGCCAAAGACTGGGTCTTGATGGTACTTAAACAAAAGTCCATGTACTGGATACATAGTGCATATCGGACGCCAATAGTCAATTCAGTTTCGTCCTTGGAATCTTTCGTTAAATTGAGAAGAGAGGACGAGAGTGTTAGTGCATACTGCTGTTAGTGTGTGTGTTCGCACACACTTCTGTTACGTCCCAAGTGGTAACGTCACTGGAAGGGTCCTGCGGGGTGTAGGCAGGGCCTGGTCAGATGACAGTGTGAAGCCGGTGAGTGCGGTTGTTTCGCATTCCAGTTCACCATCACACTGGACCCCATATCTGGGGGGGGGGGAAATCCCCCCCCCTATCCCCTCACTGCAACTTCTCTCCTCCCCTCTTTTCTCTTCTACCTTCTCTCCATCCATTTCCTATCCTTCTCAACTCCTCTTTTCTCCTCTTTTCTCATCTCATCTCTTCTCCTCTTCTCACTTCTCCACTCCACTCCTCTCCTTCCTTCTCTCTCATCTACACCCTTCTCCTATCCTCCTTCTCACCTCCTCTTTTCTCCTCCTTGCTCATCTCATTCTCATTTCTTCTCTCCTCACCTCTCCATTCCACTCCACTCCTCTCCTCTCCTTCCTTCCTCTTTTTCACCTCTCCTCTCCTCCCTTCTTCCCTCCTCATGTCTCTTCTCCTCTCACCCTTTCTCTCTCCTCTCCTCTACTCCCTTCCCTTCTTTCCACATTCTTCTCATCCCTTCCCTCTCCTCTCCTCCCATCCCTTCTTTCTTCCCTCCTCTCCTCTACTCTTCTCCCATCTCTCTCCCTGCCTCTCCTGCCTTGTCTTCTCTTCTCTCCCCTCTCCCCCTTTCTCTATCCTCTCCTCTCCTCACCACTTCTCTCCTCCCCTCCCTTCTCGTTCTTCAACTCTCCCCTCCTCTCCTCCCCTCCCTTCTCGTTCTTCAACTCTCCCCTCCTCTCCTCCCCTCCCTTCTCCTATCTTCTCTCTTCCCCTCCCCTCCCCTCCCATCTTCCTTCTCTCCTGTCCTCTTTTGTTTTCCCTTCTCTCTCCTCTCCTCCCTTCTCTCCTCTGATCTCTCCCTCTTCTCTCTCCTCTCCTTTCCACACCTTATCTCACCTCACCTCTCCTCTTCTCCCCTCCCTTTTCCTCTCATCCCATCTCTCTCCTCTTCACACGCCCAATCACAACCACTCCTCTCCTTCCCTCACTTCTCTTTTCCTTCCCATCTCTCTCAGTCATCACCTTTCCTCTTCACAAACAACTCACATTCTCTCCATCCCAAATTCATATAAGGAAACGGCATTATTTCCGGTTCCCAAGCGCTCTGGAAAGAAAAAATAATTGTTATCTTGGCTTGTCATGGGCACCTAAGCCTCAAACCCGATCCCATCCCCGCACTATCCCGGCTAGTCATTTGATGTGCACCTAACCCACTCCTAGACAAGTACTATTTATGTCGCCTTAAGCACTCCAGCCACACACATTACACAATCTTGACTAGCCAGCATGTGCACACAATTCATTCCTACACTACCTATTCTTTGTCATGGGCACCTCAGACCCAAACCCTATCCCATCCCTGCACTATCCCAGCTAGTCATTTGATGTGCACCTATCCCATACCCCAGCATGCACTATTTTTATGGCCTTGAGAACTCCAGCCATGCACTAGCACAATCTTGACTAGCCAGCATGTGCACACAATACATCCTTATTCTATATATCCTAGCCATAAACTACATCCCTACGCTATCTATTCATTGTCATGGGCACCTCAGACCCAAACCCAATCCCATCCCTGCACTATTCCAGCTAGTCATTTGACGTTCGCCTATCCCACATCCCCATTTGCATTATTTATGTGGCCTTGAGAACTCCAGCAACGCACCAGCACAATCTTGACTAGCCAGCATGTGCACACAATACACCCCTACATTATATAAAGCTATGCACTACGTCCTTACACTATCCACTGTAACCCTATCAGATCAGACCACATCACACAGGTAAATCATGAAAATTACTGCCTGTACAATACTGGAGGCTTTGCATCTTCTCCTCTGACTGCTTCCTTCCTCCCTATTTTTTAAAACTTACAATGCATACCTTAATCTAAAACCAGAACCCTTTACTATGCACAGGGCTCCCTCAAAAACTAGTTTATTTTCATCTCTCACCAATCCACTACATGGCTAGCATCATAATCACTTAAGTCCAAACCCACTAAAGTTCTAGCCTCATGACAAGCCACCACTTGTAGAGTTAAACCAAAAACTGTCCTAAACCATTCCTCAGTGTTTATGGAGGAACAGCACCGTTCTGTACGATAACACCGTAACTGAACTAGTTTTAGGCTAATTACTCACAGTTACCATCTCCTCTGTGGATCTGTACCTTGTCCTGTTCCAGATGTGCCTTATCTTCTATCAGCAGTCACCAGATCCAGGCCACAGTACCATTCTGTGTGAAAGAGGCTAGAGGAAAACCGTTATTCATGTTCGTGGATGTGTTTTAATAACCTAACAGCCCTAACGCCCTAGCACAACACAGTAAAGCAATTCCAACACTCACCACCGGCGAGCTTGATTTATCGTTGTGTTGCTCCAGTGAAGGGTTGCTCCAGCGAAGTGAGGTACAGGCAGTCACTAATTATAAGTCACCAATGATTTCCAACATATAATTTCTTTTCCAAAATAGTTTTTTCACCCATACAACTGATACTTTGAAAAGCAGGTAACTTCCAACAAATCAAAGAGAACTTGTCAGTTGGATTAATACAAAGATCCATTACTATCTACAGAAGGCAGCAATGGAGCTTTTATATGTAATTTTTCAAAAGATTTATTGTGAACTTAACTGGGAAAAAAATGTTAAAAAAACAAAAAATGGTGACTCATAAAAAGTACTTTCTGTATACATTTTCTACCTGAAAAGAAAGAATAAGATTCATTTCAACAAAATGTCTGGACTGCACATACTGGTATTTGTAAATCAATTAACAACAACTATGCAGGATATTAACTTAAAAGATGGAATTAAGAAATCACAAGGGATAACAAAATCCAGAATATAATAACAATAACTAATAGCAGAGGGAGACCCTTCAAATATCAGTGAATTCCTTCTCGACAAACTTCAAACAAAAACACCCCAACCAGTTTCCTGCTTTCCAAGCTCCACCTTCCTACACTGTCTTCTGTATCATCATTTCCCATTCTTCCTTTCACATTTCCTAGCACATTAAATATTAAATGTTCTGTTCTTATGGTGGTCTTGTGATTAGAACATATGTCAGAATGGTAACCTTGCATGGGCACATCTACCCTTACATGTACTGGACTATGACACCCTAGTATCAAGCACCTACCCAAAAAGGAGAATTTTTTTTTTCCTGCTAGCTTACTGACATGTCCATAAACTGACAAAACTGCTACTCAGTTAGGCAAATGTCCCTCAAGTCCCTCCTTATCCCCTAATATGGAGATGGCAAACTGAAGGGGGAGAGGAAATTTAGTCTGCAGTCCATTGGGTTAACACCCCCCAAAAGAAGAATGGTGGACAAATGAGAGAAGGGCAACTTCACCCTGCATTACACAGGGTTCATGTTCATATGAACTTGACATTACAACTACTACATCCAAATGTATGGCAAAAGCAATAATATTTTGGAACATCAATAAACTATGAAGGCTAAAATTCTGAATCTATCATGTTAAGCAAAACCTTGTCTTAATGATAATTTAAGCCCTTGCATCATTTGCTTTGCTCATAAATGCTCAAACATCCTGGCATGCATCAGCCTTGATCACCTAATGGCAGCTCTCTATGCTGCTTGGAGTAGACTAGTCTCTGTATTCAAGTCCAATAGCCCTGGGGTACCAAATATTTTTCAGTCTACCTCTCGCAACACTACCCTTCATGTTAACATCACACCTCTCACCCACCAGACCACAGAGCCAGTTGTCATCCTTTGGGGGAGGCAGTGGCTCAATCAGTAGAGAGGTGGCCTGCAGTCCTACCGGGCTAAGGTTTAATCCCTGCTAGGGCAGGGAACAGTTTAAAGATTTGAATTTCATAAAATCAGACTTTACTGATCTACAACAAGACCCGCCAACATCTCGTAAAAAATACCCCCACTAAAACCAATACATCAGTCCTGTATGAGACAGACGTAGCATGTATTCAATATGGACGGAGTGTGTTAGTGCCGAAATGGTGACATGTAAAGGTGTATGGTGTGTAGGAATACTACTGGGCCTTGGGACCAGGCTGTGAAGCCTATGCCCAGAGTAGGACACATTATTTACAAAAAAAAAAAAAATCCCATCCTTAACCACCCTCCTATCCGTCCTCCTGATCAGAAAGTCTCTCTTCAACTTAATGAAACTGCAATAATATGACATGAATAAGTCATCATGGGAATGCTGTGAACAGAAAAAAATATATACTTCCAAAAAGATGACATTAATAAGAACTTACAATTCATTAAAATAAAAGTTACAACACACCTCACTGTATCCCCGTCGAGGTGTTGGGGTTCAAGGCTAGGCTACCACACAACACACCTCATTGTATCCCCGTCGAGGTGTTGGGGTTCAAGGCTAGGCTACCATAGTCCAGTATTTCAATGGCTGATGCCCAGCCTACTTCCACTTGATGGTATGAAAAAGAAGAAAAGAAAAGAAAAAAAAAAGCACTTATAGAGGATCAAGCTTATGGAAGGTCATCACTCCGACTGAGGGATTCTAATCACCAGACCACCTGACAACATACATGTATTAAAAAAAAAAAAAAAAAAAACTACAGAAAGATTACAGTAACTGCCAAACCCATACTGCTCCATAACGGTATAATGGCCTGAGGCTAAGCAATCATAAGGTAAGAAAATATGAGGACTGACCTAAACTGCTCATAGAGTTTTAAGAGAATAATTTCCAGTCATCTCCAGGTTTCAAACAGCAGTCAATATACCACAGCACATTCCAATTTGAGAGCTCTACGAACAATATTACCAAGTCTCTAATTAAAAGGGATATAATGAAGAATATTTCTAACCCCATCACAACAAATACTCTCTCCACACCTAACAAAAGCTTGTGGAGGTTGCAAGAATAAATGAAAAATAACTAATCACACTGATGACATTAAAAAGGCGCTTACCTTGAACTGAAGAGAAGACCAGCATGGGGACGATAATCCTCGATCTAGCAGAATCCCCATTCGTTGCTCGATGCTTAAATCCCAGAGTTAAAACAAACACTGCACTACCTGAAATTACAAGGAAAAATTATAGGATACCGAAGAAAAAATAACTATACTTTAATTAGTTATGCCAATATTTTAGTTATCACCCAGAACTACTTTACAGTGCTTGAATATGTGTGTGTGGGGGGGAGGGGGACTTGATTAAGAACACATGATAAACTGCCTATACAAGACACTTAATTATTGTCAGAGTAGGTATTATAGCTCAACCTTAGTCATGCCTGCCCAGCAGACCCATCAACCAGATGTAAGCAACTGCCCCCATGGGGTCATCCCATAGACTCCCAACACTGATGATGTCTAAGTCTTAGCATGGCATGTACTGTGCAGTGCCTCATTAGCCCTCCTCCAGAAAATATATATTTTAGCTACAGAAGAAATAAAATTAACTTGTTCTAAGACTGAAGGGGTTATGGTCTATAATTTATTTGGCATGGGAAGCTTTGTATCACATCCTCTTTGGCAACTTACTTTCCCGACCCAAACTTGATATGCATATCAGTTATATAATTTAATACGTTTGCAGCAGTTATATAAGAAAATATCGATTTATCCATCCCACAGAAGTATATTTTACTTTACTCACCATCTCCTAACAATTTGTGGCTAATTAGGACAGATTTTTCAAACTGGACTTAAAAACAACTTTAATACACCACCACCTCCAACAATAACAGCTTCTCCTAAGTTAAACTGAATGATCTAGCAGCAGCAAAAATACACATATGGATGTCACCCAAATTCAAGGGGTTAATGGGCAGTAAGTAAAATAAATAATGAAGAGGCAATACAAACTTTTCTGATGCACTTAAATAGGTATAAACCAAACAGGCACATTATCAAAACAGAATGCAAGAAAGTGTAGGCGAGCCCAAAAGTTTTTATGGTCATTTATGAAACACTGTTATTACTGCATGAAGTGATCATCTGGCATCCGGCATTACAGTGAATAGTCAGCAACATTACAGAAATGTGAGAAATTTTATATCAATACAAGGTTCACAAATTACTACAGAAAACTGAGGGAATTTGTATGTCTATGCTCTTAATTTTGGTGCTGGGGAGACACCTTCAAATGGTGACACCAATTCAACCAGGCAATTCCTCTACCTGGCCATACAAAGGTTCCTCCTCTCCCTCCCCATCCCCCAAGAGGAAGATGGTGGACTGTTGGATGAAGGCAACATCACTCCATAGTCCACCAGGTCCACACTTCAAATATACTTCAGCCACAACAACAAGCCTTGTCTTAATAATACAGAGATAAGACTAAATACTGTAAGTACTTACGAATTATATATTATGTGCCTGGTGACAGTAATCTTGGTCGTCCCCCTCCACGATTTCGATGACTGCCATGCCAGGATCACTCTGGACCCCACAACACATCTGTAGAAAGAAAAAAAAGAAGCTCCCCCTTCTCCTCTGCATAACTGCAATGGCTGCCAGGCCACCATCACACTGGACACCACAACACATCTGAAAAAAAAAAAAAATCCTTTCCTCTGCACGACTGCAATAACTGTCGTCCCACCTGTTAGTGCATATTGCTGTTAGTGTGTGTGTGTGCACACACTTCTGTTACATTCCGAGTGGTGACGTCACCGGAAGGGTCCTGCGGTGTGCAGGGAGGGCCTGGTAAGTTGGCAGTGAGAAACCGGTGAGTGCAATTGTTTCACATTCTAATACTGATAGCAGAGCATTGTTCAAACATAATGGTGTCGTGCTCAACTGAAAGGCCTCCAAAACTTGAAAATGATTCTGCCTATGACAGCTGGAAGAAGGACATCGACATCTGATGCGAACTAATGGACTCACCGAAAAAATAAGCCAGCTCTAGCCATTCACCTTTCATTGTCAGGAGGGGCGAGGGTGGCATCTTCGGAAATTGACACTGCTGATTTGAAACAAGATAACGGTGTTCAGACAGTGTTGAACAAACGAGACGGTTTATTTCTCGTGGAAAAAGGACGTCGGCAGTTTGCTGCTTTTTCATAAACTGTATGACTTCAGAAGAGTCAGTGATATGAACATTTATAAGTTCATGGCAGAATTTGAAGAGTGATGTCCGCGATAACAGAAGTGACTTACAAAAATATGAAATCTGCCCTGAATCACTTTTGCTGGTGAAATTTGTGGGCAGAATTATGCATCAGTGTCTCCCAGTGAGGTGAAGAGTGAATCAGTCTTTTGGAGTGACAAAATCAGGAGTCAGGTATTGTTTTGCATTAGAGGTACTCGACGAGGACAGACACTGTTTCGAGATGGTGCACTATGTGATCGAGGTTGTGGTGATGGCCCATATTCAACCGCATCTGCTACAATTTCCCATTCCTCATCCACTGGCAGGAGGCAGAACCCACTCGGGCCTGACGGAAAAGTATCGAGGTGTTTAGTATGTCATTCTCAATTTCATTGGGTACGTGATTGTCCAGATGCATACAAAAATAACATCAGTCGTGAAGAAAATTCTGAAACAGTGCATCTATCGTTATTTATGGGCTATGCGGATGTTGCCGCAAGTAGAAGTAAATTACAGATGCTTGTAAGAGAATCTATGGGATATGCTGTTCTAGACACAGGGTGTTCTACAACTGTATGTGGAGTTGAATGGATCAATTGCTATCTAACTGGGCTCAGTGTTTACAAATATGAAACTATAACAGTTGAAAAGTCATCCTCAACGTTTACTTTTGCTGAAGGCATCACAGTTTCATCCCTCAAATGTGTTACTCTGCCATGCTCCACTGGAAATATGTGTGCAACCATGGTGAATGATGTTCTGAACTGCAATATTCCGTTGCTGCTGCTGAGCAAACATTCCATGAAATAAGCAAAAATATTGATTAACTTTGAAAGTGAACAGGTCAAAATTTGTGGAACTATCATTAATTTGAAGTCCTCATCTTCAGGCCATTGCTTGCTTCCAATTTCCCTATGACGAAGTCGAGAGTTTTGTGAAACAATTGCGCTGGGATCTCTTGGAGATGATATAAAAAAAATCACTTTGAAGCTTCACAGGCAATTTGGACACCCAACGTCGGCACACCTAATTAAACTGATTACACAAGCTGGAATTAAAAGTACAGAACTGGAATGGGCTATCAAGGCTGTATCTGATGGATGTACAGTCTGATGTAGATTCAAGAAAGCCAAGCCCCAACCCGTAATCAATTTGCCTATGGCGTATAAGTTTAATGAAGCCATAGTCATGGATTTGAAAGCGTGTGGAAGGCATTATTTCTTAGTCCTTGTTGATCTGGCGACCGAGTATTGCACTGCCATAGTAATCGCGGACAAATGTGCGGCCACCATTATCAAAGGAGTACTTCAGAGCTGGACTGTTGTGTTTGTCGCACTTGGAAAAAGTCTTACAGATAATGGTTATGAATTCAACAATGCTGAAATGCGACCGTTGGGAGAGGCCTTCAATATCAAGATCATGACGACATCTGCAGAGCCCACGAAGCAACGGAGTATGTGAGCATCAAAATGCATTCACTGGTGATACTGTTAAGAAGATAATGACTGATAGCCAGTACAACTTGGATATGGCTTTGGCTTGAGCAGTATCGGGAATGATGCTCTCATCAACCATGCAGGTTTTTCTCATAACCAACTTGTTTTTGGTCGAAACCCTGGTCTGCCTAATGTGTATGCAAATGATCTTCCAGTCTTGGAACCTACAATGCCATAAAAAATTGTGAGGGACAATTTGAATGCTCTTCATTTAGCAAGACGAGTGTACAAAGACTGAATCGCGTGAACATTTTGCTACAGCTCTGCAGCACAACTTACATTCGAGTGACTTAAACGCCATCCAAAATGGAGATGATGTCTTCTACAAAAGAAATGACAGTCATGAGTGCAACGGTCCCGAAACTGTATTAGGCAGAGATGGAAAACAAATTCTGGTAAGACACGACGGTATCTACGTGAGAGTCCACGTGTGTCATCTGGTACGTGCTCCAGAGCAAAATACTACAGTTGGGGGCAGTGTCAGCAGTGATGAGAAGAACAATGTAGTCCAGGAGAAGCCTAATGACAATTCTTCGCAACTGCTGAATGGCTATCCACCACATGATGAGTCAGAAAATGGTGCAATTCCACTTCATCAGCCTTCCACAGTTTCTATTCCAGATAATTGGCCTCCCAAAGTTTCTATTGGTCAATGTATAAGGGGAACACATTCAGAAAGTGGAGAGTTGGTCTCTGGAAGGATTGTGAGTCAGGTGGGTAAAGCAACTGGAAAGTACAAACACTACTACAATCTGAAGAGGGACTCTGACGGCAGCATTGGTTGGGTGGACTTGCAAAATGATTTTAGCACATGTGAAGTAGTTGATGATGCAGAAATGTTTGTTCTTTTCAACTCTGAGGACGTATCATGCAACATGGAAAACAAAATTACAAACTGGCAAAAAAATGATGTGTTTGAGTAAGCAGATGATGTTGGGCAAGATGCCATAACGGCACGATGTGTTGTGATGGAAAAAATGAAAAATGGAAAGCTGATTCTTAAAGCCCGTTTAGTCACCAGAGGATTTGAGGAAGACGCAGTGGATCTCCGGAAACACTCTCCAACATGCTCAAAAGAAGCTGTGCATTTAGCACTTTCTTCAGTGCCTCCACCATCCAATGGGACTGCAAAACTATGGACGTGAAAGCTGCCTACCTGGAAGGCAACGACACTGAGCGAGATGTTCATTTACGTCTGCCTGAATATGCAAACGGTAAGCTGTGGAGACTAAAGAAAACGGTTTACGGCCTTTGTCATGCTGCTAGGCATTGGTATCTGTGCGTAAAAGACCAACTGTCAAGACTCAGAACTAAAGTGTCATCACTGGATTAACCCGTCACGTCCCGAGCTATTTTGCACCTCTGACACCCCCCAATCCCGCGGTATTTTCGAAAAAAAATTTTTTTGGCTAAAACCTCCGCTTTTGGTGAGAAACATCGAAATTTCATAGAGAAATCGCTCACCTGAGGTTTAAAATACTCGATCCCGGTAGCAGTACCTCCTTACATGACTGGGTTTTCTAACAGGCTGGCACCAAAGAAAACGAGTTCTATGGGAGGGTAACTAATTCACACCACTCATAAACGGTATTTATTTATTTACATGGTACGAATTTATATGTAGTACGAGAGTACAGTATATTGGTTTTCAAACAGTAATATAGGCATTATAAGCATTGTTTCACTCATTAACTCATCACCATACCTGACCTTCTTTTGCCACATTACCTGATCATCATTTCTGACTGTTTCTTCCTCTAATGCTATGTAAACTTTGTCCTTCACATTGCCATCGATTGGGTAATCACTCTGGCCCTGAATGTCTTTATTGGCCAGGTCACTGGTAACAGGTGAATTGCCGAGACAATAGCGTGCGGGGGGGGGGGGAGGTTATGCGGTGTAAGGCATTGTCCCTGCTTGGCATCTTGTAGAGCAATAGAGGAAGGTGTCCCATGTCTATGTACGAAAAATCAAGCACAAAAATTGAAAATTGTGCAAATTAGGGACCTTGGAATTGGACAACGTACCAGTACATCGTCGGGACTGGCAAATGCAAAATGTTGTAAAGTACCCATACGTCGACGGGACGCGGCGGGTTAAGTACTGCTCTCTTGGAGCAATAGTGACAAATTTGAAGGCATTGTATGCATTTATGCCGACGACTTCCTCTGGGCTGGTACACATGAGATCGAGCTGCAAGTGATAAACCGCTTGAGTCAAATATTCCTCAATGGCAGTTTGGAATCAAAAGCCTTCAAATACATTGGTCTAACTGTCAATGGCAGCATAACATTTGACCAATTCCAGTACACTTCATCTTTGAAACCAGTCATGCTGAGCAGACACTATGCGGCAGTGAAATCTGGAGAGCTGTCCGAGTCTGAGAAAATGGAGTACCGGGATTTAACTGGGCAACTCAATTGGAATACCACACACACTCACCCAAATATTGCCTCCGATGTGAGTTGATCGTGACTAGCAACAAGCTACCACAGCGGATTTGTTTAGGTTCAACAAGGCGATCGCAAGGGTGAAGAATGACAACATGAGGCTATACATTCCGAGATTGGGGCTGCTCAACGACTATTATATAGAGTGCTTTTCGGATGCCTCATTTGTCAACCTTGTAGGCAATGTGTCTCAGGGAGGTTTTGTGATCTTTCTACGAGATGCTAGTGAGGCGAGATGTCCCATATTCTGGCAGACTAGAAAGATCAGGCAGGTCGTCAAATCTACCTTATCTGATGAAATGCTGGCACTGCTTGAATATTCTGAGAGTGCTGTATATCTTGCCAAGACACTGCGTGAGGTCTTCAGATGTGGAAATTTCATGATCAAGTGTTTCATCAACAACAAGAGTTTGGTGGATCCCCTTTACTCCTGTAGAAGCGTGGAAGACAGGAGATTGCGCATTGATATTGCTGTATTACAAGACATGTTGGAGTGAGGGAAAATTGATGAAGTGTCTTGGGTGGATACATCACAATAACTGGCTGACTGTCTTACCAAGAAAGGTGCCACGACGGAGTGGCTGCATGCAGCAGTCAGCTGGAAGTAGAAGGATTACAACACTTCAAAGGCATCACATACCTGTATCTGGCCAAAGACTGGGTCTTGATGGTACTTAAACAAAAGTCCATGTATGGGATACATAGTGCATATCGGACGCCAATAGTCAATTCAGCTTCGTCCTTGGAATCTTTCGTTAAATTGAGAAGAGAGGACGAGAGTGTTAGTGCATATTGCTGTTAGTGTGTGTGTTCGCACACACTTCTGTTACGTCCCAAGTGGTAACGTCACTGGAAGGGTCCTGCGGTGTGTCGGCAGGGCCTGGTCAGATGACAGTGTGAAGCCGGTGAGTGCGGTTGCTTCGTATTCCAGTTCACCATCACACTGGACCCCATATCTGGGGGGGGGGGAAATCCCTCCCCTATCCCCTCACTGCAACTTCTCTCCTCCCCTCTTTTCTCTTCTACCTTCTCTCCATCCATTTCCTATCCTTCTCAACTCCTCTTTTCTCCTCCCTTTTCATCTCCTCTCCTCTCCTCTTCTCACTTCTCCACTCCACTCTTCTCCTTCCTTCTCTCTCATCTACACCCTTCTATCCTGCTTCTCACCTCCTCTTTTCTCCTCCTTGCTCATCTCATTTCATTTCTTCTCTCCTCACCTCTCCATTCCACTCCACTCCTCTCCTCCCCTTCCTTTCTCTTTTTCACCTCTCCTCTCCTTCCTTCTTCCCTCCTCATGTCTCTTCTCCTCTCACCCTTTCTCTCTCCTCTCCTCTACTCCCTTCCCTTCTTTCCACATTCTTCTCATCCCTTCCCTCTCCTCTCCTCCCATCCCTTCTTTCTTCCCTCCTCTCCTCTAATCTTCTCCCTTCTCTCTCCCTGCCTTGTCTACTCTTCTCTCCCCTCACCTCACCTCACCTCTCCCCCCTTCTTTATCCTCTCCTCTCCTCACCACTTCCCTCTCCTCTCCTCCCCTCCCTTCTTTCATCCCTCCTCTCCTCTAATCTTCGCCCTTCTCTCTCCCTACCTCTTCTGCCTTGTCTTCTCTTCTCTCCCCTCACCACACCTCACCTCTCCCCCCTTCTCTATCCTCTCCTCTCCTCCCCTCCCTTCTTGTTCTTCAACTATCCCCTCCTCTCCTCCCTCCATCCCCTCCCTTCTCCTCTCCTCTCCTCTCTTCTCTCCTCCCCTCCCCCCCTCCTTTCTTCTCTCCTCTCATCTTCTCTCTTCTCTCTCCCCTCCTCTCTTCTTTTGTTTTACCTTCTCTCTCTTCTCCTCCCTTCTCTCCTCACATCTCTCCCTCGTCTCTCTCTTCTCCTCTCCACACCTTATCGCACCTCACCTCTCCTCTTCTCTTCTCCCCTCCCTTTTCCTCTCCTCCCCTCCCCTCCCCTCCCTTTTCCTCTCATCCCATCTCTCTCCTCTGCACACACCCAATCACAACCACTCCTCTCCTTCCCTCACCTCTCTTTTCCTTCCCATCTCTCTCAGTCATCACCTCTCCTCTTCACAAACAACTCACATTCTCTCCATCCCAAATTCATATAAGGAAACGGCATTATTTCCAGTTCCCAAGCGCTCTGGAAAAAAAAATAATTGTTATCTTGGCTTGTCATGGGCAACTAAGCCTCAAACCCGGTCCCATCCCTGCACTATCTCGGCTAGTCATTTGATGTGCACCTAACCCACTCCTAGACAAGTACCATTTGCGTGGACTTCAGCACTCCAGTCACACACATTACACAATCTAGACTAGCCAGCATGTGCACACAATTCATTCCTACACTACCTATTCTTTATCATGGGCACCTCAGACCCAAACCCTATCCCATCCCTGCACTATCCCAGCTAGTCATTTGCTGTGCACCTATCCCATACCCCAGCATGCACTATTTTTATGGCCTTGAGAACTCCAGCCATGCACTAGCACAATCTTGACTAGCCAGCATGTGCACACAATACATCCTTATTCTATATATCCTAGCCATAAACTACATCCCTACGCTATCTATTCTTTGTCATGGGCACCTCAGACCCAAACCCAATCCCATCCCTGCACTATCCCAGCTAGTCATTTGACGTGCGCCTATCCCACATCCCCATATGCATCATTTATGTGGCCTTGAGAACTCCAGCAACGCACCAGCACAATCTTGACTGGCCAGAATATGCATACAATATATCCCTTCATTATCTTAAGCTATGCACTACATCCTTACACTATCCACTCTAACCCTATCAGATCAGACCACATCACACATTCTACTTATAACTGTACTGCATAAACAGTATTGAAGGCTCTGCATCCTCTCCTCTCTGTCTGCTTCCTCCCTCCCCCTATATTAAACTTACAATACATACCTTAATCTACAGCCAGAACCCTTTGCTATGCACTCGGCTCTCTCAGAAACCAGCTTATTCTCATCCCTCGCCTATCCGCTTCATGGCAAGCAACATAAACACTAAAGTCCATGCCTATTAAAGTCCTAGCCCATGACAGCCATCACTTGCATAGTTCTAGACCAAAACTGTTCTAAACCCCTCGACATTTTATGAAGGATCAGCACCATTCTTTACAGAATCGTACTATTCTGTATAATAACACCCTAAATGGACTAATCTTAGGCTAATTACTCACAGTTACCATCTCCATGGGTCTGCCCCTTGTCCTGTATCAGCAGTCACCAGATCTGGGCCATGGTACCATTCTGTGTGAAAGAGGCTAGAAGAAAACCTGTTATTCATGTTCGTGGATGTGTGTTAATAACCTAACAGCCCTAACGCCCTAGCAAAACACAGCAAATCAATTCCAACACTCACCACCGGCGAGCTTGACTTATCGTTGTGTTGCTCCAGTGAAGGGTTGCTCCCGCGAAGTGAGGTACAGGCAGTCACTAATTATAAGTCACCAATATTTTCCAAAATATCATTTACTTTTCCAAAATAATGTTACTTTATCCATACAACTGATACAGCACTTCAAAATGCAGGTAACTTGCAATAAATCAAAGTGAACTTGTCAATGAGACATATACAAAGCTCCATTGCTACCTCCAGCAGGAAGCAATGGAGCTTTAGCAAGTAATATTTTTTATTATTTTATGTGAACTTAATGGAAAAAAAAAAAAAAAAAAAAAAAGGTGACTTATAACAAGTACCTTCTGTATACATTTTCTACCTGGAAAGAAAAAATAAGATTTATCAGAACAAAATGTCTGTATTACATATACTGGTATTTAAAATCAAGTTAACAATAACTATGCCAAACATTCACAATACTTACAAGAAAGAATAAAAGTAAGCATGGGGAAAACACAAAATCCAGAACAAACTAACGATAACCAATAGCAGAGACAGACCCTTCAAATATCAGTCAACTCTTTCTGGAAAAACTTCAAATAAAAACACTCCAACCAGTTGTCTGCCTTCCATGCCCCACCTTCCCTCACTGTTTTCTGTATCATCATTTCCCATTCTTCCTTTCATATCTTCTTGCACATTAGCTTTTAACTGTTCTGTTCTTATGGAGGTCTTGTGGTCACAACATACCAGTCACAGTGGTAACCTTGCACAGGAAATTGCAGAAAGAAGAAATGCTTTGATCAAGAAGTTTTGTTTAGCAGCTAAAGCGGAAATGAAGGATGAGGATGTAGAAAAGGTGGATAGAATTGGTAAGAAAGAAGCTCAAGATAAGCCAAGGCCTACTAGGACTGTATTTAAGGAGCTAAAATTAAAGTATGGTACATTAAATAAATCTTCTGAAATAAGGATGTCTCCATGGCTGTTTAATATATACATGGATGGGGTTGTAAAGGAGGTGCAGGGTAGGGCAGTGGATGTGGGGGTGGCTCTAATGAATGAGGGTGAGATTTGGAAGCTTCCGGTGTTGCTGTTTGCTGATGATACAGTACTATTGAGTGAAGATGAATGGGAGTTGCAAGGTTTGGTGAATGAATTTGGGACAGTGTGTAGGAGGAGGAATCTGAAAGTTAATGTAAACAAAAGTAAAGTTATGGTGTTTGAGAGGAATGAAGTCACAGAGTGTGCAGTGAGGCTGGATGGTGAGGATATGGAGAATGTGAGTGCATTCAAGTACTTGGGTAGTGTGATGAGTAAGGATGGAACTTTGGGGGATGAAGTGCATGAAAGGGTACAGCAGGGAAGGAAGGTTGTTGGTACACTGTGTTACATAGCCTATGATTTCATCATCCTTTGTGTAATTTTAACGCACAGTTGCTGCATGTTTGATCACGAGCGTGTTCTGCCTCAGTCCCCCCCTTCTACCGTTATAGTAGAGTAAGTCGTCCTTTCTGTTATTCAGTGCGGGATTGTCGACCGTTTGTCCCCATCGCTTCATTTGCGCGTCCTTATTACAAGTTGTATCAAGCTCTGCCGGCCCCTATATAATGAGCTCAGTCTCTGCATCATTGCCACTTAGATCTGCTCCTCATTTTGTTCACATCTCTGTCCTCCCCTGTACAGATATTATTATTGTGAGTGCTCAAGAAATCTCCAACCATCTAGCAGCTGTGTGTAATTTGAGTATAACTGTTGTTGCATTTTTTCTTGTACTGTATAGCATAAGTTTAATTTGTGGGCCTAGTGAAGTTTTTGTAATTTGTGTAGGGTTCTTTATGTCAGTCATTTTTGATAATAGTTTGTATCTGTAATTATTTATCTGGCATTCACTGAGTATTATCTGGTATCTCATTTTATCAGGGCTGACTTAGATAAATTTACTCTTGCTAATTTCGTGTTAATAGAGGCTATTGCAGTTAACCATATATTTAGCCTGTTTATTTGCCATTACATTATCCTTATGAGTCCTGAATGTTTTGTTGTTAGTTTGTGCATTAAACTTAACTTGTAATTTTACCTAGCTCTTTTGTTTTGAACCTGGAACCTTACGGGACAGTAGTGATTTTTAGCATTCTCACTTAAAGTGTACATTATCTTTCTCTGTTCCGTAACAACTGAAAGCAGTGATGAGAAATAGGGAGGTGAGTATGGAAGTTAAGAAGTCACTGCATGATAGTATTGTGATCCCTACCCTGACGTATGGAAGCGAGGCATGGACCTTGCAAGAGGGGAACAAGTCAAGAGTGAGAGCAGTGGAAATGAGTTACTTGAGAGGAGCATGTGGAGTGACGTGGAGGGACAGGCTGACAAATGAAGAAGTGAAGGAACGCTGTGGGGTGGATGTGGATGTGGTTGAGAAGATTAGGAGAAATACACTGAGGTGGTTTGGACATGTGAAGAGAATGGAGAATGAAAGACTGACTAAGAGGGTGTATGTAGGTGAGGTGGAGGGAGGGAGAGGGAGAGGTAGACCGAGGATGAGGTGGAGGGATGGAGTTGAGAGGTATATGAGGGAAGGGGGGGTGAGTTGGGGGGAGGGTAGTCAAATGGTGGGTGACAGAGCGACATGGAGGCGTTTTGTCTGCGGCCACCCTTTGCGGGATTAGGGCGTCGGGCTATAGATAGATAGATAGATAGAAATATTGCTCAGGATTTGACACTGAAGCAGAGGGCTCAAAGGAAAGAACTGGATGGGGAACTACTAAGAAGAAGGAATGAAAGCGAGGACATTGTGATTTATAGAAATAAAATAGTGCAGAAAAGTTGATCCAACCATATTTTTTGAAGATCAGGCCAGTCTGAAGCAGCACCAAGTACTGCTGAGTAGAATGGGGAGGTGTGAAAAAAATCTTGTACATAGTTTAATGTCTACATCTGATAAGATTTTGAAATGTTTGTATGGAAATGTGGATACTTTAGGTAACAAAAAGGAAGAACTGCAATTTTTATTGAAGGAACATAACCCAGATATTATAGCATTAACTGAAGTTAAGCCCAAGTTTGCTTGCACACCAGTGAACATAGGTGAGTTTCTCTTGGATGGTTACACAAACCCTTTTCATAATCTTTCTGAGGATGGGTGTGGTATTTGTATTTATGTTAAGAATGCTTACAGTGTTAACCAGGTGCAAAATTTACTACCTCAGTATGAAGAATGTATATGGATTGAAACTGTAGCGAATAAAAAGGAAAAACTCTTATTAGGATGTGTATATAGACATCCTTCAGGAACAGAGGAGAACTTCAGGGAACTGTGTGAATTAATTAACCCACTGCATGCCAGTGCTGTTTTAAAATGGTCTGACATAACTCCACGGCCAGTGCCAGTGCTGTTTTAAAACGGTCTGACATAACTCCGCGGCCAATGCCAGTGCCGTTTTAAAACGGTTTGAAATAAAAAACTTCACTGTGACAGCATTTTTCAAGATTTGCGGGTAAAAATTGGCAGGCATGTAAGGTAACTGTTCCTCTACCATCCCCCAGGCTGTCAAAGCCATACACTCACTCGCTCCCCCCCTCATGCTCGCTGTGCCTCACTCTGCCTGTGTGCCTCACCCAGTACTGTTCATAGTGAAGACATTTTGTAATATTTTCATGTAAGTGTAAGCTGTAAATATTTTCTTGTAAGTGCAAGGATAGTGAAGTCAAGTTGTAAATACCTTCTTGTAAGTGCCAGGACTGTATGTAACAAAGTCAGGTTGGACCTATCTTCAGGTAAGCATAAGATAATGCATTAACAGTGAGAAAGACATGCAAATTGTGATGGATGCTGAAGTACAGGTAATAAGTAATCAGAAAAATGTACTGAACATTGCTATACCTTCCCAGCATAAATACCTGAGTATACCTTACACAGAAAACGGTTTTCTCTCACATACGTGGTGAGTGTGAGAGTGGCTATACCTGTACACGTGTATGCAGGACTCAATAAAACTCATTTCCGAGCCTCGGTGAGCATCTTAATGGCAAAATTCGTTGTTTCCACATCAAAATCTATCATTTTAGCCCTCCCCCCCAAAAAAAAGGCCAAAAAATGGCCAGGACTGGGGTGACCCATAGGGCTAAAATTAGCCAGCACGCGGCGGGTCAAGAACTCGGAAAATGGTTATAAAATGACTTGCATTGTGGGGGATTTCAACATTAAAGGAACTGATTGGCACAACTTAAGTAGCAAAGAAGGACCAAGTGCATTGTCTTCAAGGTTTGTAGAATTTATAAAGGATAACTTTATGTTTCAACATGTAAACAGACCCACAAGGTATAGAATGGGACAGGAGCCATCTGTTAGACTTGTTTTTTACCATAGAGGAACAAATGGTACGTGGTATCGACTACTTTCCTCCTTTGGGAATGCGTGATCATATAATGTTATTAGTAAACTTAAATGTATGTTTAAAAACAAAGACTTTGAGGAAAGTACATTATAAATACTATCTATCTATCTATTGCCAGACGCCTCAATCCCGTTCGGGGTGGCCACAAACAAATCGCCTCCACGTCGCCCTGTCCCTTGCCATTTCACTGCCCCGCTCCCAACTCACACACACCTCTCTCATATACCTCTCCACCCCATCCCTCCATCTCATCCTCGGCCTCCCTCTCTTCCCCCCTTCACCTCACTCACATACACTCTCTTCATCAGTCTTTCACCCTCCATCCTCTCCACATGGCCAAACCACCTCAGTGTATTCCTCCTAACGCTTCCTATCACATCCACATCCAAACCACAAAGCTCCTTTATATCCTCATTTGTCAGCCTGTCTCTCCATGTGACTCCTCTTAAATAACTCATTTCCACTGCTCTCATTCTTGACTTGTGTCCTTCCAGCAACATCCAAGCTTCACTTCCATACGTTAGAGTTGGTATCACAATACTGTCATGTAGTAACTTTTTCACTTCCATGCTCACTTCCCTGCTTCTTATCACTGCTTTCAAGGAACCAGCAACCTTTCTTCCCTGCTGTACCCTTTCAAGCACTTCACCCTCCAAACCAACATCCTTACTCATCACACTACCCAAGTACTTAAACGTACTCACATTTTCCAATTCCTCACCATCCAACCTCGCTGTACATTCATTGATTTCACCTCTCTCAAAGACCATCACTTTACTCTTCCCTACATTCACCTTTAGATTCCGTTTCTTACACACTCTCCCAAACTCATTCACCAAGCCTTGCAGCTCTCCTTCGTCTTCACTCAACAACACAGTATCATCTGCAAACAACAGTACAGGGAGTTTCCAAACACTACCCTCTCTCACCAGGGCCACTCCAACATCCACTACCCTACCTTGTACCTCTTTTATTACCCCTTCCATGTACAGATTGAACAACCATGGAGACATGACACATCCCTGTTTCAACCCAACCTTCAAAGAGAAAAATTCACTCAGTTCACCATCCACACGCACTGCAGCCTTAGCACCATCATACATACTCTTCACAGCATTCAACAACTTCCCATCTACTCCATATATTCTTAATACTTTCCACAATCCTTGTCTATCCACCCTATCATATGCTTTCTCCAAATCCATGAAAGCCGCATAGAACTTCTTTCCCTTCTCTAGAAACTTTTCCACTAAAGATCTAAGAATGAATATTTGATCTACACAAAGCCTCCCTATTCTTCTCCAACTAATTCCCCTGTTCTTTCTCTAACTCTGTCAGTATCCTACCATACACTTTTCCTATTATACTAAGAAGACAAATGCTCCTATGATTACCACACACTTCTTTTTCACCTTTTCCTTTGTACAAGGGAATAATTATACCTGACTTCCAATCCTCCGGGACTCTACCTTCCTCCCAGGCCAATCTGCACTTTTTCCACATCCATTCTACTACTATCTCTCCCCCATCCTTCAGCATTTAACCACACACTCCATCAATTCTTGGGGCTTTCCCCAACTTAACTTACTTCATTGCTTCCACAACTTCTATCCTACTGATTTCTTCCTGTCTTCTCACTTCCCTCCTTCTCCCAGCCATTCCCTAGCCACTTATACTCGCATTACTTCCATCCTCTATGTTCAACAATTCCTTAAAGTGTTCTCTCCATCTGTTCACTTTTTCTCCCTTCTCCACTAGTAATCTATCATTTTTATCTTTCACTCCCCTGCTAACTTCACTTTCACCCTGTCTTACTCTTTTCACCTCTTTCCAGAACATTTTCTTACAGTCCCTCCACTTTACACTCAAGTTCCTTCCAAATTCCTCATCTGCTCTCTTCTTACTCTCTCTTACTAATCTTTTAACCTCTCTCTTTCTTTCTACATATAACTCCCTCTTCCGCCTCTCAACTTCTTCCACGCCCCTATTTCTCATCCATTCATTGTATGCTTTCTTCTTTTGTGCCACAGCCTGTCTCATCTCTTCACTCCACCACGCTGTTCCTTGCACACCCCTCCGTCTTCACTTCATCCCACACACCACATCACATGCTGCACATATTTCTTCTGTGAATATCCTGCACACATCTTCCACGTCCTCCACTTCTCTCTTATACTCTGCCTTTTTTTCATCCTCTTGTAACCTTTCCACTCTCCATACAAATACTCCTTCTTCCCGTCCTTCCCTTCTATTTCTTTATCTTAATTGGATCTTGATTCTGGCCACCACCAAGTAGTGGTCAGAAAGTCCACTCCCCCAGCCTCTATAACCTCTTGCATCCATTACACATTTTCGCATCCTTTCATCCACACACACATAATCAATCATTGCCTTCCTTTCATTCAGTTCACCACCCACCCTTCTCATCACTCGCCATGTATACCTGTGGATCATTTTGTGCCTGAAGAGGGTATTGGCTATCACCAACCCCCTCCCAGCACAAATGTCCACTAATGCATTGCCATTCTCATCTATCTCAGCAGGCACACCCCACTCACCAACTATAAATACGAATGGTAATTATGAGAAGATAAATGATGAAATGTTGATATTTGATTACAGTGAGGAGTTTCAAAAAAAAGAATGTAAATGGAATGTGGGAAGCCTTTAAGAACAAGTTACAAGGTGCATTTGATAAGAACATACCAAAAGTAAGAATGGGTGAGACAAGAAGGAAAGAAAGGAGACAGATGTACATGAACAGAGAAGTGATGGATTCTTTACGTGGTAAGCAAAGATCTTGGAAAAATTATTTACTCAGTAGAACAGAGGAAAATTATCATGTTTATGTACTGTGAAGAGGAACAAGCGTAGGAAATTAACAAGACAGTTTAAGAAAAACTTTGAAAAAGATATTTCAGAAAACTGTAAACTTAATCCCAAGGCATTTTGGAAATATGCTTGAAGTAAATTAAAAGTTAAAACAGGAGTGAGTGATTTACTCAACCATGAGGGTGAAGTGTGCAGTGAAAATGCAGGGAAAGCTCTTATACTGAATAAATTTTTCAGCAGCGTATATACTACAGAAGATGTCTTGAATATACCAGGGATGGAGAGCAGATGCTATAATAGGTGCAGTATTATAAGTGTAAATGTGGAGGATATACAGAAGAGGCTTAATGGATTAAATACAGTACTTGCAAATCTCCCGGACCAGATGAGTTACATCCCATGGTATTGAATGAAGCAAGCAGCGGCATAGCAAAGACTGTTTATGGGATATGTCATATTTCAAAAGTGATCGGAAAACTTCCTGATGGCTGGAAGAATGGTTATATAACACCAATATTTAAGAGAGGTAACAGGAACTGTGCCAACAATTACAGACCAGTTAATTAACTTCAGGTATTATGTAATGTTATGGAGTCCACTGTCAGGGATGTGATGATTAAACACATGATGGATAATGATTTATTCTGTGAAAATCAGTATGGATTTACCCCAGGTAGATCATGCACACTTCAGTTGCTGGTCGTGATGGAGGAATGGTCTGATATGCTGGATAAGAACGAACCTTTTGATATAGTGTATTTTGATTTTAGTAAGGCTTTTGATAAAGTTCCACATCTTAGATTGCTTAATAAAATAGAATCATATGGATTTGGTGGAGAAGTACTGGCATGGATAAAAGATTTTCTTATTGGACGTTGGCAGCAAGTAGTCGTCGAAGGGGAGTATTCAGATTGGAAGCCTGTCACAAGTGGTGTACCGCAGGGTAGTGTGCCGGGACCATTATTATTTGTTTTATGTATACAGTATATACTGTATATATAAATGACCTGCCAGATGTAGTTAAAGCAATGCTTAAGATATTTGCAGATGATACAAAGTTGTATGGTATGGCCAAACAGAAACTCAGATCCAAGCCCTACAGTATGATATAGATAATATGTGTAACTGGGTATCAGACTGGCAGCTGGAGTTTAATGTAGATAAATGTAAGATGATTCATTTTGGGAAAAATAACCCAAGAAGCAGATATAATATGGTAACTCAAAATGGTGTAAAGGAGATATCAGAGACCATGGTGGAGAAGGACCTGGGGATTCTAGTGGACAAGGATTTAACATTTCACAAGCAATTACCAGCCACAGTCAAGAAGGACAACAATGTTTTGGGAGTAATAAGGAGAACATTTACACATCTGGATGGTCAAATGCTGGTCAGACTGTGCTGCTCAATGGTTAGACCAATTTTGGAGTATGGTAATTCAGTGTGGTCGGCAAGGTTTAAGATGGATATGGATAGTTTGGAGGCAGTACAGAGGAGAGCAACTCGATTGATTCCTGAAATTAGTGGACTGGATTATCAAGGAAGACTTAGAGCAATGGGGTTGTTCTCACTGTACTACAGGAAGAAAAGGAATGACACAATGGAAGTGTATAAAATAATGTAAGGCCACATACGAATTGAGAAAGAAATATTTTTTAGCTCCACGACTCTAGCACAGAATCATTGGAATATCTCTGTCCTTTGGGAAAAAGTGATCACGTGGTCATTGAGTTCCAGATGTTAATAGGAAACGTCGAGCCAAGAGACGAGCTTCATAGACAGGGAAGATACAACTTTGGCAAAGCAAATTTTACAGGATTGAGAAACTTTTTTGAAAATGCGGATTGGAGAAAATTCAGAGAAACAAGAGAGATACAGAGGAAGTGGGATATCTTTCTAGACCTCTATAATTTGGGAGTGGAAAAATTTGTACCAAGAGTAAGAGGGAAAGAAAACAGGAAAAAGGAGTGGTTTAATAGAAGGTGTATGATAGCCAAAAAAGAGAGAGATAAGGCGTGGAACAATTGGAGAAAGAGAGGTAACGACAGAACAAAGGAAGAATATAAAAGAACAAGAAACGAATACACAAGACTCTCGAGGGAAGAAGAAAGGAATTTTGAAAAAGGTATAATTGACAAATGCAAGGATGAACCCAAACTGTTTTATAGATTTGTTAATGGCAAACTGAAACAAAAGGAAGGAATCACCAAGCTGAAAGTAGATGGAGAGGTCTTTAATGATGCGGCAATGCAAGCAGAAATAATGAACAAACGTTTCCAGTCAGTTTTCACTAAAGAAAAGGAGCTTGTGGAAGGGGAGGGAGTGATTAGAAATGTTCCGGTGATGAAAGATATAAAAGTGGAGGTGCAGGAAGTGTATAAATTACTGGAAACTCAAGATGTAGGAAAGCCCCAGGACCTGATGGAATTTCTAATTGGGTACTGAAGGAATGCAGAGAACAACTGGCGGATAAAATTCACAGTTTAATTGTATGCTCACTGGAAGAGGGAAAGTGCCAAAAGAATGGAAGAGGGCAAATGTGGTACCAATTTACAAGGGAGGAAACAGGGAAGAACCCCTGAATTATAGACCAGTGTCTCTAACCAGCATGGTCGCAAAATTGTGTGAGAGAATCCTGAAAGACAGATGGATAAAATATCTGGAAGAGATGAATATTTTGGCTGAATGTCAGTTTGGATTCAGAAGTGGAAGGTCATGTGTTTCAAACTTGTTGAGCTTTTACTCAAGAAGCGATTGATGTGGTACAGGAGAGAGATGGTTGGGTGGATTGTGTGTACTTAGACTTAGAAGGCCTTTGACAAGGTACCTCATAAAAGACTAATGTGGAAACTAGAATATATAGGAGGACTAAAGGGAAACTTCTGGAATGGATGAGAGACTTTTTGAGAGACAGACAAATGAGGACAGTAATAAAGGAAAAGATGTCTGGATGGAGGGAAGTAACAAGTGGAGTCCCTCAAGGCTCAGTGTTGGCGCCAGTAATGTTCCTGATTTATGTAAATGATATGGTAGATGGAGTGAACAGTTATGCGAGTCTGTTTGCTGATGATGTAAAGATCTTGAGGAAGATAGAGGTTGAGGAGGATTGTAAAATACTGCAGGAGGATTTGGATAGGATACACAATTGGAGCCGGACGTGGGAAATGAAATTTAATGTAAAGAAATGTAAAATATTGGAAATGGGTAAAAGTACCAGGAGACCATCACTGAATTATTTTTTGGGTAATGAATTAATCACAAAAAGGAGAGAAGAGAAAGATTTGGGAGTGCTGGTCCAAGATAGTTTGTCACCAGAAAAGCACATTAACAAGATAGTTGGAGAGACTTATAAGCTCTTGACTAACATAAGAGTAGCATTTCATTATATGGATGAGGAAATGATGAAAAAATTGATAGTGGCCATGATCCGCCCCAGGTTAGAATATGCAGCGGTAGTGTGGTCCCCACACAAAAAGAAAGATATAAACAAGATTGAGAGAATACAAAGAACAGCAACCAAGATGGTCCCCAGTCTGACAGACCTGTCATACAGAGAGAGGCTGGAAAAACTGGATTTGCCTTCGTTAGAGGAAAGGAGAAAGAGGGAGACATGATTGCGGTGTTCAGGACCATGGTGGGAGTAGATAAAATTGACAAAGAAGATCTGTTTGTATGGGATAAGAGAGCAACAAGAGGGACATGGAATGAAATTGAAAAAGTCAAGCTGCTTGAAGGATATCAAGAAATATAGCTTTCCTTACAGAAGTATAGACTTATGGAATAGCCTGGACAAAGAGATCGTCCAGTCTAAAAACATAAACGAGTTTAAAGTTAAATTCGACTTATTGAGAAACAGCGACGGAAACCCACGAGCATAGTACATTCCGTGTATATCACAATTAGGTATATTCTTAAATATTTGGAATGACTTAGACAAAGAGGTGGTGCATGAGAAAAACATTCATGTGTGTAAAGGTAGACTTGATAAATGTGGATATGGAGACAGGACAACACGAGCATTGCTCAATTCCTGTATACTACAAATAGGTAAATACAAATAGGTAAATACAAGAGGACATCATCTTAAGTTGAAAAAAACAGTTCTCAAGGCTTGATGTAAGAAAATACTCATTCTCAAGAAGGATAGTTGAAGATTGGAACTCTTTACCAGAAGATGTTGTGTCAGCCCCAAGTACTGAGAGTTTTAAAAAGAAACTGGACTGTTTTTTGGAAAGAGCATTTTTGAATTACCACACTGATATAGATATATACCGCAGCCCTGACGCGCTGCCACCTAGTATACAGTAGTATTAATGTAAAGGAATCTGGCATACTGGCACAAGCCTTTCAGGCAGACAACAGTACTCAGTATGAAGGTATAGGTACAATCCCCAACAGATAACTGATGGTTTTCAGTTCTATCATACCACCACATCAAGGTTGCCTGGTCAGCTATCCTTACACTGAACTAAGACAGCCTAGCCTCAGGCCTCTACATCCAAAGGAGGATATATGATTTTTTTTTGCTTGCTTATTATTAATTATGTGCATAGATACAAACCTAAAATTAGCTATGCCAGTACCTATGCTGGGTTAATTAGGTCAGACAACAGTTAGAAGCAACACAATTTAACCAGAAATTAAGAACCAGATTTAACAAATAAGATCAAATGTAACAAACCTATCCCACACTAACAATATATGCAACCTAACCAAACCTAACTCAAAGAAATATAACTACTTTCTCTAACAAAAAGCTCATGGTTGAAAAAATTACGTGGATAGCAGGGATATCCTTTACATATGCAGACAGCAGCAGTCCATGTCACACGATCTCTGGCAGTATCACTATTCAGTCTCTCAATCCTGAAGCCATATATCCATAGAGAAAATTATGACACTGTTAACTGACTTGGCCTTGTTTAAGAAATATATATACAGGCACACCTTGGTTTAATGATGCAGCTGGTTAGATAAAAACCCATAGTTAGGCGGGGTATCGTATATCGCAGTATATTTAACATGTAAAGTAACGGGATGCATTTTTCAGCCTTGGGTTTCCTCCCCAACCAAGTCTAAAACCCACCCAAGTGAGCCCCACAACAAGTTTAAAGCCAATCTAAATGGTCTCACAGCTGTCAAGGAAGCTAACCTAACACTTGTAAATAACTCACTACCACAAACAAAGAAAATCTGAAAATCGTCAAATATACGTCTGGAAAATATCAAGCTTAGTAAAATGTACCCCAAAATGATAATGTTCACTCCTCCTTTGGCTAAAACACATTAATTTAAGTCTACAAACAGTTTATAAATCAACCTAAACACAAGTTTAGTTTAATATATATTTAAATTCAGTAAAAAACATCAAAACCCATCGTTAAACCGGGGTTTGGCCATCGTTAGGGGGGGTATGGTGGTATTTCTATCTCCATCGTTAAGCCAGGGTATCGCATCTAGAGGTATTGTACATCGAGGTATACCTGTACTGTATGTTCTGTTTATCAACTTTTGTAAAGCTTATGATAGGGTGTTCCACCATAAGCTAGCGGAATATTTGGTATCTCTAGCCTGTGGTAAAGTTATGTTTTAAGTGATAAGAATGATGCACTGTTGCACATACAGTATATTGCCTGGGGGCCAGCTGTGATACCTGCATCCATAGGTGTAAGGCTGCAGGCTCCCACAAGCCTCAATCTCTCAACCCAACAGTGGAGACACAAATGTAAGGAAAGTTCTGTGTAAATATGGGCCCATCACGAATTTTCCAGAAGATTAAGGTTGATGATGATGATCCAAGTGGAATCTTTGCATAATTATTCCTCGTAGAAAAATACTGTTTCTATCGCAACTTGAAAAACACATGAACTGAACCACATACATTTCAAATTGCTGATGGTCGGATCATCGGAGGTGCAAAACAAGCAAAGCATAACACAATACTTCTCTGGGATATGTCCTCTATTCTGTATCATCAAAAGAGTGAATCCTCGATTTTCAATCCGTTGATTATCAGGGTACGCCTGTACAGGGCATGGTATCTAGTCCTCTGACCTGGCATGACAATGAAATGTTCAGTGTCCACCCTTTATCTTATTAGTCTGTTGACTACGCTTTCCATCACTTTCATTAAATACATAATCCAACAGCTTCAGACCTCTAAAATTTCTTTGGTCAAAGTTTTCAGGTTTAAACATTATCATCATCATCATTATCATTACACCTTATTCCCTCATGGGAAACTTCCATTACGAAACAGCCGTAACAGAACTTCTTCCAAGTTACTTTGTCTTCACATACAAAAAAGAACTCTCCTAACTTTTCCTTATCTCACCAATATACTGCTCCACATTCTTTTTCCATATAACATAAAGTCTGCCTCTTCCAGCAGTACCCTCAACACTAATTGTACCATACTTTCTTTGGCATTCTATCGAGATGCATTCTATCAAGATGCATTCTTTGAATATCCAGCATGTCCACATCATCTCAAAATTTATTCCAACCCACCATTCACCACACAAGTTGACTGGAATATATAAACAACCAAACCCTATATGGTAATACTAACAGTCAATCCTATCTTATTATCTTCGAGGTGTAAGTCCTCATGGCAGTGCTACTGTAGTTGTTACCACATACATCTATGGGTAGATAACCAACCTACATCCCCAATCACACTGCACAGATAACCCTCTACCTGCCTCATGGGGATCAAACCATGCACACAAGGCAATGTACTTGTAGTTTTTATGACTGCAGAGCACTAACCACTACACCCCCAGGCATCAGAAACACATGTCCTCATTGAATGTCACCTTTTTAAATGCTCTTTGCTACTGAAGTATACAGTAAATTACAGAAATTTTGCCTATTAAAGTTCCATTTCTATGGATACAGAAAATTACTTTAGCTATCACCTATATGGTGTTGAAGAGGAATACAGCATGGTGGTACTGATAAAACTGGACAGCTCTGCTACCCAGTTGCTTATATGCAAACATTCCTCAGTTCCCTACCTATCCCCCAACAGGAGGATGGCAGACTGAAGGGAAAGGGGTTTGGCATGTAGTCCTTCGAGTTCACATCCCCCAAAAGGAAGATAGTGGAATGAAGGGAGGAGGGCAACTTCAGCCTGCAGCCTACCAGGCTCACATTCATAAGAGCCTGGGGTTGCTACTAATACAACCAACTGTACAGTTAAGGCCAAGATATTTTGGAACACTGATTGCATGCATTGGCCTTGGTCACCTAATGGCAGCTCTCCATACTGCTCAGTGCAACCTCTCTATTCAAGGCCCTAAACTCCAAGGTCACACTCTGTGACCTAATCCCATCTTTTCTGGTCTACCTTCTGCAACTCCACCCTCAATGTTCACAACTCTCATCTCTTCACCCAGCTGTCATCCTCCATTCTCTCCTTCATATCCTTTACTAGCTTCCTATCAGCCCTCCTGATGCAAAAAGTCTCTTCTCAGCTTAATGAAATTGCAAAGATAATATGGGATACATAAGCTATCATAGAAATGATGTGAACAAAAATATACCTGTACTTCCAAAAAAAATGACATAAATGAGAACATTCTGATCTGAGAGCTTTACAAATTATACCATCAAGCATCTGTTTAAAAGCCATGTCCTTGTATTGACGAAATGAATCCCGTCAATCCAATGAAGTCTTTCCACACTTTACTCCGGCTACCTTTAGATGATTTTCTACAATTCTGGAAAGGCATCTTGTATTCACAGGATTAATGTAGGTTGTAGCTAAACCATCCATTTCTAAAAATACCTTCTTTGCTCTCTAAAAATAAACTAGTAAAAAAAAAAAAAGAAAAGTGTTGCCATGCTGAAGAAACTAACTCTTTAACACAATAACACACACTGCATCAAATTTCATTGCTGTCACCTGTGGATATTTCTAGTCAGTTTCGGAAGACGAAATCAGGTTGTAAAGAGGTTTATGGAAACTATTTCTAACTCCATCAATAAAAAATTCTATCCACAGCTAACAAAACCATATGGAGGTAGCAAGAATCAAATGAAAATTAAATAACTATACTGAAGACATTAAAATGCTTACCTTGCACTGAAGAGAAGACCAGCATGGGGATGATAATCCTCGATCTAGCAGAATCCCCATTCGTTGCTCGCTGGCTGCAACTCGCACTTAACATACACAAAGCGTTACCTGTAATGATAAGGAAAAATTAGATGACGCTGAAGACGGAATCATTTTATTCTTGTCTGCAGTTCCAATAGAGCATTTTAATTAAAACCCAGAACTACTTTATTCTGCCTGCAAACCTCAGTTAAACTATACACTACCTGCAATTAGGCTACAAGGAAAAATTAGAAGTGGTAGAAGACACATCATCATCATCATCATCTAAACCTGTGTTGCTCCATGAGGAACACAGAAGCCCAGGGCTAGGCTGGTTGGTCCTGGCATTTAAGATGACAGTGACCAGCCTCATTCATCCCTGAGTGGCATAACATGAGCAATAAACCCCAACCATCCCTTGGATATAAACTTGCACCGGCTCAATCTGCCCGGAGGTCCTTAATTGCCCACAAAACCACTAGAAGACACACAATAATTTTACCATCATTTGGTATTCCAGTGTTTTAACCCCTCAATGGCTATGTGTTCAGAAATTTGCAGGCTTCCCCAGCTGGCTCAGAAACCATTTTTTCAAAGTTCTAAAATCCAATTTTTTAATTTTTTTTAAACAGATGTGATGAGAATTGCCTGGCACACCTGGCAACATGTTTTTTAGCATCCTCAATCCATTCTGTGATTCACTATGATTAACAGAATATATCATAAAATTACTGCACATGTGCCATTACCATATAAACATTTGGGCGAAAACATGAGAAAAAGTGACCACATGAGTGCTTGGGATGGTAGGGTATAGGGTCAGGTACACTTACCAGTGACCTTCGTTCCCTTCCCATAATTGTTACCTGTTTTCTATGGCTCAGGCTCAGTCTACGCCAGTGGCATGTTTACAGTAAAATATCACTCAATGCCAGTGGCTATTAAGGGGTTAATTATCATCCATAACTACTCTATTTTGCTGAGCAAATCTTATGAGCCTGAGTGTTAACCTAATGTTTTAATCATCATCAATAACTACTCTATTTTACTGAGTGAATCTTACAAGCTTGAGTGTTACTCTTTCACCAATGCCCCTTTAATGGTTGACAACTTAAGAGTACAAAGTCTCAAATCCAAAAATCCCAATTTCCAGAAACCTCCATATTCCAAAATGTTTTTTAATGCTACTTGGGGGTATTCTCACTTATCCTAAGCCATTCAACGCATATCTGAGGACAACCTCATTTTGCGACTGACCTTTATGCAATTGTTCGCCTATACGATCATCAGATTTTAGCACCATTTTTTTTAACAACTGCCATTCTCACTTCTACACTGACGCTTCTGGGCATAGGCGGAACATGTAGCCACATACAGGTGATATGGCATGATTAGACAGATACTGCAATTAATAACTTAAATTAATTTCCTTTAAAATTTTGATGAACGAAGGACCAGTTTATGTGACTCCGATCTCACTCTCAGTCGAACAAAATCATCTGACAAAAGTTTGAATTCATACAATACTAGAATTGTCCTGGTCATGAAAGGGTTAATGGTGACAGTACAGCACAGCACTCAGGCTCCTACAACTCAGCAAAATAAAACGTCTGGTTTTAGTAGGAGTCAAACACTGTACCAGAATTATCCTGACTATTAAAGGGCTTCTGGTGATATTTCAACGCTTTCTGGGTTCTATTTGATGCAACAAAATGGATTGGCTTTAGTTTGATTAGAACACCTCTGCTGTCCTGACCATGGGAGGATTAATAGTGACTATACAGACATACCAGGCTTCAATGACTCTGATGTAAAAAAAAATCATCTGAATACAATACCATACTTATTCTGACCATGAGAAGGTTAATTGGGCAATTCAACCATTATTAATTACCCAAGCCATGACACAAAGGCTGTATAAAATCATGAGGCATTTACTGGAATAAAATAGTCAGACCTTGGTATACAACAATTTGGTATGCAATAAATCGAAAGAATGATGAATTAAAGCTATACCCAGTTTCATATCGAAGGCAATATTCACTTATACGATAACATCCCCGATGGGATGTTCTCTCGCATCTTGTCTGATCAGCTGATCCGGTCAGCTGCGGGGAAAGGGATGGGTCCATTATGATGCGGCAAGGGTAAACCAGCTCTGCTGTCAGGCCCTGCTGCAGATGTTGCTGGATTGCACTGCGGAGTTGACCCTCATGCAGTGAAGAACAGACCCTTCTCCCCTTAGAGGCTAAGATTCGAGTAAATGTGTGTGTGTGTGTGTGTGTGTGGATGAGTAGTCTGGTGAGTATGTTGTCCTGTCTTGGCTACCCTCCTAGGGGGAAGAAGCCTAAGTATATGGACAGATAGATAACTGTTATTGCTGCATTTGACAATCCTGCGTGGACACAGTGACACAAGCCGACAGTCAGATGTTTGACCCAAGATGAACTCCCAGTGTTTATATGCACAAACCCCCCTATCTCGGCACACACAGCCTCCTTCATGCCACCCCTATGAAGACCCCATCTCACTTGTCCACTTCCTCATGTATCTCACAGTTGCAATCATGTTCTTTGTGTTCTATGTTATAAAGCCATATTGCTCATTCAAGGTCATTGAAACACCATCACTAAATAACAGTGCATGCGTGCAACAAATAGTGCTGTGTGCGATATTACGTGGAGAAAGAACTTTTTTCTTTTTTTTTTAATAGTTAAACTTGACTTGGAAATCATGTCTGGTGCTAACCCAAGCAGAAAGTGTGGTGCTACTGATGCTGCTAAGCTAGGCAAGACTAGAAAGGTAAGGAGTAGCCTTTTCCTTAATGGGAAATTGGGCACTGTTAAGGAACATAAGGAGGGGTAGAGGGCGAGCAAAGTCACCGAGGCCCTTAAGCTGCCCAAGTCCGTGGTCTCTACTGTAATCTAAATATCTGATGCTGTTCTAGCAGCACTTCAAAACGTACCTACCGTACCCTGACTGCTAAGTGCCCAACAAAAACTAAGGAACCCATTACGGAGATGGAGTATCTCCTAGTAATGTGGGTTATTGAACTGCTTGTGTCCAACCCAAATTTTAGGAAATGAGAAAGCAGGTGGACAACATCCCTAGCCACCCTGACAGCATGGAGGGCTGGGTGGACAATTTCAAGGAAGTGTACCTGCCCCCCAACACAACATCCTTGCTCCAGCCCATGGACCAAGGTGTCATCACCATTTTTAAGGCCCACTACCTCCACCACATCGTGGAGCAAATGGAGAGGATGTGGAACTCGGGAGAGATTGATGCTGTGTGCCGGTTTTGTTAAAATATAAAATAAAAAATGCCACTGACAACATTAAAGTGGCATGGAAAGAGGTACAGCCGAGCACAATGAACACCATCAGGAGGAATGGAACCTATGGCAAGTGTGCGTTCACTCCTTCACGGGGTTCCTAGCAGTGGAGCACATCTGCCATAACAACTTCTCGCACAACCTGGGGTTTGAGGACATCTAAAAGGCTGATCTACATGTGCATGAGGTCCTGGAAAGTTACACCAAGCAACTCTCAGAGAGGAGCTCACTGAGCTAAGGGTATGGGTAGCAGAGACGCAGGAAGGTGGTGAGAACGAGTCCATTCATGTCCTGGTTATCAAGACTCTGAAGGAGTTGCTTGCCAAGACTGACAATGCCATTTCATACATCCAGGACAAGGATCTGAACCTAGTGAGGAGTGGCACAGTGATGTACAGGTGCTCCTTCCCTAATGCGGGCATTTGCTTCCGCACTGACCTCACGTTAGGCAAATAGTGTGTTAGAGGGACTCTCAAAAACCCCCATTTCCTTTCGCACACCTGCTCGAAGTCCACTTTTCCCCCTTGTGGTGCAAAATTTTTTATACCCCCCAATTTAAACCTCCTAAATGCATTAATATGGTTATAAAAAATACATTAGGTCAATACAGGACTTTTTTATTTACTGTACTGTACCTTATGTGAGAAGAGCAGATATACGTCGCCAGAGATGAGGTAGAGAGGGGAACACACACTAAAATCCACCACGTCACAGCCCGCCCAGCTCAAATTACCATGTTACATTAACAGTGCCCATTTTAGAATGTTTATTTCCTTTCGCAAAATCGTGCCGCATTAGAGCAATATCGCGCTACAGCAAACCGCGTTAGAGGAGGAACACCTGTACAACACAGAGCAGCATTTGAAGCCAAACAGGGAGCTTCTGGCAACTGAGAAAATGGCAGCACAGCAGACCACCATCACCTCCTTCTTCCCCCTTGCAACAACAACCAGCACTGAGGGATAGCCAAGGCCACCAACAAGTGGGGTGCAAATGCTATGCCTTGCCGCACCAGCCTTGGTCTTGTGTCTCCTAGTCCTCACCAGTGTCTGGCTCACCCCTACACTCCCCCACTGCCAAACACCTTTGGTCTTAATGCTTCATTCTCCCTATCTCTCCTCATCTGAGGACCTGGAATGATCGTCCAGGTCCTCCAGTTGTTCCCCAGCCTTGGGTGATGACAATTACCTGCTGGCCTAGGGTATACTTCAGGCAGGTGGCAGTTTTCTTTTTTTCTCTCTCTCTCTCTCTCTCTCTTTCTCTCTCTTCTGAGACTTAGGTTAAAAAGATTTTAGGTTACATAGCCCTTGACCTCCAAATGCATCCCCATTGGACCCATCAACCTTGGTATACAATAAATCAGTAGGCGATGAATTTTCATTTACCGCAACTCCATAGCATTGCAAGGTATGACTGCACTAGACTTGTCCCGACCATGAACGAGTTATTGGTACCATTAGTAACACTCCGATGACGAAAATTACCTGGTGTTCAGTGCAATAAACCTTTCCCAATTGAGCTATGCTCACAACCTCCCTTCACTCCGATGATATTACAGACAGAAATCGGATCCAGCCTTAAATAATGCCTTCTATACAAGACTTCCTTTTCATGTTAAACAGTCATCTCAAGATAGGAGAACAGTACAGTGAACTTCCAATAATCTGGCATCCGATGGTTTAGAATTTTTAGCCCATGGTCATTTTTAGCTTTATAGGGTAAAAAAAAAATCAAAATCGGAAAAAATCGAAAAATATCGATGGTGCCACTGTACCGCCCCAACACTACTAGCACTAATATGACCTCAAACATCCTACATCTGCACTACAATACAAAGGTAAATAAAGAAAACCATCATTTTTTAATTATTGTAATTTATTATTATTTGGGGGGGGGTGTTATGAACATTTTCAGGTACCTGTCTGATAGTCCAGAAAATCTTATAATCCAGAAGGTCCGTGGGCTACTGCATTCTGGATTAAAGGACTTTTACTGTAGTAGTGGTAGTAGTAATAGTAGTAGTAGTTGAGAAGTAGTAGTAGTAGTTAGTTGTTTTAGTGGCAGTAGCATCAGCAGCAGTAAAATTAGCAGCATTAGTAAAATTTTATTTTGTTTAATATACTTAGTAACAATTAAAATAATGCACCAGCAGTAGTTAATAGTGTAGTCGTCGTAGCCTAGTAGCAGTAGTAACAGCAGTAGCTGTTGCAGTCTAGTTGTTGAATTAATAGTAGTAGTCTGGTAGTGGTGATGGTGATAGTAGTAGTACCAGGTGGTAGTAATGGTATGGCAGAGACAGTAGTAATAGTTTGGTGCTGGTGGTGGTGATGGTCGTACTAGCAGTATCAGTAGTAGTAATACTAGTAATAGCAGTAGTAATAGTAGTAATGGTGGTGGTTGTGGTGGTAGAAGTAGCAACAACCTTAATTAGTAGTAATAGTAAAAGTACCAGTACTAGCAGTAGTAACTTAATAATAATAAAAATTATTTAGTTTCCTACAGTTGGCTGAAATTCAGAAAAAAATCTCTGTTAGCTTACTGTAATGCCGAAAATGTATGTAAGGAAACAGCAACATCCACCCATCCTTTGTTGCCTCACGAGGAGCGTAGGAGGGCTAGGCAAGTTGGTCCTGACATTTGAGAGTGACCAACCTCACTTATCTCTGAGTGGCATTACGTGAACAATAAGTCCCAACCACCCCGTGGATATAAACCTGCACGGGCTCAATCCGACTGGAGCGCCTTAACCCACTAAACCACCAGGCGCCATAATTTGGTTATATGGTTACCACCCAGAGTTGTAAATAGTCTCCTGGTGTGCTGGAAACCATTTGGCTTGTCACTCAGTATAGAGTCACCCACAGGCAGAAGGAATTAGAGAGACAGGAGAATGCAAAGTCAACCGTGGCAGAAGGAAGAGGAAAAAACGAAGCAAAGAAGGAAGGGGAAGGAAGAGAGGAACGGCAGACACCGAAAGCAGCACTACACTGAGTGAGTGGATGGTGAGCGCCCTCACCTACCACTAAGGAAACAGCAAAAATAATCCAAAAAATGGAAAAGTCTCCGTCAGCTGGGTGAAATTCCGAAAATTCGCCGATGAAAATTGGGAAAAAAATCTCCGTCAGCTTGTTGTAATGCTTAAATTTTACGTACGGAAACCGCAACAATTATCTAAGAGTGGGAATGTCTTCGTTAATTGGATAAACATACGAAAATTCACCGACGGAAAAAAAAAAAAAAGTCTCAGTTGGTTGTAATTCCGAAAATATACCCGACGACTCTCAAACATCTTGAAAAGAAATGGGTAAGCTGGGAATACATCCTAGAATTAACAGGAAAAAAAAAAAAAAAAAAAAAAAGCTTCCGTCAGCTGAGTAAAATTCCAAAAAATGCCCAAGCTGATTTTCAAAACTGCGTGCAAAAATCGTCTGGAAGTAGCATGCCTAACTTGAAAATATGTCACAGTCTCCGTTAGTTGTTCAAAATTCCAAAAGAAAAAAAAAAAGTTTCTCAAACTTCTGGAAAAAAAAAAATCGTACGGAGGTTGCGCGCATGAAACTTAAAACCACGTTACTAAGTTCGTCACTTCAGTTCGGTCACCTTTTCGTAGTGAAGGGTTGAACGCGTAAACGGCAGTAAATCATACTATCCTCTGATATATTTAATCTGAATAAACATGAAAATAAAGTCACGTAACTGATATTCAGGCTTTAAGATTCATCGAGCAAAGCTTGTCAGCCACCCGAAGACCGATACCAATTTTTTTCACAAAATCCCAAAATTTCTCTTATTTACCTACCTGCGCTGCACCAGAACACTTTACATAACATAATAAAGCAAGACTGAGTACCAAAAAATACGATTAAAATGCAAAATATGTGAAATAACAGGAGCTGACTTACCCATACATCCACTCGCTATGACGTCACGCCTCAGAATGCGCCAATTTTGGACGACTCGCACCTTCACGCAGCCAGCGTGTCCGAATCCACCTCTGAAATATCTTTAATATAATTTCACTATTTCTGATCCCCGTAGCCTAGCTTATCTGCCTAAATTTACACCTAAATAATATTTAAGCTAATTTTATCCACGAATCGTACACTACACAGCAGCATTTTTATAATCATTGATAAATAAGTCGAGCTACGGTCCGCGAAACGGACAACGATTTCTTGGGTTGGTTAGGTAGCGAGATCTTTAAGAAAACTACAAGTATCCAAAAATCCTCTTCAAAAATTATTTATTGGTCACCTGTCGATATTAATATTGATTTGCAATATACTGATATTGATTTTATTAGTTTTAATTATTTACGCATTTATTGAGCAATGTAAACATATTGGGGAGAAGGCCGCGACACTAAGATTTACATTGAAAATTTGCCAATTTCCCATCTCCAACTCCCCCTTCCTCTGTCACATCTTTCTCCTCATCTATCCCCTTTCTCTCTCTCCGTTTACCATCTCCACAATCTTCCTCATCTCCTCTCAAGAGAGCAATTTCTGGGCTCTTCTCACCGTTCGTCGTCAATCAAATCAAGATCTAACATGATGAAACGCCACGTATGCCAACAGCTTACCCTTTTTAATGTCCAAAATAAATTATTATGGCTACATTAGGTACTAATTATACATTCTCCGTGATCTCTGAATCTTCGTGACGTTGGTGATACCAAGAAATAAATAAAAATTATATCCTATTGAAGGAAACATGGAGACTGCAACGCTCATGGGTTTGCCAGCAACTTACCCCTTATTTACGCAAATACTGCAGTTCTATGGACGTTGTACGTTACCATTATATGCTCTCTGAGTTCCAGGAGAATCAGAGAAGCTGGTGGCTGCAAAACTTTGGCTGAAATGACCGTGAAGAAAAGAAAAACGGCTGAATCCAAAGTCATCTGAATTTAAAAGAAAGCCAAGTTACCAAAATAATCCTAATGTTATTAGGAAGATCCTGAAGTTATCAGGATGATCCTGAAGTCGCCAGGATAATCTTGAAGTCGCCAGGATGCGTCTGAAATTACCCGAATCATCTTGAAGTCACCAGGATCATTCTGGTCACCATCCTGAAGTTATCAGAATTATCCTGAAGTCGCCAAAGTCGTCCTGAAGTAATCAAAATTATCCTGAAGTCGCCAGGATCATCCTGAAGTTACCACAATATTCCTGGAGCATCAGAATAATCCAGAAGTGATAAGGATCATCCTGAAATCACCAGGATCATCCTAAAATTATTAGGATCATCCTGAAGTCATCTGGATGATTCAGAAGCGATCTTAATGGACTCAGCTAAAACCTAATTAACCTGACTGTACTTGAATTAACCTAACTGTTCCTGATAGATTTGGGTTAACGGTTATATGAAATAGTAATAGACAATTACAGGGTTTGTAAAGTACTGTAATAGAGATAAATCTTACTTTTCTGCCTACAGTAAAAACTAATAGTAATAAAGACAAAGTAATAGATAATAACATTACTTTTCTATCATACACATGAATTTTAGGCCTCGCTTCTGACAACTTAGCATCCAAGGATATTACCAACTTCTTTATATTACGACGTAATCACGTAAATATTATACTATCTAATGGTGGTGTTACACTAAGATATATTATAGGCGATATAACATGGTCGGCACCATATCGTAAAGTAAGTGATAAGAGAAATGTGAACACTGAAGGGTTTTTGCCTCAAAGACGGAATATCTTGTCTCGGAACAGAAGGATGACGCCATATGCAGCTAAGACGGGGCTCGGCCGATATGATCCTGCCATTACTTGCAAGCAGCAAAACATCTATGGCAATACTGCGCGTTAAGATCCATTGAAATACTGAGAAAATATAAATTCTGAATCAACACCTGCGCACGATATCGAGTCCATTTTTACTTCACCTCTTAAACAGTGAGTCGGCAAAAAACTAGTTCTGAAGCAATGCATACCAATCATACTCCACATTGAAATAAGCAAATTCTATCCTACCAAGACCTTGGATTAACTCTCTATGGCCACTTCAAATCCTCGTAATGTTGCCGCCAGACGATTATACTTCCATTCATATTTCGTTCATTCTCTGCCTAGATTTTTGTCCTTTCATAGCTTGAATTCTCGCAGTTCAGCGGTATAAAAAGAATACACTACGACAGCTCTGTACCTTGTCAATGCCGCTTCTTCGTGACTAGCATCATATTCTTGTTCATCTCGTTGCAACCCAGCATTCAAGATGGAGATATTGCAATTATGGGCCGTAAAATAATTATATTTACGTTAAAGCATTCCATTAACACCTGGAGTCAGAATGTCCATTGTATTTTATTTATGCTGCCGCCAGACGCTCTCATGCATATCTGGAGGGAATTCTGCCAGTGTAAAGGTTAATAAATGCTTCAAAACAGGTCATAATTTGTATTTTGTGCTTGTTATCGGCAATTTTATACAACGTACATGATACCTCTAGTAGTGAAGGATACACAGGCTGTTGCTGCCAATACTACTACTACTACCGCTGCTGCCACTACAACTAATGCTGCTGCCATTATTACTACTACTACTACGTTTCTATTATTAATTACTCTACTATTTGATAACTATTATTACTGCTGTTACTATGTTAATACAAAATCTACATACTGTAAGTAATTATGCATTCCCTAACAATCCCTGTTATACAAAAACAACCATTTTACTTAGGAATGTGCAAAATAGGAAATTCATCACAGACATAACCATATCAATCGGTATAGCAGTATGAAAACAGAAAGGATTTACAAGTGACCATATTATACATACAGGAGTCGCGGTGGCCAAGTGGTATGCGTATTCGTCTCCTGAGCTGCGATGTTCGGAGTATGGGTTAGCATCCATGAAAAGTTCCAGTAAAGTCTTCATCTTGGAATCGACACTGTGCATAGCAAATATTTAACTTGCAAATCTACATTTAAGTTTATCCTTGTTACAACAGCAGTGTACACACAGGCTAGGTTTGAATTCCCTCACAATGATAGGATATGGCGCGTATTCTCGTCGGTGATGGAAACTCCCTTACACCTTATCCTAAGTGACTTATTGTTTATTGCACCTTACTATCCTTCATACTGTATAAATCATTCTAAAATCGACATACTCTGCACAAATAACGTACAAAACTATATTATCCAGTCGTATCCAAAAGCAAATCGCTCAAGAAGAGGTGTTAGGGAGCTTCATTGACCGCTGAGAATAGGATCCCATTTAAAAAAAAAAAAAAAAAAAAAAAAAAAAAAAGCTCGTACACTGTGGCAGACACGGAGGTTATAACAAGACTTTAAAATTTTTTTTTTTTTTTTTTAAGCTTATTTCCCGTAGCTCAGTGGAAAAACCAGACAATACTGTGGCTCAACATCCTTCCTCTGGCACTCTTCGTGACTGGCGCCATATCCAACAGTTCCATCACCTTAACTTAGAGATTTTCTTACTTTTGTAGTTTATTTCCCACAGGGCAGAGTAAGACAATACTATGGCTCTACAACATTTGCATAGCACCTCTTCGTGACTAGCACCATACGCTAGTGCTAATCGCTTGTTACAGTCCAATATTTTCAATGAAGATGCTTTAATTTTACATTATCATCATCAGCACCATCAATTCCATTCTGCCCCATGTAAACGACAGCAAATTTACCCTATACTACGAAGCACTTATATTTCTATATTTGCAACTGGATGATGATTTTAAATGATTTAGCTCAAGGGAAGTCTACGTACGGTACTGATGGGATTAAGAGTTTTTTCAGCTTAAAACTATCCAACAATGTGCCCAAATAACAATAACAATAAAAACAACAATAACAACACATTAACTACGAACGATCATACAAGGAACCCAGAATAATGCAACTGATCCTATTTATTTTTTCTATTACCAATTCTAATTGTTCTCTCTCTCTCTCTCCCTCTCATCTGTTACTTGTTTCATCGTCATTCCTTTCCACCTCTTCACCCTCTCCATGTTCCTCCTCCTTCGTCTTCTTTTTCTCCTCCTCCTCCTCTTTCGTCTTCCTTTCCTCCTCCTCCTTCATTATCGTTCTCCATTCTTCATCATCCTTGGTCGGTTTCTTCATCATTCTTGTTAAATCCCTCATTCTCCATCTTCTTTCACTCCTGCTTATTCTCTCATTCTTGTTCATGCTCCCCTTCCTCTTTTCTCCGACTGTTGGTCTTCTTTCCTATTAGCATTTTCTTTTTCCTCCACTAATTAATCAAATAAAATATTTCCTCCTTCCTCTTCTGTCTTCATCATTCTTTTTTCCCCTGACTTCCATGTTCTTCTCCTTATCAATCTTTCCACTTTCCTTGTAGTTCTTCTTCCTCCTCTTCCACTTCTCCAGATCAGTTTTCTCCCTCTTCCCACTACAGTTTAGACCTTGCAGCCGCATACTGCTCCCTCAACATCTTCTTTAGTACCTTCCCTGTTGCATTCCTAGGCAGTTGCTCCACAATCTCCACTCCCCCTGTTAGCTGTTTGTGAGGTGCTGACAGACGCTCTGAAAAGAAAAAGAAAGGGGATATATATATATATATATATATATTGTTACTAGGGAAAAGAGAAAGGAAGGAAAAAGGGAGAGTAAGGGAGAGTGGAGATAGTGAGGGAAAAGGGACAGAAATGCAAGAAACGGAGAATGGAGGGGAGAGAGGGAAAGAAAAGGAAACGAGAGAGAAAGAAGAGAAGGGGAAAATGAGAAAAGAGAAGGGACTGTATATTGTTCCTGTAGGTCATGATATTATTTTTTTGGTTGTTACTACTACCATTATTACCTCGACTGATCTCATTAGGAGGAAATGAGCACTGGGAGGATTTTGATTCTCTCTCTCTCTCTTCTCCCTCCCTTCCTTCTCCCTGTCTTCCTACACAATACCTGCACCCCTTGTTCTTGCTTTAACCTCCCTTCCTCTCTTCTTTTCGCCCCTCTCGCCCTATCTATCTATCTACTTATCTATCTCACCGGCCACAGCACGTCTTATATCTTCAGGTGTGGTGGTGGCAGATGGAGCTAACACCACATAGGCTCTGACAGCCTCTCCCGCCTTGCTGTGTGGCACCCCAATCACTGCTGCCTCAGTCACGCCTTCCACACCCTCTATTACATCTTCCACCTCCTTTGGCGACACCTGTGATAAAGAGACAATACATAAGAGTACAGTGACGCTGAATTGGGTTGGAGATGGACTAAGTTACTTTGGGCTCAGGTGGGAAGTGTGTGTGTGTGTGTGTGTGTGTGTGTGTGTGTGTGTGTGTGTGTGTGTGTGTGTGTGTGTGTGTGTGTGTGTGTGTGTGTGTGTGTGTGTGTGTGTGTGTGTGTGTGTGTGTGTGTGTTTAATGTGCGAGATGCAGTAGTGTGTGGTGCACCAGTTTGAAGTGTGCTAGCGTTGTGTGTGAGGTATGGCAATGTTTTGCAAACCATGGTGACTTCTGATACAGGTAGCGTGCTCGTGCTGTACATACCTGGAAACTTTATGAGATCCCAAAAAAATTATAGTCCTTCTGTATTTCTAAATTAGCTCAAATATTAATACGCCAACATCATAGCAACTAAATCAACATCCTCATACTCACCTGAAATCCCTTAACTTTAATCAGGTCCTTCATCCTGTCGGTGATGAAGAGGAAGTCGTTCTGGTCATAGTAGCCGATGTCGCCCGTGTGGAGCCAGCCGGAGGAGTCGATGGTGGCGGCTGTGGCTTCAGGATTGTTGATGTATCCCAACATCATGCTGGGGCCTTTTACACACACCTCACCTTCTTGGCCCTCTCCTAGCATTTCTCCAGTGTTTACGTCCACTACCTGAAAAATGGAGATTCTGTATACTTGCTGCGTGGCGAAAGACGATTGAAAGGAAATATGGACTGAAGATGGAAGGAGGAGAAAGGTAGTGAGAGATGGTGAACAAAGGTGAACAAGATGCTGATGAGTGGAGAAAAGTATTGAGGAGAAAGAGGGAACTGAAAAGGGACACAGAGGAATTGATGACTGGAGAAAGAATCCATGGCAGCAACGGCGGCTTCAGGGTTGTAGAGGTAGCCTAACATCATAATGGACCCTTAACACACATTTCATTTTCTCGCCCTTTTCCTAGCATCTCACTGGTATTCACAACTATCTGACAAAGGAAGAAGAAGGGGGACGCTGGGGGACGTCTGAAAATAAGAGATGATGCTGGAAGGGGAAGGGGGCAGAGATTGAGATCATAATGAAACAAGGAGGAAAAGAGGGAGAAATAAGAAAGAGGTGCTAAAGATGGGGAAAAGAGGAGCTTAAAGGAACTCAGAATACGACCAGTATAAGTATGCATGTGTATCATACTTTACCTTCGCTTTCATATAGGGCATAATTTTCCCTACAGTGCCAGGTGTGAAACCATAAGGCTCCCCACTACTCGCAACGCCCACAGCCTCCGTCATACCATACCCGTTGCTGATGGATAGCCCGCGCTGTGATGGGGAAAGCAGGAATTAGTTTAGATTGGAAAAAAAAATAATAATAAGTACAATACAGATTTACACTATTCCCCTTATACTCCTGTCATGATAAACCACTCTCCCTCATACATCCAACCTTCACCTAACCATAATTCACACTATTGGCCAAGGAATAACATATCTCTTCCTTGAAACCTTCAACACTGGCTGAAGATTGCAATAAACTACAGAATTACACATCCCTCTCTCATATAGCCCCCCCCTCTCTCTCTCATCTACTCCCCAACCCTGTCCCTCCTTCTCCCACACTATACACCACGCTCCCTAATACACTCATCAGTCTCCCTCCCTTCCCAGAACACATCATCTTCCCTCCTGTATGTCCAAAACCTACCCCTCCCCATCCCACAACATGCCATCCACCCTCATACATATCCCCCACCCTTCCCCCCATCCCACAACACACCACCCTCCCTCATACACATCCCCCACCCTTCCCCCCATCCCACAACACATCATCCTGCTTCATACACACCCCCCAGCCTCCCTCCCATCCCACAACACATCATCCAGCCTCATAAGCAATCCTCGACCCTTTACCCCATCCCACAACACATCCCCCAGCCTCCCTCCCATCCCACATCACATTATCCAGCCTCATATGCAATCTTCACCTTTTCCTGGAGTGCTTCGATAGTGCTAGAAGATAGTGGAGCAGCGGATGAAGTGAGAGCAACCAGTGACGATAGGTTGTGTGAGGTTGGGGGGGCGTTGGCCAGGAAGGAGGCAAGATGTGGCACCAGAGGACATGCAGTTACCTGGGGGAGTCGATGAAGGTTAGGACAGGTCAGGTCAAAGGTCACTGAATGGAAAAAGCAAAAATTAAACAATGGTGATTGTTATTATTATTATGATTATTGTTATTATTATTATCATCGTCGTCATCATTATCATCAGCATCATCACTATCATCATCATTATAATCACGACATTTACAAGTATTTCCCTAAAGAATCTAAACAATGGACTAGACTGATTAATAAAAAAACAAAGGAAAAAAAAAAAGGCACGAGTGGAAGAACATTCACATCTCCAAGTCACAGTTGAAACCAAAACCAAACAAATCAAGTCTAATCTAATCAAGCTTACTTTTAACTTCACTGAACCCAACCTAACCTAACTTAACCCAACCCAACCTACCTTAAACTCCTCTATAGCATCAAAAAACTGCTTTGGGTTGAATCGAGGGAGGAGAACAGTAATGAACCCAAGCCTGACACAGAAGAACAGCATGTGGAAGCCGTAGATGTGATGAAGGGGAAGAACAAGCAACATACGGGCGTAGAAGTCGGTTATGCCTGGACCATCATCGCCTAGGTACTCTTTCATGAGGTTGATTATATAACTGGAATGAAGAGAAAACATGTGGAAAGGCGTAATCATCATCATTATCATTATCATCATCACCATAATCATCATCATCACCACCTACAAAAGAAAGGACGAGGTACAATAAGTGAGAGAATTATCACCAGCATGTCCAGTGAAATAAGTAGGCAAAATCATCCACGTATCATTTAAGTCCCGGGTATCCTAAATATAAAATAAGTTAATATCACTGTTAAATTTAAAAAAGAAGGGTTAGATTTATTCCTGTCAACGGTACAATAAACAATTTTTTTTTTTTTTTTTTTTTTTAACAGCCATCTGAACCTAGTATTTTTCATATGGTTGAAAAAATATCTGAAAAATATCATGCAGAAAAAAATCTTGGTGAGAATAAACACACACACACACGCTCACTGGTTCAGTGGTAACGTTCTCGCTTGCCATCTGGTAGACGGGAGTTCGCGCCTCGCTCAGGTTGCGAAAAGTTTCACTGACGAAGTGGGTGGTTACTGTCCCCCTTGAGCAAGGGGACGGGTGTGTGCGTGTGTGAAGGTCACAGCCTTGCCCTTGGATCGGACTATATGAGCTCCCAGCTCCCTTCCTGGAGGGTAAAAGCTGACGATCACGACCATCAAGTGATCCTGACCGACCCGGTGAATTAAAAAATTACACACACACACATACACACAAAATCCCCACACCTACTCACTTATTACAAGCATGAGGCGTCGCTAGAGCCATGTGTGACAGCAGTACACCCTTGGGCAGACCCGTGGTGCCAGAGGAGAAGAACAGCAGGGCGGGTGTCTGCCTCCCACGGCCATCCTGTAGGAGGGAGGTAACATGGATCATACAGACACTGAGGTACTAAGATTATTTTAACTCCTAAACTACGAGAGAGAGAGAGAGAGAGAGAGAGAGAGAGTCATTGGTGAGCCTTTTAAACCTACGGGTGTCTAGTAACAATAATAACTGTAGCTCCAAGTTCATCTCAATGTGAACCCCGTGGACTGCAGACTGAAGTTGCCCTCTTCCTGCAGGTCATAATTCTTCTTTCATGGACAGGGAGGGAGTTGAGGGACGTTTGTACAACCAGGGAAGGTAGTAGCTCCGTTATATCAATGTCACCACATGAAGGCGTCTCTCACCAAGCTTACGTCCTTGAGAAATGTGCAGAACAGGAGGAGGAGAAGGAGGAAGAGGAAGAGGAGGAGATGAAGAAGAAGGAGGAGGAGGAGATAAAGATGAAGAGGAGGAGGAGGAGAAGGACAAGGAGAAGGAGATGAAGAAGAAGGAGGAGGAGGAGGAGGAGAAGATAAAGATGAAGAGGAGGAGGAGGAGAAGGACAAGGAGAAGGAGATGAAGAAGAGAAGGAGGAGGAGGAGGAGGAGGTGCAAGCGGGGATATAAATGCCATGTCCCTAACTTGACAATTATGCAGTCACTGTGAACGTGATGTGATAACTGCTTATACACACACACACACACACGCACGCGCGCGCGCAACAAACATAAGCGAGTATAACCTATGGGGAAGCACCAGTAAGAGGACTCTGCAAAAAACTACATAAAAAGAGAGGCGATAAAGACGTAAGGAAATTCAGTTTCCCAAATAGGGCAACTGATCAATGGAATGCACTATCAAATGAAGTAGTGTGTGCCAGAACTATTCATAAATTTAAGGATATGTATGATAAAAATGGTTTAATACACGGGATAGTACAAGCTTGACTCATTCATGTAAAGAAGCAATTAGGTTAGGACAATTAGGTAAGAACACACACACACACTTCTATGTACCCTGTATATGTTCCTCCCTCTCACACACACACACACACACACACACACTTCTATGTACCCTGTATATGTTCCTCCCTCTCTCTCCCTCTCTCACACACACACTCTCTCTCTCTCTCTCTCTCTCACACACACACACACACACACACACACACACACACACACACACACACACACACACACACACACACACACACACACACACACACACACACACACACACACACACAAACACACACACACTCTCTCTCTCTCTACGCATATCCTCCACTTAACAATGCAGTCATTCTGGGTGGGTCACGATGAATGCTCTCTCTCTCTCTCTCTCTCTCTCACACACACACACACACACACACACACACACTCTCTCTCTCTCTCTCTACGCATATCCTCCATTTAACAATGCAGTCATTCTGGGTGGGTCACGATGAATGCTCTCTCTCTCTCTCTCAAAAAAATATAAAAGCGTCAAAAAATCAACACAGCCAAGACTAACGGCATCCGAACCATCAGACGCCCTCCAAACTCACCAGCTTATATGGAGGTACCGCAGACCCCTTCAGGAGGTGAGCCAAGCTGGGGGCGGCTCCCTCCTCTCTAGCCAGCCTCCAGGACCCTCGCAGGGTGCCGTGGGGGAGGAGGGAAGTGGCCCCCTTAAGGCTCTCAGCTGCCGAGTCGTGGTATATGGCGAATCCGGCACCACTAACTTTGAATGCCCGCGCCAACTCCTCTGCAAAAGAAGGAATTATTATTATTATTATTATTATTATTAACCTGTGAACATCATACAGAGTGACGGATGAAGGATTTGTGTAAAGGGAAGAAGGCTGACCTAGACGTGTAACCAAGGGGAGGTTGGTGTGGGTGTCAGATGTGCTTTTTTAAAAGTATGTGTTTAGTAAATCCACAATTACTTGATCTGTGGTATACATACAGGAGATGTAGATATGTTTACATTTTCTCATCTAGGAACAGGGTCAGTGAGTGACAAGGGACTGAAGGCACCTCAACCCCCTCTGGATTCGCCACTGTGCATCCACCTGACACACACACACACAAGTGCCTGCATTCATGGAGTCACTAAGAGGCACACACACGTACCTGCATTCATGGAGTCACTAAGAGGCGCACACACGGCCCCCAGGTAAACGGTGGCCAGCAGTGTTGTGACGTAATCCAGGTGTGTGGGAGTAATCAGCAGGATGAGGTCACCTGCCTGAACTCCTCCCGCCTTCAGACCACCCGCCACCCTGGGCACTTCAGACGCCAAGGTGCTGAAGTTAAGAGAGGCTTTTGTTTGGGCGTCAATCTGGAAAAGGGGTAAAAATGTACTCTTTGCACTTTAACTTGGCCCATATGGAGGCCTTGTCTGGGCGTTGATCCGCAAGAAAGCAAAGAATGGTAATACCTATACTCCAACATGGTTCAACATATATAGTAGTTACCCGCCTGTGTAGGGCAAGTGCAAACCGATAGGTACATTACACAACCTACTTACTTACCTACCTACCTCCCTCCCTCCCTACCTACCTACCTACCCACATACATACATACACACATCCCTCCACACTGATCCGCCCACACATACACCCACTGCCAACTCACCCGACGAGCTTATTCAACGTATGAGATGCCAGGTACTGATACCTCTTAACTATCCTGTATATCTCTTTCTGTGTCAGGGTACAAAGGTATATGACACAACCTCACAGACAAAAAGGAAAAAAAATATATATTATTAGTATTAGTGCGTGGCGGGTGGTCGCGACCATCATCCACTCACTTGATTATAGTGCTGCTACATCTTCCTTCACCTTTGTCATTCTTTTTCGGTCTGTCCTTCACTCTTCCTATTTTCTTTCCTGCCACTTTTTCCTACTCTTCTTACCTTTTCAGGTGGCTTTACATTGAGTGACAAGCCTAATGGTTTCCTGTAAGCCAGGAAACCATTTAGAACGCTAGGTGGTAACAATTTAACCAACCCAGAAGTGTTCCCTACGTGTCAACAAGTGGGTTGGCGGAGAGTTAGTATCCTTCCTCGTAAAAGAACTATATAACTCAGAGACAAACGGCCACTCTTTATGGGATTATGGCGTCAGGCTGTAGAATTGTAGATAGATTATTGGTACCGTATTAGTATTATTATTACTACTTTATTATCATCACTAAATTTCGAGAGAGAGAGAGAGAGAGAGAGAGAGAGAGAGAGAGAGAGAGAGAGAGAGAGAGAATTTATTATGACTGATGATCAATATTTTCGTTATTGTCACT
>NC_137002.1:6732485-6774985 GCF_032717465.1 Coenobita brevimanus | reverse complement strand
GCGGTTGCACACACACACATACACACACACACACACACACACACACATACACACAATGCCTACGAACAGCTTACGAAATACTGAACAGGGTGACTCAGTGCTTGAGGCGTGTGGGTTGATAAGTATACTGGCTGTATTGTATATTGAACAAAGTAGGCCTATACAGATTAAATAAAAGTCTGTAGGCTCTATCAGTTAAGAAGATGATGACGATGACTGAGAGGAGGATGAGGACGATAGAGAAGAAATAAAAAGAATACGGGGCAGAAATGAAGAAAACATAAAACAAACTGAACGAAAATCAAAGGAAAAAGCAAAGAAAAAATTATGATGATGATGATGATGATTGATGACAATGACGAAGACGATGATAATGATGATTGCAAGCTTCCCCTCTTCCCCAACAGTGCCCAGTCACCGCCATCCAAGAATTGATTAGCCTACTGTCAATCACACCAACAGATGCTGCAATTACGAGAGAGAGAGAGAGAGAGAGAGAGAGAGAGAGAGAGAGGAATGATGATGATGATGATGATGATGATGATGATGATGATGATAAGGAGGAGGGGAAGGTGGAAGGGAAAAGAAGGTAGAAGAAGAGGGTGATGATTAAAGGAAAAAAGAAAAAGACCAAAAATTAAAGAAGAGGAGGGTAACAAAACGAAGAGAGGAGGAGGAGGAGGAGGAGGAGGAAGGGAGGGGCAGAAAAAGGCAAAAGAAATGAGGAATACAGGAGTACAAAATGAAACAAAAGTAAAGAGGAGAGATGAAAGAAAAGAAAATGGAAGTGGAAAAGGAGACCATCATTTGAAATAATCGACAAACCGACCGCAACAGATGCCATAATTATGATGCCAGTAAATAGGACACGAGAGAGACTTGTATTGTGGGGAGCTCATGAAGCGTGGTAATTCTGACTTAATACCAATTTTAACTCTCTCTCTCTCTCTCTCACACACACACACACACACACACACATTGGGTAAATGACAATACAATCTCTCTGTCTGTGCCTTCCTTTGCCCACCAGTTCCATATCAAGAAGTTTACAATTTCACACTTAATGGTCTCACATCCCTTACAATCTTTTGAAAAATCTCCAAGCCACACATTAACTATTTGTCCGTTAGGCTGTACAATGTTGCTCTTATATCACCTGTTACGTGGAGCTATGACGCAGCTATGAAAAAGAGGAGGAAATAATTGCAATTTGTCCACCCTATTCATGTTTCCATAACCATTGTTTTTCAAGCACTCTCCTCAATCCATTATCAAACTTCTTTACTCCACATTTTTCATGGATCTTTCTCTTATCGAATGCTGTCTACACATCACACATATTCCTTTACATCCCTATTTCCATTGCTCTTACCCTCAACATATATTTCCACTGCTCTTACCCTCAACATATATTCCTTTACAACTCTATTTCCATTGCTCTTACCCTCAACATATATTTCCATTGCTCTTACCCTCAACATATATTCCTTTACAACTCTATTTCCATTGCTCTTACCTTCAACTGCTCAAACTCATGCTATACCACTCAACACTGCAAGTTCCACTGCTCTCACCTTCGGCTTTTCAAACTCTTGCCCTACCATAGTCTCACTCCTGCGTTGAGGGCACGATCGCACCTTACTGCAATCCTCTTGTAGCCTCAACAGTAAGTCATTTGTATCGTACCAAGGTCTTCATTGCACCACCCACTTCTTCCAAATATCACTGCTCTCCATGTTCTTCACACACATCTGTATCACTGCAAGGAAGTACTTCAACTCTTCCTATTCAGATCTTTCTCCATTCACCAGCAAATCAAACTCACCATCTCTCTCTACAACTATTGCTTTATTCTTATCTAAAATCACTTACACATCTCGCCGCTTTAAAAAAAAAAAAAAAAAAAAAAATCCTTCAAGGTGCCAATCAGTTGGCAAGACAGGCTTTGTGTTCAAAATCGTTAAGTATTTCACCTTTTCACTTTAAAATCATATACAGAATCACACACTCTTCCTGTCCACTATTGAGGGACATTTCTGCAAATAATGGTCACTTAAAAGAAATTAAACATAACCAGGTAAGATATCCTGGTAAGATCATTCTTATTTTAAAGCTCTGGCCCAGACTACGGGGGATTTTACAATTACTATATTAAATATTCATGATCATTTTTGAACCACTCAACTGTTTTCACGTCGAAATTTAATGACAGCAATTTTTGTTCACATACAATTTGAACAGCCGAGATTTTTACATTTTGGATAAACGGGTATTTTTGCTTACGAGGTGATCTGTATGTCGTGGGCAAGGCAGAAGTGTCGCAAGGGAGAGGGACCAACGCCACCCTCCTCGGCATTTTGAAGAACTACTGGCAGTGGCTGGTAGTGATGTAAGACTCGCGAGTCAATCGTTCAAATCGAACGATTCCTTTCGCTGAATCGGGTGTATCGAGTCATTGTTTTCATTAACTCGTTCACTTAGTATTAGTTTAAATTCTAACATTATATTTCGGTTGAGACTCGAGAGTTGTATGTGCACTGCTCATATCACTGCCTGGTATGAGGACACACCAGTGACACCACCACTCATACCACACCATCACTGGCTGTTCACTGATCAAGTGACCAGACCTTCAGCTCGTGGCAGGCTGCGGGTTTCAGCCTCGAGTTATGGACACGAGTGTCACGACTCACGAGTCACGAGTGACTTACAACGTTAGAACTCGACTGACTCAGGCCGCTCCGGGCAAATGTGGCGGGGCCCGACCCGGCTCACCACTCAGCACTCACGAGTTTGAAATACCCGGTCGCGGTATAAGTATTGCTGTGTTCACACCACTGCTTGGTATGAACAGTAGTGTGAGCACACATTACCACTCATAGCACAGGACCACTTGCAGGCAGTGTGTTCCAGCCTTGATTATTGAGTGTGAAGAAGATATCGTAGAACTCGAATTACATGACTCAGGCCACCCCGGACAGATGCGGTGGGGCCCGGCCAAGGCCCGGCTCACCGAGTCACTGGTGACTCACGAATTGGGAAGGATTTTAAATAACAGGTCGCTGTGTTTTTCATATCTGTTTTATTCTGGCAATAAAATAATAAATTATTAAGCAATCTAAATGTTTTTCTTTATCGTACTAATAATTTAAAGCTATTTACATCACCTCAGAATGGCTTAACGCTTTTTAACGTTTTTTAATGCAATCCTCTCAGTGCCTCAGTTATCTGCGTCCCCTCGCAGTGCTTGGGATGAGATGTAGAGCTGAATATTAAACAAGGTAGGAGGAGAAAAAGTCAGCTCAAAGAATAATGAATAGTTCAAGGAGAAAAAGTTCTGTTTGGATGCATTTTACTGTCGAAAACCAAACACATGCCCGATGCCAGCTATGCAAGTTGGTATTATCTTTCCGGGGGGGAAGCACGTCAAACATGAGAAGACATTTAAAAAGCAAACACCCAACAGTACACCTACAAGAGGACAGGCAAGACTTTCAGAATCATACTAGTACTCCAGTTGCACAAACAACTTCAGCAATGACATCTCTTGCTTCGAACAGCACATCTGCAACAACCACCACCAGCAACAGTACAAACACATCAGGACAAGAACAACCACCGATAAAAAGGCAGCGGCAAACTTGTATGGGAGGATTTGTGTCAAGGCCCATGATGCCCTTACAGCAGAGCAAGATAGACCAGTCCTTGGTTACAATGATTGCTACAGACTTCCAGCCATTTTCGATTGTGGATGACAGAGGTTTTAGGGAGTACACAAAAGCCCTTAATCCCTCCTATGTACTTCCTAGCAGACCCACAATATCCCAGCAAATGATACCTCACTTATTCAATAAAGTGAAAACTGACCTTCTCGAGAAAATCAAGGCTGCTCCCGCTGTATGCTTAACAACTGACTGCTGGACGTCCAACACAACAACTGGCTACATGTCTGTAACTTGCCATTACGTAAATGACTTTAAGCTTGAATCAAATTTACTGGACTGCTTCGAGGTCAATGAACACCACACAGCTGAAAATCTGGCTAAAGAATTGAGATCAATAGCCACTGAATGGGGTATCAGTGGCAAAATTGTGGCCTGTGTCACTGACAGTGCAGCTAATATAAAGAAGGCGGTTAGTGATGTACTACACTGGAATCACCTGAGGTGTTTTGCTCATATTTTAAATCTGATCGTAAGATATGGAATCCAACAGAAGCAGATTGAGGAGATCATACAGAAAGTAAAAGGCATTACAGAATACACGCGAAGAAGCACTGTAGCCTCTGCTAAGCTTCGAGAGGTACAGCTGCAAATGGGACAGCCTCAACTGCGACTGAAACAAGACATAGCTACGCGTTGGAATTCCACTTATTACATGTTGAGGCGCATCATTGAAGTCAAGGAACCTCTCATCTCCACACTGGCCATAGTAAATCCCCAGCTCCCGGCACTATCTCTGGAAGAGTGGGAAATTATTAATGAAGCATGTGAAGTCCTTCAGCCCTTTGAGGAAGTGACTGTGGAGCTGAGCTCAGAAAGGTATGTACAAATTACTATATGCACTTAATTTATTCATCATGTGATTCATATTAATATAGTACGGAGTTGATGTTGTTGATCCCCAAGTGGTCTGGCCGAACCACCCCCTCCACCACAAGAGTGGGATCGCACCCACGATCAGACTTGTCCTGAGAGGACCAAAAAGGGGAGGAAATAACATGTGCACTACGTTCTTGCCACCCCTCTTATGCCGTGGGTTTTATGCACATGTCAACAGCTATTGCTACATCTACTACTTCTGCTAGAAAACGCAAAAAGATGTTAGACAGAGAGGAGGAAGAAAAAGTGATAAAGAAGATTAAAGAGCGAATAATCTGGTCAAGGGGAGAGAGAGAGTGGGAGGGGATAGTGAGTTAATAAAGGATGATTGCATAAGTATACAATTTTGCAATAAGAGAATAAAACTGTATAGTAAACAATATAATTTTACATAATTATAGTAGCCTACATGTCTTCCTATTTCAGGTTTGTGACAGGCTCTAAAGCCATCCTGATGGCACGAGGGCTCCAGAGGGCTACTGCACACTGGCAGAGAAATTCGTCCACCCACCAGCCAGTCCGTGAGATGACTAACATCCTTATGGCAGAATTGCATAAACGATTTGGGGGAATTGAGCAGGTGAACGTCCTAGCAGAGGCTGCACTCTTGGATCCCAGGTTCAAGAAACATGCATTCATTCATGAGAAACACGCAGAGAATGCCGTGACGAGGGTAGTAGACAAAGTTGCAGCTGCATCAAGGGTAGCAAGACCACCGCCAATAGCAACACCCAGCACAGAGGAGGGGGAAGATGAACCACCCTCCATTCCTCCTACGGATACAGTTCCTCTTGTCTGGGCAGATTTTGAGGAGCGAGTCACCAGCCTGAGGCCAGGGACCCAAAATCCCATAACTGAGGCAACGTTGGAGGTTAAAGGATTCCTTTCTGAGCAGCTCATACCCCGAACAGCCGACCCCTTGGAATGGTGGAGATCTCGTGCCCTAGTTTTTAAGAACACTTGTGCAGTTATGAAGACTAGGCTCTGCGTTGTTGCTACTTCAGTGCCATCAGAGCGCATCTTTTCAAAGACAGGACAAATCATAACTGATAGGAGAAACAGACTTAGCCCTGGAAAGGTCCGTGAACTTGTTTTTTTAAATGCTAATTTGTAAAGAGCGTATATTATGAAATGTATGGAGAGTGAAAGATTGAGAGTGAGGTGTGAGGGATTAGTGGTAGGGGGAGACCAAGAATGAGGTGAAGGGATGGAGTGAGGAGGAATATGAGGGCGAGTGGGTTTGAGTGGGAGGAAGGTCATGTCTGGTGGGAGAAAGGTTGGTTTGGAGACGATTCAGTCTTGGTAACCCCATCGAGGATAATGGCGTCGGCCATTAGATAGAAAGATAGAATTTAAATGCCACAGTTTAATGGATTATGTTTATTTTTGCTCTAAATATGTCATTTATTCAATTTGTTTAACGGAATAGTAAGGGTTTTTTTTTTTTTATGTAATAATGGTGTTTCATTCTTTACCCCGATTATTAAAATTTTCTTACATCAGGTCCATATTTGAATGCCAGTAAATAATGAATAGGAGAGAGTTGGCAACATTCAATGATTAACCGAGTGTTGAGCGAGCGAGCTACGCTCTCTCACCCAACACCGACTTGCTCGGCTACTCGGCTGGCAGAAGTAACGGTTGCTGCAGCCAGGCTACTGACTTGGTGAATCGAGTGACTCAACTACCCGATTCTCTTCGGTGAGTGACTCATAAAAACTCGAGTCACCAAAGTGAATCGAGTTTTCCATCTCTAGTGGCTGGCGCGATGGACCAACGGTGTACCCACCCGTGGCTTGAAGGCTTCACTGGCTAGCGGATACTTGCGGAGTGCGACTACTTATGTCGCTAACATTAAATACTCCAGAAAATTAATGTTAAAAGGGCTAAAATCACTGGACAGCCATTAAAGTTTTGTAAATTCGTAACTCTCTAGACTACCGTAGATATCTTTCTGCATAAGTGGTCCCTAAAAGTATCTAAATCTAGCGGAAAAATCAACTAGGCAACTCCGGTCGGAAACAATAAACGTTAAAGACAGGAAGCAATAAACGTTTAAAAGAGCAGCCAATAAAAGTTTTGGAGTCACTGATGTTCAAACACTGCAGTCCGATATATCTTTGCCTCTTATTTTTGCTGCTGCTAAAGCAAATACAATCGTCTGGTAGCAACAAAAATGACAAATACGTAATCGGACTAAAGAGGTTATAATTCTGACATTCAATGTCAGAATGTCGCTATATAAAAGAAAAGAAAATGTCTACACTTAATTTCATAATTAGTGCAAATATCGCTAACTTCAGCCAAATCGTTGACTTGTACCAAAATCGCTAACTTGGGAACTCTGCTCCTCTTCCCCATTCACAAACTTTACAATGGCTCATTTTTGAGGGGAGGGGGAGGTGGAGTTGGAGATGAAGGAAGGCAGAGACCAGAAATTGGCGAGGCCTCTTTATGTAGCAAAAATTAATAAAGACTAAATATAAATACAGTATACTGCTTACGAAAAGGAATGATTTTTTCACCTCTAATATCGCAATAAGAAGTTTCTATCAGATCCTGTTTTCAGTCTCTCTCTCTCTCTCTCTCTCTCTCTCTCTCTCTCTCTCTCTCTCTTTCACACACACAGCCTTCAACTTCAGACCTTCAACTAGACGACAGTCAGCATTCAGTGTAGAAATAACAACGTATTCCGGCATTCCTGAACACTGAAAGGCTACGTAGCAACTACTCGGCGACCTATTTTCTATACAACGCCTTAACATTCTCTTGTATGCCATCTGTATCGTTAAACTATCAACATAATTTGCACCACGAAGAATAAATTACCAAAGAAAGGTGATATGAATCCTCAAAAGCCACGGAATACAACTCAGTAAGGCATTTCACTAATATACTCTTTTCACCTTCACCTGGCCCATGTTTTCTTCCATTATAGCTTAGTTCACGTATAACTGTGGAACTAAAAGACAGTGCTTCAGCTCTACACCTTTTCAGCTGAACATCTTGGTGAATGGCACCCGATTCTACTGTTAATCTATTGATAAAACTGCAATTTTTGGCCAGGTTAATATAAAAAGGGAACAGTATCTGTATGAAGAGAAATGAGGGGGTAAATGAGCGATGTGTTGATGTGGATGTGACTGAGTTTAGGAAATACTGTATTTTGAGATCGTTTGGCCACGTGGACACGATGGAGAATGAGAGACTGACTAAAAAAGTGTATGTGAGTGAGGTGGAAGAGTGAGAGGGGGAGACCAAGGATAAGATGGAGGGACGGAATGAAGAGATTATGAGAGAAGGGGGTGTGAAATGGAGGAAGGGCAAATAAATGCCAGAGGACCGGGGAACGTGGAGGCGATTCATGTTACCACCTCTTAGACTTACACAAGATTAAGGCGTCTGGCAATAGATGGATGGACGGACAGACAGACAGACAGATAGGTAGATAAGGTATAGAGACAGACAGACAGATAGACAGACAGAAAAACATCCAGACAGGACGGAACTGAACGCAACCCCAAGTTCTCACGTAGGCGGACATACCCTCGCGTTAGTTGTGAGAATCTGACGGTAACAAAAGGTAATTCCTGTGTTGCTAGCCGTTCCAGTCCTGCTGCTGGGAGGGGGTACGCCTTCACGTGGTGGCACAGATATCACTGGGCGGCTCAAGTGATTGCACAAACGTCCCTCAACTACTTTCCTATCCCCGGAAAAGAGGATGGTGGATTGCAGAACGGAAACTTACGCCTGCAGTCTACCAGGTTCAAAGTTCAGATCCCAGATTTTTTTTGTTTTTTCATAGGCAGAATAAATCGTCTGTTGGTATACTGTAATACGGAAAAATATTACTGAAATGAACTGACAATGTCTGAAACGCCATTAATGTACACCTGAAATAAGCACTCTCTTTCTCTCTCTCTCTCTCTCTCTCATACAGAGAGAGAGAGGGAGAGAGAGAGGGAGAGAGAGAGAGAGAGACGTAATTACAGGCATGGGGAAGTACCAGGAAAACCCCAGAGGAATAACCAACTCATGGGTATAAAAAAAAAAAAAACTGAAATAAAGTTAATAGTAATAAATTAAAAAATAAAAGAAAATAATAAGAGTAGGAAAAATGGCCGTGGGTATATTGACAAAATCCATCTAAAGTAAAAAATATTAACAGTAGGCCTACCAGATGATGACGATGATGATGATGATGATGAGGAGGAGGAGGAGGAAAAGGAGGAGGAGGAGGAAAAGGAGGAGGAGGAGGAAAAGGAGGAGGAGGAGGAGGAGGAGGAGAAGAAGAAGGAGGAGGAGGAGGAGGAGTAGGAGGAGGAGGAGGAGGAGGAGAAGAAGAAGGAGGAGGAGGAGGAGGAGGAGGAGGAGAAGAAGGAGGAGGAGGAGAAGGAGAAGATGGAGGATACAGATGATGATGATAATACTAATAATAATGATGAAATAATTATATTATAATTAGACAAAAAAGAAGCTATGAAAATAATAATAATAGTAATAATCCACCCCTATATATATATATATATATATATATATATATATATATATATATATATATATATATATATATATATATACCCTGTTAGGCGTAGGGTCCCGAGGTTAGGCCAACACAAACTCAAAAATTCTGGGAGTAGATGACCAGGCCTGCGTCCTTGGTGGAATGTCACGGCTGACTAACTCCCCCCCCTTTCAGCTTCAGGATTTCACTCTGAGAGAGAGAGAGGGGGGGGGGGCAGACACATACTATCTATCTATCTATATACCTAGGCTGCTTCCCCCATGGAAAGGGAGGCAGCCGAGACAGGACGACACACTCCCCATTCACTCATCCATTCAAACACAGTCATTCGCATCTTAGCCCCAAAGGGGAGAATGGACAGATCCTCACCGCACCACACCACACAAGGGTCAAATGCACAGTGCAATCAGTGACATCCGCAGCAGGGCCCAACAGCAGAACTGGTTTACCCCTGCCACATCATAATAGACCCATCCCCTTACTCGCACCTGACCTGACTAGCTAATCAGACCAAATGCGGGAGAATATCCCTCCAGGGCTGCGTCATCATTAATTCATTCACAATTTCTCTCCACTTATTTCTGTCACGCACAGCCACTCTTCCTTGCTCGACAGACATCCCTCTCGCATCCAGCGCTCTCTTCACACTGTCCATCCATCCTATTCGTGGTCTCCCTCTCAGCCTTACACCTCTCACATCAGATCTAGTTATCTTTTTCACCAATCGCTCATTATCCATTCTCTCCATATGCCCAAACCATCGCAACACCCTCTGCTCAACTCTACCAGTCATCTCCCGAACAACTCCAGTTGTCCTTCGCACTTCATCATTTCGCACTCGATCCATACGCGTCACTCCACACATACTCCTCAGACACCTCATCTCCATTACATTCAAACTTTTCCTCTCTGCTACACCCATATTCCATGTTTCAGCCCCATATAACGCAGTCGGTACCACAACACCCTCATACAGCCTTCTCTTCACATCCATTCTAAGCGAACGACATCTAAACACTTTTTTCATTCCTCCCAGCACCTTTCCTACTTCTATTATTCTAAACTTCACTTCTGCATCTATTCTTCCATCCATAGCAACATGCGACCCTAAATATTTAAAACACTCCACCTCCTCAAGCAACTCGCCATTCAAAACTATATTCATCCCCCTACCATCTACCAACCTCGTACACTTCAAATCTTTACTCTTATTCTCATTTACTTTCAATTTCCTCCTTTCACACACCCTTCCAAACTCCTCTACCAACTGTCTTAATCTCTCCTCTGAATCAGCCACCAGTGCAGTATCATCTGCAAACAGCAGCTGCTTCAGATTCCACTCTCCACCATCGACATTCACCAGACTCAGACCTCCACCTAAAACACTTGCATTCACCTCTCTTACAACACCATCCATAAAAATATTAAACAACCAAGGCGACATCACACATCCCTGTCGCAGCCCCACTCTCACGGGAAACCAATCACTCACAGCATTTCCCACTCTTACACATGCTCTACTATTTAGATAAAAACTTTTCACCCCTTTTAGTAACCTACCATCAGGTCCATACAATCTTAAAACAGTCCACAAAGCCTCCCTATCAATTCTGTCATACACTTTACACTCAACAGACTTATACCCCTAAAGTTAGTACAATCATACTTATCACCCTTCCCTTTATACAACGGGACCACACAAGCACTTGCCCAGTCAATTGGCACCATACCTTTCACAAAACACACATTCAACAATCTTACTAACCAGTCAACAATAGTCACTCCACCACCCTTCAGGCATTCAACAACACACATTCAACAATCTTACTAACCAGTCAACAATAGTCACTCCACCACCCTTCAGGCATTCAACAGCACACCCATCCATACCTGCAGCTTTCCCTGTTTTCATCTCCTTTACTGCCTTCTCCACTTCCTCCTTCGTGATCAAAGAATCATTCAACTCTCCCAACACATTTATTCCTTGCACCCTTCCATCTGCCACAATCTCAGCCACCCTTTCCTCCTCTACATTTAACAATCTTTCAAAATACGCTGCCCATCTCTTCCTTACTGCATCAATCTCAATTAACATCCTTCCATCCTCTGCTTTTATTCGCTCTTCCTTCCCTGACTCTCCCTTTCGCACCCTTTTCACCTCCTTCCAAAACATTTTCTTATTCTGTTGGAAATTCTCAGTCAGCCGCCTACCCCACCTCTCATCTGCTGCCACTTTAGCATCACGCACAGCTCTTCTCGCCCTATTCCTCCTTTCCTTATACCTCTCATATGACACCTCATCCTTCCTCTGCAGCCACACTTCATATGCACGTCTCTTCTCTGCCACAGCCATACTTACTTCCTCGCACCACCATTCACTTCCTTTTCTTACACCACCACCCACATGTCTCACACCACACACCTCTTCTGCATGCCCCACCACAGCACTCTTAAACAACTGCCATTCCTCCTCCACACTGCCATTTTCCTGATCTTTCACTGCGTTCCACTCATCTTTCAATTTCTCCTGATACTCTATCATTTTCTCTCTTTTATCCAACTCACTCACTTTCAAAACCTCCCTGCCACACCTAACCCTCCTAGCTCTCACTCATCTCATACCTACTCTTAACTTTCCCTCCACCAGGTAGTGGTCAGACATACCTCCACCCTCCCCTCTCAGAACTCTCACATCCAACAATCTTCCTATTACATTCCTAGACACAACCACATAGTCCATCAAAGCTCTAACAACAATCCTTCCACCCTCCTGTCTCACCCATGTATACTTATAAATATCTTTCTTCGCAAACAGCGTATTTCCAATCACCATCTCTCGCTCAACACACATCCCTATCATTCGTTCCCCATTTTCATTTCTTCCAGGCACACCATGCATACCAACTACACCTTCAACTGCTACATTTCCCACTCTAGCATTCAGATCTCCCATCATTACCACATGCACATTCGCTCCAAAACTATGCAGACACTCATCAACATCATTCCAGAAACACTCCCTCTCTTCTTCATCCCTTTCACTACCAGGCCCATATGCACTCACAAACACCCACAACTCCCGTTCAAATTTCGCTTTCACCCACATCAGTCTCGATGACACCTCCTTCCATTCAGTCACACACTGCTGTACTTCCGGACTTACTAACAAGGCCACACCTTCTCTTGCCCTTCCTCTATCAACGCCAGACAATCTTCCAGTCAAACTTCCAAACATAGACTCACCCTTCCCTTTCATCTTCGTTTCACTCAAAGCTAACACATCCAACTTTCTTCTCACAAACATTCTCCCAATCTCCTCCCTTTTAGCCTCAATTGTACTACATCCACGCACATTCGTGGACCCAATCTTCAGGGTACGGGGATAACTCCATCCCTCATCCCTTTCTCTGGCCTGCCTCTTTTTAGGAACTAAAAAAACAGAAGAGGGGGTCCCTAGTCCCCTCACTCCGCCCCTTTTAGTCGCCTTTTACGACACGCAGGGAATACGGTGGCAGCATTCTTCCTAACACAACCTGGCCGCAGAGTAGTAGTACCACCCCATAGTGCGGCAAGATTGTGTCCCCCCCGCCACAGAGGAAAAAAAAAATCCCATATCAAACTGCTGAAGTCCAATCAACGGTCATCATGACAATCTCTCTCTCTCTCTCTCTCTCACAACCAAGATACATAATGACTCTGCAAGTCACGTACACCTTTCCATTTTATATTTGCAGGTGTATTGTGAGAGAGAGAGAGAGAGAGAGAGAGAGAGAGAGAGAATGGATGTGGAAGGAGAGGGAGAGGGATGAGGGAGAAAGGTCAAGGAGGGAGAGATATGTAGGAGGGAGGAGGAGGAGGAGGAATGGACGAATAAGAGGAAGAAGAGGAGGAGAGTGAAAAAGTAAATAGACATAAATGAGGAGTAGAGAGGAAGGGAGGGGGGGAAATGGTATACGAGAGAGAGAGAGAGAGAGAGAGAGAGAGAGAGAGAGAGAGAGACAGACAGACAGACAGACAGACAAACAGAGGCAGAGACAGAGAGATTGGATGTGGAAGTGGAGGGAGAGAGATGAGGGAGAAAGGTCAAGGAGGGAGAGACAAGTAGGAGGGAGGAGGAGGAGGAGGAATGGACGAATATGAGGAAGAAGAGGAGGAGAGTGAAAAAGGAAAAAGATATTAATAAGGAGTAGGGAGGGAGAGAGGGGGGGAAATGGTATACGAGAGAGAGAGAGAGAGAGAGAGAGAGAGAGAGAGAGAGAGAGAGAGAGAGAGACTAAACAAAATACACACTACTACCAAGTCTCTCTAAAGGTCAACCACATCAAATTAAGAAAAAAAATAAATAAAAAAGATGGTCACCAGCACCGTGACTACAAATGACATACCTATTTCTTCTTGTCTCCAGATGATTTTATTTAAGTTAGGAAAATGCCCTGATGTGGGGAGAACGGAAATATGTACGTGAAATTCGTTGGATGATTTTTTCTATCCTGATCTCTCTCTCTCTCTCTCTCTCTCTCTCTCTATTTGTCTATCTACGTATCCATCTCTCTACCTATCAACCTACCAACATACCTACCTATAAATGTATGTTTGACTCTCTCTCTCCCTCTCTCCAGTACAGTTCAATCATTAACCCTCATTGTTAGTTCCTCGCGACACCACCAGTTTAAACCACAAATATTTTACATCTCACACCTCTCAAATAAATGCCAGCTCGTAAACATAATCTACACTACTCCCACACACATTTATGCATGAACAACAACATGACTAACACCAACACTACAACATCCTATACCACATTCACATTAACCTGACAAACACTACCACCACTATCACACTTACGTCAGGTGAAAACGAGAGTAAGAACTGAAAATCAATCACTTCCAACCGCCACAACCAGAGCTAACCCTCCACCAGCATCCTATCTTACTGCTATCTCTGTCTTATCTCCCTTGATTGTTTTCTATCTCTTATTATACAACACACACACACACACACACACACACACACACACACACACAAGAATACACAGATCAGGAAGTAAGAAACTTTGAAAAAGGTATCATTGACAAATGTAAGGAAGAACCCAAATTGTTTTATAGATTTGTTAATGGCAAATTGAAACAAAAGGAAGGAATCACCCAAATGAAAGTAGAAGGAGAGGTCTATAAAGAAGCGGCAATGCAAGCCGAAATAACGAACAAATGTTTCCAATTGGTTTTCACTAAAGAAAAGGACTTTGTGGAGGGAGAGGGTGTGACTAGAAATGAAGTGATAAAAGACATAAAAGTGGAAGTGCTGGAAGTGTATAAATTACTGGAAACTCAAGATGTAAGGAAAGCCCCAGGACCGGATGGTATCTCTACCTGGGTACTGAAAGAATGCAGAGAACAACTGGCAGACAAGATTCACGATTTAATTGTGTGTTCTCTGGAAGAAGGGAAAGTGCCTCAGGAATGGATGAGGCCCAATGTGGTACAGTACCAATTTATATGGGAGGAAACAAGGAAGAACCTCCGAATTATAGACTAGTGTCCCTGACCAGCGTAGCTGCAAAATTGTGCGAAAGAATCCTGAAAGACAGATGGATAAAATATCTGGAGGAGGCGAACATATTGGCTGAGAGCCAGTTTGGATTCAGAAGTGGAAGGTCATGTGTTTCCAACTTGTTGAGCTTCTACTCAAGAGTGATTGACGTGTTACAGGAGAGAGACAGCTGGGTGGATTGTGTGTATCTAGATCTGGAGAAAAGCCTTTGACAAGGTACCCCACAAGCGACTAATGTGGAAATTGGAACACACAGAAGGACTGAAGGGAAACGTCCTAGAGTGGACGTGTGACTTCTTGAGAGACAGACAAATGAGGACAATAATAAAGGACAAGATGTCCGGATGGAGGGAAGTAACAAGTGGAGTCCCACAGGGCTCGGTGTTAGTGCCAGTACTGTTCCTGATTTATGTAAATGATATGGTAGATGGAGTGAACAGTTTCGCAAGTCTGTTTGCTGATGATGCAAAGACCTTGAGGAGAGTGGAAGTCAAGGAAGACTGTAAAATGCTGCAGGAAGACCTGAATAGGATCCAAGATTGGAGCTAGATGTGGGAAATGAAATTTAATGGAAAAAAATTTAAGATAATGGAAATGGGTAAGAGTATCAAGAGGCCATCACTGAATTATATGATGGGTAATGAACCAATCAAAAAAGTGAGAGAAGAGAAAGATTTGGGAGTGCTGGTCCAGGATAGTTTGTCACCGGAAAAACACATTAACAAGATAGTTAAAGAGACGTACAATCTCTTGAGTAACATACAAGTGACATTCCATTACGTGGATGAGGAAATGATGAAAAAATTGATAGTGGCCATGATCCGCCCCAGGTTGGAATATGCGGCAGTAGTGTGGTCCCCACACAAGAAGAAAGATATAAATAAGATTGAGAGAATACAAAGAACAGCAACCAAGATGGTCCCTAGCCTGGCAGATCTGTCTTACGGAGAGAGACTGGAAAAGCTGGACCTGCCTACACTAAAACAAAGGAGAGAAAGGGGCGACATGATTGCAGTGTTCAGAGCCATGATGGGACTAGATAAAATTGATAAAAATGATCTGTCTGTATGGGATGGAAGAGTAACAAGAGGACATGGAATGAAACTAAAAATGCCAAGTTGTTTGAAGGATATCAAGAAATACAGCTTTCCATACAGATGCATAGACCTGTGGAACAGCCTGGACAAAGAGATCGTCCAGTCTAAACACTTAAACGAGTTCAAAGCAAAATTTGACAATGAGAAAAAGAGACGGAACCCCACGAACGTAGCTCATTTCCTGTATATCACAACTAGGTAAATACACACACACACACACATTCAAACCATCTTTCCCCCAACATCACATATGGTAAAATGACTCTCTTCTGTATGATAAGCTTACCATTGATTACTATACTATATTCTTCTCACTTTAACTTGGCCCAGATTTTCATCCTCGCATTGCTTGATGGCACGAAAGAGAAAGCATCAGCTCTACATCTCTTTCCAAAGCACTTCTTCATGACTAATATCATATTTTAGTGTTAATCTACTGCTACAACTCCAGATTCAAGATAGAGATGTAGAAATTTTAGGCCAAGCTAAAGTAAAACAGAGTCATGAGGGGGAAACTGAGGATGAGATGGAGGGATGGGGTGATGTGAGATATGAGGGAGGAGGATGGTGTTGGTTTCAGGGAGGGTACCCTGATAGTGGAGGAAACAGGGTGACATGGAGGTTATTGTGGCCATCCCATCCAGGACTGAACTGTCTGGCTATAAAGAGGTAGATAGGTGTGGAGATTGACAGAATTCTGATTTGTTTTGTAGGAAGAACAAGAGATATGGGAGGGTACTGCTCTTTCTTTCCATCGTCATCATCATCACCATTATTCCTACCATAAAAAGGTGGAGTGAGCTGATCTAGATGGTAAGACTGTGCTCTCTCCTTTTATCATCATCATCATTATCATCATCATTACTATTCCTACCTGAAAAGATGAAATGAGGATGGTCAAGAACAAGAAAGCCAAAAGCACAAAAACACGAGAACTATCAACAGCAAATCAAGTGAAATGGGGCACATGATCATTCATTAGCTACTCTCACAACTGTCATATATTATAAAGTAATAGATGATGATGATGATGATGAAATAAAATATAAATACTGCAAATAAGTAAACAATGACTGCTGCAGAAAAAATACTAGATGCTGAAATAATCATTACAGAACTTGAAAAAAAATAATTGCTGGACACTCAAAAATGGAGTCACTACCAATTCCAAGCTGCCCCTTTGTCATGTAGGGGTCCAAGACTGGATTACCATGGTTCTCTTTTAGTCCAACTTGGCCTAGATTTTCACCCTTTTGCAACTAATTTCACACAACTCGGTGGCAAAAAAAGATAGTACTGTGATTTTTACATTATTTTCTCAGCACTTCTTCATGACAAACACTGTATTCTAGTATAATCTACTGTTTCATCTCAGCATATACAATGGAGAGATAACAATTTTAAGTTAGAGTAAAAGGCACGTAATATATTTATCGGAGGATGACGGGCTTACTTCCCCCGATGGCATGACATGCCGATAAGCCTCTAGCCACTTCATAGGGATGGAACCAAAACATGTCCATGACTCCACCTGGATTGCTCTAACCACTCACATCACCCAGTGCCTCAGACAAAATATAACTGCAACTTGCAATCACTGGTAAGCCCTCAAAGGCTCTTTACTAAAAAAATCTGTGGCCCATACCTAAGACAGATGTACATTAAAAAAAATGTTGTGGTGAACTATACAAAAATTAAATCCAAATCAAAGTTGTAACAAGACAAAAAAATGTTTACTTCAAAACCTACTGAACACTGCAATGGATTTGATGAAGGATTTATCTTCCAAATCTTAATAATTATAATTATTCCTTCCCCTGGACAACATTAGTGTACTGCATATCCAGGTGCAAGAAAACAGTGAATATGAAAACACTTCGTATTGTTATCTACATATTTTATAATGGGCAATTTGGTATACATCTGTTGTTGTTGTGACCCCAGACTCATCTGGATATAAACCTACAGGACTGCAAGCTGAAGCTGCTCTTCTCCTGCAGTCCACAATCCTCCTTTCAAGGGATAGGGAGGGAGTTATGGGACATTTGTATAACTGGGCAATGGAGCTCCCTGATTATATTGGTGTCCCTCGCCAGCATCGCATGCACTCAGCACGTAGGAAAATACTCAATGCAAAAAATACTTTGGATGCAAAAAATGTACACCAAAATCTCCATGGTAAATTAGGACTCTTCAATGTCCTTAACACTGTTATCATCCTCAGTAATGTAGTGTAACTCCTCCTGTGTGTCTTCCTTGCTGTAGTATGTAATTTTCTCACTGCCTTCTGAAGTCACAATAATCACTACACTACTTTCATTATCATCAACATCATCACCACCATCATCATCATCATCATCATCATCATCATCGTCATCATCATACTCAAAGTCACTTTCAGGCTGCACATTTTGCGACTTAACCACCACTTTATCTTGATTAGGTGCAAGTCCAACAGTGGTATGATCTGTACACCTAGCTGATTTGGTTCTGATGGCGGATGAGAAGACTGTTCTTTTTTCACTGGGATAGGAGTCAACCAAGTCAGACAAGCTGGTGCGTGTTATTGATGTGTTGCTGCTTGGGACCTGGTTATGACTTATGTGAATACCATCTGACTTAAACTCTGAGCTGCAGTATTCTGGTACATTCTTATCCACACCACGTGTTGGGATGTGGCTACTAGATATGTGAACGCCATCAGACTTAAAATTAGAGTTCTGATATTGTTGAAAATTCTTATTTCCACTATGGGACAGTGAGGTATGGCTGCTTTGAATACTGTCAGATCTGAACTCCAATTCTTCGTATTCCTGCATGATTTTATCCCCACTTTGCATTACAGAAACACTGGGGATACTCTCTGATTTAAAATCTGAGTCTGAGTAGTCTGGTACATTGGTGTTTGGGTAGTCAGGTATATTTGTAGCACTGTCAATTTGACTGTCAGTATTTGCCTCAGAACTTGCGTGCATCTTGCGGTAATGCTGATGCGCCATGACAGCTGAAGTAAACGCCTGGTTGCACAAAATGCACTTTAGCCTGTGTGAGAGCATATGGTTGAGGTACTGCTGCCGCTGGATGTACGAAAGCCCACACTCCTGGCAGAAAAACTGGTGGTGTGATTGTGTGCGCATGTGGTGCCGGAGGACACGTAGGGTGGAGAACCGGCCTCCACACTTGTCACAACTGTAGCTCCGAGTGCGACGATGAAACAGGTTCTGGAGAAAATAAAATGCCAAAGTGAAATTCCTCAGCTTGAAATGACCCCTATGTACTATGAGGTTATCCATCTTTTTGCTAAGCCCTCAGGAATCCACAACCTCTTTTTTTTATTCTTCTCTCACATTTGTTCGTAAGCTCATATTAGAATTGGATTTTTCTCCAGCAGATAACCTCACAATGGGCCTACAGACTTCCCATTGTTTCCAATGTCTATGTATTCACATGTATTCCATATACTGCAGCTGTAGCTCTGAATATATCTACGAACCAGATTATGGAGAAAACAAAAACAGTTGACAGTTTCACATCTATGGTACCTCAACTGAGGAAAATAATCTGGTGTTAAATAAAATTCTTTAATGCACCATCTTCAGATAAGTTTCTGAACCAACTGAATGCTACAATTTTTTGCTGTTGAGGCGCTGGTATGGGATGCCTCCATGTGGTGGCACTGATGTGGCCAGGCAACTCCACTGCCCAATTATATACAAGCAAAATGTTACTTAACTCACTCCATTTTGAATGGAGGATGGTGGATGCAGGAAAAGGCAGCTTCAGCCTGCAGTCCACTGGGTTCATGAACAGAAGAGCCTAGACTTGCAGCCACACTCACTAATAATACTTCTAAGTTACATCCATCCTATGCCACCCCATGAGGAGTTTAGGAGCCTGGGGCTAGGCAAGTTGGTCCTGACATTCAAAATGAGAATGACCAGCCTCACTCATCCCTGAGTGGCATTAGGTGAGCAATAAACCCCAACCACCTTTTGGATATAAACCTACACAGGCACAATCCGATTGGAGCACCTTAATTACCCACTAAACCACCTGGCGCCACAGTTTGGTTACATGGTTACCACCCAGCATAGTAAATGGTTTCCTGTATCATTTGGCTTCTCACTCAGTGCAGAGTCACCCACAGACAGAAGGAAGAGGAAAGAGTGGAGGAAAGGAAGACAGAAGTGGGAGTGTCAAGTCACCCGTGGGCAGAAGGAGGAGGAAAGAATGAAGGAATGAAAAACAGAGAGGAAGGAAGGAAGAGAGGAAAGGGCGACACCTAAAGCAGCACTACATCGAGTGAGTGGATGGTGAGTGCCCCATAATAAAAGAGTAAATAAAAGCAGTACTGCATAGAAACAAACAAATACCGGTATACATACAAAAAAAACAAATACTGTATATCTATAAACAGTACATTATCTACAAAAACAAAAAAATACAGATATCCAGAAATACAGACAAGCACAAATACACAAAACAAAAACCATATGCTCCCAAACTCAAGAAAAACGTACCTCATGACTGTTGAGCTGTTTATGCGTAAAAAACTTGCGTCCACAGCGATGACACATGACACGACGCTCACCATGGCGGAGTGAATGCGATGCTAACAAAGCTTGGTGTGGAAACTCTGCTGGACACTGCTCACACATGTGCATTTTCCTGAGGGTGAGATCATGGAAGAGGTCCTTATTATACAGTATGTCACTCTTATTTTTTACATTCTTCTTCTTCTATGCTATTAAAGTAAGTCTACAACAAATTACAGAAAATTGCCTGTTTGCTTAACTGCTACCTGTTAAGCTAATCTGTCAATCTTTCCCTAATTACAATACAGTAACAGTTGTATGGGAAAAGCTGTGAAATTTTGGACCACAACACTAACACATAAAGAGGATTTCAGAAGTTCACAATCACTTGCCTACCTGATAGGTTGAATGAAACGATTATGTGAAATATTTTTGTGATAGCAGAACAGTATAAAGCACTAAACAAAACAGCACAAGAAGGAAGGATACTCCGTGACATTTGAGCAGGAATGAGAAATATGAATGGATGGGCATGAAACTGCCTGCTATTACCCTCAATAAAGTAAGGAGAGATAGGTATACTGTGGCCATACCTGGAGTGCTTAGTGGCAATGTGGTATGTGAGGGCAGGCCGAGACTTGACCACTAGGCCACATGTTGGACACTCCTGGATCTTCCTCTTACGACCCCGACGCTTCTGGCCCGGGACTGGGGGAGGTCTTAGTGCAGCCTGAGGGAAATAAATAAATTACTGCAAGAAGGGAATGGTCACGGTAAATCCAAAACCAGTCTACTCTGTCCTCATATACCTCATGCTCTTTCATTCAGTCTTGCTCCTTTAATCTTTCTCATTAATCCACTGTTCAACTCATGTTTTCCACAAAATATACAGTTTTCCTTGCCTAACACAACCTTGTCTCAGGGAAACCTTAAAAGCACTAAAGGTACTGTACTCACCTCCAAAGCTTGCCTCTCCTGCTCTATGTGTTCAGGTATAAGGTTTGGGTGGAAGGTGCGTTGGTGCCGCTCAAATGCCCACCATGTAGCTAAGAGGCGGCCACAGTGAGGGCAGTCCAGGTCACGGTGGGCAGCAGATTTGTGGCTAACTAAGGTGTGTGGGTGAGGGGTTGCATAGGGGCAGTATGGACATTTGAAAATCTGTGGGATAATGAAATACAATAAAATGAGAGGAGAAGAGAGAAGGGACAAAAGGAGAAATAGGCTGCAGCAGACTCTTGTGGCTCACTAAGGTGTGGGGATGAGTGCTGGTGTAAGGACAGTAAAGGCATCTGAAAATCCATCCATCCATCCACCATCCAATCCTACATTGCCCCATGAGGAGCGTAGGGGCCCGGGACTAGGCAGTTAGTCTCGACATTTAAGATGAGAGTGACCAGCCTCACTCATCCCTGAGTGGCATTACATGAGCAATCTGAAAATCTATAAAGTAAAAACCCAAACCATCATCATTAATGTTCTCATTTTCATCATCATCATTTTCATTATTATCATCATCATCAAGGAAGCAGCAGCACTGGAAACTGTTGAGTAATGAATACCAGGCTGGGCCAAGGAAAACACTGGGGATCTAAATTTTCTTAAAAGACTTTATTGATCTTCCAAAAACTCACCATTATACAAGTAAAAGCACCCAACTTATATCCTCATACTGGTCCTGAATGACACAGTTCTGGCATGCATTCAACCTGTACGGTAGGTATTATTGCCTAAGTGGTGATATGTGGTGTGTGGCATGATGGAGACGATTCAGCCTCATGGAACAGATCGTCAAGTCTATGACCAAGAGTTGGACACATGAAAAAAATTGCACGCAACATAATCAAAAGATACTCCTCCTATTTTCCTACAACTAACCTGCTGCTTCCTCCCTGCCCTCCCCATGATCCCTCTCTCCTTTACTTTCGTACATCTAACCCTGTTACCTTCCTCCCTCTATATTTCCTGCCATCCTCTTCTCCTTTTTTCCTCCTTTCCTACAGTTAACCCCAATGCTTCCCAAACCACCCTTCTTATCTCTTCATGTAATTATAAACTACCCCACCGAGGAATGGGGTGATGTGAGGTCCAGCAAACAAGGGAAGAGAAAATACAAAAGAGGAGAACTATAATGCATATACTCTGACCTAACAAAGATCCCTAACCCATCTTACCCTGGTTCATGGCTAAGTGTTGTCAGACTGAAGGTTTGATTTGTTAGCAACCAATAATTCCCACCTCATACCCAAGGCTCACTGAACTTAATGAAAACCTTACACACTATGCACACTGTGTGAGTGACCAAGACCTATCAGATGAAAACAAACTGACTATACCAAAACATCATGGCCAGTAAAATGACCCACACAATCATTCATATTTCACTCAAGCCTGTGGCATCCTGGTCCTATTTCACAGGCTTAACCATCTGCACTTTTTTTTTTTTTTTAATGACCACATAAACTTGACACACTGACTCAAAGGTTTGCAAAAAAAATCAAAAACTTTTATTTGCTTTAATTTACTGATACAAAATACTGTACAAGCAATATTTACATGTCATAGCAAAGTTCTAAACTGTACATGGTGGAAAAGAACACTGTACACACTAAAGTTTAAGACCTGCTTTGGTATCAGAACAAAAATAATATGCAGTGGAGACTCAGCAACCAATATGAACACAGGTAGATGGGCCACAAAAACTGGTGCTCAGTGAGAGAAGAATCTTATAAGTTTTACCTGAATATTATTTAACCCTTAACCCCCTAACTGCAGTGACACTTACCATTTAATCTTGCTACTGTCTGATGAGTTTATTTGGCTTACGAGATTCATTCATTCACTCTAATCCAGTGCTGCCCCATGAGAAGCAAAGGAGCCCAGGGCTTGGCAAATTGGTCTTGACCTTTAAGATGAGAGTGATCAGCCTCACTCATCCCTGGGTGGTTTTATGTGAGCAATCAACCCCAACCACCCCTTGGATATAAAGCTGCACTGGCTCAATTCGATTGGAGCGCCTTAATTACCCACTAAACCACCACGTGCCATAATTTGGTTACATGGTTACCACCCAGTGTAGTAAATGGTTTCCTGGTGAACAGGAAACCAGTTGGCTTGTCACTCAGTATAGAGTCACCCCCAAAAAGAAGGAAGAGGAGAGAATGATGGAAAGAAAAACAGAAGAGGTAGGAAAGAAATAAGGATGGAAGGGGAAGGGGAAGGCACCCGAGCAGCACTACATCAAGTAAGTGGATGGTGAGTGCCCCCCACCTACTACAATACTATTCAAAATTAAGGGTTTACATATGACCGCAATTAACTCCTACAGTACAAGCAATCCTTTGTAGGTTGAACAAAATCTAGGGGTAGCAAGAGTAAAGTGGAAATTTGCATCATCAGAATGAAAGGGTTAAACCTCAGGAAAACATACCTATTTTTCTCTGACTAACACCTAATGACTTACTGGCCACCACAAAAACCTCCCTATGTGAGTAAAAAATCAACCAAACAATGAAAGTCCTAGCTCAAAGCATGTCAAACATGGTTTGAGCTTTCTGCAAAGTATTTATCCAACTTTCAGACGATGCTTAATTCCTCTAGTGTAGCTTACCTTTGGCCTCCAAATGTGAGAAAAATAAGTAGCCTTAGGGCAATTTACAACCATTTACACAGTAAATATAAATTATCTGAAATCCACACTGCCCTAAGAAACATGTGAATTCCTGATGCATAAAAATATCAACCTCACAAATAAGGTGTCATTAATCAGTGAACACCAAATTATATCAACAATAAAGTACAGTAAATGATTCATCATCAAGACCATTCTTCCACTTAAGGATGGGATGAAGTAGGATCCAGAAACACCCCCACACATTTATACATCTCTCCGACCCAAAGAATCCTAGCTCCACCTCACTGGCCTAATTATTTGCACATGTACTTTTTTGGTATTTCTCTTTATCCACATGTTTCACATCACCTGCTAGTTCAACTCTGAGTCTGTTGGCTGTACTCCTTCATACATACAATATTCCAGTCATCCAATGCAATCCCCTATCCATTCCCTACCCTGCTCATCTTCCATACTTCATTTTCCAGCACGACCTTATTCATTCACCACCTTGACCTAACCCACCTCTCTCCCACAAACTCACTCCCATAAACACTTTTCACCACCCTATCAACAACAATTCTTGCTGTAGAACCATATCATCTAAGCACACTAATACCTATCAATTATTCATTTGCATACATATTACAAAAATAATTTCACCAATTATGGGAATGTACCATTATTACAGCTGCAACAACACACCATGAGATGATAAATAATAACAATGAGAATGATATATACAAAATGCCAATGTCATAAAGTGACAACCAAATATGGTACAGATGATTAAAGCCTTCATTTTACTAGAAAATAGTCAACAATAATTATACTTTCAATACAAAAATGGCTTTTAATTCAGTAATTTATGGTAATTTTTCATTACTCTCTTCCTCGTACTGATGTCTTTGTAAAGTTATTTCTTCCAACTACACACAATTTTTTTCTACTTAGAAAACCATACCAGTAATGAGGGAATTAATGATGGTTACATTTAACCCCTCCTGGATAAAATGTCTTCCCTAAACTGAACAAAATCAACAAAGCAATACACAGGCTGTTTATCAGTTGCTATTAACTACTACTCCGCTCCAGCAACAGTATAAACATCAAACGTTTCCCCATCCATCTGTACCTGGAACTTATTCCCTGTGATAGCCAAGTGCTGCTGCAGTTCCTCGGGCATTACTTGTTCACTCAACTGTATCTGTTCTTGTAATGTTGCCAGCTGAGCCTCGGCAAACATTGGCACCTGGGCATCCTTTTCATCTACTTCATGTTCTTGTTTAACCAATTGGAATCCTAAGGCTGACTGTTCCTCCGCTGCATTACTCAACACTTGCACTTGCTCAGGGAAGGTTGATTGCATCCTTGGTGTTTCCTCAACAGACTCATTCAGCTCAATGATACACTGTCCTCCTTGACTACCAAGAACCACACTAGGGTCATCAAGTCCAACCATTTCTATACCCTCAACTTCCACAAAGTCTAAGTAGGTTGTGTCCACTCCCTCATCCCCACTTGTAAGCAAGAACTCCCTCCTCAGTGTCATCTCAGTGGTGAACGGAGTCTCATTTGGTAAAAGCGTGACTTCAACCTTCGGATGTTTGTACCTCCTGTGTCGATCATATGATACTTTGTGCAGGAAAACGGCATTGGGACAGTCTTGGCATCGGAAGTGTCCACTGCGGCTGGTTTTGTGCTCGTGCTGCCTCGTGTGGGACTTGAGGTGGTGAATTTTGCGGAACTTGACGCCGCATACCTGGCATTCAAATGGTTTCTCCCCTGTGTGAATCCTAATATGCTCTCTGAATGCAGCACATCGGGTAAATGCCTTACCACAGTATTTGCACTTCCAGGATTTGGCCATGCGGTGAGACTGGTTATCATGCATTAGCAGGGCAAAGTTTGTGTGGAATTTCTTGCCACACTTCACACAGATGTACTTCTTATTCTCATGCCTGATCATGTGTGTCTTTAAGTTGCTTGGATGTTTAAACACTTTACAGCACTTATCACAAGGGTAGCTTTTATCATCATGGAGTTTTAAGTGGTATGCCAGGGCAGATTTAGACGCGAATCTCTTCCCACACACTTCACAGTCCACCTCTTCCTTAGGTCTAGTCACAGCTTCCTCATTTCCCGGGACCTGAATTTCGACATTATGAAATACCTTGAGGTGATTCTCCCAAGCTCCGATGCGCGCCAGGACCTTCCCACAAAACTGGCACTCGATGGTGTGGTGCGAACGTTGGTGTTCCTTTAGCTGCTCCCCCGTAGGACAGACCTTCATGCAAAACTTACAGAGGTGGATGATCGCCGGACGTTTACGGTACTGACGCTTGGCCCGCGGTTCACCCGATCTCTCATGCATCCTGCTCAACTTGCTGGCCCCTTCTCCGCTCTCCCCCAGGGGTATGGCACGAGATTTCTTTGAGAGCTCGGCAAGACTCTGACGCATCTTCTCCGAGAGCACAGGGACTCTCTTGCCTGGCTGGCGAGGCCGAGTCACCTCTAAGCTCTGCAACACAACACAACACTTTCAGTTACACCACAACACTTGCACTGTTCCATCACTATCTTCACTGCACAGTACATGTACTGTATAACACCTTGCTATCTCAGAACACCTGCACATCTCTATCACTAAATTCACATCAGAATATAACAGTGTTGTCCTGCACTGCATTCAAAAATCAAATTCATCTTATCAGGGTTAGTGATACAGCGCGAAAAACTCATGACTTTATTCAGTGTTCCAAAATAACATCTACATATACACAGTAAAAAAATTAAAATAAATAAATAAATAAAAAAAAGTAACAAAACAATTATCTTTCTTACAAGGTAATCCCACATCACTACACTAGGTATAATAATTTAATGGGACTATTTATATGTCGTATATTTCTTACAATACCAAACTAAACATTAAATTTCATTTCCTGTCTGTGGAAAAAAAAAAAAAAAAAAAAAAAAAAAATGATATTTTGGCACTATGAAGAGCCCAGAGAACAAAATTAGTATCACCAGCCTATCATGTATTCTCCCACATTATAACCTTCAGTATAACAGTTTATATTTTATTTCTGCTACCACCAGATGATTTTCCTGAAATTTTGAAAACCTCCTTAAACCGAATGGACTGGAAACTCTCTCAAAGAAGTCCTTCAGCATGATGGCGTTTTTGTATACTGTACTGTATATCACCCTTGCCACTGCCAAACAATTTCATTTACATGACTTATCAGATCTTGCATTCTCTCTCTCTCTCTCTCTCTCTCTCACATAACTTATCAGACCTTGCATTCTCTAACTCACACAGCTTATCAGATTTTGCATCTCTATCTGGCCAGATGTTTTAATCACAGAAGGGGTGATCTCACACAAATCTCACATGGAAAATATTATACATATATATATATATATATATATATATATATATACTTCCATTTGCCTAGTTTATATATATATATATATATATATATATATATATATATATATATACTGTACTTCCATTTGTCTAGTAAAACAAAGTCCTTCGTATCCTACTCTTCCTACAGCCATTAAAATTTATTCCCAGTGAAGCATCCAAGATACAAATGGCACTGGAAGCCCTTCTGTGTTTTCCATATCTTCTAAGTTTTGAAAGCTTGAAAGATGTGTGAATGAACGTATAATCTCAATTTAAAAGGTACTTTTTTCACTGTTTCTATTTCTGGGTCTTCCTTCATTTCAGGACTTTACCCATCCCTACGAAGTGAGGGGAATTTGGTTATGACAATGATGAATGACGATTTGGCCAGGAATACAATGATGATGATAACAATGATGAAGTTATGATGATGATGATTACAAAAATGACAACAATAATGAAGCTGATCCTGACGATGATTTGCGATGAGCATGTTAAAAATAACAATGATGAAGATGATGAAAACTAAGATAACAATGCATGGCTGATGGTGATATTGCAAAGTTCAAGGAAGATAACTCCCCTGATACACTGCACCACTTGCTTTGTTAATTAATACTGTAAAAGGCACTGGATAAATGTGTCTGGCTGTACTTAACAACCAGTGTATGATTGCAAACCACAAATAAAGATATCACAAGTGTATACTGTATTCACTTTTTACCAGTTCCTGAGTGAATATAAGGTAAAATTTCTAAAAAGTATGTTCTCACTCTAATGGAAGCAGTCAGTGTATTTCATTTTCCTCAACACTGTAATCCTTAATACAATACAAACTTCCAACTCTAAAAATCCAAAATCCAAAACCGCCACTTTCTAAAATAGCATTCTATGCAGTACGGGGGTCATGATATCACCTGTTCTCTCACAACCACTGCTTATTAGAAGATATTTTTTGTATGGGCAGGTATAGCAACAGATACTAAATGACCAATACAAGTTACTTCATTGTTATTACTCTTAATGGTTCTGTAGACTATTTATCCCATAATTTTTGTCATTTTTACCATAATGATACTTCATTCCAAAATATTTAATTTTCTATGTCTTTGGACCCAAGCACTTCAAACCTGGGAGGTTGTTTTGTACAGGTATCAGTAACCTGGTAAAGTTGTTTATTCAGTCATATTTCCAATTTATGATAGTCATCTGGAGGGAGTTCAGTCCCATCTAAATGACACATGATACATGAACCTGGTTTAAGACTGTGAATGAAAAGTCCTCACCCTGCCCTAGAGTGGGAAAGGAGGTCCGAATGATGATGATGATGATAAGTTAAGACTGCATTTTTTAAAATCTGAAAATGCCTACTTTAACAAAAGGGTTACTTGTGCATTACTCATTACAATGAGAATAAATGGTGACTGAGAAATACAGTTAAAAGATAAGAATGACAGCTGACCACCAAGCACCTCAAAATGAACAAATCTTAACAGTAGTATAATGTCTCAAAATAAAATGATCTTGATTGTTTCACTGTACACTGCACTTATACCAAAACTACAAGACAAGTGTCCCATTCATCAGTGTTCCAGTTCTTACGTTTTAAATTTCACTACAATAAATTGGAAGCCTGCCTACACCAATGCACATTCAGTTTTGATGAAACAGTTATTCATTTCCTTACTCTACACTGCAGCTATGCCAAGACCACAAAACATGCATCCCATTCATCTGCATTCATTCCAATTGTTCCTGAGGTCAAATTCTCTGCCTCTGTGTACAGTTGAACATCATCCGTGAGTGTCTCAGACTGAACCAGAATCTGAGCAGATCTATGAGGGCAGGAGTGAGAGCTGAGATCCTCCCTTGAATGGAAGGAGACATTGCAGCCGTCACAGAAGAACTGGCGGATCAACTTCATGTGGTCGCTACAGAGGTGATCCGTTTTCATTGCCTCGCTCTCAAACAAGGCACTGCACTTGTTACAGCGGAAGTACTCCTTGATCTTGCTGGACAAGTCTGGATTACCTTCAGACTTTGAACCAGAGGCCACACTGTGCTGCTTCATGTGTCCCTCAATGTGAGCCTTTCTGCGAAACATCTTGAGACACACAGTACACTCAAAACGCTTAGGTCGGTGTCTCTCCACATGGTTGATGTAGTTGCTGGACCTGCTGAATCCTCGGCCACACTGTTCACATTTCCAGCACCGTGCATTTTGGTGAAGCGCGTTGTAGTGATACCCAAGCTCAGATGTTGTGTAGAATCTGGCAGGGCACTTATCACAAGCAACTTCCTTCTTTCCGTGTCGCTTCATATGTGCCTTTAAGTTTTTCGCATGCCCAAACTTTTTCCCACAAACATCACACTGAAGCTTAGCCTGTGAATGTGCTGTGGTCATGTGGTATGCTACAGCTTGCTTTGACTTGTACACCTTCCCACACATCCAGCACATGTGTTGAGACCCGGGGCCCAGTTCAAGCCCATGAAACTTTACATAGTGTTGTGTCAGCATGCCCTGCTTTGCGATCACCTTCCGGCACACTGCACATTCAAAACTCCCGTGGGTCTTCATGTGATCACGAAAATCCTGAGCATAATCAAACTCAAGGCCACACAAGTCACAATGGTGTACCCTGGCTTTGTAAGTCCCTTTTACAGATTTTGCCGTACATTCTCCAGTTTCCAATTTCTTGTTGTCTGCTACTATCTTCTCAGGGATAACTGATGATATCTTAGTCAAATCATCACCAGGGCTTTCAGGCAGCTCCAGATATCCAGCATCATCCTTTTCATGTTTGCTGATCAGGTCCCTGGGTGTACTACCAGTTACAGACTTCCTGCCTTTCTCTCCACAGGTGTTTGAGGCTCGGTCAGGCTGTTCCTCCATCACCTGGAAAGCAGGAGATCTGCATCAGGAGCCAGAGGGGGAAGCAATAACTAGTATCACATCTAGACATTTTTCTTTTACTTGACTGACCCTTGGCAGAGACTTGACAGCCCATTCCTTGAAGCCCAGCATAACTGTAGTGTCACATATGGACATTTTTCTTTTATATATCTGACTCTGGGCACAAATTTTATAGCCTATTATCTGAGGCTCAAATGCTCAGTAGTCCTCCTAGGTTCCACTTAACTTCACATGGCCCAGCAGTCATCATGTGGCTCTCATTCAGGACTGGTTACCTATGTCATCATAATACAAGTTTTTCACCGTTTTCTCCTTTTTGACAACCTACAGGAAAAAATCATACTTCTGTTTGCATTCTAATGGCTTGGTTCTCTTACAACTTGCCATGGTCATCGTCATATCCACTGAACAAGGACATTATGCGAAACTGTGTCAAATCTCAGTGGTCAACATGTTTTCACTCTTACCAATCTGTTTAATGGGTCACAAAGTACTACTGTAGGTGGATTAGGATGAAAATTTATGGGAAACTTCATACTGGTATGCAAGCTCAAGAAATAAAGTGAGGATGAATGATGCTTCTAGAACGAGTTCTGAGGCCAGACTGGATATGCATCGGGGGTCAGTTTTGTGTCCATAAATTTTTGTTACAGTCCTTGTGGCCTTATTGTGGAATTTCAGACTTTGATTATTCTGAGAACTCCTGTACAGTATGCTGATGGGCAGGTGGCTTCAGTAGGTAAGAGTGCAGGAGGTAGTATGGATGGATGGAATGGCAACAAAAGACCTGATAGTTAGTGTTCATAAAAAGTGGCGTAGGCAGGGGAACTGCAGACTATGGAGAGCGTTTATGATGTAAACCACAGCATACATGGGTACACCAGTGAAATGTAAAGGAAAATGAGATTTAGTAAGAATATCCAAGTTTATTTTGTATAGTACTGCCTTCATCAGAGCACACTTAACCCCTTCACAGATTATGTATATTTAATTTTACTCCTGCTACCTTCAGATGATTTTGTTCACCTCAGGGAGAGATGACACAGTGTTAAGGGGTTAATGGAGACTGTTTTTAACCATCATAATAGTACAAATGATTTCTCCAAAGTGGACAAAATTGTGCCAGCACCCTCACCCCAAAAAAAGTCCCTTTACAACTATATTGCATATCAACCATGTAACTCACCTCTGACACAAGTTAAAAAAGCAATAAAAAATCCTATATTCAACATAAAAAGGATTTTCAACATAATATGGATCATAAAACAGACAATTACCATTATCTTGAAGCTTCTCTCCCCCACCACGCCACTCTACATGACATAATCATTCCATCATCTTTTCTATATTCTTTTTCCTAGCACCTCTACATTCAATTACATAAAAACTGCATAAAGAAGTTCCACTGCTACCTATAAAGCTGACTGGCCAGGGTCCCCCAACTTTAAAGACCAGCTTTAAAGAAAAAGTTTATACGATATTACAGAACACATCCCCAATTATTAATGAGGACTGCATGTAAACACAAAACTCCTGTGATCTTTATTTCCAACATATAATCATCTACTGGTTGCAAGAATATAAAATAAGTTACCAGATTGAAGGAGTTAAGGCAGACAATCAATTTTAGCTAAGTTTCTACTAAAATACAACTATCAGTATCAATGTTACATTCCAGTCCCCAACTACTTGAGGAAGGATTGTTATAAAATTCCAAAAATTCAGCTTCAATCTTCACCTAAAATACGACTAGCAACGTCAATGTTATATTCATGTCCCCAACTGTATGAGGAAGGATTGCTCATCAGACTCTGCTTCCTTCCCTCCGATGCATTTGCTCCTTCTTGGTCAAATATCAGAGTGGCCATTTCAGTCGCCTCCTCATTTAAATCCTGAACCAGCATTATCTGACTTCCAACACAGGACTGGGGCAAGCCAAGTCTATCATCACAGTGGCTCTCAGGGAAGAGTTCAAGGTTCCCATACGTCTGTGTTTCCTGTGAGACTGACACATTGAGATCTGGTAAGACAGCCGCTGCGGACAGAGCTTCAGAAAATCCTAAAGAAGTATTTGGTTTTCTGCTTCCACTTTCAGGCTGTTTTCTACCCTGAGTCTCTGTATTCATCACCTGCTTTGGCTTTGAAATATTCACTCTTTGTACTCTTATACTTTGTGCTTTACCTTGATTTTGAGCAAGATTTGTTGAAGTTTGTGCAACATTATTAGGAGCCTGAGCATGATTGGCAGAGGTCTGAAGAAGATTAGATGTAGTAGGAGAAAGATTATTAGAGGCTTGAGCAAGATTTGTGGAAGTTTGAACACGATTATTAGAGCACTGGGCACCAGCAGATGACTGAACTGCATCTGTTTTGGTCACTAATTCAGGTCTAGGGGGTTGTTTACGTTTGGATCCCACTGCCCGACAGGCCAGCCTCCGTTCCTGCTCCATGTGTGAGTTGAATGAGTGTCTGTTTTTGAATGTTCGACCACACAGTGGACATGTGAGGGGTCTATGGTCCGAATGCACAGTCCGGTGATGCTTTAGGACTGACCGCTGGCAGAACGAGCGCCCGCAGTCCACACACACATAGGGTCGGCATTTTCTGTGAACCTGGTTGATGTGTTTGTGCAGTTCCCCACGGAGATAGAACCCAGCACCACAATCCTCACATTTAATCTGCCTCTCATTGTGCCGTATCAAGTGGCTGGCAAGGTTTTTGGGGTGGTTAAACTTGCGGCCACATACCTCACATGGGTACACTTGTCCAGAATGTGCACTTAAAGTATGGCCATGTAGAGCACCAGCTGAGGCATACACCTTATCACAGACTTTGCACACAAACTTCTCCTTAACGGACTTATCAATGGTCATCTCCATGCCATGAACTATCCTCATATGGTGCATAAGGGAGCTAGGTCTGGCAAGGGCAAGGCCACATTTTGGGCATGTGTGGTGAGCATGTGTGAGGGAGTGTGTGGACAGTTCCTGCATGGACTTGGTGCTGATGCCACACAATTTACACTGCAGGCTGTCTGAGGTCAACATGCTGCCAATGGAGTTTACTGACTCCATACCCTCTTTTTCTTCCTGAAAGAGTGAAAAAGTGTCCTCTACTAACAGCATTTGTTTTCCTCTTTAAAAACTACTAGCAATAACCCAAAATTTCTTTGTACAGTATTAAAATATCCGCACTCAACCACTTCAAATGTCAGCGGACTTCATAGCAGCGTACCTTGAAGACAATTGTCCCGTACAATAATAACCCTCGTTCTTTGTGTGTGTGTGTGTGTGTGTGTGTGTGTGTGTGTGTGTGTGTGTGTGTGTGTGTGTGTGTGTAAGAAAAAGGAAATAAACACAAGAAGCCAAGGGAGGATGGGTTGATAAATTCATTCTGAGATGCCAGGACATAGAAAGTTTAATGACTGATGTCAAAGGTAGAAGAATCCCAGATTTAACCTGTTTTGCACAGAGAAGACTGAGAAGAATAATTAACTCCTGCAATACAGAAGAAGAGACAATGGATGAGATTGCAGTTACAGATGATAGACAGTTGAACAGAGAAGAGGTGAGAGAGACAGAGAGAGTTGAACGGAAAAGAGGCAAGGGTGTAAAAAGATGAAAAAAGCACTGGATAAAAAATGAGTTGGTTTTTATTGTGGCCCCAAGACCATCTGAGCATGAACCAAGTGCACTGCAGGCTGAAGCTGCCCTCCACCTGCAGTCCACCATCCTCAATTACACACTTCACCAGATCCTATTTCAGAAATCTGCCACTAGGTTCGCTTCCGTCGCCCAGCTCTGATGCGGGGTAGGCATTGAAAAAGTAGCCAGTGCTTAATTTCTTTTTAATTTTGATACAAAGTAAAACAACTCAAAACATATTTTACTCATCAAATTACTCAGATGGCATGATATGCTACAAAGAAAATACAATATGGGGACCCTTTGATATATATTGTATTATGTGTCATTTTGTAAACTCAGCTTTCGTCAGTTTACTCATCTCTGTAAGCATAACATAGAGACAAAACCTAGGCAATTTTATTAGAACCATTCATAAAGCAAGATAACAGTGATTAAAATATTTGTCATTTGTTAGTATCCACAAAATAAAACTGACGTGTAGCCGCATATTTAGGAGCACCTTTCGATATGCTGCCCTGCCTGATGTATGACTTTTCCTAACAATACGGACCTGTTGGACGTCTTGATCCTCTTAGTAACCAAAGTCTTACATAAATAATTCTTTTAAATGTTTCCCTGGCTCCACTGCTGAGCTTAGTAAGTTTACAATTTAACTCCTCGTACTCTGCTGTGGTTACTGTATAGTGTTGTACCGCACTGCCGTTTGTTTGGATTAATATTTGGGCTGATTCACCAACTTAGCAATAGCAATCGTTAAAGTACATTATTTTCAGTGGAACAGCTTCCTTCTTTAAAGCATGCTAAAACACACACATCAGAAGTCCTGAAGGTAATCTCCTTTTACTAACTGCACACGATTTATTCAATATTTGTAAATAGACAGCACAAGCTAAGATTCTCTGAAGGCATGGTTATTCTTTCTTTACAGGTGTATATGTGCACTTGATTAAATAGGAAAAAATATTCCTATAAATAGCAATATTATTATAAACTTAGCGTTAGGTACCATTTCACAAGTCTTTAAAAACCCGCAAAAATATTTAATCGAGGTTGGGCGATGCTAGACCACCTGGTGGCAGACCTCTGAAATAGGGTTTGGTGAAGCCTCTAATTCAGGAGGAGAGGGAGGGAGCTGAAGGATGACTGTATATTTAAACAGGCAGTGGAGCCATGTGATTACTGATTTATCAGCATCACCACATGGTGACCCTCTCCAGCAACTGCTAAAAAAACAAACAAAGAGATAAAAGCAACAGGAGATTTGGTACATTACCTTGGGTGAGGTGTTGTCTTCTGCTGAATTTTCTTCCTCCTCTCCAGCAACCTCTCCCTCCTCCATTGCCTCTCCCTCCTCTCCCTTTACTCTACTGCCTTGTTCCTCATCTTCTTCTCCTGTAACATTACCATAAATATCACCATCATCCCTATCACCACCATCTTCACCAGAATCATCACTGCTGTTATTAACAACATTAATGTTATCATCATTATCACCACCTCAATCATCACGATAATAATTATCACCATTGTTATAACCACCACAAAGATTTATCAACCCAAGCACCATCATCAAAACCATAATAACCACCATTACATCTTAACCCCACTGACCACAAAGAACCATGGATATTAGGATTCACAGATGCAAAAAGCAAAAATATAAATAAATTAAAATTAAAAACTCAAACTTTTATCCCTTACTACACAAGAACACACCTAATATTTTTGTAACAAGCTGGCCGAGTTTCTCGCCAAGTGACTCCGTTGGGGTGGTCTCAGCAGGGGTCTCCAAAGGCACCTTCCTTGGCCTGCCTGGTCCCCGCCCACTACCCCGGCCCCTCCCCCTCCCCCGCCCTCGACCCCTCCCTCGACCTCGACCTCTGCCTCTGTAAAGGAGAAAAATGAAAGTTGTATCAATAAATTCTACCCACACTTGTTAAACAGTAGTAGCTGCAACCACCCTCATCTGTACATGAGCCTAATGTACCGTAGGCTGAAAGTTGCCACCCTGCAGTGAACCATTCTTCTTCTGGGGGATCCAGAGAGAGATGAGGGATGTTTGTACAACTGAACGGTTCCAATGCTTGGTCACACTGGTGCCACCACATGAAGGCATCCCTCTCCAGCACACCTAGAAGTTAAGCTATGAGTATACAGCACTCTCAAATACCTCTCAAATATGCAGCAGCAACAAAGCATCATCTCATATCCCCCACCATACCTAGGCCTTCCTCTGGTGCGTGTGACCCAGGGGGAGTCAAAATCTCTGGCAGGGTTAAACTCGGGGTCATCTGCCCGGATGCCTTGATCTTCCGGCCTCAACAGGTCATCATCATCATCGTCATCTTCTTCGTGGGGTTCCTCCTTCACCTTTAGCCGTGCCACCAGCTTGTCGTTTACTTCCATTTCTACCTCATCCACTACATCGTCCAAATCTATATCCTCTGTTGCATGAAAATACAGTCATCATCATTACCATCATCATGAACTCATCCTATCTGAAAGTACATATTTACATGATATTCTTATTTTTTTTCAATTTACTTTCTGAGTCCTCCCCAAAGGGATGATAATTATCTACTGCTATTACAACTAGACAACTGCTATGGTAAAGGCATTACAAAACCTCAATAGCCTTAAAATACAACCCTAAAATCTACATGAACTACAATTGTTTTACCTGAACTTGATCAAGATTTTCATCCTTTTGCAACGTAGTTCAAATAGCTCAGTGGCGGAAAAAAACAAGGCCACTGCACTTCTTTGTAACTAGCACCATAGTCATTAATCAATCATTATAACTAGGCTTTCAATATAAGCGCAATTTTATGCCAAGTCAGAGTACAACAAGTCCAGGGACTCCAACAACAAGCAAGATACCTCACCTATAGCAATGCCTGGGTCATTGGTTGGCAGCTTGAGCCTTTTGATGAATGACCTGCTATACCAGGTGGCCAAGCTGTTCTTGATCACCTCACACCGACTCTGCAGTTCCTCCACTTCATCCACTAACCGGGCACAACGCGCACATAGTGTCTTTGAGAACACCTGTCCAGGAAAAATAGTAAGGAGCATGAAAAGAAAATTAGGAACATCATCCTAACCACAGCTACTTCCTACTTAGATATATGAGGCTGGCAGGTTTAATAAATAGCACTGACATGTTCTCTATCAGTCTATCTCATTGGTCCCCAAACCTACCCTTCTCTTCAATGCCTCTTCCATCACAAGATGCATACTGGTACCTATGTACCTTTACAGACTAAGACAATGTCTTCTTTTAATCATTCACCCACTCTCCATTATTTTTCTGCTTTTACATTTAATCAAACTGCTTTTTACTCTCTCTCTCATCATCTCATCAGCAACACATCAGCATCATCATCATCCTTCTCAACTTTTATCCATCACTCTCCCCCATCCCAATTCAACCCCACAAGCCAATCTCCACCACTGTCACCATCATCACTCTCTCTCTCTCTCACACACCACAGCACCTGGTCTGCTGTAAGTGTTGCCTTGAGTATCTCGCCAAGGACATCTGACAGTGGTCGCTGGGATCGTGATGTGACACTGGACTCCAGGAACAAGTTGTGTACATCTCGTCCATGTGGATCCTTGATGGCTCGGTCACACACCTGTATAGGGGGTGAGGTCAGGTCATCATCATCACCATCATTTTCATCTTCACAGGGAACCTCTGTAATCACATTTGTCATTCCTTGTCTTTTGCAGTTTCAACTTTGCCAGTTCTGCTAATTGGCAAGTGAGTAAATTAACACAAAATACATCTCTGTATGGTGTACTTTGGGATTACTTAACAAAATCTGATACTACATCATTCGAAAATAAAACTACAAAATCTGATGTTAAGCTATTTGAAAATACATCATGAACAAGTAACTTCTGTGTCTCATGCTGATGTGGGCACTACAAGAGGTTATTACAAACTCACAGAGTTAAATAATGGCTGTTGGGATCCTATCGGATGAGTTTTAAGTGTCTATCTCATCATAAAAACTGGATGACATTACTTTAGATGCAATACAAATGTAAAAAAAATTAAATAAATAAAAATCTAATTATAACAATAATCAAATAATATAATAATCATAATCATAATGATAATAATAAAAATAATAATAACAGCAATGATAAATTAGTTTACTCCAGCAATGTCCAAAAATGCACTCACCAAACAGACCACTGGTGCACCAGGAGACAGCCTGGTCACCACAGTGTGCTCAGCCTCTCCATCCTTGCCCTCGACAGGCTTCGTCTCCACCTCCATCGTCTCACTCATGGTTCCCACTCACTGCCCAATGGGGTTGCGTAGTGACTTTCCACGAATCTGCATACTGTCTTCCTCTGTAAATTACGAAAAACACTCACTCCAAAGCTAAATAGAAGCATCTGATGTTGCCTGATTACAATTTTTAAAAATGTGGGTGCTGTAGTTTTTTTTTTTTTTCTACATGGTCTGAAGGTGATGAATACAGAGGTAAAAATGCAACTATTAATTGGCAAGTGCTATAAATGTAGGAAATCCTTAAGGAAACACAGGACCACCTAACTTTGCAGTCTTCTTGCTGTTTCCTCACCTAAGCTCTTCATGGAATTATTTAAGTATTTTCTGATTATACTTTCAAGTTTCAATGATTTTAGGTCTTTTAAAAGCGGTGAAAAGCATTTTAAAAGGCAGTGTTTGTTTACACACGAATGCCATCTTATGGTGCACAAAGACTGATGGATGCAATTTTTGAACAAAATTATCCTTATCAATTCCTGTTTAACCAAACCAAAACCTCAACTTTCGTAACTTGCCCTAACCTCATTTATCCTAACCTAACCTACTATTTGCTAGCCTAACAAACTTTATGCTAACCTGACCAAACTTACCCTTAACCTAACCCATCCCTTATACATTTTTCTAGTTTTTTACGTGGCTCTTCTTCATACTCGAAAACACACTTCTGTACAACTTTACAAAGCCACTGAATCAATTTAAACGTAGGTAAAAATTTTTGCTAACTTTTAAGAGGTGGCCGTATGTCTAAGCATTACCTAAGTTACTACTTACAGTTTTCGTTAAACATAATATGCAAATACTATAACGTACAGGAGCAAAAGTACGTCCTATAATCAACATGATGCTCCTCATTAAACAGGCATAAAAACAATTTGCAAAATGAGGGGTCAAATTGTGACGATCTCGGGGGGTACACTTTATTCATAAAACAAAAACTTATTCACACTTATTTAACTTAAACTAAATCCACTTGGCCTACGCAAGCTTACACATTATCTAATAATTGTTGAATGAATTGTAACACTCTACATACCTTTTAAATTTGTAAAAGTAAGCATCAAGCCACATGCCACTTTGCCACAACAACAAAGATGGCTGCCACAGATTCTCGACAGCTGATTGGTGGAGGCGATCAAAACACTATCACGTGATTGGCTCACCGGGTGGCGGTTCATTTGTCTTACCTCTAGCTGTCACCAATAATGACAATTTTCCTTAAACATGAAATTAAATTTCTCCTTTTAAATCTAATACAGTTTTCCTTTTCTATTTCGATATGTATATTATCAGAATGACTGAAAATGGAAGGTTAATATAATTTCCTGGTCTTTACGTATATGCTCAGCTGGAAAAGAGTGGGGGTAAGATAAGAAAAAGGGGATATATATATATATATATATATATATATATATATATATATATATATATATATATATATATATATATATATATATATATATAGTGGATATGTGGTTATCCATATTACCATAACTCTCTCTCTCTCTCTCTCTCTCTCTCTCTCTCTCTCTCTCTCTCTCTCTCTCTCTCTCTCACACACACACACACACACACACACACACACACACACAAGGATAATAAAACTTACATAAAACTTTCTAAACCTAACTATATTTCTTGAAGAACACTACAAAATTCCCCTTGGCATTACACCGTGTATAATATGAAGTGAAGTGACAGAGTGAAAACGGGATGCAGGGTGAGGCAGGGGGAGGCGGAGTGAGGGGGAAACTAAAGTATGGGTGAGAGACTGAAGCAGGAGTAAGAATGGTGAGGCAGGTGTGGAAGACGGGGAGATGCAGGGATGAAGAAGGGTGAGGCAGGGAGTGCGTAACGGAGCAAGGCAGAGGTGAAGAAACAGGATGAGGCAGGGAGCAGGTGAGAGGATGAGGCAAGGGTGAAGAAACCGGGTGAGGCATAGGAAGGTTCAGAGAGGTAGGATGATGAGGAAAAGGTGAGGACGGGGGTTACAAAGTTTGGGGAAGACTGGAAGGGTGAGGTTAAGGTGAGGGTATGGGTGCAGGGGAGATTAGCAAGGGTAAGGGAGGGTGGGCTAGGATGACGAAGAGTAAGGCTAAAGGAAATAAAGCGAGGGAAAGTGGCAGAGGAGAAAGAGTGACGCAGGGGTAAGGCAGAGTGAAGACGGAAGCTAGGATACAGGGTGAGGAAGGAGAAAGACAAAGCAAGGCAGGGTAAGGAAGGTAGCTAGGATGAGGCACAGCGAGGTATGATGAGATGGGGCAAGGATAAGGTAGGATGAGGCATGGCTAGGAATGGAGCTAGGATGAGGGATAGTGAGGTAAGATGAGACAGGGATAAGGAAGGGAGAGGCAGAATAAGGCAAGATAAGGCAGGGATAAGGAAAGAGAAGGCAGGGATAAGGCAGGGAGGGGCAGAATAAGGCAATATAAGGTAGGGATAAGAAAGGAAGAGGCAGGATAAGGCAAGGATAAGGCAGGGATGAGGAAAGAAGGGGCAGAATAAGTCAGGGTACGGCAGGATAAGGCAGAGTGAGGCAGGGTAAGGCAGGTCAGCTCAGGCAACAATAACTGGAGCATAGAAGCATGTCAGGGTCCTGTCTCGGTCATCCTTCACGCTCACCTCCACAAGAACGTTACCCTGGGCCTGGTGGGAGGAAAAATAGAGCAAATTAAAGATTCTCTCTCTCTCTTTCTCTCTCTCTCTCTCTCTCTCTCTCTCTCTCTCTCTCTCTCTCTCTCTCTCTCTCAAACAGCAAACATTAACAAACCTTCCCATGACGCAACACCACCACCACTACGACTACGGCTACTACTACTACTACTACTACTTTTACAACAACTACTACCACTAATACTACTACCACTACTACTACCACTAATACTACTACCACTACTACTACTCTACTACCAATACTACTACCACCACCACTACTACCACCACCACCACAATACTACCACAACAACTAACCATCCTAGCCTGCACGGGAATAGTGACGGATTTCTTAATAGTTGACGTGACGCCGGGCTGGATGGGACATGGGGGGTTGAGGTACTGGCAGAGGGGTTGGTTGGTCTCGCGGGGCATCGGGACACGGATGGGGCCACGGCGGCTGGACACGAACGGCAGCTTCACCCAGGCGTAGATGTCGCTGTGAATGTCGTTGGACACCTCATCTGAGAAAAATGGGAAATAAACAACTATCCATCTATCTATCTATCTGTTTATCTGTCTATCTATCTATCTGTCTCTGTCGACCTGTATATCTATCTATCTATCAGTCTATCTAAATGGTAATTTCACCCAGGCGTAGATGTCGCTGTGGATGTTATTGGACACCTCATCTGTGAAAAATGGGAAATAAACATCTAATCACTGCGGGATTCTATTTATCTACCTATCTGTCTGTCTATCTATTTACCTGTCTATCTATCTCTTTGTCTATCTATCTATCTATCTAAACGGCAGCTTCACCCTTGCGTATATACCGCCCCTGGTGTTGCTCGACACCTAATCTAATTTATAAGTATTTTTTAACGTGCATCAGAAAAAGTCAACGAAAACAAAGTAAGTGTTGTACCGAAAAAATATATATATACTGTACATAAAACCAACCAGTTTTATATGCAAAAGTCATCATAATCTCAACCCTTACCTAGCCAAAAAAAAAAAAAAAAAAAAAAAAAAAGAAGGTAAAAAACATGAAAAATAAAAACTAATGAAAATGGAGGATGTGGGGCGAGAAGAAAAAGGAAACTGAAACATAAATAAAAAACAAGAAGCGTAAAAACACTAAACCTTGGGAGGCCACACGTAAAAACAAAAACATTGGAACTGGTTATATTGTAAGTGAGAGAGAGAGAGAGAGAGAGAGAGAGAGAGAGACTTTCAGAGCAGCATCTCTTTCTCACAACCATCACGTGATCCTGACCGACCCGGTGAATTACACACACACGCTCACCATCTACCTATCCAACCATTCATCCACCCATCAATCTGTCTATCTATCTATCTATCTATTACTCTCCCTCTCACGTACTGGTGGTGGGTGTAAATGTAATCTGGTAGGTGCCGGATCGTCCAGCCAGGGCAAGGCAGGGCCAGCGGTTACACTCCCGCACCTCCACACGGTCCAGGCGAGCAGCCTGAGGGATGTCTGTGGACAAGGGATAAAAAAGTTACATTTGAAACTGAAGATTAATATGTCTTAATTAATGACCATAATGGCGGCGGGTTTAGTTACTGAATGTTTGCTTTTACACATGTTCCTAATAAAAACTTTTTAACACTGATGGGG
>NC_137002.1:6639985-6727485 GCF_032717465.1 Coenobita brevimanus | reverse complement strand
AATAATAATAATAATAATAATAATAATAATAATAAACTACATATCATCGCACTGCAAGGGTTTTACAGTATGACCGTAAGCATTAACATCGATCAAGAAGTGCATCAAAAGCTTCACTCTTAAATCAAAATAGCTTCATAAAACACAAAATTATGCTGCTAAATCATCAACAGCATTTTTCCGACCAATAAAACGACTACGAGCAGATATTAAAGTCTTGTGATGTAACCTGTAATATAAAAAATGCAAAATCTGTCACCAACTTACAGCCTCATCACCATCATCATCATTATCGCCATCATCATCATCATCATTAACATCATCATCATCATCATTATCGCCATCATCATCATCATCATTAACATCATCATCATCATCATTATCATCATTATCAACATCACCATCATCATCATCACCGCGACACTTTTCCCCACTCATGGCAGATAGGGTCCAGGGTAAGGCTACGTTTCCCAAGTGTTATCATAAAGTCAAACTCCTGCGTTCCTGCCATGTAAATTCTCCTTCGCTATCTCAAACAGTCTTGCTTACTTTCAAACGGTCTTGTACCCCTCCAAACGATCATGTGCCCCTTTAAACGGTCTTGTACTCTTTCAAACGGTCCTGCACCCCTTCAGACGGTCTTGCACCCCTTCAAACGGTCTTGTACTCCTTCAAACGGTCTTGCACCCCTTCAAACTCCCTTGGACCCCTTCAAACGGTCCTGCACCCCTTCAAACAGTCTTGCACTCCTTCAAACGGTCTTGCACCCCTTCAAACGATCTTGCACTCCTTCAAACGGTCTAGCACTCCTTCAAACGGTCTAGCACTCTTTCAAACAGTCTTGCACTCCTTCAAACGGTCTTGGGCCCCTTCAAACTCCCTTGCACCTCTTCGCACTCTCTTGCTCCTCTTCAAACGGTCTTGCATCCCTTCAAACAGTCTTGCACTCTTTCAAACTGTCTTGCACCCCTTCAAACTTCCTTGCACCTCTTCGCACTCTCTTGCTCCTCTTCAAACGGTCTTGCATCCCCTCAAACCGACTTGCCCAACCGCCAAAAACCCTCGCGACGATACATTGCCCGCGTAATTCTAGTCGGTGGTGTCACGGCGGCGATGAAAGTAAGATGATGAGGTAAGTCGTCCTTCAAACCCCACCTTACGACAACACAAGGCATGACGATGGTAGCAGCGCGGGTAAACACGAGAGAGAGAGAGAGAGAGAGAGAGAGAGAGAGAGAGAGAGAGAGAGAGAAAGAGAGAGAAAGCAGCGCCGTCGCCATTATGCTTACATCACTTCCGCTGTTTTTATATATGAACGCCTCGCACATCTAAGCCACCACGAGTGTATATTCCTTACAACTTTGCAATTTCCATTTTTCAGTGTCAACACAGGCTAGGTAACACCATTGTAATTCTGCCTTCATCATTCCCGCTTTATTATCATTATTATTGTTGTTGTTATTATTATTATTATTATTATTATTATTATTATTGCGGTAGGTGGGGGCGCTCACCATCCATTCACTCGATGTTATTGCTGCTCTCGGGTGACTGCCCTTTCCTCTCTTCCCTCCTTCTTTCCTTCCTTTCTCTTCTGTCTTTCCTCTTCCTTCTGTCTACGGGTCACTCTGCACTGAGTGGCAAGCCAAATGGTTTCCTGTACAGCAGGAAACCATTTACAATACTGGGTGGTAACCATATAACCAGATTATGGCGCCTGGTGGTTTAGTGGGTAATTAAGGCGCTCTAGTCGGACTGAGCCTGTGTAGGTTTATATCCAAGGGATGGCTGGGATTTACAATGCCACTCAGGGATGAGTGAGGCTGGTCACTTTCATCTTAAATGTCTGGACCAACTTGCCTAGCCCCGGGCTCCTAGGCTCCCCGTGGGGCAACACAAGACTGGATGATGGATGGATGGATGGATTATCATTATTATTATTATTATTATTTCTGAAACTGATGGTGGGCGGACATGTAAGTGACCACAAGCGTATATTTTCACTACAACTTAGCCCAGAATGTCGTTCTGTGGCGATTTATTTCACGTACCTCAGTGGTAGACAAAGCTCTATGGTTCTACATCCTTTCCACAGCACGTTTTCGTGATTAGCATCATATTCTAGTGTTGATCGCTTGTTACGCCACGGCATTTAACATGGAGATGGCAGTCTTAGGCCAAGTTAGAGCAAAAAACGTGGAAGGAGGGAATAAAGAAGAATTAGCACCAAAAAATAGTATGGCTGTACGGCACTGTGGGAGCAGAGGTAAAATATAGGCCGAAAAACTGAAATATCAAGAGAGGCAGAACAGAAAAGCAGAAGAGAGAGAGAGAGAGAGAGAGAGAGAGAGAGAGAGAGAGAGAGAGTAACCTGGGCTAATTACCACCCTCACGTTATCTTTCCTTCCCCTCCCCTCCCCCCTCCTTCTCTCTCTGAATATGGAGCTCACACACCTATCATCCAATTAACATTTGAGAAAGAGGTGTGTGATGATGATGATGATGATGATGATGATGATGATGATGATAATGAGGAGGAGGAGGAGGAGGAGGAGGAGGAGGAGGACGATGGTGAAATGATATGATGATAATGATGATATTGATGATGATGATGATGATGATGATGAGGAGGAGGAGGAGAAGGAAGACGATGATTAAAATGATGATGATGAAGAGGAGGAGGAGGAGGAGGAGGAGAAAAAGGGGGAGGAGGAGGAAGACGATTACTAAAATGAGGAAGAAAAGAAGAACTACAACCATCCCACATACCAACTGCTACGACACAGGACCACAGCAGGATAACACAGCTCAGGCCTAACCATTCACCTTCATCAGATATAGTACATTGTAGGGTGAGGAAGGTCCCTAACTCCTCTCCTTTAGCGATTTATTCTTGGATATGGCTGGTTAATATCCTACAGTACGTTATGTATGGACAGTATGACGGCGAGGTCTGAAGGTTTTTGTAATACAGGAGAAGAGAGTAAGGTGTAATATGGAACACAAAAAATCGCTTAAAAACAGGTGTTAGGGGACTTCCTGACGCGAGAAGAATATAAAAGAAGGTTCCTGGAGTCAGTTATCTAAGAAATTAAAAATAATAATAAAAGTAATAATGATGGACTCAATTTTTCTTCTTATTCCTAGAGGTGCATCATTAATATTACCTTTATACGAAAAAAATAATCCTGTCCCATATCTTACAATTCTATGTCTATATTAAAAAAAAAAAAATACATTCAGTGAGAAACCTGACCTTATAATGATGCAGACTTAAACCTCAGTGTTGATCTAATGTAAATTCAAACACACCTCTATCGGCAGAAGACTCATGTGTATAAAAAAACAAGTGATATATATATATATATATATACTAATAAACACTACCAGAAGTTTAAATTCGTGCAGGCTATATGAGAAATTAATATAAGCACAAATAAACATAAATAAACACTACGAGCAGCTTCAATTCGTGTCTATAGAGAGGTAATAATTATAAACACACACAAATAAAATCAAACACCACTACCAGTTTGAATTCGTATATACAGAAAGGTAATAAAAAAAACACAAACAGACACTACCACCAGTTTAAAGTCTTGTATAGAGGTCATAATACAAACACGAATAAACACTACCAGCAGTTTAAATTCGTGTATAGAAGGTACTACACATACAAAACACTGCGCACAGCTTTCTTAATGTTCTGTAGGCCTGAGGGAATGACCGTGAACCCTGACTGACTGTCCTACAGTAGGTCACCCCCCCCCTCAACCCTAATGTGTGTGTAGTGACCGATAACACACATCCTACATTTGCGGAATAAAGAAATCATACTTACACAGACATACATACACACTCACAGTAAAAATAATAATAATAATAATACCGTAATAATAACAATAATAACAAGGAAATCACATAAACATTAGTCGATACACACTGTACCACAAGCTGAACTACAAAAAATACACCAAATTACACACATTATGCTCAATATACACAGCACGTAGTACACACACACACACACACAAGCTGTCCAAACGTTGCATCACTCGCAATCTAGTGAGCAGGTGAGGTAAGTGTGTGTGTGTGTACTACACTATGAGTACACATGATATCTATACTTTTGTGAATCAGAATGTGCTTGAGTCTGTGTGTGTGTGTGTGTGTGTGTGTGTAATTCACCGGGTCGGTCAGGATCACCTGATGGTCGTGATCGTCAGCTTTTACCCTCCCGGAAGGGAGCTGAGAGCTCATATAGTCCGATCTAAGGGCAAGGCTGTGACCTTCACACACGCACACACCCGTCCCCTTGCTCAAGGGGGACAGTAACCACCCATTTCGTCAGTGAAACTTTTCGCAACCTGAGCGAGGCGCGAACTCCCGTCCACCAGTTGGATGGCGAGAGCGTTACCACTGCACCAGCGAGCGGTGTGTGTGTGTGTGTGTGTGTGTGTGTGTGTGTGTGTGTGTGTGTGTGTGTGTGTGTGTGTAGTCATCAACGTCCACTGATCTTTGCTTCAGTGTTTAATAAATATCCATTTAAACGAGTACCAAAATTACAGTCTACTTGGCGATATGTGTTGCGGGGAGCCCAGTCTGCTGGTGTGGGCATGGTTGCGGCAGTGGAAATAGAAAATAATAAAGAAGGATTACTGACGCAGCAGCAGGTCATAATATGGGTGTATGGCAGTAAGGGTGGCGTTGATGTGATGCTGACGTGAAGGTGGTGTTAAGGGAGAAAAGGCCAACGTCAATGGGAAGTCCTTACACTATTCCTATCATGTAACCATATGTCTAACGTGACAGGAGAGGAGGGAAAATATAGGCTGGAATAACACGGAAATATCAAGAAGGGAGGTGGGACAGAAGAGAAGAGGACAATAAGGAGAGAAAGATGGAAGACAAAAAGGCCCCTTTTAGTCGCCTCTTACGACAAGCAGGGATACTGGGGAAATATTCTTTACCCCCCTCCCCAGGGGCAGAAAATGATAAATGATGCAGTATGGACAATGATAACGCTGATTGAGCCGCCTTCACAACACACGGGAAATTGCCCAGGGAAGTGGAGGCGCAGCGTTATATACAGGTTGGCTGTGGACCATGGCTGACAAATCTTGTGCGATGTCTTTAAAAAATCGCAGTCTTTTAAATTTCGAGTAAATAATTTGGCTGCATCCCCAGGGCAAAAATTCTGTCTATCTATCTACAGTGAGACGCCTTAATCTCGTAAGGGGTGGCCACAAACAAATCGCCTTCACTTCGCTATCCTCTGCCATCTTGCTGCCCTTCCTCCAACTCACATCCCCTTCTTTCATACATCTCTCCACTCCATCCCTTCATCTCATCCTTGGTCTCTTCATCCTCTCCCCCTCTATCTCATTCACATACACTTTTCTAGTCAGTCTCTCATTTTCCTGATAATGTTAGATTTTACTGACCCTTAAACATTTTCGACTGTTACAAGAATTTCCCCATCTAACTAAAACTGTCATTCGGTAACAAGACAAAAAGACGGTGGTGGTAATATCAGCATACACGGAAATATGAAGGTACGGTATATGAGGCGTAAACTGGGCCTTTCACTGCTGCATTCACTGCACGGCCGATTACATTGCTTTATGACTCTCTCTCTCACACACACACACACACATACACACACACAAGCGCGCGCGCGCAATTTTTACTTGTACTGTAATTACTAGCCATTACCGAGCTGCAGACCTCTTATGTGGCACAATGAAGGTCTTCACAGGCCAAGCTGCAAGCCATGATGAGGGTCAGTTTACATTGGTTACCAAACAATAACTCAGGACAGGTAAACTACCACACAGAGAATCAGCCGGCAGGTGATAGGTATGATCAGCCTACATCCTGTATTATATTGTTAGTGTTGTCAACAGATACAGAAATTTCATGCATCATTACGGTTCAGAAAAATTTCGTTGTCTTCGGAAAATACGTATGGCAACTCTTCTTCCTTACCAATTTATTCTACACAAAACTCCTCAGGATCCTCTTATACGTTACTGATGTAAACCATATCCATACTAAAGCGATATAACAGAACTGTTACGATGTAATATGCGACATAAAGGAATACGTGTTACGAAACTTAATTACCTGCAATAAGGCAAAAAGAGCAAAAAATATGACTTACATGTGATGTTAATGTCTAGGGGATGTTTCGAAGTTCTTGTCGATATGATCAATTCGTTTTATTCTCTTCTGATAAAGAAAGTAACGCTGACTGCTTCTCAGTTATGAAATTATAACTACAGCAGTCGCTAAGTAATCGTTCCGGATGCTGGAAGTTAATGGTGACTCGTAAGAAGCGCTAAAACAGTAGAGCGTTGCCAAGTGAAGAAGCCAAGAGGGAGAGCGAAGTATACGTCCTCTTACTGCCACTGTTCCCTCTACAATGAGACCAAAACATGCTTGTCGCTGTTTATATACTCTTGGTTGATGGCGTACGCAAATGCAAGACCGTGCGTGTGTGTGTGTGTGTGTGTGTGTTAGTAGTGCCATATGTGTGTGTAGAGGTGCAAGTCTAACCCGTCAATACAGAATAGTAACACGAGCTACTGCTGTTAAGTAATTATGTATTCCTATACCACTCTGGTACGATTCCTCATTCCTGTATTACACCTTGCGAATGCCTCTGTAGACTAGTTTATAATATATAGTGTAGCTAATATTTATCAAAGGTCGTGTGGCTACACCCATGAATGTATAACCACGGTGTGAGTACACCCACGAATGTGTAACCACTGACTGTATGTAACTATATTGGCTGAAGAAGGTGTGCGGCAAGACCCACCACATTTTCTTGTATAAATATTCTGTATACCTTTTGCGACAATAAATACTTCAATTCATAACCAACTACACAGGCAAACACAGTTATAATCTACATATACTAGACAATAAGCATTACATAGAGTGATAGAGGTAACAAAGGTGTAAATTGTCGCATACATACTCAATAAAAATTATACCTACCCAGTAAACTAGGCTACAGGCAAAAAAATGAGAGAGGAAGAGAGAGAGAATGAAAAACTTGATTCTTTAGGAGGGCGGTCGCAAAAAGGGATGGAAAAACAGCGACAATAAAATAATCCCCTCCCCCCCAAAAAAAAAAAAAATACATATATAAATAAAAAAACTCAGGAAGAAGCCGGACACTTGAAAAGGGCACCAACAAGGATATGAAAGACGCAACCAGACCAACACAGGGGCTAAAAATTGGATCAAAATTGTTATAACCACATATTATCATCCTGGCCTTTCACTCCACCTTATCATGGGATGAGGCAAAGTTAAAGATGAGAGAGAGAGAGAGAGAGAGAGAGAGAGAGAGAGAGAGAGAAACTATCAATAGCATACCCAGTGAAGTTGGCCACACATTCACACACCATTCAATCTCCTAAAATCCCAGCTTTACCCTTACTTCACAGGTCTAACTGCATTTCTTTCTTTTAATACTGGTGCATTTTGCTATATACTGAAGGTGGCCATCCAGATAACTGCCAGATAGTCAGTCCATACTCAGACCTCTGTTCAGTAGTGTATTAAGGCCTTCATAATGCCAGTCACTTTCCTTCCCTGTGCCACTCTAGTTTCAACTTTGCACATCTACCTCTTTTCCTCTCTTCTAGTAGATATTGTTAGTGGCACCAATATTACAAACGTCCAACTTCTTCCCTCTGTCCCCAGATTTTAGTCTGCAGACCACTACGTTCATATCTAGATGAACTTGGGCTGCTGCTGCTACTACTGCTACTGTCATTACTACTGTTGCACTTGTCCTTATTACTGTAACGAGGTAATAAACTCTCACCATTTCTACTTTCTCTTCACCAACACATCACACTGCAGGTTACCTTTCTTTCAGCCTGAAGAAACCAACAGCAGCAAAAGTTACAAACTGAAAAGAGAAGTAAGTATGCTTGATGAATGATGTACGGTACACTATTTCGATAAACTGGGTACTGAAACACCGATATGGGACTTGCGTACTGACGTTTTACTTCAAAGTTTCTTCAAAATACAACTGCAGAGTATATGTAACACTGCCAGTATATAAAACAGTGGGAAGAGGGGGGTGGGGTGTTGTCGTTTTCATGAAGACCTCGCCTAACCTCTCCCTGTATCCACTGCAACAACACACTACTCCCATTACCCTCTGCCCACTGCTATATACACAGTCAATGCCATACATACTGTGCGGTTGTAATATTAAGAAACCATTTGGCAAAATATCAGTACATTGCGGCTCCATATCAGTTTCATTTCCCAAGTAAACACGTCTCACAAGCCTTGAAGAAAACTAAAACTATGCGCAGTTTCAAGATGAGTGAATGCCTGCTTAAAACTAAGAGTAATATTCTAGTTGGCTCTGAAGATTTGCAACACCTCATCCTTAGCAATTCATTCTGCACATTACACCTCAGTATACTCTTGTCACAGATGCAAAATCGTTGATATTAAAACAGGAGAAATAATATACATGAGAATGCTAAGGTGCAATATGGAAAATAAAGCACTATGAAAGAGGTCATACGAAGTCTCCTACACCATCTTATTTATTATATGTGGTTTTAAGCTGCACTGTGGTGATCCCTTGTTTTCCATGGTTTCGACCTTGCCGGCTTCAGTTATGGATGAGTACACCATCACAAATACACACAAGTTAAAGGTGTATTTTGGAATTATTTAACACAAGTTGCTGCAACACAATCAGAAAATACAGTTTAAACAACTAGATTTTAATGTCTGGTGATATTTTAGGCCACTACAATGGGTTTTTAGGCAATTACATAGTTAATAACTGTGAGGGCCCTTTTAGATTACTTACTTTTGCGGATATTCACTATTCGTGGGTGAGTCCGTTCCCTAACATCCACGAAAAATGAGGGGTCACTGTATGGGAAGAGGTTAAAGAAACACACATCAGCCGTTGTATATCTTGAATTGGCAATGTATGTACTGGGAGAAAAATAACATTCATGACATTTCTGACAAAAAATAATAATAATGATAATGTTAGTAATAAATTGGTGTAGTTGAGCACATTTGGACAGCCCTGTGTGTGAGACAGGCCCCTTTTCTCATCGGTTAACAAGTCTCCCTAGCAACTCCTCCTTACCAACTTAATCCCATCATCATTCATCATCCAGTCCTGTGGTGCCCCATGAGGAGCGCAGGAGCCCGGGGCTAGGCAAGTTGGTCCTGATATTTAAGATGAGACTGACCACCCTCACTCATCCCTGAGTGGCATCATGTGAGCAATAAACCCCAACCACCCCTTGGATATTAACCTACAAAGGCTCAATCCGATTGGAGCACCTTAATTACCCACTAAACCACCAAGCGCCATAATTTGGCTATATGGTTACCACCCATTGTAGTAAATTGTTTCCTGGTGTACAGGAAAACATTTGACTTGTCACTCACTGTAGTTACCCACAGGCAGAAGGAAGTGGAAAGAATGATGGAAAGAAAGACAGAAGAGGACATATATAGAAACATTAATATCTTCTCATATGTTATTTACGCAATACATGTCAGCCTTAACCCCTTCCATTCAATGATCCACTTTTAAATTTATTCTTGCTACCTCCAGATGATTTTATTCAACATACAAGAAACCTCTGGCACTGAATGGGTTAAGGTGAGCTCTATACGTTCCCTCCAATATTGTTAAAACTCTCCCTAAGATGAACAAAATTGTCTGAAAATAATAATAATAAAAAAAATACAGTACAGTACATCACTGAACTGAAGGGGTTAAAAGGTATAAATAGCATAAGAGAGAGAATACTGAGGTTTAATATTTAAGATTAATTACTAAGAAAGAGGTATACACAAGCCTCCTGAACTTATGAGAGTACCGGTACTGGCCTCAGGTTCCAGTCTTGTTGATTAAGGAGGATTCTTCACAACTCTTGTCAAGTGCTTTATTCTGCAATATTATACCTCACTATTCTCCCCTGTTTTATTCAAATCACTATAATATCAACATACTCTGCACAAATAACACAGATGAGGATACTAACTTCCATCCATCCATCATCCAATCTTATGTTGCCCAACGAGGAGCGTAGGAGCCTGGGGCTAGGCAAGTTGGTCCTGGCATTTAAGATTAAAGTGAATTACTATATCCAAAAAATAAACTTATTATGAAGAGGTGCTGGGAAGACATGTTAACTAGAGAAAACATGAGACCCAATATCATCACAACTAACATTTATACAGACTTCCTCCACAAGATTATCACTCAAACCCGATGATGTAGTTGTTCTCATTTATTCTTGCTACTGTCAAACAATTTTATTTCTTTTAGGGGAGCCTTTTTGAACTGGAGGGATTAAAAAGAACCTTAATTCATCCCTTCAGTACAAGAGATCTCCTATGTTAGATGATTTTATTCCTATTAAGAGAGATCTGAACCATGAGAGATTAGGTTCGTGTTTTACTAATCCTCTCAGTAAACGATATTTCTCCTAAGACAATTTCAACCCTTTTAAGAAAGATTTTTCAAACTAAAGGTGTTAGATTAAGTCAATTAATCCCTTCAGTACAAGAGATCTTTCCTAAATTGAATGAAAGCCTTGGAAAGTAGCAGGAATAAACAAAAAAAAATATATATATATACCACCACTGAACTAGATGATTTAATGACACCAGTTTGGGCCACACATGACAAATGTCTGAAGATATGAAGGAAGACGCCCAAAGTCCTGATATTATGAAACACCATAGCAAGTTTCCCTTATTTTCTCTCTGTGTGATTTGGACTTTGGATGAAAAGGTCAATTAAAATCTTATTTGAAATTTGAAATAAAAAAGAAAATTACCAAAATACTAATTCATGACTACGTCAATAATACAGATAATATTTCCACCTCACAGTGAAATGATGGGGAAGTCATTAAATTTCAAAGCACAGTAATGTAATTCAAACATTCCAGAAAAGTAATTAAATTTTAAATTAATTCAAACATTCCAAGCTGTTAAAATTCAAACAGATTCCAGCAGTTATTAGAAAATGAGGGATGCTTGCTTGGACACAACACAATAAGTCCTTGCTATATGTCACTAATGTATTACAAAATATTACAGGAAGCTAGCAAATTGGCTCCATAGGCAGGCAATGTGTTCCAAAAATACCACAAGTTTTTCCATACAAACAGTCCTGTAAATGGAGGGAAATCAGCAAGCCAGATTCAGAGTCAGCAATGGAACTTTGACAACAAACGCTTTTGTAATTTACAGCAGAATATATTAAAAAAAAAATCAATAAATGAAAGAGACACATAACAAGGACTTTCTATACATGGTTTTGGTGGTTGTACCCTTGAAGCCTTGACTTAGAGAATTCCATTTTACCAAAAATTAATATATTTTTAACTTTATGACATTTAGTGATAACATCATTATAGGTGCAACATGAAATCCTGTACAGTAAACATAATTAAATTTAGGTATCTACTGTGCTGATGGGAGACACTTTAAGGAGATACATATATATTATTTATTGCTAAAGACATAACAATAAGGTACTTTGGTAAAATGCAAGGAGTGTCTAAGTCTGGCTTAATACCCCATTCAAACAGATGACATTTTCTGTTTCATTCAAGCCATCTCCAAACATAATTTTATTCAGCTTTGAAGGACTTTGACCTGGAGGAGTTAGATACTGCCTTCTCTAACCCTTTCAGTACTATGCTCAGTTTGTTTTCACCTGACAAAGATCCCTAACTCCTTTCAGCTCCTTGATGGCCAGGTGTAGTTAGACTGAAAAATAAATCTGACTAGTTACCAAGGAGACTCATTCATACCTCATAATCAAAACACTGAATTTCACTCAACCAGTGCTTAGTAATAAAAGCTGTGAGTGGCCAAATTCTGCTAGATGAAAACAAACCAGGATATTCACATCATATCAGGAAGGATCTTTGGCCGTGAGGGAGGTTAATGAAAGCTAATCCCCTGCATTCAGAGTCTAGAGCTGAATAAAATCACCTGTAGATACCAAGAATAAAACAGATGCCATCATACAAAGGGCTGATAACATGATATGGCAAGACCTGATGATTCAAACTTATGCTAAGCCACTGCAATACACATGGCTGGTTTTATTACATACAATTATTGCAATGTTTCCTAGTTCTGATGCAGCTGGCACTAACACATCCCACACATACACAGACACTCAGGCCCACCTACGTGGGCTGTGGCCCTTGGTTCATCTAGACATGAACCCAGTGCCCTTCTGCGGTCCACCAACCTCCTTTCAGGGTTGCGAGAGAGCTGAGGAATGATTGTATAACTAGGCAGCAGAACCATCCAGTTATGTCAGTGCCACCAGGTGAAAGCATCCCTTTCCAGCACATTTGCAAGTGGTACTGCAATGCAACAGAGGTCATGGATGTTTCAAAATAAAAGAATTTTTCCCAAACATCTGCTACTGTAAATGAGATAAACTATCCTTTTTACCTTAACCTGGCTGGATTTTTTGCCTTTTTCAGCTTCTTTCACATAGCTCTATGGCAAATATAGGAAATTTTGTGGCTCTACAGCCTTTCTGCAGCACTTCTTTGTAGTTAACATCATATTCTAGTGTTACAATTCAGCATTCAAGATGGAAAGATGGTAATTTTTAGGCCAAGTTAGTAGAAAAAGAGTATAGCATATAAGCTTTATAAGTAACAAAGACTCTTTAACCCACTTAAGATTCAACTCAACATGCATCCACCCACAACCAAATGCCACATGACCCCTTACTCCCACACTCATTTCTCAGATAGCAAGCTCCCATCCCTCTCCCCAGTCAACCCCATAAGAAATTTACAGGTGTCTGTGCAGTGTGAGAATCCTAGAGCCATGTTACTGACTTTACTTCCTTACATACAAGTGAATATAAATGCAGTATGAGAGGTCTGAGGGCAATGTTCTCTTAGACTTAGTAGCCTCCCTAGCATCTTGTCCTTGCCAGTGTATTTTTGCATATGACACCCTAACATGCTCTTTCATCTAGCATCTCTCCCTTAGTATTTTCTTGATCTAACATCTGTTCCTTGGTTATTTATTTTACATTTATACCTTCAGTATTATCTTGCTCTTTATGTGTTTTACTCTCAATAACACTATTTTTCATTACACTACTCTCACTGATAATGTTATCATCTATTTATATAATTTCACCAACAACACCTATTTATATAATTTCACCATCAACACCTTATATTTCCACATGCACTGCACTCACATAATATTCTCTTGTGTTGTTTGTATCACATCAAACATTTCAACATCAGTGCCTTAGATTTTCCTATGTACTGCTCTCAATGCATATTCTCTTGTTGGTTGCATTGTACTGTACTTGTATCAACACCTTGGAATTTCACTTGCACTGCTCTCACTGTTCTGTTGTGTTGCTTGTATCATTTAAGTATTAACGGCTTCATCTTTCACACACAATGCTCTCACTACACTACACTCATTTGTCAAGTATAGTGTACTTGTCCAGTGTGGGGTAGGGTTGTCTGCTTATGACTCTTCCTTCAAGGAGAAGGTTCACATGGATACACAATATCGACGCAGTTACCATATCTAAGTTTATCATCATTGTCATGAACCTCCAGACTTTAACTTGCACCAACAATATGGTAAATAAAATACAACAGAATGTTAATGTGTCATATGCAAAAATAAATTGGTAGGGATGAGGTTCTTGGGAGCTTCCTAACATCCTAAGAGTACAGTGATGCACCTTATATGTGACTTGTGGCACCTTCCCCCATCACCCACAGAGTTGCGTTGTGCCTTCACCCAATTACTGTATAGAGGAGGCCCTCGTTATAGGCCACGGATGTGTTAAAATATAATAAATAAAACTAATAAATAACAACATCACAACTATTTCAGAATAACTGGTACTGTGAACTGAGGGGAAATGGCAGTAGCAGTAGTTGCCATCCCAGACTCATCTGAATGTGAACCCAGTGGACTGCAGGGTGAAGATGCCCCTCCCTTGCAGTCCATCATCATCCTTTTGGGTCAGTAGGGAGGGGAACTGAAGGACATTTACATAACCTGGCAGTTCCACTGCCTGGTCATATCGGTGTCACCTGGTGAAGGTGTCCCACTCCAGCACCAAGTAGGGGGGGAAAAAGGCAAATCAGCTCTATAGGTAAAAACTGAGCTGTAATTGGCCATTTTTCATTGTGTTACTGTGGACTTAATAAGGAAAATAACATAAAAAAAAAGTAACATTAAAAAGCCAACATATACTATAATGAGGACCTTCAGTATCATTTACCAAACAATAAAAACACGCAGTGACAGCCAATCCCATTTTACCCCCACTGAGGTGTGGGGGCCCGAGACAAGGCTGCTGCTGTCCAGTATATGTGGGGGTAGTTGACCAGCCTACTCCCTTGGTGGCAAAAAATAAAAATAAAACTGTAACAGCCATATTACTCCCCTATGAGATTTATGGGCCTAATGCCATACTCCTTTCACTCTAAACTGAACCTGATTTTTGTCCTTTTACAGCTTACTTCATGTAGCTCACTGCAGAAAAAGACAAAGTTGTGACTGTGCGTCCTTTTCATAGCACTTCTTTGAGACTAGCATCATATTTTAGTGTTAATCTTTTGCTACAGCATTTAAGGTGGAGAGATGGCAATTTCAGGCCAAGTTAGAGTAAAAGGAGTCTAGTCTACCTTACTCCAGTACATTTCAGGGGTAGATGACCAGCCTACTCCCCTTTGTGGCCTAAAAAATAACAACAATATAATAAATCTCTGTGTGTACTCCATTCAAAACACCAGATTTACAAAGCAAGACCCACTGATTGCTTCCTGCTAAAGGTTGCTTCTACACTGTGACTATTGTACTGTACATCTGACTAGGGATATTCTAGTATGGTTCAGAGGCCTCCTAGCACCTTTACCTTAGTGATTTATTTTGCTTATTTCATCTCAGCTCTCTGAAAGACAACTCTAGACAATGCAGTTTAATTCAGCTGAGGGTATTGGTTATATGTTTAAATCTTAAATCGCAGTGGAGTGCAAACCCCCATTCTTTTACAGTCATTTATGGAATGCCTGTGGTTACTAGGTACAGTTAGCCTGCATCCCATACTACAGAATGCAGTCAGCAACCACATAGGAAGGCCAAATACGTTATATCATTGTCAGCTAGTTCGAAAATCAACATCAACATTTTTTGATTTGCATCCCACTTGATTTCAGGCTTAAGCACATGACCCTGTCACATGAACCGGAGAGTGTTAATACTGTACCATGACCCTCTCATGATCTGGCTGACCCTATTATTTTATTACAGCTCATTCCATCACATCTTATTCAACTGGGAACAAATCACAGACGTCTGACTGTTAAAATCCCCCCATGCTGGAATACACTGAAGATTGAGTCACGGGAGCCTGAGAAAGTTAATAAGTCATAAGCAAAAAAGTAAGGAAGAAGTGCTGGGAACCCTCCTACGCTGACTAGAATACCACACAAGGTCACTAACTACATGATCTCCTAAATACACTACCAAAATACCATCATTAGGTTAGGGCTAGGGGCCTCAGATCTGTATTCTAGGTGGGATAGAAGTCTCCATAGCACGCCTTCCTAGGTGGTTAACTCTGCCTCTTACACCTTGGCATCCTCTTGTGTTATTTAGGCATATCACTTTAATATTGACCAAGTGATTGTACCAATAACATACAAGAGGATACTTAGGTGTAATGTAGAATAAATTGCTTAGGAAGAGTTGATCAGAAGTCACCTACACCGACTAGTGGCTTATTCTGCATATTACACCTTAACCTCTTCAGTGCAATGACATTCTCTCATTAAAGTCTTGCCACTTCCAGACTATTTTATTCAGTTTAGGAGAGATTCAGATAAAGCCTCCACCAACCCCTTACTTACTGGTGACTCTTCCCAGGCTAAATTAAATCATCTAGTAACAGCATTTATAAAATACATATGATGTTCTCTGGCTTGTGGGGTTAACTACTTCAACCATGTGACACAGTATTTTATTTTGTTCTTGCTATCAACAAGTGATTTAATTGTGAATGGGAAATATCTCTCATAATGGGTTAATAGTGGCAGTCTCTAGCCCTTACAGTTCAAAATGTCTCTCCTATGCTAAATAAAATCATCTGAGTGTAGCACAAATAAAATACGCCAAGAAAACCTCCCACTTGTGAAAGAAGTTAAGGAATGATGTGCAAAATAACCTGCTAAGGAAGAGGCATTTCAAAATTTCCAGAACCATCAAGAATATCCTATGGCCCTAGATTCTAACAGCCATTTTATCAAAACTGTACACACATAGGTTTAACAAGCCCATAATCTTTGACAGTCATTTATGGAACACTTGTAACTGTTAGGTGTGACCAGCCTGCATCCCACATTACGTAGTGTATTCCTGTAGTGATGCAGGAAGATTAGCTATGTTCTATCATCGTCACATTTATGAACACCTGTAAATGGTATATGTGCTCAGTCTGCCCATATTACAGTATACTAAATATGCTTTAATTTCTGAAACACCTCTAATGTTAGATGTGATGGGCCTATATCCAGTGCCACAGTGTAGTCAGAAGCAACTTGATATCTAACTCTATCATCATATTATTCAGAAATTATCATAAAAAAATACATGACCTGCCTGCATCCCACATTACACAGTGCAGATGGCAGTGATACAGGAAGGTCAGACATGTTCTATCACCATCACATGCACCAGAAATTAATGCAAAAATCCAGGGCTTGTCAACACCTCCATGTACTCAGTTTCAGTAATGGGACCCTACGCTTTGAATGTACTGTACAGTGTTAAGAAAGAATGATGTACAACTTGTTCTGTACAGTTAAAATTCTCCTCTGCAGCATCTAATAAATTTACTGGGGCTGGGACACATGAACAAACTTACAACTAATTCTCTGTTGTAGCAGAGACTTGTTTTTGTAGGAAGAACTAAAGATAAGGAAATATTCAAAGACTTCTTACCTTCCCCTCCCTGCAATTAAAATTAAAATTTTTTCCTTTTGTGTCTAAGACTTCTTTTGGCAGAACCAGAAATAATGGAATATTCTTGACTCTCCTCCTCATCCTTCCAGCAAGTGCCAATTGTACTTACAACAGATATCGGGTGTATGCATGTTCATAAACCTTTGCCCAGACTTGCAGGCGTAACTAAACTAAACCCCTACAAGAACTACCCAGTAAATTACTATATCTCTCACAAGCCATAGCCTCCCAAAATTCAACAGTCAGGGCAAGTTGCAGATTCACAAACAAACTTAAAATTGCTTCCCTGTTGTAGTTTATGATCTGCTTCTGCTGGAAGGAGAAGGAACAAATTTTTAAACGTGGAATTTGAGTTCGTATTTGCAGGGAAAACAGCATACAGGAAGAGCCAGCACTCTATTCTTCCTATCCTTGCAAAAACTACTTCACAAGAAGGACCTAATCAAGAATGCAAAAACTTACTATATCTCTAATCTTTGCTACAGAAACACTGCTACAAGAAGGAATTTATTGTACGTGTGTTTATGAATGTGATCCCTTGCGACTGTCCCAATACCCATGGCAGCTACTACACACACCTATTTGAGCACTACTGATAAAACCTTCACTAGTGGGGATTTGCCACCAGAGCCAACAGACCTACCATGAACTACCATACCCAACACCCCATAGTACACTCCATCACCACCATAACATCTTACCAAACAGTTATACTCAGGATAATTAGGGATCTATTCTAGATGTCATGGGATGCTTAACACCTATTCCTTGGTGATTTACTTTGCATATTACACCTTCACATTTTCTTGCATATTATCTATTGCGTTTTAAGATTGACCCAGTTTGTATCGATAACATACACGAGGATGTAGGGATGAAATGTGCAGAATAGTACACCTTGACTTTTTTTTTTTTTTTTTTTTTTTTTTTTTTTTTAAATCAGTTCAATCACACTACTTATCTTCTGTATGTTATTTATATCAATTTTATATCAACACACTGGGCATCATTAACAAACAAGAGGATACTGAGTTGTAATATGCAAGTCACTAAGGAAGAAATATCAAGAAATCTCAATTGCCAAACAGAATACGAGGGTTAGACTGGAGGAGTTATAAGCTGTCTCCAGCAACCCCATCAGCGCAGTAACACATGATTCTCCATTCTTCACTTCCACCAAATCCAAAATCAACCACAGCACACAGCCATCCAAGAACCTCTGATACCTAACTTAAAGAGAATACTGAAATTTTAGGTACGATTTATTCAGAGCAGGTGTTGTACTTTTTCACTGACAGATACATATGATTCCCAAACTGTTTACTCCTTGACTTTAATGATGTATTTTTTTTTTTTTTTTTTTTTTTTTTTATTCTTGCCATCTCTATAGTTCAGGGTTAGATATAGTCTTCATGAACTCCTTCATTATTGTTGGTTTGTTTTTATTTGACAAAGATCTGCAACCAGTATTCAGCTGGGTTGATTGCAAGGCAGATAAATCTAATTGTTTTTACTCTAACCTGGCCCAGAGTTTTGTCCCTTTGAAGTTTATTTCATATAGCTCTGTGGCAGAAAGTGACAATGCTACCACTCTAAATACTTTCCACAGCACTTCTTTGTGACTAGAATCATGATCTGTCAATCTATTCTCAGTATTCAGGATGGAAGGATGGTAATTTTAGGCCAAGTTGGAGCAAATGGAGTATGGTTGCCATGGAGGGTTACTTTTACCTCATAACTAAGGCAAACTAAATTTTACAACCATGATTCAAGCTATGAGAGTGGCACAGTTCCATCATATGAAAACAAACCAGTTATGCAAATATGCTCTTCCTAGGTGAAGAAAATCATCTAGCAACAAAAAATAATAATAATAATAATAATAACAATAGTAGTAGTAGTAGTTGTAGTAGTAGAAGTAGTAGTAGTAGTAATAATAATAATAATAATAATAATAATAATAATAATAAAATAACAACAACAACAATACAATACATCATCAGATTCAAGGAGACACTGTTATTGGTTATTATGCTTCACCCTACCATTACAACTAAAAAAAGAATTGTGTGTGTGTATAGGTAAAAAATGCACAGCTAGGGAAAAAGCATCTGAACACGCCAAGCATTACAATTTGACACATATCATCATTGCTAACATCACCATCATCATCATCATCGCCATCATCATCCTGACCCTGATTCCCACTGACAATATGACATGACTAATGACACAACAATTACATTATTGGATGACTCAAATGAACATCATCATTCTCATTATCATCATCATCACCACTTCTTTAAACAACACTATTGTTATAACCACATGAACAACAGTGCTTTTATATTACTGAGATGCACCTCACAATTGAACATATCAACAAATATGTTAACAAAATTCCTATGTTATGCTGTTTTTTGAAGGAAATAAAATATGAGCCAGGTAACATATTACAAATTCAATACAAAAAACACCTCACTCCTCAGCTTACCAACCATAAAATTTTGGTCAATTCTTGTAACATCTGTTCTAAAGAAAGGATCAAACAAATTAAAAAAATAAAAAACCATTAGAGATTCACCTTGGCACATCAACCATTTTGAGACAGCAGAGTTTAGCTGCTACTAAAGGAATGGCACATGAACTATTGCAAAATTTCAGATTCACCTCACAATTAGGCACACCAACCACTCCATGAAAACTGTTAAAACATCATAAGCCAAATATACAATCACAAAAATTACTAAGAAATGCACCCCGTTTTCAAAGTTACCAATCATTCCAAAATACCGCAGGACAAGATCTGTACTCATTCAAGAATCCTTCATGCCTAGATGTACACATACTTTCAGCAATATAATACCATAGCACCACATAAACAATCACAAAAATTATTAAGAAATGCCTCACAATAAACATTACCAGCCATTCTGAAATACACAGAAGCCATGGCACTCATCCAAAAGTCCTTCACACCTAGTTGTATGGATACTCTTTTGAGCGACTGATAAGCCTGAGACATTTAAGTGCTGTGGCCAGATTTATCTACCAATAAAACATAAAATTTAAGCCTAATAACTCCACTATTAACTTCTTCACTGTGATGACCTATTTATCACTCTGCACTCTTTTCTTCTTTACTTAACTGTGGTTTACGTCCTTTAGCAGCTTATTTCCTAATGCGCAGTGGCAGAAAAGACAATACTATGGCTCAGCATCCTTTCTACAGCACTTCTCTGTGATTAGCACCATATTCTAGCAGTATTAACCTCTTGCAATAAACTGAAGATGAAGAGATGGCAATTTTAGGACAAGTTAGAGTGAAAAGATTACAGCATTATATTCTGACGTTAACCTCTTCTTACAACTCAGCATTTAAGACACAGAGATGACAACTTTACACCCAGTTAAAGTGAAAAGAGCACAAAGTAATACATCCTCACTGTGAAGATGTTAATAGCCTACACCACATATATGCATTGTGCAGATGTGGTACACTGAGATAGTCATTATAAACCTTACCTCCCCAGAAAACTTATATTCACCTGAGAAAGACTTCTCACATTGACAGGGATAAAGAAACACTATATTTTTCTTCCATCCTGTCTGAATTTCCTATGAGTAAAAGAGTGTACTTCTCCCTAACTCTACCCTGTATCTGCATTGGCATCCATAAAATACAGAACAACAACAACAGTAATGATAAACATGGATCTTCTTCTGCAACTATGTTCAACCCACCCCCTCAACTTCAACTCCACAGCCCCCCCATCACCCCTTCAATATGATGATTGGCAACAACAGCTGCAATAATGATTAACCCACTCTCTCAACCTCTCAGCCCTCCCCCATTTACCCTTTCAATGCAATGATCAACTCCCACCAACTCACTCTCTAAACTGCCCCTAACAGCACATCTTTCAATCTCTCAACCCCCTCCACATCAACACAGCCTCTCACTCTTCCATCAACCCCTTCAGTACAGAGATAAACCCCACCAACACACCTTGCCATCTTAATAACCCTTATGATAATCAACCTCCCATCAATCTCCCCCTCCCTCTTCCATCAACCTCTTCAACACTCACTCCCCTTCCCACCCCTCTATGCAGTGCTCATTCAACACACACTGGTTTTCATACAATTTCTCTCTTTAAACATCAACCCAGTCCTTTCCCTCAAAGCCCCTGTTCACTCCTTGCACCCTTCCTTTCAGCCACGTAACTGATCTATAACATTAAAAAAAAAGTACAGTAATCAAATCAGACTGAGATTAAAAATGAAATACCTATACCCACTTTCTCCCTTACAGAAAATCATCCTCATTGTATGTATGTTATGCAGCATACTACACAATCAGTATTACAGTACTGTACATAGTTATATGCTGTGATATTATGCACAAAATGATGCAAAAATTCACTGGATCCCAACTAACCATCACCATCACCATCATCATTATCACCATTTATTCAATTATATTTATTTCTATCAGTGTAACAGAAAACTGTCATATGTCAGGGATGTGTTCTAAAATCACAAAACTGCGGCAACTTGACAGACCAGCTTTATGAGTTGCAATGGAACTTTTCATAGTCACATTTTTGTTTGTAACTGATTATGCACGCAACATAAAAAAAAGGCATCAAAAGAGGTGACATAACAGGGAAGTTTTATATTATGCCTGATCGCAGAACACCATATAAACATGGATTGTCAACAAGAGAAAATTAATGAAACAACTTTTCTGTAATTGACCATGGACTTACTATTAAGAAAATAGAAAAAAATATCAGAGACAGCAACTTATATTAGCAAACCATTCCCTCCCCCAAACTGTACCCATCAACGGCATTACGATACTGTATACTCGTACATATAGTGCACCCTATATTAATATCTATTTGTGACTAGTGCTGATGTATGCTGACTAGTATGGTATGGTACTGAAATATATAATAAAGTTGGCTAATTAGGTAATGTTGACCAAAAATATACACAGCCTATAGTAGACGATTATACTCACATTGTGGTTCTAGTCATACAGGAAATTCAATCCTTCCACAAAATAACTTTAAACTCTTGTGCCATCAATAGCTTGAGCAACCAATAAAAAATGCCTCTATTCACACACACATGCCTTGAAACATTTCCTAATTGGTGCTACCTCCACCAAGTTCTATTCAGCTACAGGCAGAACATTTGAGCGTCTAAATTACAAAAAATGACTCAATAAATTTCCATATGCCTTGAAATAATGCCTAACTCCTCCTAATTCTACCAAATTTTATTCAGCTAAGCGTATACGACAGACGACTTATACTGAAAGCATAAGCAAGTGTATAAAATAACTAAGGTTACACTAAACGCCTCAAAATAATAAAGCTACGTAATACTGCACTGGATACCCGCAGATGAAAATAGAGTGAGACACTAATAATCTCACTCAGCATAAATAAAAGAACATGCTTAAGTAGAACTCGATGGATTGATATGATAAAGAAATGGAACACAAACTATTTAAACTTAAAGCTAAAACAAGCACAGCACAGTTCAATATAGAAGCATCATTATCATCATCATCATCTTTCCTACTAATGAATGGGATAGGTATATAACAGAAATAAGAAAACATGAAGATAAAACTATTAACAGGAAAAAAAAAAGTCAGCACACATAAAATCAAATACACTATGCTAAAACGTAAATTAAACAAAATACTGGTACAGTACTGTATGCTGAAAGACATCTGTAAACTGCAATATAAATGCATACCAAAACTTATGGTTATTAATAATTATTTTCTAAAACATAAACTGAAACCTGAGGCAGAACCTACTATACAAAGTGGACAATTTTTTAGCATCTGAACAGTCTGCAGAACACAAACACTAAAATACAGTCAACCCCAGCTACTTGCAGGTTCACAGAATTTTCCAGGAAATTATTTCAAAAATTCACTGGAAGTTATTGCCTGCTTTTCCCACTGCATCAGCTCTTCCTAGTGGTTCATCTTGCTCAACTAGAACTGATCCTGCCAAGCAGTACAGAATATTCATCATTCATTGTCCATCATGTACTGCACGGCAAACTCTCATCACTGCATGGGTGAGTACAGTGCACTGTATCTAGAAAGGCTTGTGTATCATCCTGTACTGTCCTTTTACGAAGTATTAACGTGCCATAAAATGCATTTACAGGACTTATAGTAGGTCTGTACGTAACGGGAATAGTTAAAATAGTGAAACCGGTTATTTTTGCCGAAAGTATGGATTATTCACGGATTTCGCCCATTCACATATGGGTCTCGTGTGTAACTCCCACAAACGGCAGGGGTCGATTGTAATATCAACTGAATGCTAAAATAATGTCGATGGAACTCAGAAGAAATTAAGTTCATCTTTTACCCCTTTAATCTGGTGGTCTTTTTCGGTTCTGCTATATCCACATAATTTTCTTCAGCTCAGGAATGAATTTTAGAACTGGAGGGTCAGATATAGCATTCCTTAACCCCTTCACTGGTATGGGTCCTACTTAAGCTGAATAAAATAATCTGGAAATAACTCACAAAAAAAAGACACCGCCAGGAACAAGGGGCAAAACTAATCCAAGCAACCAAACAAGCCTGATAAAGGGAATGCTAAGTAGTCTACTCTCTTTGTCATATCTAAATGCATGATACACCAGGCTAACAGGGCAGTACACGACTGTTTAGCTGTGACTAATGCTAGCTGTCAAAAACTAAAAAATTACCCCAATAAACACTTCCACTACTATAGACACATTCACCTATTCCATTCAGGTTAACACAAGATGTTTTTTGTTCAAATGCAAAAAAATTCTTGAAATCAAACACTATGGATTTACCCAGACACCTCATTCATGCATACTATACCCATTTTACATGAACCTGGCCTGAGTTTAGCCATTCTGCAACTTATTTCGCATAGCTCAGTGGCACAAAAAGACGATACTATGACTCAATATTATTTTCATTACACCTCTTCGTGACTAGCACCATATTTTATTATTAACCTATTATTATGTCTCAGCATTCAAGATGGAAGGATGGAGAATTTAGGCTGAGTATGAGTAAAATTCAAGATGGAAGGATGGAAAATTTAGGCCGAGTTTGAGTAAAAGCAGCATATCAATATGTCAATGAATTAAACTATAATAAACATATGTCGTACGGGTTTGTAATGGCGCCTGTGGTCATGGAGGAGGATATTTAGGTTTTGTGAGCTCAGTATGAATAGTATGAAAATGGGCAGCGATTAGTCATTATGGTGAAACAGGTAGTTATGGATACTGTATATGGTAGTATGTATGGTAGTGGTGGTGGTTATGATGGTGGGAGATGTAGTGATGATGGTAGTTGTAATGGTGATAGTTATGGATAATGGTGGCAGCTGTGGTCATGGTGGTAGTTATGGTAATGGTGGAGATCAATAAGGTTATGGCAGATTTGGTGATGACAGTAGTTATGCTATTATAAAAATTATGATAGCTGATAAGGAAATGGTGACAATTACTAAGATTGATGATAGTTATAATGATAGTACAGGGTAGTTATAAGTAATGACAGCAATGATAGTCAAGCACAACATTCATTTAATACTTTCTTCGATTGTCATGTGATATCTTGAACCAAATTATTGCCAAAGAGTGCCTAATTTTGTTTTAAACCTCACTAATCCCATCCACCCAATGACCTCTATATTACTTTACTTGTACATATGCCAATTTATCTATCAATCTATCATCTAATCCTCTTTTGTCCCATTATAAACATAAGATCCAAGGCCCAGGTTACTCAATTCCAATCTTTAAGATGAGGGTGATCAACTTGGGTCACCCATGCATAGCATCAGGTACGCAATGAACCCCAACCAATTTCATTTAACTTGGGGAAAAAAACTTGTAGTTTATGTGGTTACAATCACCATTAATCCATTCACTACAAAAGTCTCCCCTACGCTGAATAAATCTCCTGGCTTTCACCAATATTAACCATCCTGACACAACAAGGATACAACTCTGGCTGATGTCAATGTATTGATGTATTTTGTGATTAGTTTTGAGACATGCATGTACGTACAGCCTAGAGATCATACAGTAAACAGAGACTAGACCATTTGTGCTTGTGTGGTGCACTGCCATCCATCTGACTGTTGTCCACTATTACCTGAAACGGCCACAATGCTGGATGGTAGAGTCTACCATCTCTTTTTACTATATATTCTCTACTGTAACTTTAATCTGTGACCCCAATTGAGCTCTATCATTAATGACATAACCCTTCCCATCCCCTCACCTGGATATTAATTACTGCCAGTGTCATTACTGAACAAATTAATGTAACACAGTATCCAGCACTGTACATACTAGAATTGGCACAAGGTCCACAAAAACAATGCTAAACAGCAATATATACATACCTGTAATGTCAATTTTAAAATGATTTGCTGCACAGCCTAAAAGGCAATGCAATTCATACACCTACAATTAAAGATATCCACTCATATCTTGGAGTTGTCTCTCTGTTCATACTGCTAATAAAAGCACACATATAAACACATGCATACACACACACAGATTTCTATTGAGAGCAAATAACATTTGGAACCAGCTACCGGATGAAATTACGTCGGGTAAAAATCTACACATTTAGAGAAATTTTTGAAAAATAGTAAACGATGATGGATATTCCGGCGAAAATGCAATACATGTAGGTAAAAACTTTCTAACTGAATTTCCAATTTTCAAATCAAAAGTTTTTCAGGGTTATTAAATCTTACAGACTCACAGTAATTACATCATACACTTATCCCAAGGCCTCATTCCTCCTTAATGCATGAAGCTACAATCCAATATCAGTAAAAGAAACTGTGAACAAAACATAAAAATGGCAAAATATATATAAAAAAAAAAAATGTGCTAAATATCTTAAACATCACTGAAAATACACTTAAAAACCAGAATGTGTCATCATCATCATCTTCACCATCCAAATCCTATTACATGGGATGAAGCCAACTCAGAAATTAACTGAGTGACTGACTGACTGAAATAAAACTAAAATAAAACTGACGTCAAATTAGAACATGACAATAAAGAAAGAATAAAAGCAGACTATAAAGAGCAGATAAAAAATAATAAATAGAAACACGACTCAGATAAGTGAAAACAGAAATTCAAAAGTAGGCTGCCATATATCACACACCATCACAGAGTTCACTTCCACCTTGCTATAACTTCACTCTCCAACACATTCTGTAAGCAGGAAGCATTACACCAAGATACTTCTAACATCCAAGCTGATAGAGAAATCCCATGACCCACTAAACATAAGCTGCTCTACTGACTTTTGTGCCTTATTAAACCTAGTGACCGTGAAACTTTGTGGCTGCCATATCCCATTATGCCCACTTACGAGCGTACGGGCCTGAGGATAGCTATCGTTAGTCCAAAGCAATTCAGTGCAGAGACCAACGTCTGCCCCTAGTAGCACCTACGTGATATATATATATATATATATATATATATAAAAAAAAAAAAAACTGGCTATCCCATTGACTAGAACCATGACATGTAGGTCAAAGTTCACTTCAAACCAAGCACTCTACCAATCACATCACCAGTACTAAAATACATGATGAGAAACATAAATACTACATAAAATTTAAAAATATTATGACCATATTTATATATAGTAAGATAAAAATAACTTCAAAAGTTAGATCTAAATTTATGGTTAATTTTAAAAAATGGCAAGAAACTAGTACAATACATACAGTAAATCATAATGGTTATAAAGACTCCAGTGTGTTTGCACGCATCAGCCTTGGTCACCTAAATACGATAAAAATAATATAAGCAAGATATCAACACCATGCAAATCTAAAGTAACTCAAAGGGTCAAATCTAAAACTTGACTACCTAAAAAATTATTAACAGTCGAACCGATCCTTTATCAAAATTTTTCAGGGTGTATGTGGGCCCAAGTCTTGAATATAAAGTTATATCAATATCAATAATCATAATAATAATAATAAATAAAATAAATGAAAAACATATCATCGTACGAAGTTATATACAAATACTGTATGTAAAACAGTGAAAGCTAAAAACTTAAGTGACAAAAAATGCATATAAACTTACCTGGTAACATCCTGAGCTGCACTATCAGATCCTACATACACAGAACTCTTAATCCCCTCCATCCAAGTACTCTTTTTTTGTTTTGTTTTCTGCTTTTTACTGATGATTTTCACCAGCTTGCAAAAAATCTCCCATGCTGAACAGGTTAATGAAGGCTATATCTAACCCCTCCAGTTGGAAATGTTTCTCCTAAGCTGGAAAAGATCATCTGAAGTTAACAGGAATAAGATAAAAAAATATCAGGGCAAAATGGCTAAAGATAAGCATACACAATAAACTTACCTACAAATGCATCTGAGTTCATACGTATCACTGAAACACAAATGGTAAAACAGCCATCTCTCTCTCTCTCTCTCTCTCTCTCTAAGATCAAACAAGAAATTCATTCAACCTCCACAGCATTAAAATTTTACAACTCATGATGCACCCCTTCAATACAATTTTGATTTATCTATTTCCTTCTTCCTATAGCCAGGTGATCTAAATATAATCACCTGGTGTGCCAATTGAAATAAAAGTAACATCATTGCACTGAAGGTGTTAAAATTCTACAGTAACTTATAACCAGCAAAAAACAGCAATGGTTGAGACTTGTGTTAATTCCTTGGATCTGCTGATGGATATATCTTTGAGTATTATCCTTGCTACCTCCAAATGATCTCAAGAGTATTCTGGTTCACGATGGACTTTTTTAAACTGGAGGGGATAGATACTGCCTACAATGACTTCCTCACTACAATGTATCTTTCCTAAATTAAATATAATCACAAGGAGACAGGCAAGAACAGAAGGAAAAATACTTAACTGAACTAAAGTCTGGTGCTGTCACTTTAATGATATTCTTGCTACTACCAGACAATTGTATTCAGCTTGGGAGGGCTCTCTCACACTGCTGGGGTTAAGGAAGGCTATACCTAACCCCTACAGTTCAAAATATATATCCTCAGCTGAATAAAGTCACCATGAGAGAGAGGAAAAAAAAAAAAAAAATGGTTCACGCTAAACACATGTACCTGTCATTCATGGCAAACACAACAAAAACAAAATGATGGGATGCAGCCGAGGGCACAGCAGCAAGGGTACTGAAGATACCTGATTGTGCATTTCCTGACACAAAACACTTGCCCAAGAGGATCATCATTATCATCATGAATATCTTTACCATGACAGCATACACACCTGACTGATTTTTAAAACAAGGAACAATAACATCATCACAGAACACAGACTGCAATTTTTTTACATACATTTGCCTTCTTAAATGGACTTAATATCGAGCATCACCACTATCATCATCATCATCATCATCTTGTGGCACCAAACATCCAACTGTGATTTCCCCTCATTAAGGAACATGATAATTGATTATCATCACCATCGATTCATCATTTGCCTTAAAGGAACATCGTCTCCATCATCATCATCATGACTTAAAACAATATACAGTATATAGCCATTATTCAAAACACACATTTTACATTCCCCGACCACAAAGGAACACACTGATTGCTCTCTGGCTTAGAATGGTGGTATTACATGTACTAACTACTGTACTGTTCTGCAGTCCGATGTGCTGAGACTGTACAGGCTGCCGGGTACCGCGCATGTGTTACGTACAATATTTACAACGTGTACACCTTCGTACGGTAGTGTACTGTATTTGACTGAGTTTGTGACTAGACCGAAATGGCTAGAATGAGTTACATAGTTATCACCTTCTCTGTTAGCCCCTTCAATACAATGACTTCTTTGGCATTATATTGCTACCAACAGATGATTCTATATATACCTACAGAGACTATATGTAATGAAGGGATTACCTACTACAGTTGGTTTGTTTTCATCAGGCAAACATTTGTAACCTCTTTCAGGTCAGTTGGTGGCCAGGTGTGGTCAGACTCAAGGATAAATCTGCCTAGTAACCAAGGAGACTCATTTGTACCTCATAACTAAGGCTCAGTGAATTTCACACAACCACAACTTAGTATTTAACCCGATCTGTGCCATGTCTGTACATGTACGGACAAACCAAATGTGTTAAAATTGCCGAGTCCATATATATACAGACAAACTTACAGTACGCTAAACTGCCGTGTCTGTGTACGTACAGACATGGTTTTCCGCACATTTGTGTATAATTATTTGAGTCAGCCCTAGTTGCTTGACAGAAAATGGGGGGACAGAAACCCTTCCTTCCCTCCCATGGGTGGGATGTGGGGAAGAGGCCTCCCTCCCTGTGCCATCAGTACGTATTCAGGGGGGGGGGGGGTTAAGAAAGTTTCTGGCATTTTAGATAACTTTGCCACCCAGACCTCCAGCAATCTAGGCACATAAGCCGACAAAGGCTCTGGCACTGAACGGGTTAAGTCTGACAGTGACCCAGTTCTGTCAGATGAAAACAATGCAACTATACCACTAACCCCTTCACTGCAATGGCATCAGTTAATTATATATACAAAGGCTTTTTCTATATTCTGTTCTATACTCTATTCCTCCTACTGCTATTTTTCCCAGCATGAAGATCTCTCGTAGTAAAGGGGCTAACACATAATATCACTGTATACTGCATAACACTTTAGTCTCTCTCTTTCTCCAGCTTTGTGACTGAGCCGACTAGGTAACACTAGAATGTCTTTACGGATTGTCTTGGTTAATCACTTGAAACTATGGCACAGTTCACCTGGCCACCAGTATTGTACACATTTGCTGTGGGATTGTTCAGAGTTTGTGGTGGCGTCATCTGGGGGTCGTTTGAGTTTGTCAGGGGTCATTTAGGGTGATTTTCTTGATGGTGGTGTCATTTCAGGTTGCTTAAGGTCATTTTCTCAGGTTTACTTGTCAGATCTCCAAATGTGTGGTGTTGTTTGGATATATTTGGGTCACTGTCATCCTCTAGTGGGTATTTACGTTGTTTGATAACCGAATTTGAGGTCACTTAGAGTGATTTTCTTCATGGTGGTATCACTCAAGGTTGCTCAAGGTCATCTTCTTTGGTTGACTGGTGGACAGGGTGTAGTGGTGCCATTTAGGCTTGCTTGGGTCACTTACTGTCATCTTCTAGAGGGTGGTGGTGCTGTTTGTGGTTGCTGAGATTGTCTGAAGTCATCTGTGGTGACTTTTTTTATGGTCTCATTTTAGGCAGCTTGATGTCCTCTTCTTTGGTTGATTAGAGGAGCCGTTTGAGTGTAGTGGCATCACATGCTCTATTTGATGTTGTTTCGGTTCATCTTGTGTTTACTTAAGAAATTACCACACCTCACAAGACCCACACACTTCTAGCTCATAGGACCTTAACTTGGCAATCAGTATCACATGACTGAAGGTGTGTGTGTGCTCTCAGTTAAAGTTGTTTCATGCCATCGTCTTGGGTTTATTCATGGAGACCTAACAAAGACTTATCATACCTCACACACCCAAACATTTGTCTCACAGGTCCTTCACTTGTCGGTTAGTATCACAAGGCTGGAGGTTTGTTCGGTAGATGTTGTCAGTGGGGGCCTCAACATGATGTAGGATGTTGCAACAGGAGTGTACCGACCACTTGGACACCTGGCCCTGTCGATAGTATGTTAGAACCAGCGTACCTTCATCGGGGTCACGGGACACTGACGGACCATTGATGTCCACCCATGGATGGCCAAAACAGCTGCAGGAGATTAAACAGATAGTTGGGTACAGTATTACGGAAGTGCACGTATGGAAAGTTATGGCTGTGAAACTGAGTCAGGATTCTAAGGGTCTCAATGGACAGAGATGTACATACCTGTAATATACAGCATGAAGGATAACGCCGGTAAGGTAGCTGATGGCACAGAGTATGGCAGAGAGTATGATGAAGGTGTTATCGTAGCGGGTCTTGTCCAAGTACACAATGCCCAGCGACAGCAATATCAGGTTCTCAAAAAATGCCAGCACCAGAAACAACACCTGTCAGGATTATTGAAGTGAAGAATATCAGGCTGTCTTAAGCCCTTGAATATAGTGACTTCTATTTACAATATTACAGAATATCCATTTTACACCATCTCAACAAACCTAATGCTTATGTAAATAGAAGGCTACCTGTATAACAACTGTGGAACAAGCCTATACTAAAAAATTACAGCTAAGTGTATAATGAACAGACCTGTAAATCAAGTGGGATGAGCATATATTAATACTGTAAATTATAACTGAAAGTATACTAGACAAACCTGTATAGCATGGGTGAAGTGGGCCTATACTGTATTGATATATTACAGCTGAGTGTGTATGGAAGGGGAAGTATAGGATCATTTTTATGTACAGCATGAATATACGGGAAACAGAGCATCATCTTTATATTATGTTCTTATGTATTAGATGTAATGTATGTACAAATGTGTATTAGACAGACCTGTATAACAACAGTGGAGTGTCGTCTTGAGAGCTGCTTCTTAACAGCTGATGGGCGTTCCAGCCGGAAGTACACCAGTGTGGAGGCAATGGTGCCCAGGAAGACGTAGAAGTAGGGACGCAGGTACTCCAGCACACACGAACAGCACATGTAGTGACGCACCGGTAGGATAGACCTGACCCAATACACAAATATCATCACCATTATCATCATCAACATCGGCAAGACACAGGCCTCTCCCATTTTTTCAACTCTTAATATACTGGCTGAAAATTGTAAAAAGGACAGAAAATTTTCAACAAGGTAAGGAGAAATAACTATAGTAATGGTTATATTTGAGCCTGGGACTGGACACAGTTATGACCATTACAACTGTAAAGTTCTTTCATCATAACCTGACAGAAATTTTTGTCTTTTTGCAGTTCACTTCCCACAGCTCAATGGCAGAATAAGACACTACTGTACTATGGATGTACATCCTTTCCAGAGCATTTGTCTGTGACTAGCATCATGCTCTTGAGTTAATATTTCCTTACAGCTCAGCATTTAGATGGAGAGATGGTAAATTTTAAGCCAAGTTAGAATAAACAAAGAATAGCACCATTATTTCTACTACTACTACTACTAAGATTACTACTACTGAACTACTACTATAAAAACAGTGGGCTCACCTCTCCTCTAGTTTGAGTTTGATGACAAGGACGATGATGAAATGAACACCCAGCACCACAAACACCTTCCATGTGAACGCCAATGTAAACACTGTACATGCAATGGCTCTTGACACCACCTGTATAACACAGACACAAATTTGCATGGGGTCATATTCTACTTGCCATCTTATTAAAACTGAAAGTGCAAAAAATATGGACAAGCTCAAAACATTTTACAATAACCTCTGAACCAAGCGATATTAATAGAACATGTCTGATATTTCTGTATCATTGCTGACTATGCTCTTACTGTGTAGGATGCAGGCTGACTACTATACACTTGATCAAAAAACTATCTCTCACTTCCTCACTGAACACTGCTGCTCATCAAGTTTTTTCTTTAGGCGAATATTTCTGTTTCCTTTACATGCAGACTCTTACTTGAAATAATACAGCAAAATGGAGAGGGAGTGCAATGAGGATGGTAATGCCGCTGAACTTAGAGAAATGGTGATATGAGGCACAAAGGGGTTACGTATCTTCAAAAGGTTATAATATTAGTACCTTACCTGAAAGAATATAGCAAAAAGGAGAGGGAGTGCATTGATGATGGTGAGTCCGCCGAGCTTAGAGAAGCGATGATACGAGGTGAAGGACCAAGTGAGTGAGACAAGGGAGATGAGGACGGAGAACACCTGTTTGGACATCTGTGTCTCACTGCCCCGCGATGACAGCGATAGGATTGATCCCAGTGTGGCTTCTTTTACCTGGAATACCCATCATTAGTGTAAACATATTCACTATTACCACCATCAGCATCAGCATTCTTTTCTTCTTCTTCCTTACTATTGTCATCATCCTTCTCCTCCTCTTCTCAGTATCATCATCATGTTCCTTCTCTTCCTATCATCATCATGATCCTTCTTTTTCTCCTCCTCCTCTACTTTCTCATTGCTTCTCTTACCTGGAATATGCATCATTAATCATCCACTACACACTCATCATCATTCCCCTTCTCTTCCTCCTCTTAATCCTTCTCAATCACACTGCTAACACACAAGGTTAGCAACTGCAGCCCACTCATAAATCACCATACAACTGACCTGACAACCTGACAACATACTGTGTATTGTTAATTTCCACTCTGAATCTACCACTAAAGTATTACTAATTATGGCTACATATATTAACCCTCTCTGGGTCTTCTTATGCATCTTTTAAGTATGGACTAGACAGATGCAGGACCATCAGGACTGTGATATGGAGCATCACTAAAATCTACAGAAGCGATGCACCTCATGTCCAAACAACCTCAGGGAGTGTCTGATGATCAGGGCCACTCCAAGAAATGCTCCTGCACCTAAAAACAAATAAAATATGAAGATCATTCATATCTGCTATGGTTCCTTGGGCATGGCACTGCAGCACACTAACAGTTTGATTGCAGGAGGGTGGGCAGGACCATGTCATGAGGATTTTGGGTGCAATAAGCAAAACCACCAGCCACCTTAGCTCATTCAAACAGGTGATGTATTTTGCATTTTATTCTTGCTACCTTGACAAATTTATTCAGCTTAAGAGAGACTTTTTGAACTGGAACAGTTAGATACAGTCTCCGTTAACACACTTAATAAAAGATATCTTTTACTAAGTTAATCATCAAGGTAGCATGAATTAAATAAAAAGTATGTTACTGGATCCAAGAAGTTAAAAAATCACACAGTTCCTAAACCCTAAGAAGGTCAAATACAGTTTAATCTCCTTCAACCCATGGATGTCGTTCATAAGCTGATTACAACATACAACATTGGCCACAATAAAACAAAACAGACATCCCTGGGGTGAAGGGGATGAGTTGTACCATTAGTCCACCACCACCATTCTGAAATACAGACAACTATATGCTTTTCAATTTAACTTGGTGGAGATATTCATCCATTTTTGGCTTATTTTAAGTACATCAGTGATGAAAAAAGACAATCCTACGGCTCTACATCCTTTCCAACCTACTTCATAGCTAGTGTCATAAGCTATTGTTAATCTATTGTTACAATTCAATATTCAAGATGGACAGATAGCATTTTATGGCCAAGTTAAAGTGAACAGAGTGTAACGTTTCTGACCATTGGAGAGATGACAATCACTGACCAAGTTAAATAAAAAAGCATAGAGTTGGTGACCTTTAAGATGCCAATTTTAGGCCACATGAAAGTGAAAAGAGTATTGAGTTAGTGACAAATCTACAGACAGCAATTTTAGTTCAAGTTAGAGTGAAAAGAGCATAGAGATAGTGACCACTTTATGGTACAAACTGTTCCAAGACTTACATTCATATAGTATATGCCGAACCCCTGAAAGAAAACGAGAAACTCAGAACATTCAAGGTAACTATGGAAAAACCAGATGCAAAACTAATGCTAAAAAAAATAAAACAATAAAAAAAAATAACATCCATACAGCATATGCCCTTTTAGCTCAATGACATGATTTTCATTTTAAAACAGTACCATCAAATGATTAAATTCAGTTTCGGAGACACGCTTTCAATTGGACAGGTTAGATGTGCACTTTGTTAACTACTTTAGTGTGACAGTTTTCTCCTTGGCTGGATAAAAATGCAGAGGTGGCAAGAATAAAATGCAGTACATACAAGGTCTGTCTATAACATATCCCGCCACTATGAATAACTCGAGAAGTGGTCATACAGCCTTGATGTAACTTGGCAGGCATTCAGCGGGGACTGTACTGCCCATGTGTGACCAGCCACATTCCCATGAGAAAACTCAGTTGGCCAGCAGACGCCGGTAAGTGAGCATGGGAACTGGGTGACCATCGCATTCACAATGACCGAGTGAGTAGATCAACGAATCTGCATCAAGTTTTGCTACAAACTTGAACATTTCTCTGCAGAAACTATTGGAGTGATTATGAAGGCTTTCAGGGATGATTCAATAAGTGAAGCACAGACAAAATTGAGGAACAAACACTTTAAAGATGGGTGGCATTCCTCTGAGTGATCCATGTTCTGGAAGGCCTTCAACAAGCAGAACATCTGAAAATTTTGAACATGTGAGGCTGCAATCAATGAAAATAGGGGATTGACAATGCAAGAATTAGAAGAAGATCTAGGGGTTCCCCACACTAGTGTTTCAGAGACTTTGATGGAGGATCTAAGCATGAAAAGTGTGGTAGCAAAATTTGTTCTGTGGCTCCTGTCACGAAAGCAGAAGGAACTTTGTGCTGAGGTTGCAGAGGACTTGCTTCAAACCGCTAACAAAATCCAGATTTCCTCAAACAGGTCATAACTGGAGATGAGTTGTGGGCCTACAGCTATGACCCTGAAACAAAAGCAAAGTCTTCCCAGTGGAAGTCGCCTGCATCTGCACATCTGAAGAAGGCACGGCAAAGCCGGAGCAACGTCATGGCCATGTTGACGATGTTTTATGATCATGAAGGTCTTGCTCACCACGAATACACTCCTCTTGGCCAGACAATAACGAAGGAGTACTACATCCAAGTTCTTCGCAGGCTGAGGGATGCAGTAAGAAAAGGGCTGCAACTGTGGGCAAGTGGTGACTGGCAGCTTCATCATGACAATGCACCCGCCCATTCTTCACGTCTTGTGCAGGGTTTTTTGGCGGAATATCGCATCACCCAGGTCTCTCAGCCTACCCTTACAGCCCACATCTGGCTCCAAGCAGCTTCTGGCTTTTCCCAAAGCTAAAATTGCCATTGAAAGGGAGGAGATTTCAGACCACGGACGAGATTAAGGCAGAATGCGACGAGACAGCTGACGGAGGTCCCGAAAGAGGACTTTGAAGACTGTTTTCAAAAGCACAAGGGACACTGGAAGAAGTGAGTGACTTTGAAGGTGACTAAGGTGCCACTGTATTAGGTATGCCATATACTTTTTTTATATCAAATGGCTGGATATTTTCTGGACAGACCTTGTATACATGTCATCAGATTAGAGAGATTGAAAAATATAAATGAAGGATGAAATCAGTTGGGTAAGAAAACTATCAAAGCTTTGAATGATGAATAAATGTATGGCCATATTTCCTTAGTACTATTATGACAATCTCCTCTATTTTTGCTTTCATTTTCCACTACGTGGATCTGAGCCACCCCTTTGAAATAATGGGAAAATGGGGGATGATGATGATGATGATATGTTGCCTTTCATTTCATCGCAGCTAAAAAAAAAAAAAAAAAAAAAAAAAAAGAAGAATAAGAAGAAGAAGAAGAAGAAGAAGAAGCAAGCAGTCCTCAACATGGCTCAGCAGTGTGTTCCAAGATATCAAAACACTATCATGGTAGCTGAGTGGTCAGTGATACAAGTTACATTGCCACCAGCCTGTTAGTGTCAGGGTTTGAATCCTGGTGTGGGATGATGGTTCCACTCAACTGAAGAGTCTAGTCCCTCGTGCTGATAGATAAAAATGAATGCCAAGGGTGGCGCACAATGCAAGGAAACTGTGGTAACCTGGATGAAGCAATGGCCTTGTATTCCAGGACAGCAGGTGAATAATCCAACACAGGCTCCACGGCCTCAAAGATGCAACACCTTTACCTTTTGTCAGTACAAGTACCAAAATTGGTTCTTTAAGCTCACATAATACACATTCACAAAAAAAGATGTTAATTCTTAGCATTTGGGAAAATTCTCTAAGACGGAAAAAATTATTCCAAATTACCCAAGTGAAATACAGTTATGTTCGTTATCTCACAGGGTTGAAGGAATGAAATGGAATAGTTACTCCACCCTCAGTCCTTGTGAAGTTTCCCAGTGGTACATAAAATCATCTGGCCATAGCTAGAGTAAAATACATTTGCTATCTCTTAAAGTTTAAGTGTCAGTGTCTAACATGCATACACCAACTAGTAAGACAGTGGTTCAAGAGAGTCCTTTAATCTGTATATTTTGACATTAGGATTTCCTGCTCCTCCCATGGTGTGGTTATTGCTCAATCCTGGTGAAGGGGAAAGAAAATGTTTTCCAAGTTCATTAAACGCTAGTCTGACTACCCCGACATCAGAGATATGATGCTGAAGTATGGATATGTCTAATATGAAGTTAATACCTTTCTTCTTTATCATGATGAGATGAAAGAGCATATTTTAATATACAGTACAAGGTATGGGTAAAGGTGCATCAAATAAATGGCAAATCTCTCTCATAGTTTGGTCTCACTGGGTATCAAGTGATATAGCCTGCAGCTCTCAGATTAAGCCCTGGGAAATCCTTCCATGAGAGTCAGCATTATTGTTTTTTTACCTTGTTGAGTTCATTATATCTTGTGCCAACAATATACAGCTGGAGAATCAGCTGGAAGGCAGATTCCAGCGTTGCCTCCATCACATTGGTTATGGCCACACGCATCTGTGCCACATGCTTAAGGTCGTAGCACTTGCGGATCTCCTTGTCCCTGATGGCATGACGGTAGGTTTTGGTTGCCCCTGCGTGTGTTGGGAAGGAGTAGTAGGACTTAGAGTCAACCTGGAATACAATGTGGGTATGAGTCACTTTCATAAAACCTGTTCTTAAGCAAATTAGTCTGCATATAACACTTCTGATACCTTTAACCTTTTGTATGTCATTGATGCAAACTATTTCAATACCAAAACTGAAGTCAGGCTAGAATGGGAGAGAAGCAATTTCTCTCTCTCTCTCTTTCCTCCTCCTCCCATGACATTCACCTCCTGCATCTGTTTGGCTGTCACATTCATGTGCTTCATCTGCGCGTAGGTATTTTCTAAGTATGCCATAACTGGAGCTAATGGTGTGAGGAATATAACTGTGTAGAATGAGACACGCATGAAGCTTGGGAGATTGTGGATGATCGGGAGGATGTCTGGCTGAGTCACGTGGATGTAGAGGTTCCACATGGACAGTAGGGTGATGGGAAGGAGGATGAAGAAGAGGGTGAGCACAAAGTTGATCTTGAACTGGCAGTCTGTGATGTTGTAAAATATGTAGATGAATTCGTCACGGTCTTCCTGTGGGGAAAAGAAATTGTCATCATCATTAACACTGTCACTTTCATCCATCATCATAATCATCCTTCCTCTCATTAGCATCATTATTATAATCAACCCTATTCTTGTCCCAACCATCTTCAACCTCATTACCATCATCACCTCTTTCATCATTGTCATCCTTATTTTCATCATCATCATTATAATCAACCCTATTATCATAATCATCCAACCCCCTACCTACCAAAAGATGAGACAGACTTAAAGGAAAAGACACCTCATGGGATCCCTTCTCAATCTACTCCCTACTTACCTCAGGCACATCTCTGTAACAATCCTCTGTGGAATTTGTGTTATTGAAGCCTTGTTGTATGGTCTCCAGGGATGAGTTTAAATACTTGTAGTCCTGGTAATATTCCACGGCCAGGAGAATATCCGTGTATACATCCAGGTAGTAGAACACTGATGGCAGGAGGAAGCAGGAGAGGAAGAACCAGAAATTCCAGCAATGCCTCTGGGCCTTGGTGGACTCGTACATGGCCTGCAGTTGTGCGCGCGCCTTTGAACTGGCCTCGGTGGTCCCTAGCTGTACCTACATGGCAAAATAATGACAATTCATATAGAGATATAACCTAGAGGACGTCATTGCAGAAAACATATCGTACATAAATATAGAGTAACGTACCTACACAGAAAAATAATAATGATTCATTCAGAGACATAACCTACCAGGCATCACAGCAAAAAACATACATAAATATGGAATAACACACAGAGCATAATGGTACCCAGTACTGTAGAAAACATTAAAACGCAACACAGTGAGCACAATAGTAAAATACACAGATAAATACACAGTAGCCTATGGGGCATAACAGCAGTATACAAAAGATAGATATAACCTAAATGTCATAACAGAATACACAGAGAGATATACTGTAACTTAAGGGGCATAGCATAACATACAGATACAATATACAGTACACAGTACTACTTATGTATGGTTTCCTAAGGACATAATGGTACAGTCAGCATGTTTTCACCTGACAAGATTGGGTCACTCACAACTTAAATACTAAGTCACAGCTGCATTAAATTGGATGAACATTAGTTATGATGCAGAAATAAGCCTCACTAGTTAACAGTTAAATCAACCCTCCATTCTGATAACACTTGCCTATCAATAATGCTGAAAGAACGTAGGGATTTGGTCAGGTTAAAGTAAATGTGTAACAGTTCTACTCTAGCTGCCTAAGGAAACATATTGCAGTACCTGACTAGGCCATCAACCAAGAGGATACAGATCTATGTCAGGTTAGAGTAAATGCATTATAGCCCTATGCTACAAGAAGCCCTACTGAACACCACTGCTACAGTCTGAAGTTCAACCTACTCTCAAACAAATATCAGCACTGGCCTTGGTGCTATGTCAGAACTTTCCACACTTCAGCATTCAAGAAGGAGATATAGCAATTTTGGGCCGAGTTAGTGTGACAGGAATATAGCTGTTCCTTTAAACAAACAAGTGCAGTCTCAAGGTCAACCTACCCTCAAACACATCTCGGCGCTGGCCTTGGTGCTATGTAATAACTTCTCGCATTCCAACACCCTGACCACAGCATTGTCGTACTGGCCCAGGTTATTTCTCTCTGTGTAGAACTGCAGTAAGGTCTCGCTGTTTGTTGCTTTAACGTGGACTTTGCGTACCAGGCTGAACTCCAGGAACCTTTGAACTATGTCGTACCTGTCAAAACATTATATGAGCTTAACAAATACTATACACAAAACAGTTCATCATCATCATAACCTACATCACAACTCCCATACCATCATCATCATCATCACCCAAGAATGTTTGCAGTATGTCTGACCTAAACAGGATATACATATCTCCTCCACCTACCTGCTTGAATTAATAGCATAATATATGGGCGTGTAACCAATATTATCACAGCGGTTGATGTCGATATCTTTTTCCTCCTGCTCCAGTGTCGTCAACAGCATATCAATCACTGTAACATTCCCATTCTTAGCTGCCATATGCAAGGCCGTGCCCCCACAGTTGTCAAATATACTTAGCCTGGTGCCAGCGTTAATAAGCTGCTGGACGCAGGCTAACTGGTTGCTGCGAATGGCCACAAAGAGAGGAGTCTCACCCTGGTTGTTCCTCACATCGGGGGACATCTGAAAAATGAGAAAGTATAAGAAATAAGACTAATGGAGGATGAAGGCATGGACTGGGGCAGAGGAGAGGAAGGAGTGACGAGAAAGAAGAAAAGAGGAAGTAGGAGAAAGAAGAAAAGAGGGAACAGCAGGAAGAAGGGGAAAAGAGAGAGGAGGATGAAGGGAGGAGCAAGGGTTCAGAGACGAGGGGGAAGGTAAGTGAAGAACAGGGGAGGAGGAAGGTTTTGAAGGTGGTAAGAGAATATGAAAATGGGAGGGGAAGGGAAGAAGAGGACAGATGAAAAAGAAAGGGAAGTAGGAGACAAAGGCAAGTCAAGACAGACTGGAAGGAAAAGGAGAATATGGAGTAAGAGAGAAAGGAAAGAGGGATATGGGCAGCAATATGATGCTAGTCATGAGGAAGTACAGTACTATGGAAAAGGCAGTACAGCCACAGCAATTTGTTCTCCTACCACTGAGTTACATGAAATATGCTATGAAAGGACAAAAATCTGGGCCAAGTTAAGACGAATGGACTAAACTAACCTTAAGTGATAATAACAGATGCATCATGGTAAGGTATTTTTGCCACTGAGTTATGTGAATGAAACAAAAGAATAAAAATCTAGGCAAAGTTAAGGTGAAAGGGCAACTGTACACTAACCTTAAGGGAGAGTAGGCGATGCATCATGTTGGGGTATCCATTGTGTGCTGCCAGATGTAGGAGTGTGAACCCATCTGTGCGACATGCATTCAGTGGACACACAGCAGTCTCTTCTATCACCTTCACGATGCTAAGCCCTACCTCTTCTCTCGTGATCTCTCGCCAGTCCTTGTCTGAGTTGATTAAGAAGGATGGAGGGAGGGGGGGATATCATTACACTACAGTACTGTTTCTGCCTGCCTTGTTTACGCTTGCTTAAGCTATAAAACCATTATAAACTATCTGGAAGAGGCTAGATAACAGGTTCAGGTTCATGAATATCAGTAATAAATTTCAGGCTAATCATTCCTAAAATAAAGGCATGGATCCACTACACAAAGTACAGGTTGGAAAAAAAAAAAAAAAAAGATCTTTAGAATCTGGAATATGAACAACAGTGACGGCTGACAAACCTTCCTCTGAGAGTGTGATGTTCTCCGGCAGTAGCAAGTTGACAATATTAGTATGGCCATTCCAAACAGCCTTACCCAGTGGTGTTTTACCCAGACGGTCACCAGTATCACCCTGTATAGTACAAAGAGTAGGTTAACTTAGGCTTAACCCCTATACCAAGGTATTTTTAGTTTTATTCCTGCTGTTACCAAACGATTTTATTAATCTTAGGAGAGACTTTACAGGTTAGAGACACTGTAGCCTCCATCACCCCTTCACTACAACACATATCCCCTCGGTTAAACCTAACTGTCTGGCAGTAGCACAAGTTGAGAAATATGGAAAAAAGTCATCTATGTGAAAGGGGCCACTGGAGCTCATTCCTAACACATTCCATCTAAAGGCTATTCTAACACTACAGCATGAGGCACTCAATTCAAAGATCCTTCCAATGCTCAAAAAAAAAAAAAAAAAAAAAAAAAAAAAAAAGCTGAATAAAAGTGTGAGTTTGAGTTCTTTTCAAAAAATGAATAATATCTTGCTATTTTGTTTAAAGTTGTCTGAAGCGAATATAAATGTCCTTCAGTTCAGGGTTCTTTCAAAAGTTAAATAAAAATGTCATTCAATTTACAGACTTTTCAAAAGTAATTAGCACGATGGCAGCCAGATTCAACAAATGACTCACCAGCAATCCCCGGGCCAAGAGATCAACCACCAAATCCTCGTATCCCCTGGCAGCAGCCCAGTGGAGCAGGGTGGAGCCAGAGTGGAATTTGACAATTGATTCCACACGCTCCATACCTCGTTCCGTGCCTGTTAGGGGTTGAGGGGCTGGTTAAGGAGTTGCAACACATAGTACATTCTCAGTTACCTGAATGTGTCACAATTTTTAACACTACACACTCCTCTAAACAGTACTGCACCACTTCAAGCTCTCAAGATTTTGAAATGTGGACATGAAATATTGTGAAACACGGGCCCACGCCATGATTATAGTGCCAATATTATTTTTGGAATGTATATCATACTTCTTTTACTATATCTTGGCCCACATTTCCATTCTTTTATGGTTTATTTCTCATAGCTTACTGGAAGAAAGACAATGCTGTGACTCTACGTTCATTCCACTGCACTTCTCTGTGACTGGCATCAAGTTCTAGTGTTAACCTCTTCTAACAGCCTACAATTCATGAAGGAGTGATGGCAATTTTAGGCCAAGTTTGAGTAAATGGGGTACAGTACAAAAAAACTACATTAAATGACCCAATCAAGGATGTCATACAGCGTGTCCCAAGTGATTTTTCAGAATCTCTAGTAAGTTATTCTTTGGTTAGTGCTGAGTAAAAATTGCTGTAAAACCATGATCAAATTTTGAGCCATCACAGAGCTACAGTTACTGATGCTTTAATAGGTTAATTATAAGGGAACAGTTTTAATTTGTAAGGTCATCAATAAGTAGCTCTAAAACAGCTGAGAATTGGTTTCATTCTGATACAGCATTTCTTACTCAAAATTAGCCAATGATCAGCCCCTGCAGTTTCTGAAAAATTCTGCAGGTCAAGCTGTATAGTCTCGGGTAAAAGCGTAATAAATCCATCAGTGTCTTTGGGATATTCTCAGTCCCATAACCATCAAACCCAAGTGGTACCATACCTTTTCTTTTTTTAAAGCCGTGTACATTACAGGGCATCTTCCATACAACCGGTACTGCAAACTGGAGACTCGCAAATGAGCTTATAAGTAGCAATGAAACTTTTTTCTGTTATTCATTATGGACTTTATACCAGAGGAGCATCAAAGAAGGCAAGTTATGACAAGAACTAACTCTATATGTGACACAGAATTTGAGCCAAAAGGATTACTAAAATTAACTCATAGATTTCTAAGAGATAAATGAAGTTTAAGGAACACATCTAAAATATCTTATAAACATAGTACAATATAAACAAAAGTGAATGAAGACTGACTAAAACTGCAATAATAACTAACAAAAATAATGTGCCTCAAATAACAGCTTAATATTTTAAAAAATGGTGAACAAATACAAACAAAAAGCCATCAAAAATTAATGAAGACTGACTAAAACTACAAAAATAACTGTAGGAACGTAATGTACAGTACATCCCAAAACACAATAAAAACAAGAAACAACATGTGAACAAGTGCAGGCCATTCTCCAGCACACAACTTTAATCAATATGCGGAATAGTCAAAGAAAGGAATCATTAATCCTGAAACGTGACCTACAGTAATCGCTTACCCTTTCAGCTTGAAGATTTCATTTAAATTGTGTTGTTGCCATACACAGATGATTTTAATAAACTCAGGAGAGATTTTTTGAAATAGTGGGGGTTAGATATACCCTTCATTAACTTCATCATTACCTTCATCATTATAAAGTACAGTACTTTCCTAATCTTATGGAATTAGCAAGTATATACTGTAAATGATATCCTAAGGCTGAAGGGGTTATGTGCTAAAAACCTTGGGATTACTGAACTAAGCCAGTGATTAACACAAACATGACATTCCTCTCAAAATGGGAGTATACAAGTAAAAGCTATGCATTATACAGTGGCAGACTATAGCACCACAATGAAAATCATTTCTGCAATTATATCTCCTTTTATAGATTTTTGCAGCATGAGCAATTTGGAAATAAGGCAATGTATAAGCCAACTCAACAAATCAACAACTTTTTAATAACAGCACAAACTACAAAACTACAGTGATGACAAAACACAACCACAGAGGCATGTTACTTACGACAAAGGCCTGCAGGAAAGAGAGAAAGAGAATATTAACTTTAAAACCAGAAACTCTCAGCAGCATGAATGCAAGCACACACACACACACACACACACACACACACACACACACACAAATGACAGTAGGCTAATTTGTCACTTTCTTCACCTATCACTCAGCCAAAGAACTGCTTACTATTACATGCCATACTAATTTAAAATCCCAAATCTTGGCTCAAATCAGCAATATACTGTAATGGAATGATTGTAATGATTTTCACACCACTAACTTGTTTGTTAACCAAATCACCAGTAGTTATGTAATATTGTCAGTGGGTAGGGAGATGAGGAAGTGGGAAGGTTGATGGCTGGGAAAGCAGGTTGACAGGTAAAACATGAAAGTATGCAAGTAGATAAGTACTGTATGTGCTAATAGGTAGGTAGGTAGGTAGGTAGGTAAATACTATTAGCACTATAATGGATGGGTAGGTGCTGTAGACAGCTGGGTAAGTATGGATATAACTATACAGGTTGGTAAGTTGGTAAGTATACAGTACATAGAAACTGTCTACCTTAATATCAAAGAAAGTGTAGTAAGTAACTGTGACAAGACCACAGCAAAGTCAATTAGTAACACAACAGTAATTCATGTACAAACACAGAAGCCCACACACCCATCAGATTTGGTGGCTTTCTTGCACTTCTTCCTTACTGATTCATTTTTGCATATTAGTACTAAATCTTACTGTTCTTTAGTATTTTATTTCAATTTAATAGTGACATGAACTTCAAAAACTAGCCCCTTCAATCTGGTCACATCTTTTTTGGTATTACTGCTACTGATGGTTTTAATAAGCTTAGGTGAGTCCTCTTGTATGGTAGTGAAAGAGTTAATGAAGGCTTTATGTAACACCTTCAGTTCAAAAAAGTCATCTGAAGTTAAAAATATTATGTCTGGATACAGCACAATTAAATTATAAGTACATCACTATTCTGAAGGGGTTGTTGTTGCTGTGGCCCCAAGCACAACTGAACATAATGACTGGAGGATGACATAACCCTTCTCCAGCCTACCATCACCTTTTAAGGGGATAGGGAGTGAGATGAGGGGCATATGTATAACAGTGAAGGTGTTAGGTCAGTGCCACAGTGATATGGAATCCCTCTGCATCACCAGTGAAGGGGCTGAAATATAATAAATATGCCACACATACTAATAACAGGTGGGAATGATGTGCTAGCAAGCCTTGTAAGCTGATGAGAGTACAAGACACAATCAGTAAATCAAAACCAGACGAGAGCCGTTAGCATCACACTTCCTGGTGGCAGCAGCGACAAAATCACATTTTTTCCCTATCAGTCAAGCAGAAAATTACCTTGGCATGTGTGTGAGGCCTGGGGTGGAGAGGTATGGGAATGAGGGTAGTATGAGATGGAGGATGGACAGCCTGATGCTGAAGAACAGGGAAGATATGGAGGTGATTTTTTCATGGCTATCTCCTCTGCGATCACAGCATTTGGCTATGGATGGATAGGTGTTACGAGTTTGTTAATCCACTCTCAAAAAACACAAGGCAGTCTGATAGTGGAGGACAAGGTGGCATGCCCACAATTTTTTCATGGCCACCCCTTCTGGAATAACAAATCTAACTGGCTATACAGCAGACAGATGGATGTGCAAGTTTGTTAATCCACTCTCAAAAAACAAAACTGTGGCAAGGGTGACATGAAGGCAAATTTTCATGGTCACCTCCTCTGGAATGATGGCATCTGGCTATAGTGAGGCAGATGTGCGAGTCTGTTATTCCACTCTTAAAAAACAAAGCTGCTGTTTGATGGGCTGGCAGTGAGGGCTGCCGCAAAGCATAGGGAATTGGCATTTTGCTCAAGCAATCAACTTTCCATGTGCATGTGCGGATGACTGTGACGTTCGGCTCAGTCTGTTCAGCGCCACTTTCACCGGGAGGGAGTGTGAGCTTGAGGAGAATGGCAAGTCCATCTTCCTGTTTGAGGTTGGTGAAGGGGGTGGGAGGTCACTGGAGAGAGTTCGATGTATGGAAGCATTGGCTGGTATCTTCTCCTTCCACTTGCTTCCTCTGACTGAGCTGTCATCTTGAGCTGCCATGAACTTAATCCAGCCCTCCTGGACCTGCTGTGGGGTCCACTGTTTGCGTCGGCGGAATAGGTTGTCCAGGGAGGACGTGCGGAAGGCCATGCCCGGTCCGCTAACAGGCATACGTTCCTCACATGACGCTCGTGTGGGTCGGCGGTGACGCAATCTGCTAGGCGTACCTATGAAAGGGCCAGTCTTGCCTCACATTTCAGTCTTCATCATCCCATCCCTTTTTTCACTTATGAATGAAGTGGGTAGGAATCAATAAGAAGAAAATGAAATACATAAAACAATGCCCACTGATTTTAATACTGTACTTCAATTCTTTCATCATCATCAAAGTTATCACCAACATCCTATCCCATTTTCTCACTTATCAGTGAGATGAGTAGGAATTAATAAGCAGAAAATGACAAACACAAAAGGGTGCCCACTAATTCTAAGACTGTAACATAATTCTTTCAACACCACCACCACCACCATCACAACCACCATCACCATATCCTTTTTTTCATCATCACCTATCCTTTATTTATCTTTTTTTTTTTTTTTTTTTTTCACTTATGCATGAGGTGGGAATGATTAAAAAACAAAAACAAAAAATCGCAAAAGAAGAACTATAACTAAAATGTCCTGCAAGTCAAGTACATTACTGCAACATCATCATCCAAACCCATTTTTCTGTTTATGAATGAGGTGGGTAGGATTCAAAAACACAAAAAAAGAAAACACAAACATAAGACAACTACGATTAAGATGTCCTGCAGTTCAATAATTCTTACATCATACATCATCATCATCACCATCATCAAAACCTTTTCTCTAACTTATGAAGTGAGCAATACTGAATAAACATGAAAAGGAAAACACAAAATTAGGAGAACTATCATGAAAGTACTCAGTGATACAAAAAATTATTTCAAAATCATCATCACTATAACCCTGTTTCTTATTTATAAAGAGGTGGGTTGGACTCCATAAACTGGGAAATAAAAACACAGAACAGGATGACTCAGATCCCAATCCCAATAGAAATGGGCATAATGGTATACTTGAGAGCTATACTGTAGTTTCTTATCACAGCCAGGATTCCATACTAAACAAAGAGCTACTCCTCTCTTTCAAGGCTGCTGCTGTTGTTTTGGCCCCAGGCTCTTCTGAATGTGAATCCAGAGGACTGCTGGGTGAAGCTGCCCTTCTGTTGTCTATCATCCTTCTTTCAGGGGACAATGAAGTTCAGGGATGTCGGTACAGACACTGCCTAGTTGTATTGGTGCCACCATATTAAGGTGTCCCTCTAAAGTACCAATTTCAGCATGGTAGACTGAAGTTTTACTACAGAGCATAAGAAACAAGTTCATGATGACACTGCTACTTATCCAGTCTAGAAAAAATTTCAACTGCCTACAAAACTCTGACAGAACTCCCTTCCTGCATGGGGTTGGACAAGAGGGTAAGCAGAAGATTTCAGCTATATCCTGTGTCATGTACTGAGCTTAGTACAGTACATACATACATCACATACATCATCTAATCCTGTGTTGCCCCATGAGGGGCATAGGAGACCGCGGCTAGCCAAGTTGGTCCTGACATTTAAGGTCGGAGTGACAAGCCTCACTCATCCCTGAGTGGCAGACTGTAACCCAGTGTCTTTCCATACACTGATAATTCAAGCCTTTAAATTATTCTTGGATCAATCTCATAGGCCAACCGTATTTCAAGGCCATGAGAACCAAACGGCTGAACAAACTATACAGCAGCTGAGACTAACCTGACGTGGGTGAGCGTACAATCATCTTAGGGTTGGCACCGCGCGACAGCAGAAAGCGTACGATGCCTATGTGGTCCTTATATGCCGCCACGTGCAGTGCTGTCACACCCTGTAAAAAATGTATGAAAGTGGAAATAAGTCAATGCTACAAGTTTACATAAAGTTTATCTTAGTACCGTATATGTAAAGTTTACTCTAGTACTGTATATGTAAAGTTTACCATGGTACAGAGTGATCACTAGTTTTGCAAAATATACTTTAGCGACGCAAAGGAATGTTCTTCTGCAAGGAGTCTCGCCGTTTTATTGAGTGTTTCACAAGTCCCGGCAGCGAGTGATTGCATGCACATGCATCTCCTCAGTCACTTGTTCATGACATTGGTGAGCTTGATGAGCTCCCACTGGATTTTGAGGGCTTTGATGTTGAGGCATCGGACTCAACAGTGGTGGTGGGGAGCAGTGAGGGGGCAGGTGGTAACTAACCACTGCTCCCAGCCTAAGAAGTGACTAATCCCGGAACTAATTACTACTTATTACATGTAAAGTACAAGCATGAGTTTCGTGAGTTTTTGTTTCGCAACACAATTGTGATACCAATTAGGCGTGAAACTAGCATGTGCACTGCATACATAAAGTTTACCCACTAAATGTAAAGTCTACCCTGTATATGTAAAGCTGTCATTGCTGCTGAGTAATCCCAATCTGTCTGACCGAGCACACCCATCAACCGCAGACAAGCAACCACTCCTGCAGGGCCATCCCAGGCAGTGAACTGATGCTCCCCTGCAGCAGACAGGACGATTACAACGAAGAGTACAAGTAGGAAAAACACTCATAATGTGAAAACAAAGCATGGCTGCTTACGTGTGGGTCTGCCATATTAATTTCTGCACCAGCTTGCAATAACAGAGTAACTGCCTGCTGCTGGCCCTCCAATGCCGCATGGTGCAGGGGTGTCCAGTGTGCTGCGTCTCTTGTGTGGATGTGCAGCCTGTCGGAAGGGAAACAACAACTCTTACACAAATGGTTACTGTCACTTGAACCCAATACCCAGCTACACTCCTTTTACTCCAACTTCACCTCAAATTGCCATCTCTCTATCTTGAATGCAGGATTGTAACAACAGATTAATGACTGAATATGATGTCAATCATGATGAAGTGCCATGGAAAGTGTATAGCGCCAAGGCAATTTTTTTCTGCACTGAGCTACGTGAAATGAGATAAAAAAGTACAAAATCCGAGCCAAGTTAGGGTGAAACAACTGCAGCTACACACACTCCACTATTTTCTGTCTAACTCTGATGCACTAGTTAACCAGCACCCTGTCTTTCACGTACAGAACTGGTCAGTTTTCACACTGCTGATCAGTTCCAGTCTTTTAAATGAAATGTTTCCATGCATCCAAAATTAACAGATCTTGAATTTCTTCAATCAATTTTCTTTGATAGACAGAGATAGTTTTCATGTGCAGTACGGTAGATAGAGACAGACAGAGAATTTTCTTTGAAAAGGAATGTCTTGCAGGCTCAAGTTATTGCTTGGTTCTTCAATGAATAAATAAATAAATGACTGCAGTATAGAAGGAATTCAATTATCAAGCTCTCTCTAACAATCTCCTAACCAATTTCAAGGCTTTACACCCAAGTCCAAACCAAACCTACCACTGAGAAAAAACAAAAAGGAGAATTCAACAACCTCCATGAAAGGGCCCTGGTCAATCACACAGCACTCACCCAAGCCTGACAGTGTGTGATAGGAGGTAGCGCAGGACGGCCAGACATCCACATGACGCAGCAAGGTGTAGAAGATTACAGGTGATGCCGCGGTACCTCACAAGACCCACACCGCGACGCCACTCACCATGCATCGCCAGGCACTCTACTACTGCCACATGGTCCCGATCTTTGAGGTGTGGGAAAGAAACATGTTGTCATCATCACCATCATCATCCCCTCAACCTTTATCATAAACCCATGTAAGGATTATCGTCATTAATACAATAAGCCCCTATCATAAGCACTACGGCTTTTATAATTAATATTTACTATACACAACAAAATAAAAAATAATACAAAACATGCAACAACAACAAAAAGTAAATAGGTACACACTATTCTACAGTAACTGAAAATGCAGAGTATGGTATTGACTTACAAGTTGCAATGTGTATAGGCTGCCACCCTGACTTTGCATCCTTGCAATGTACGTCAACACCCGCATTCAGGAGCACTTGTGTCATCTCAGTGTATCCTGTAGGTTAACAGATAAGATGATTAGAGTTAGACTCAGTCTGTTGTCATCTGATGGAACTAGACAACTTCCACAACCTGAATACTATTTCCTTCTTACATCTCGAGTACTATGGTGTAGTTGCATGAAATTCACTGTGCCTTAATCATCAGGCAGGAATGAATCTCCTTAGTTACTAGTTAAATCAGCCCTCCAAGCTGACTAAACCTGGCCATCAACTGAGCTGAAAGAAGTGAAGGATCTTTGTCAGGTTTAAAGTACAGCCACTCCAATTTTAATACCAATCTTGCACTACTACTAAACACTATTTTTTATTATTACTACCATACTACACATAAAAACTACAGGATGTACGATCAAAACCAAAAGTTCACTGACAATTCCTGACCAGCAAACAAAAATATTCCCCCACTTACCAGCACGACAAGCAACTAATAGCGCGTGCTGTGCCTTCTTGGAGTTTGGGTCGAAGGTTTGCCGTGCCACGTACTCCTTGATGGTCTTGGTGTCCCCCTGCAACGCCGCCTTGGTGAATGGGTGGCTGGCATCAGGGTCATCAGGCCACAGCGTCGTCAAATTATCTGGGTCGTCCACAGGGAAATCATCAGGGAGACCGTTGGCTGAGGTGTCATTGTCCTGAGATTAGTGTGGCAGGTTTAGGGTCATGTTCTGAGAGGACCTGGAGATTTTTTAACACCTCTTCCTTTGTGATTTATTCTGGATGCATCAATATCCCCTTATACATTACAGATGCAAGCTGTCAATAATAAAGAGTTGTAAATAATATATACAGGTGGTTTTGGAAACTTCATAATGTATCTCTCTTTGCAGTTCATTCTGGAAATTAAACACCAATAACCTCTTCTATGTCATTAATGCACACTGTGTCAATACAAAAAACTAACTACTAATATACTGTACATGAGACAGTTATTACAGTATTAAAAAGTTACCATCAATATATAAGTGAAAGTTAAACCACATTACTATAGAGTGGCTGTTCTAACAACAGTGGCGTTCAAGTTTACAAAGTTGTGTGAAGGTGGACTGGCAGCCATACCTGTGACTGATTGGTCCATCCCATTAGAGCAGCGCTGCCATTACTGCTGCCATTGCCACTGCCATTGCCATTGATGTGGTTGGGTTGGGAGGAGTCTGGGGGCAGGGATGGGCCAGGCACATCATTATATTTACATGTTATGCTATTACATTTTTCCAAGAGAAACAATACAAAAAGGGTAACATTTTCCTCCACTTCAAGTTAACACCACCATTATCTTCCTTCCACATATATTAAATAAATAAATAAATAAAAAAAACACAAGAAAACCTACAAAATTTAAGACAATAATTTCCTTTCAACCAAAAGAGACTGCCTGGACTTAAACACAATTTTGTTTCACACCCCAAGATTAAGAAACTTTCACAGGACCCCCATGACTACTGCAGGTACAACAAATACTTCTCATCATCATCCAGACCCTTATTCCAGTCAAAAGATGGTATGAAGCAGGATACAAGAACACAGACAATATGCAAGTGGAAGAACTATCAACAGCATGTCCCGCGAAATGGGCCACACAAACATTCACGTACCATTCAAGCCTGCAAAGTCCTGGCTCTACCTTACAAGCCTAACACTCTGCAATATCATCATTTTTCTTTAAGATATGCCTTTAGATACACCTGCCAATCAATCTGTCAACTATCAAATAAAAATACTAATAATACTAATAATCCATCCAACCAACTAAATTCCTTGTTAATTGCCTAGCCTCATCAACCTCCATACCTCACATTTGCACACTTTCATTTCCCATTACGTATTATTTCCTTCCATCCCATTAACGGAGGGCAACAAAAACACAGTACCATTTTCTTCATTTACAGAGAATAACCATATTGATGTTCCTTCCTTCCCTCCTAAAAATATGGTTCTAAAAATTGAATAATTTTTCTTACACAAAAAAGTCTATCTATCTATCTATTGCCAGACACCATAATCCCGTAAAGGGTGGCCATTTGACACTGAGTTAGTTGTTTTACAGGGAAAAATATATTAATAATTGCTTGATAATCATTTCCTTCCAACCCCTATAAATAAATAACAGCAATAACAAATAAAAAATACACTTAACATCTCATTTTCTTTCACTCTCAGATGAAGAGAAGCAATAAGAAAATCTTCCCAACCCAATTCAAATTTGCTGTAAAGCTAGCAATGTCAAAGTTATTTCAGTTTGCATGCTAATGATGAGCATAATCCAGTACATTTTATTAATAAAGTTCAGTAACATCCTCTATATGCATAATTTACACAAGTACTGTAGTTAGCAATAAATAATTAACTGGCATAATGTTAACACTACTTTCATCAGAATCATTTACTGTTCATAATTATTTTACAAGTCTGGGGAATAACTCCAAGGATTCATGGGATCCAGAGGGCTCATGAAGGTGGAATTTAATGAAAAAGTTTGGAAATCACTATCCTGAAAGAGTAAACCCCTTCAATCTGATCATGCACAGCTCCCTCCAAAAGTTACATGCCTCCTCCTACCCTTCACTAACTCATTATATGTCACTCTACTCCTTCTCATCACAATCTATCTATTCTATCTATTGCCAGACGCCTCAATCCCGTTTGGGGTGGCCACAAACAAATCGCCTCCAAGTCGCCCTGTCCCCCGCCATTTCACTCCCCTGCTCCCAACTCACACCCCCCTCTCTCATATACCTCTCCACCCCATCTCTCCATCTCATCCTCGGCCTCCCCCTCCCTCTTTCCCCCTCCACCTTACTCACATACACTCTCTTCGTCAGTCTTTCACCCTCCATCCTCTCCACATGGCCAAACCACCTCAGTGTGTTCCTCATAACACTTCCTATCACATCCACATCAACACCACAACGCTCCTTTATATCCTCATTCGTCAGCCTGTCTCTCCATGTGACTCCACAGGCTCCTCTTAAATAACTCATTTCCACTGCTCTCACTCTTGACTTGTGTCCTTCCAACAACGTCCAAGCTTCACTTCCATACGTTAGAGTTGGTATCACAATACTGTCATGTAGTAACTTTTTCACTTCCATGCTCACTTCCCTGTTTCTTATTACTGCTTTCAAAGAACCAGCAATAATACATTCAAGTCCCAACCTTCCTCTCAACTTTTCATTCACAGTCTTAACCCCCCCAGGATTGTCATTCAAGGATGTATCACTTTACTGCCCAAGTCTCACTACCTTACACCATTACACTCCCAACACAAAAACAAATCTTTGGATTAGTTATACAGTTGTTGAGAAGGCCTGGATGCTGAAAAATGTAACTGTAATCAGTATAATATGTCTGCTGGGGTAAATTTTAATAATTGTTTGTGCTGTGTGCAATATATTGAAAAAAATGTGTGGGTTCAGTGCAAAGTTTTTATTCAAATTATACACTATATTAACATCATAAATATTACTCAGTGATTTCTCTAACTAATAAGAAACATACATTCACACACACACTATACACAAATTTCTATACACTTGTACAGTATTGTGCTGTAAGTGTACTGCTACATCTACAAAAATTTCCAGTATACATACATAAAAGCAAACATACCCACACAGATATAACACACATATCATTTAAATCTAATCAAATAAAATGAGGGTACACTTAACAGCAGTACAAAATTGTAATCCCACAAATTCATAAGACGACATCATTTCATCTCCAAATCTTCAAATGCTTCTCTAATGAAGTTTTATTTCACAGCTCTTTCTTGGCTTACTAGGAGTTTCAACCTTTTTGCATACAATTTATTCAGACTCTCTAACTGCCTGGCACTTCCTACACGACCCAACAAATACCCTAAAAATCCCTCCCATCCCCCCTCCCAGGTGCAGACAAGAAACATGCTGGCAGTGTAGTGTACAGTGTGAACACAACATCAACACAAACCAAGGGGATCATGGTGAAGGGAGAAAGCAACAGGTGCTGGAAAACTGGGCCAGGGTCGAGTTACCCACCCACTGAATATCTCACTGCTTGCCTAGTCCTGTGAAAGACTTCAAGGCTGCTCTATCCCTGGTACATCTATCCTGTTCTCTCAAGCACTCTTCTTCCTTTGATAACTGTCTCAGCCTACTGCATATTTAGCTCTCTTCTTACATGCAACAACAAGTTTTCCCTTATATCATCATCAATTTGCAGAGTGGTAAAATTAATACAGCAATCAATATCATTCAAATACTACTACTATGTTTTTGTGAGAATAAAAAGTCAAGATTTTCTCATTTTGATTTTCTGCTGAAAAATGTTTGAGCAAGTCCACATAAAAAAAAACATGAAATCAAGAAACCCTGATGGTCTCAATGTAACATGACTACCATCTGACTTTGATAACAACTTCCAGTTTGCATACAAACCTGAAGTCTTTTCAACCTTGCTCCTAAATGTGCATTGTAATTTACCTTTTTAAAAGAATCCTGCGACTTCAAAGCAATAAAACAATATTTAAAATATTATTATTTTGGTAAGATCCCAAAACTCAAGTGCAAGTCAAGAGGAACTTGATATTTGAAATCTCACAAAAACACAATAACAATAAAGTACAGTATTAAATTTCTGCCTATATATATATCCTGGAAAAATCTTAGGCCCTTGTAAATGAGAGACAGAGAAAGAAAAGGTCAACTTGGTGGTGCTGTGTAGAAACAACTAAAAACAACCAGGTCAGAGGGAGACAGGCCGGATTCCTGTAGAGTTGCGGATCATTCAGTGGCGTGCTAAGCTGTACTGGCAGGCTCTTGGTGATGGGAGTAAGTGAGGTTGGCAAATTACTATACAATACAGCATTTTATCTACAGTTTGTTAATTAATATGCTGCAACTTTGATTATCTTCTTATATTACTGTCTCCTAAGATAATTTTCTTGGTATTCATTGTAGTACAGTACTGTATGCTACAGTATACATGTCTTGTAAGTTTTTCTGCTTCCCTCCCTAAATTTAGTTTCTTTTGCATCTTGTTAATATTCACTGAGGTTTTTGAACAACCTCCAGATCTGCTCTGACTAAGCTGCTATGTGGCCTGGAGATAACTGACCAGTTGCACTGGGGTGGATCAATGGTCCACAACACTCAAGATGTGCTATTGCTGTCTTGTGTAACTGCTGCACAATATAACATCAGTGGTGTACGCTGTAAGGTACAGCTTTACATAGCGTACGTGTGTTATCTTCTGCATTGTATGTCTTTTATGAGGTTAGGAGGTGACTGCATCCACAACAAAATCTATTTGAATCTTTATTGCCATGTCTGTGCATTATAAACTACTGTACTTGCATCAGTTTACACAACCAAGCCATCCCACACCATAAGCCTGCCAGCATCAGGCATGGGATATCCCAAAACGGGGTCGGGGAACTCCCAATCGTTCAAAGCAAGGCGGCAGCGGGGCGTGGATGGTACCTTGTGAGCCCGGCTTGTCCTGTATCTGGTACTGTATGAGGTAGGAAAAGGGTTCTGACGGGGTGGTGGAGAAGAGGGGCCGCGCCAGGCAGCACAGGGAAGGGGCAACTGCGGGGCACGCCACAACAAAGCTAAACATCATCTGAACCTCAAGCTTATAAACAGTACCAAATATTCCTCACTTAACAACTGCTTTGCTACTTATCTTTAATCAATAAACTGACAAAGAATTGACACTAGTCTTCTTACTCCTTGCAAGATACCATGGTATGAAGATGCATGCTACAACAGTTCAAAAAAATTTGGAGTACATGACCTGCCTATGTTCCTGATGGGATTATGTATTAAAAACATACCAGTCAATGTGCATAATCCACATGGTTCTAAAAAGCCTGGTTTCAGGCACCTACACCTCAGGAAAATTAGTTAAATTAATATGGGACTGGGTAAAGTTGTCATGATTCAGTATGAGTTCTTTGTACTTACAGCCTCTCCACCATGAAGCAGATTATGTTATGTGCATCATTAACCATTTCAAAACGAGAATGCCATTTTCATTTTATTTTGGTTACCTCTCCTACATTTTTACTCAGCCTAGGAGAGTGACAAAGGAATGTACTGTATATAGGTTTTTAGTAAACTGAACAGATGTTGGAGACGGACACTTTAACATGGTGGCTGCTTTATAAAAGAGAGGCTCCTCTCTCTCTCTGGTTATACAAAAGTTCCTCAACTCCCTCCCTTCCCTCAAAAGGAGGATGGTGGTTTGTTAGTGAAGGGCAACTTCAGCCTGCAGTCCACCAGGTTCATGTTTCATATGAACCTTTAGGTGCTACTAGGCTGAATAAAGCAATCAGGCAGCACCAAGAAAATAAAATATGCATCACTGTATGAAAATTATTAATTATTTCACCTTATGCAACATTGTGCCACATCCTAGATGCATGTGAGGAGTATTTGTACTGCACTAAGAGCATCTCAGAGCCACTGCCAGGCTGAGTATCAATATGAATTCATTCACACCTGACAATGCACCATGTTTATAGGCATACAGGCTGGAGGGGCTTATTACAATGTTAACAGCCAGTCCCATATTACCCTTTGTGAGGTGTAGGGGTTCCAAGCTAGCTACCATGGTCCACAATATTAAGTGGTTTTATTATGATCAAAGGTTTGCTGACACCTCCCTGCTGGTTGTGACAATGTAAGGTGTTATAAGAAGAGTACCCTACATGGAACGGATAGCAGTAAGAGGTACACAACAGAAAACCATGAGAAGGTAGGATATTCTAAGATGCTTGAGGAACACTAGGGAATGTTTGTAAACTTTATGTTGGTAGGGAACTGTTGGCAATCTTTTGCTGGTTGATGAACTCCACAGGTTGGGGTAAAATGAGAATAAAGTACAATTTCGGCATAAAATATAGTACGATATTGTACTCCATTCATTTTTTATAATCAACTGGGTAAACTTAAAATGGACTCTTAGGCCTGCAGGTACCTAATTATGTACACTGTTTATACAAAATATCTGAATCTGGGCAGTTAATGTTACAATTTGAACAAATTTATGTACCTCCTAGATGGCATTAGCACCATATCAGTATGCCTATAATCATGTTGAGTTGCAGCTCTGCTGTACTCTGTCCCAGGGTTGGCCTATATCTAAGTGACATCCAGGCTGATCACAATAAGCTCTACTACACTCAGTACTGTACAACAAGTCCTCATTACAAGTCACTTATTAACTCTCAGCATAGATGAAAAAAAAGAAAAGAAAAAGCATTACCGGATGTGGGACATATAAAAGTCATATCCAAGCTGAAGGGGTTACTAAGAATGTCTACAAACCCTAGTGCCAAGAGACACCTTAACAAAGCTGAATAAAACTGTCCAGCATTACCCAGCATAAAATACATGTATACCCAGTCTAATGGGATTTAAGTTCCCTAGGTACCTTTAAAACTGGTTGGCCAGTTTTCCTATCTTTACACTGGCAACTATATGGAAAAAGTTGTGAATTTTTTTTACCACATCTGACTTCTAATGAGGACTGTTTGTACACTGGTCTGGTGCTTCTGTGGAGGGATACTGTAGGGAATAATCCATGAAATAAGAACAACTTACTAACATCTGGGAATTATAATCAGTGATACATGACACATACCAAAACCTACTAAGGACTTATGACCATAATCTTCTACGCTTAGGAGGCTTCACTGTGACTCTTCCTTAATAAAATATACAGTACATCTACACATGGTGCACTAATAGTCCCTTATATATTATGATACGTATGTCAACTACGTAAAGAGTAAAATAACACAAATAACATAAGAAAGAATGTTAAGATACTCTATGCAAAATGACTCAGTAAGGTACAAGGAAGCCTCCTACATAAAATAACTTACTAAGGTACAAGGAAGCCTCCTACATAAAATAAATTACTAAGGAAGCCTCATAAGTTGATAAAAGTATGGTCCATAATATACAATGCTTCCAATGAGATAATACTTAACATTTTCAGTAAATACAGGGTAAACTGTTACCAAACAATAAAATTTGGCACATTCCTGCAGAGTAGGCAGCCATTTTGTTACACGATAATTGCTATTAACCCATTTTGCCAGACAACTTCACTTTCATTTCATCCACATCACTGCCGTACAGTTATAATCAGCTCAGGACAGTACCCAAACAGTGAAGGAGTTAGTCAAGCCTTCACTATATCTAACTCCTCAAGCTTTAAAAAGTCTCCGATGCTGAATAAAATCATTGAGTGATGGCACGAATATAATAATGATATGGTCAGCCTCATGGGGTTACATGGTTAGATTCTGGCAAGGTTAAATCAATTATTCTTAGCTGTATTAGGTTTGGTAGATTTTGGATGGATAAGTTTTAAACAAGTTAATCTAGGGTCTTGATAGCCTCCCAGTCTGTAGGAATTTACCATACACTCTACTAACTTCACATCATGTAACAACGATAAGTGAAAAAAACAATAAAAATGATGTTATATCTCAATGTGTAAAAACCAGTCTGAAGGAAAACAGAAATGGTTAATAAAACTTTTCAAAAATAGGAAACGGAATGAATCTGACTGGGAAATGGGAAAAAGAAACAAAACATGAAGAGAGAAGCTACTGTAAAATGAAAAATGGGTAAAACCACTTAATTATATACAGTAAAAGTCCAATATTTCGGCATCCAATTCCCCGGCAAATCTGACATTTCGGCAGTTTTGAGAAATAGTCCCATTTACGAAAATCTCCGATCATTCGGCAGATTCTCCGATTTTTTTCGTCAGTCTTGAAATTCTCCATGAGGCTCGCCAGCTAGCTACCCGCCTTTACCCGCCTTAGTGAGTGAGATAGTGAAAGTGATGGAACGAGTCTACCACTGCCATGAAGCTCAGAGGCTAGCTCTTTCTCCTATAGCATAAAGAGAGGACAAACATGTAGTGAGTCTAGCATGGGAAAGAGAATCTGTTTCGCCATTCTTCCGAGTTGTTGCCGTGCTACTGCCGACTTCTCTTGTTTCTTCTGTGTGCTTTGTGAACTTCGTACCGAAATACCTCTGAAATTACTATTCGAGTGTGCTGTAAGCACCGTAACATCAGACAGGAGCTTTGTAACACCTGAATGGACCAGCCATGTGTTGTGAACAGTATAAACATCTTCTGCGTGCTTTGAAAATGGCCTCCACGTGTGGAAAGTTAACTGGTGTTAGCAAGAAGCGTACACATAAGATGTTGACTATTGCTCGGAAAATTGAGCTGTTGAAAAAATTAGAGGCTGGCATGAGTAGGAAACAGATTATGGATGAGTTTAACGTAAGCTCCTCTGCTCCCTCCTCTCCATCACCAACAGCAGTCTCTGAACCTCAAGCTCTACTGCCGCAGCAACAGGGAGAAGAGTCCTTAGAGCCTGTTGCAGGACCCTCTACTGCTGGGGACTTCTTCCAGCAGTAGCAGACTCCAATCAACCCCTTCTATTGTACATATGTAAATAAGGAACCTACTATAAGTTTAGGTAAGTGCATGTGAACTTGTAGGCCTACTGTACCATTACATTTATATACAGTATGTTCACTAATTTCTTTATTTTTCATATTCATGTATAGTACTGTATTCATTACAGTATTGTACAGTATCAAACAGTATACAGTACTCTCTCCAAACACATTTGTAATGATATGAGTAATGATGATAGTGTTCACCGAAACATATAAGGTACTGAGTGGGTAGGGTTTTCGATAATTCGGCAATTTTGATATTTCGGCACTTGCCTGGTCCCATAGATGCCGAAAAAACGGACTTTTACTGTACTGGGAACATTAACATGGTAAATTAAGTTCTGGACATTATACACACCAGAAAATAAAATAAGTCGGCAATAATATACATGTCAAACAAAACAGGACATTATGGTTACAAAAAGTTCAGTATAAAATTAATTGTGGACATCGTAAGTGTTCCAAAATCTGCGTAAGATACAATGAGGATATGAGTCGCCATAAATGAGTCTGGGACAATGTACACAAAGGAAAATCAATGGAAAGTGTCAGGTACATTAAATGCAGTGGAATATCAACGGAAACTAGTTAAGGATCACTACTTAACAGACTACAGAAAATGAGCACAAGACAAGTGTGCATGGATGGGAAACCATAACTTACCCTGAGAACTGTAGGATGATGGGTAGTGTATGAGTCTTGCCCTCAGCTCCTTCTCCATCTCCTTGGTCTCTGTCTCTCCCACACCTCCAGGCTCCCCCATGCCTCCCCGCCCCCCACCACCACCACCGCCAACCCCCACACCGCCGCTGTCAACGGTCATCTTAACATGGCACCACACTCTGAAAGGGAAAGATGGATTTGTTTACAGCTATCCCTTCACTCATGTGACTCACCTCTTTTTCTGACTGCAGGTGTTTGTTTTCATCTGACACAACTGGGCCCTCTCACAACTTGTATACTGTACTATGTCAGAGTTGCATGATATTCAATGAGCTTTAATTATGAGGCAGTTTTGAGTCTCCTTGGTTTACAGTCAAATCAGACCTCCAATCTGACTCCACCTAGCCATTAACTGAGCTGAAAACCATCATGTATTGTTGTCCAGTTTGAATAAGTGCACTTTATCTATCTATTGCCAGACGCCTCAATCCCATACAGGGTGGCCACAGACAAAGCACCTCCATGTTGCCCTGTCCCCCACCATTTCACTGCCCTGCTCCCAACTCACACCCCCCTCTCTCATATACCTCTCCACTCCATCTCATCCTCGGCCTCCCCCTCTCTCTCACCCCCTCCACCTCACTCACATACACTCTCCTCATCAGTCTCTCACCCTCCATCCTCTCCAAATGACCAAACCACCTCAGTGTGTTCCTCCTAGCACTTCCTATCACATCCACATCCACACCACAATGCTCCTTTATATCCATGTGACTCCAGAGGCTCCTCTCAAGTAACTCATTTCCACTGCTCTCACTCTTGACTTATGTCCTTCCAACAACGTCCAAGCTTAACTTCCATACTTTATCTATCTATCTATCTATTGCCAGATGCCTCAATCCCGTTTGGGGTGGCCACATACAAATCGCCCTGTCCCCCGCCATTTCACTGCCCTGCTCCCAACTCACACCCCCCTCTCTCATATACCTCTCCACCTCATCCTCGGCCTCCCCCTCTCTTTTCCCCCCTCCACCTCACTCACATACACTCTCTTCGTCAGTCTTTCACCCTCCATCCTCTCCACATGGCCAAACCACCTCAGTGTGTTCCTCATAACGCTTCCTATCACATCCACATCAACACCACAACGCTCCTTTATATTCTCCTTCGTCAGCCTGTCTCTCCATGTGACTCCACTTTATCACACAACAATATTTTAAGTTACACGGGTTTGATTTACAGTAGCTTTCTCTGCAGTCAATGATTTACCTTAACATGGCACCCTCCCCCCAAAAGTATTCTCATCACTTAGAGGCTCCCTCATGCCTCTTCCTCAACAACTTATTTTTTAATATGGCAGATTAATGTCATACTGTATCTTACACAGAATACAGTAATATTGGAATGATTTAAGTAACACACAAGGAGACTGTAATGTATAGTAAGAAAAATGAAATCACTAAGGAAGAGGTGTTATGGAGCTTCCATAACTGACAAGAATGTGGGTCTCTGATCTGAATATGTTAGATAAAAAGCAGATTTCACTGCTGTCAACAGTCATCTTCACTTAGCGTCACACTCTGAATGGAAAACAGTTTCTTAACACTGGGAAAGCCTGATTAGAATTTGGTTAAAGAGACTGCTAGAGGGAGAGGTCTGGTCCTACCATGGAATATCCATAATCAAAGCACTCTATAAACAACAAAACAAATTGCTAAAGTAGGTCCAGTACAGAATGTGATTTATTACGTATGCCAAGTTACTCCACAGGGGGATCCTGAAAGTAGATGATCAACATTTGCTAAGTTCCAATCTTCCCTGAGTAGTCAATTAGTCCATATTACATCCCCCTCATCCAGGCTCCACTCCTACCACCCCCCAGGCATCACCACCCACACCAGCATGGCTGTTGTTAAGGTAAAAGGTTAGGGCATGCTTTAGTAGGACTGATTAAGATATGTTAGTGTAGGCAAAATGGGGGTGAAGCTGGGTAAAATTAAGATATGCATGGGAATACTTGGTTAAGGCAGGGTTTCTCTCTCTCTCTCTCTAGACCCTAATGAGATACAAGCCACACGTATGTTTAATCTCCCATCTGAGAATCATAACATGCTCGCCCCACAACTAGATGACGATGATGACAATGCAACTTTCCCACAGACTGTACTGGTATTACACTGGCCAACCTCTTTACAGTACTACCAGACCTAAACCTCCCTATCGCCCAAGAAGAGGATGGTGGACTGTATCATATGGGTAGCATTAGTCTGCTATCCAGCTGGTTCACGGCCAGATGATCCAAGGGTCACAACAATAACAAGTTTATGATGGAGATGCAGTGGTTCAGCAGTCAGTGTACTTATCTTATGATATATGTGCTCTACGTCAAGGGTTCAAGCCCAAATTATGTTGGACATTTTAAGTGGAAGCTGGTGCAGATGGTTTGCTTTCATCAGACAGAACTAGGCCACTCCTGTAACCTGAATACTAAGTGGTAGTTGCATTTAATATACTGAACCTCAATTATGAAGTTGGACTGAGGTTGTGTGGTTATCAGTGAAAATGAAGCTTGGCCAGGAACTGCAATGAAACAAGTCAGGGAACTGTTACATAAGAAACTGGTTATAGTCTGTCCTTTTCTACTGCCACCATATCCTCAAACATTGTTGGTTCTTCTGATGACATAAAGTCTCTTCACACACCTAAACAAAGCCAATACACCACTTCCACTTTCACAGGCATCACTTTTCCTACAAATACCCAATCCTCATTCATACTCTGCCACCATGGAGGGTAAACCTGATGACAATCACACTCCCTCTAAGCAGATGGTCTGGTCCTGCAGTGAACCTGATATGAACTGTTAGGGAACAGGATATACAATTCATTAACTTTACTGCTACCACTACTACTACAGTACCATCATTACAGTACCTGTTCTAATACTATAGTAGCATTACTACTACTACTACAGTACCATTGCTACCTCTACTACTACTACCTATAATACTATTTTCCCAGATACAACCTCTCCCCCCCCTCATACAAGCCTTTCCCCCCAGTCCAGCCATATATCCTTTCTACAGTACCGTAACTACAGTAATCATTGGCATCTGTTTCTGTTTTCCCAGATTCCACACTTATATATAACCACAAACTGACCATTTTATTCTTTTTAGTACAGTACCTCACAATTTTACTCATCATGGCAAGACACACTTATGGAGCTCATGGGGGCTGTATCTAACTCTTACAGTTCAAAAACCTTCTCCTACACTGAATAAATGCATATGAGGGTAGCAGGAACAAAGTGTAAGCTAGTTGTAGGAGTTGTAGCCCCAGGTTCATATGAAGGGTGAACCTGGTGGACTGCAGGATGAAGATGCCTCTCCCCAGCAGTCCACCATCCTCCTTTCGGGAGAAGGGGATGATTCTCCATACTAAACAGCCTGTATCAAATCATCTGATATACCGACAGTCTATCCCCCAATTAAGTCAACTGATCTTGGGGCTTACAATAAAACTTAAACGTAACTACTGTATATTATTTAAAAAAAAAAAAAAAAAAAAAAAAAAAAAAAAAAAAATCATTCACAGATGCTAATAAGCATATGATAAGGTTTTTAATCATAATGTAATTCACTTGACACCAAAATTCTGTGGATGTGGTACTGGTAATTGATATGACACCAAGCTCAGAACCAAAGAATATCAGTTTCAAAACTGAGTTAGGTCTCTTTTGGCCTGGATTCAGTGGAGGATGATGCGGACTTATAGTAACTTAAAAATTATGCATTCCTACAACTTTCTTAACCTGTCAACCTAATAATCAAGTTGCATTAAATACACACCACACACACACACACACACACACACACAAACTTCTGGAAGTTCTACATTTTTACCCTGCCTGTTCCTCTCCACCTAAAAACATTAAAACATGGACTCACCCCCAGGCATCACCAACACCATCAAGGTAACAACTCAAGATCAATTATCTTTGGCTTGATTTCATCTGAAGGAACTGGGCCACTCTCACTGCCTGAATACTTAGTTGTGATCGTGGAATTCGATGAGCCTTAGTTATATGTAGGACAGTCTCCTTTAGTTACTGATCAAATTAATCCTCAAATCTGATTTCACCTGACCATTAACTGGGCTTAAAGGGGTTACAGATCTATCAGCTGAATACAAACACTCTACAGTAAACAAAACTGAACCCATTTCTCGGTAAACAATACAATGATGCAAATTCCCAGTAGCTCACCTCTTAACCTGATTTTCAAAGCCATTTTTCGTCCCATGAATACCCCAAATAGAACAGAATGAAGCACAATACCTTAACTTAACTATCAATAAGGCTGCAGGTCCTCAGTATCCCTAAATCAGCGATAAATGGCACAAAAGCCTTACCATATATGAGATGTCAAATATCGATGGCTGCCTTGGTCGCCTTTGTCCGAGTTTGATTGGCTTTGACTTCGGGTTATAATTTTCCTTTGTCTAAGCTTTTATTTTACGGCAAGATAATAAATAAGGCCTTTTATATATAATTAATAAACCTTTCTTCATATACTTACAATAAAAATTAATCAAAATTGAATTGGTATCGCGTGGCAATGATAATCATTAAGAATATCACCAAAATCGGTGGCATTAACGTGTGTTTGTATCAGGCTTTTATAACTCACAAAAAAATACGACTCGAGATTTTGTAAAAACAAAAGTCTTTCATCACATCTCAGCTCCAGCTCATTCTAATTTCTATCAAATAGAAATCTATCTCAGCATCCAGCAAACATCATGCATCTCAAAAACGCAAATGTAACTCAGCAATTACATTCAGAGAGCAATTTCTGAATGTATTTCTGCTTTATATTTGACTACGTATATGATCTGTCCCACAGATATTATCATGTTGTAAAAACAAATATAATTACAAGAACAATTTAACGTATTTCCACAATGTTGTTTCCTTTTAAAAACTAATTTACTTTCAGAATGAGTGTCATAAGCTTGAGTGACGTCATGACAAACAAGCAGACGACACCACCTGGGATAATCGGAAGGAGTACTTATAAAAAAGGTCTTAGCAAATTTGAACAATATCTCAATGGTAAATTAACACCAGGAATAATGTTGTTTTGTCGTATTTTTCACTTATATATTCATTGTGGTTCAGCTTTGAAGTGTTTGGTTGCTGTACGAATTAACAGTACTATTAACAACGAACTTGAACCTGAACACACCTTGGATTAAAAAGTTTATGAATATATCCTTGATCTCAGTTTTATAAACATTGTTTGGGTCACCTTACCTATGAGGTGCTTGTTTACACGTAGGCCTTGACTCATACGACTGCCATACTCTTCACAACCGAACATTAAAGTGGAAAAATACATAAAAGTCACTATTTATGACAACAATTAACTACTAAGGAGACATTTTTCATTTGCACTAGTTAAGATAGTTGATAAATACGGGTCTTGCTGACCCCAGCAACATTATATTTTCAATGTTAGTAAGCAAAAATATCTAACACTGTTAGGGATGTTTGACATCATTGTAAAGCATAATTATAAGTTGCTCAGATTTTAATACACGTAAACTAAATAGACCATAAACATTACATACGGGTTCACTTTCTTGCAAGATGGCTGCCCCTTTAACACGAATACTCGGTAAATAATACCAGAGCAATTATTTACAACTATAATCATTAAAAGAACACGTCACTTCTTGACTTTAGATACTAAGATGATTACATACCTGCTACGTGGACTGTCATGAATTTGCTGGTGTACTTAGTTTGAGCTCTACCAAAGCATTCTCTCTCTCTCTCGAATAATATGTTTATGTTTTGCAGTTTAAAAATCATTTGGTAGTAGCATGAAAATCTGCCTAAAAACTGCAACTGGGGACTTTACAAGTAATCCATGTTTCTGGTCATTGTTGAGTTGTAGGACCTTTATATCCATCTTGCTAAATTCTTACTGGAATTAGAAGCAATGCCCTTTAACCCCTTTAATATGATGCATTTATTTATTTTCAAACAAACTACCAGTATTTGAGGTGTTATTGTAGTTTCTGTCACACCTTGGTTAATTTCGTAAAGTTAGGTTAGATATTATGCTAGAGTAATTAGGTAGAAAAATACATCTGATTAACCTTAACTGCCCAGAACTGCATATTTACCTGATTATATTAAATATGTGGAAGTTCGGTGGGGGTACGTTGGTTTTAAGTGTGTGTGACAAGCAGAGACAACTTGTGCCTCGTTATGGTGCAGTGGCAAGCCGCTTGGCTCACATATAGATAGTCCCGGGTTCAGTTCCTGACACAGAATTGATGGTAAATTTGCCATTTTGGACAACACCTCTGTGGAAGACGAAATCCTAACCAAATGAAACAAAAAATTAACTAACCTAACCTAACCAAGGACTTTTACCTTCATCTGAGTTGAAATAAGTAGTAGCTCCCAAATAAAGAAGAAATACCTAATTGGCACTACTATATAGTTACCCTGTTTTACGAGACTCAGTGGCAGATAAAAAACAGTACTAGCTACAACTCTACAAACTCTCCATAGCACTCAACATGACAAGCAACATTTTCTAGTTTTAATCTACTGTTATAGCTCATTGCTTAGGATGGGGACATGGAAATTATAGGCCAAATTAAAGAAAAAGAGTATATTGCTGTGCTTTACTTATTTTCCTACACAGGTGTGAGGAGTAGTGTGGTGAGCAGACTGGGACCCCTGGCCTCTGTAATTCTGCAACATGCACACCAACCCACAGGTCTTCTTACAGAACATGTTGGTGCTAAGGTAAATGCAGACACTCCTTGTTATAAATCCTCTTTTTTGATGTTATTGATGTTATATTAAACAGAGTAAGATACATATCAATTTATCTACATATATCTATGTCTATCTACCTATCTATCTGTCCCTGTGTCTCTGTCTATCTGTATTACCAATAAACTCTTGTTATATAAAAAGAGCTTACTTTTGATGCTCATGTTAATTACAGAAGTCCTTGGTATGTCCCATTTTGATATTCATATTAAGTATAGTACATTAAGTCCTCATTTTGAGTTGCCTTTTTGTACCAGTACTGTATATTTTTTCAGTGTGTGGTAATTTACATAAAAATTTCCTGTTAAAGATCTATTGCAATTATATATATAGCTAATTTGAAATTTTCTTCCTAGTTTACAGCACCACATGCAGAAATTATTTTGAATTTCAGTTTTTGAGTATAATACATCCATGATTTACATAAAGGCAGTTGCTTACCAGTGGTTGACTGGTCTGCGGAATCAGTTGGACCAGGGTTATGCAGCAACCGTGAGGACTACTAGTACTCAAAATTGTATTGCGGAGTATTTAACATTCTCACTGGCATTTTTGTTTGTTGAAAGTAGCTTTTATTCATTTATATGGATGCTGTGAAGCCAGAAATCAGTGTGCATCTACTCCATGAAGCTTGTGCACTAAGGAAATAAAATCTCTTCAAAATATTTGATGTAGACTTTGTGAAAAAGTCTAGCCATTGAAGACCCATGTTAATCTAGTGGAAACTTTGGCTGCTAATTTCAAATGACCCTCAGAGAGAACTGCATCAGCCCATTTAACACTATGGTTATGTCTTAATTTTTAAACAAAATTGGAAAGATGATGGATTCCCAGACTGTAGTATCCCCTACCTCACAGCTTCACCATCCACAGAGTCAGTTACTACACACCTCAGCTGTGGATCAGTCTTGGCAGAGGCCCTTTGTCCCAACCAAGTTCCTGAACAACAATAAGAAGATCTACCCACCAACACCACATGGGGAGAAGGAGAGACCGGCTGTGAGTGTCTTGTGGAGCAATATAGTACTGTATGACGCATTTCTATCTATCTGTCTATCTATTGCCAGATGCCTCAATCCCGTTTGGGGTGGCCACAAACAAATCGCCTCCAAGTCGCCCTGTCCCCCGCCATTTCACTGCCCTGCTCCCAACTCACACCCCTCTCTCTCATATACCTCTCCACCCCATCCCTCCATCTCATCCTCGGCCTCCCCCTCCCTCTTCCCCCTTCCACCTCACTCACATACACTCTCTTCGTCAGTCTTTCACCCTCCATCCTCTCCACATGGCCAAACCACCTCAGTGTGTTCCTCATAACGATTCCTATCACATCACGCATTTCTGTCTCATGTTTATCCAAAGGGCATTTATGTTGCTCTTATGTTTTTGCAGGTGTTGTGATGTCAGGCTCATCTAGAAGTGAACCCAGTATACTGCAGAAAACCTCATCTGGCAATACCAAAAGTAAAATTTAAAATGTCATTATAATAAAAGGATTAATAAAAAAAAAAAAAAAACATGGTTTCAGCTCATGTGCCATCAGACAAATTTGTTCAACATAAGAGAGGTTTTAGGAACTGGAGGAGTTAAATTTATATAGACTTCATTAATCCTTTACTTACTCTTATTCCTGTGATATTTCAGTTCATCTGCCACCAAAAAACCAACATCAAGTACAGTCCATCAAAGATGTGGTATGTGGCTTGTTTGGTGCGAGGGTTGAGGATTGATGATGCCATTGCACAGCTTAAGTTTGTCCACAAGAAGGGTGCAGTGGCAGCCAGGGAGACACTGGAGGAGGCACGGGAGCTGGCTGTGAAAGAACACTGTGTTGAGTATCCGAGTAACTTATGGGTTTGTGAGTATCACGGTGTTTTAATGTTGTGATGAGGAGAGGTAGTTTGAGATGGTTTGGGCATGTGGAGAGGATGGGGGTTGATATTTGGGTGCAGAAAGTGAGAACTGTTAATATCGGGGGTAGGGTAGCGAGAGGTAGCCTGAAAACAACCTGGGAGGAGGTCATTAAGTGTGTCCTCAGGGATAAAAGACTAAATAAAGAAGCTGCCAGAGATAAAGCAGCATGAAGAGCCACCATTAGGCTACCAAGGCCATTGCATGCAAGCATGTTAGAGCCTTCTAAACGAAACAAAACAAAACAATTACCCTAACTGGAACCTAATTTTCAGTTAAAGTTTGTGGGTACAGTTCATCATTTTAACAGTTCACAGCACTGGGAACCAAAAAAGAAGATGGTGATGATGGTGGTGGTGCTTTTTTTTTTTCTTTCTTTCTTTTAAAGATGGTGATGATAGTGAGTACAGTATTTACATTATTTTACTCTTACATGACAATAGTGATTATTCATTTAGATGATGATATTCACTAAAACATGAGTGATAACTTTTCCTTCAAGATGACAATAATAATGGTAATAATAACTTTTCTTTCTGCAGCTGAATCATTCGTGGGTAAGGGCATCGTGTTCAAAGGTTACCGCCGCCATGCCAGACGGAGGTATGGCAGGGTGGAGTACAAACACTGCCATTATTTTGTAACTCTGGAAGAAGGGGACCCACCAGAACATTACTACTACTACCGCCGACCCCTAACACCACAGGAGATGGTTCAGGAGTGGCTTGATGAACAGCGCATGAGAAGAATACCTCAGTCACTGTAGATGGCAGTGGAAAGGAAAAGGGAAAGAACAGGAGGAGGAATGATAGAGTGTGAGAGGAGAGAGGAAAAAGGAAAACAATTATTGAGAGTGAAGGAAAAGAGAGAGGAGAGAGGGACAAGGAAGAAGAGTGAAGTGGGGAGCATTATCAATGACAGGGAGCCACCAGAATGCTATTACTATTAGTGCCAACCCCTTGCACCACGAGAGATGATTCAGGAGTCGTGTGACAAACAGCACGTGAGAAGAATACCCTGAGTACTGTAGATGAAGAAGAGCAGAGAGGAGGAAGAGGAGCTGACATGCTGAGGGGGAAGAGGAAGAAGAGTGACTGAGGAGGGGGGAAAAGGAAATGGGAAAGGAAAATGAGGAATAGTGGTAGAAAGTGAGAGGAGAGGGAAGAGGAAGAAAAGGTGAGAGCAAAGAGAGGAATAAGAGAGAGAAGTGACAGAGTGAAATGACTGAGGGATGAATGAGTGACAGAGTGGGAGGAGAGAGGAGGATAAAAAAGGTGCATTGTAGAGGAAGGGAATGTATAAGGAGAAGGTTGGCCTAATCCTCGAGGCAGGTCTGTCCTGTTTCACTGTGGCACAAGGTGTTGATGATGGAGCGGTGAATGGTAGAGTATTAACGAGCTGAATGTTAGTTACGGTAGAACTTGTTATTCAGACAGCTTATCAGGTGCTGCTCATTTGTACTTTCATTCAAAAGCCATTTCCTCCCCCCCCATCTTCCAATCCTGTATTGCCCCATGAGAAGCATAGAAGCCCTGGACTAGGCAAGTTGGTCCTGACATTTAAGATGAGAGTGACCAGCCTTACTCATCCCTGAGTGGCATTATGCGAGCAATAAACTCCAGCCACCACTTAAATATAAACCTGCCCTGGCTCAGTCCGTTTGGAGCACCTTAATTATCCACTAAACCACCATGTGCCATAATTTGGCTCTACAGTAATCCCTTTATTACCCGGTCGTCCATTACCTGACACATTCATTATTAGGATGCAGTGATCTGGTTGTTCAAAACCATTATTTGTATATTTTTCCATTTTTATGCAGACAAAGTGCTTGCATCCAGGTGGAAATAATGGCTGCGCCCGGCTGGGCTGGTTTTTTCATGTTTTTTAGGGCCATGCTGATTGCTTGCCTGTGGTTGATGGGTCTGGTTGACTGATTATTGCTTGGCTGTGGTTTATAGGTCTGCTTGCCAGATAGGGTAATGTCAAACACCAGGAATAAGTGTTAAACAATGTACAATGGTAACCTTCCACAATGCCTTTCAAAGTTAGGGTATGTACAGCCGTGTTCATAAGTAGGGATACACATCTGCTCATATTATCTACTGTAGAGTCTACTGCTGGTGAAATTTGGAATAATTTCACATACTGCCTGGTGTACTGGTCATCAGTGTGCCAATAAGTGAGGGATTTGGTTCCAGATCTTACCAGCAAAGGATGCTATTGTATGCTAAACAAATATGCGTGCATCGTTTCTCCTGAACGCGACTGGACAAGGGGGGGCCAGGGGAGAAGTTCATTATCCAGATGGATCCACTATCCGGATATGCCTTTGGCTCTGTTACGTCGGATAATTGAAGGATTACTGTATGGTTACCACCCAGTGTAGTAAGTGGTTTCCTGGTGTGCAGGAAAGATGAAATGAAGGTAGAGCTGAGCAGAATAATGAAGATAACAGTTATCATCAATATGTGTGTGTGTGTGCACACACACACACACACTAATGCATGCGTGTGTGCAGGTATTTTTTAGTCACCCTGGATGAGCATGGAAAGTATTTTATCAGGCAGTAAAAATACACACACACATACACACAAGAAGAATTGAAAGCAAAAATTATTGATAAAAAAAGAAGGATGGACTTTAATTATGGTAATGACAGTGTGTGGTGGAAGGGAGGCAGTTGTCTGTTATTGAGTGTAATGACAATGGATGAGTTGCTGGTGGAACACAAAGTATCCCTTCAAGGACACTCACACAGATTGTTGCATGAATCTGAATGGATTTTGATATCGAAGATGGTGGATTGATGGCATCATTCCTCTTGTACAGATGACATTGTTTATTGTAAGTAAAGTGTGTACATTATTGCTGAGAATAAATTTTTTAAATTACCCTATATTACATGGTTTCATTTCCAGTTTGATATTTTTGAGAGAGGGGTTGGGGGAAATGATGAGCTTGTAAATAATATTTTTTTTTATCTTCACATTAGTAATTTTTATTTATTTACTTATATTTTCACTGGAAGTATGCCTTTAAGACATGATGAAAGATGAGTGGTTATGTCATCAGTTATAACAAATACTGTACAGTGCTGGTTCAGTGCAACATTGGTGATTATGGATATATTTTTAAATACTGTACTATGAAAGTTTCAGTGTCTTACTGTCTGGTTGAATAGTGATACTGACTGAATATGGTACCATTCACCTTCCTAAACCTGTTTCTCTTGTTTAACTGGGATGGTATGCTGGAGGGACACTTGGTGCTATAGACGGATGCCATCACGCAATGGCAGTGATGTAACCAGGCAGCTCTGTTGCCTGGTTATACCAATATCCCTCAATTCTCTCCCTTCCTCAAAAGGAGGATGGCGGACTCCCAAAAGAGAGCCTAGGACTATGGAAACGAATAAAGGATTAGGTGGGGATATGAACTATCATAGGTGGCTTGACACATATAATGGATATTGAGATTGTGATATTCCTCAATACAAGAAAAGGAGATTTATATCCCCATTCCTGCCCATTTGGTTACCTATTACAAGCTGCAAGAAATAATGAGCAATATTCTTTTTCTCTCTATTCCCAGGGGTAATAGTAGTGGCATAAATTTAAATTCAATGATTATTTGGTAGTTTGCTATTTCTGTACAGGAAAAAAGCATGAATCCCACTGAGCAGTTCCCCAGCTCTTACGTCACTTATGGTGCTGTATATGGTGGGTGGCACATGAAAGGAATATTAAAACATGAACCTCAAGGTTGTTGTCCGCCCATCATGTAGGTAACCCATGCAATTTTATTTTTCACTAAAGGTTGTTTCATTAATAAACTGCCAATGATTTGACACCAATTCTTCACTGAACACTGTTTGTAGCTTATTATACAGTATTTCATAATTAGAAACTGGTGTTTTTTGAAGGGCTTTTCACCTTTCAATCATAAACCAAAAGCAGGGGTCACTGGACACTGTTCATTTGAAGCTGTTCCACATAACCCTTTGGCTGCAGTGAGTTTCTGTGAATGCATAAGTGTGGATGTTAAAGCCTTTGGGGTGGAGTCAGGATTCTGTGAGGTTGAATGGTGAATGAATGAGAGTGTGCTCATTCAAATGGGTAGATTTTTAGTTAGTTTCCCCTACTGTTTTTTTTCTTTTCTTGATCTCCGGACCCTTCCTCACTCCATTCTTTGATGGGAAGAGAGGTCTGTATGGTGATGAATATATTCCATCCTAAGTTGGAACGAAATACTGTAGTTACAAAGTTTTTTCTAGGTTTCTGATGAACACAGCAAAATCACGTGACATCACCGAAAATTAAATGCAGGAAACAGTAGGTAGGTCAATGCCAGAGTGTTAATACTGCATTTCGTCCTCACACATGTTGACTTTATTCAAACCAGTGATATATTTTCAGTTACGTTCATTCTTCCACCAGGCAATTTTACTCAGTGCAGAAAGGACCTCTGTTAGTGAAGGAGCTGATGAAGGTTATATCTGACCCTACCATTGTGAAAAGTGTCTTCTAACTAGATAAAATCATCTGAAGGTATCGTTCACTCGTATCGTATCGTTTATAAAGGCTCTAACATGCTTGCATGCATCGACCTTGGTCTGTGATAGCTTTCCATGCTGCTCAGACTCTGCTGCCTCCCGATTCTGTCTCTTATTCCTGAGGTCACAGGACTGAATTGAGAAGTTGCCAGATTTTGAGCAACAGCATTCCTAGTAATAATAAAATAATAACAACATTTAAGGGTGAAATGGTAAAATGGTTGAGAACAGACTTATTTTGACACAGTGCTCACGTGAATGCAAACTCAGGGACCACAGGCCATAGCTCCCCTCATTCCACAGCTTACCACCTCCTTTCAGGGGATAAGGAGGGAAATGAGGGACGTTTGCATTTCCAGGCAGTTCTAACTCCCTGTCAGATGGGTGCCACCACGTGAAGGCATTCCTCTCCATCACCTGGAGTGACTGCAGCAACATTGTGATTCTCTCGTTACCATCCAATAACTACATCATTCCCTTGCAGGCCAGGCCACTCAACCCTGCACCAGCATTGATAAACACTAGGTTCAGACAGCCATGTTGGGAAGGGAAGGCAGTGGGAGTCCAAGGCTTAAAATTAATGTAAGTTATGTAGGGCAAATAATGATCTAAGGCAGGATTCCGAGGGCTTGAATGGTGAGTGAGTGTGCTCATTCAATTGGGCAGAATTTGGCTAGTTTTTCCCTCTATCATGTTTTTTCCCTGGCTCTCTAGATCCTACCTTACCCCAACAAGGGTGAGAAGAGAGATATGGATGATGATGATGATGATGATGATGAGTTATTTGGTAGCTAGTATACTTTAGCCTGGCCCAGAGTGTCACCTTTTTTGCGGCTTACTTCACATAGCTTGTATCCTATCATTTATAAAGGCTCCAACTTGCCTGCGTGTGTTGGCCTAAAAAAAAAAAAGGGACATTAGACGGATGCTTGTATCCAAATAAAAAAAGGGACATTAGACGGATGCTTGTATCCAAATAAAAAAAGGGACATTAGACGGATGCTTGTATCCAAATAAAAAAAGGGACATTAGACGGATGCTTGTAACCTGGACCATCGGCATCACGTCAGAGCCAGTATCAACTCCATCACCACTGCCTTAAAAAGAGAAGGATTTATAACGGAACCGCAGCCCAGCACCAAGACAACATAACAAGCTTGACATCCCCACTCCGTGCCACGCTGAGACGGTGCTACATCCTTTCCACAGCACTTCGTGACTAGCATCAAATTCCAGTGATAATTTATTGTTACATCTCAGTGGTTGAAAAAGACAATGCTACAACTCTGCATCCTAGAAGTCTATAGCACTTCTTCATGCCTAGCATCATATTGTAGAGTTCATCCATCCTTTTAACTCAGCATTCAAGATGGAGAGATGGCAATTTTAGGCCAAGATGGATTAGATGAGAGAGAGAGAGAGAGAGAGAGAGAGAGAGAGAGAGAGAGAGAGAGAGAGAGAGAGAGAGAGAGAGAGGTGAGCCTCTTACTAAAAGTTGACATCAAGGTTACATCTCATAGACCTGTTTCAACCATATCGTCATCTTGTTGTTGTTGTTGTTGTTGTTGTTGAGGTGGTAGTTGTGGTGGTGATGGTGGTGGTAGTCTGGTGTGCTGTGTTGGTATGGGATTGGTGATGGTAGTAGTAATGTTAGTAGTTTTGATGGTAGTGGTGATAATCGTGATGGTGGTGCTAGGATGGTGGTAGTAGTGGTTGTGGTAGTAGCGGTAGTGGTTGTAATGGTGGTAGTGGTTGTAGTAGTAGTCGTGGTTGTGGTAGTAGTGGTGGTTGCGATGATGGATGTAGCTGTTTTAGTGGCGGTAGTTGTGGTAGTAGTAATGATGATGATGATGATAATGATGATGATGATGATGATGATGATGATGATGTGACTGATTTAGTGGTGGAAGTGGTTTTATCTGTAGTGGTGATGGTTATTTTAGTAGTTGTGGTGGTTATGGTGGTAGCTGTGGTGGTTGTGGTGGTGGCTGTGGTTGGTGGTGATGTATTACTCCACCCTGGCATATGCAAAATACAGGAAGACTTTTTACAGTGTTTTATTGTGTGTGTGTGTGTGTGTGTGTGTGTGTGTGTGTGTGTGTGTGTGTGTGTGTGTGTGTGTGTGTGTGTGTGTGTGTGTGTGTGTGTGTGTGTGTGTTTTAGTTTTTAACCCTCTCTCTCTCTCTCTCTCTCTCTCTCTCTCTCGCTCTCTCTCTCTCATGCCAAATATATGCCCCTACCCCTTACAAAATTCATACCCCAAGGAAATAATAAGAACAATGATAATAATAATAATAATAATAATAATAATAATAACAATAATATTAATAGTAATAATAATAATAACAATCATCATCATCATCATCATCATCATCATCATCTCATACTGTATATATTATTCCATTTATGTGGAAGGGAGGGAGGGAAGAAGAGAAGGAAGGGAAGAGAAGGAAGAGGGAAGAAGGAAGGGAAGAGAAGGAAGAGGGAAGAAGGAAGAGGGAAGAAGGAAGAGGGAAGCAGGAAGAGGGAAGAAGGAAGAGGGAAGAAGGAAGAGGGAAGCAGGAAGAGGGAAGAAGGAAGAGGGAAGAAGGAAGAGGGAAGAAGGAAGAGGGAAGAGGGAAGCAGGAAGAGGGAAGAAGGAAGAGGGAAGAAGGAAGAGGGAAGAAGGAAGAGGGAAGAAGGAAGAGGGAAGAAGGAAGAGGGAAGAAGGAAGAGGGAAGCAGGAAGAGCAGACTGATCAGTAACACACAGCACATAGTGTTACTTAAGAGGCTTACAAGTACGCTTATATAACACACACACACACACACACACACACACACACACACCTATGTACACAAGCTATTCAGAAACCTAACCACACACATATATCATGCCTCCTGAGTACACACGTTCACACATCTGTTTACACATACACACACACACGTACACACACAGCCATATCTTCCTGTACACACATATATACACAGCAAAAAGCCTACACACATACTGCACATACACAGAGAGCACAGTATACAAAAATCACACACACACACACACACACACACACACACACACACACACACACACACACACACAATGATACACTCTTATGGCAACTCAACAAAAACATATGTGGTTTCAATTCTTTCATTTCCTCTCACATGCTATGGTGATACAGAACAGACATGAAACAGTTTTTGAGCCCCCACCCCCTCTCCTCTCTCTCTCTCTCTCTCTCTCTCTCTCTCTCTCTCTCGGAGCTGACACGTGTATATGAAAATCGATAGATATTCCTTGGCATATACTGGGTTCAGCCTGGATCACTATATCAGCATTCAAATCACTCATATTTCTCTCTCTCTCTCTCTCTCTCTCTCTCTCTCTCTCTCTCTCTCTCTCTCTCTCCACAATACCACGAAATGAAGGTGTACACAAGTATTTATCATATTAACATTGCTATTTCGACTCTCTCTCTCTCTCTCTCTCTCTCTCTCTCTCTCTCTCTCTCTCTCTCTCTCTCTCTCTCTCTCTCTCTCTCTCTCACACACACACACACACACACACACACAATAACCAATAAATAAGGGTGGAGATAATCATTCATATATCAGTTACCACCCAATTACCTCCATTCATACCAACTGCAGACTTCCTTTATCTTATTTTGCATACGTTTCTTGTTTCCTATTGATACACTCCCATCAATTATCTATCTATCTATCTATCTATCTGTCTGTCTGTCTATCTATCTGTCTGTTTGTCTATCTATCTATCTATCTATCTTTTATTTAACTACTGACTTCCTATTCATTCACACTGCATTTCTTACACTTCCATTATTTTATAGCCTACTCTCTGTAATGTCTATCTATCTATCTCTCCATCTATCTACCTATCTATATATTTTTCTGTCTGCCTGTCTATTGGTAGGTCGGTCAATCCATCTATCTGCCTACCTATTTATTTGCTATCTATTTATCTATTGTATCTATCTACCTTTCCAATTTAAAACATGGTGGGATGTCTCCGAAGAATTTATTCGTAGAGGTTCGGCCTTTAACTCTCTCTCTCTCTCTCTCTCTCTCTCTCTCTCTCTCTCTGTCTGTCTCTCTCTCTCTCTCTCTCTCTCTCGAATGTTGAAAAAATACCACCACATAAATTCAAAGAGTAAGCTCAAACACCTGCTTTCAGTATTTACTAACATGACTGAGTGAGTGATAGAGAGAGAGAGAGAGTCAATACAATCACGTTGTCAGTGTATGCACAAGAATGTGGTCGATGTAAACACTAGCACGTGGTCAATGTAAACACAAGCACGTGGTCAATGTAAACACAAGCACGTGGTCAATGTAAACACTAGCACGTGGTCAATGTAAACACAAGCACGTGGTTAATAACAACATGTGGCTTATATGTGATCTGTCGTAGTGAAGGGGTAAGCTTACAGATGTGACCTGTCGTAGTGCAGGGGTAAGATATCACCTCCATTAACCCATCCACAACGAGTCATTTCCCCAAAGCTGAGTAAAGTCGTCATGGTATTGAATGAAATATTAAGAAATGTCAGTCATTCATCCACTCATCTATCCATCCATCTATCGGCTCATCCATGCATTCATCTGTATAAGTTTCTATCTGTATCTATCAATCCATACATCTGATCATCCATCTTTTATCTATCCAACCTTCTATCCATCCATTCATCACTCTATGCACTGTACCGAACTCAGTGTATATCTCTGTCCAGCCTCCCATCAATCTATCCAACCATTTATTTGGCTGTGTATCTCATTCTCTGTCTGTGTATCCATCTGTGTATCTGTCTGTGTATTCATCTCATTCTCTATCTATCCCACTGGTTCTCACACTGGGTGTTGTGGCCCCCCAAGGAGGTCAAGGCAGGATTTTAGGGGGGTCATGGCGGGCTGATGTAAGTGGCATACCAGAGTGTGTTGGTGAAATCACATTTAGAGTCCTCTTGTCATTTTCCACAACATATTTAAGTCAATCTGTTTCCTCCACCACCCATACATAAGAAGTAAAAGCCGTAACCGGTTGGATGTGCACCCAGGTATGAGATGTGCACCCAGGTATGAGATGTGCACCCAGATATGATGTGCACCCAGATATGAGATGTGCGTTATCAGAGACAGCTGGAATCACTGGACTGACTGAAAGCAAACAGCGTCATGCATCCCACTGATATGTAACGATATATACATTCTGACTGACAGCTGTAAACAGTAAGTGGACAGCACCAAAACAGGCCTCTCTCTCTCTCTCTCTCTCTCTCTCTCTCTCTCTTATCTCTCTTATCATTATTTGTGAGGAGCTTGAGAGATAACTGAAGAGGGGTCACAAGGATGATAAGATGCCCACAAGTGGAGAAGGAAGTGAAAAAGTTTGAGGAACGCTGGTCTATCCATTCACTGACTCATCCATCCCTCTATCTATATGCTCATCCATCCAGCCAGTCACCCACTCATCCATCCATCCATCCATCCATCCACCCACTAACCCAACCATCCATCCATCCACCCACTAACTCAACCATCCATCCATCCACCCACTAACCCAACCATCCACCCATCCAGCCACTAACCCAACCATCCACCCACCCACAAACCTACCCATCCATCCACCCACCCACAAACCCATCCATCCATCCACCCAGTAACCCACCCATCCATCCACCCAGTAACCCACCCATCCATCCACCCGACCACAAACTCACCCATCCATCCACCCACCCACAAACCCAACCATCCATCCATCCACCCACTAACCCAACCATCCATCCATCCACCCACCCACAAGCCCACCCATCCATCCACCCATCCACCAACTAACCCAACCAACCATCCATCCATCCACCCAGTAACCCACCCATCCATCCACCCGACCACAAACCCACCCATCCATCCACCCACCCACTAACCCAACCATCCATCCATCCACCCACTAACCCAACCATCCATCCACCCACTCACCCACCCACTACCCCACCCATCCACCCACCCACCCACCAACTAACCCAACCATCCATCCATCCACCAACTAATCCATTCATTCATCCATCCACCAACTAATCCACCCATTCATCCATCCACTCACGTACACAGTAATCAGTTCCGCCACCTTCCCTATCCTTACTTCCTATCCGAAATTCTTGCTATCCTTGTCATTAACCGCGGACAGTGGGGAGATTATGGGTGGCCTTGTGTGGGATAGGGGGGGTTACATAGACCTTACAGATCTGGAGGCCCTGTGTGGTGCTTTTTAATGCTATAGTTGTTTTTACGTGGTTCAGGTTGCGCTTCTTCGTGACTAGTATCGTAGTTTAATTTGTTATAACTCGGTATACTCAGGTGCCGAGAGAGAGAGAGAGAGAGAGAGAGAGAGAGAGAGAGAGAGAGAGAGAGAGAGAGAGACAGACAGACAGACACAGACAGACAGACAGACAGAGAATTATCTTCCTCTTCTCATCCCAAGTGATATTATTCTCTCTCTCTCTCTCTCTCTCTCTCTCTCTCTCTCTCTCTCTCTCTCTCTCTCTCTCTCTCTCTCTCTCTCTCTCTCGTTACCTCATCCCATCACTACCTGACTCACTGATAGCAATGTTAAAGGTTTGTTTGTTTATAATACTATGGTCCTACAACCTCTCCATAGCACTTCTTCGTGACTAGCATCGTATTCTAGTATTTGTCTCTTTTTACAGCTAAACATTCAAGATGGAGGGATGGCAGTTTTACGCCGAGAGAGAGAGAGAGAGAGAGAGAGAGAGAGAGAGAGAGAGAGAGAGGAAACTACGCTGCTCCGCTTTCTCGTCGGTTAAAGAAGCTCTCTAACAAATTTCCCTGAGCGATTTATTTTGGCTATGGCTGGTTAATATCAATCCGTATGATATTTATGTTGAAAATCGTGGTATTAGAATTAGCTGAATGGCACAGAATAGGACAGTAAGGAGTAACGAGCAAAATAAATCGCTTAGGAAGAGGTGTTAGGGAGAATACGGGATAAAGTGAACTATTTATTATTTGTATTGCTAGTCGATTTTATTCAGCTTGGAGTCTCGTAGTGAAAGGGTTAATGAAGGTAAGGAAGCTCCCTACCACCTCTTCCTTAGCGATTTATTTCTGGATATGGCTGGTTAATCAACTAGTGTACGTTATTTATGCCGAGTGTGACGAGATTGGAAGGTCAAACATAACAGAAGTGGAGAGTATGATGTAATAAGCAAAATAAGTCGCTTAGGAAAAGGTATCAGGGAGCTTTCTTACTCTTTATCTAACCCCTCCAGTTTAAATAGTCTTTGCTTAGCTGAATAAAATCGTCTGAAAAAATCGTCTGTTTCTATATAATTACACAACACCAATAAGCAAAATAAGTCGCTTCTGGAAAGGTGTTAGGGACCTTTCTTATCCTTTATCTAACCCCTCCAGGTGCAAAAGTTTCTGCAGACCCGAATAAAATCTGAATAAAATCGTCTGTTTCTATATAATTACACAACACCAATAAGCAAAATAAGTCGCTTCGGAAAAGGTGTTTGGGAATTTCTTACTCTTTCTCTAATCCCTCCAGGTGCAAAAGTCTCTACTAACTCGAGTAAAATCGTGTTTCTCCATAATCGCACACAGTACCCTACACACAAAAGGTAAATATCAGTACAGTCTACACGTGTAGCACATCAACTACTCCTTAGTACACCATACATGTGCGCACACACACAAGGTTGACCGCACCCGCCATACAGATCACACACACACACACACACACACACACACACAGCTTCACATCACGCACACATGGCCACACAAATTGCATGTTTGGCCAGGTAAGGGCGGTGTTACCAGTCCTGACAAAAAAGAAATAATCACTCTATTTACCCCATTTTTGCCAGAGCCTACACAAAAATACAAAATAAAAACGAACCTTTATTACGTTTGCAATCATTTCGAACAAAGTCAAATTTGAAGCAAGTAATAACGAAAAAAATCAACACGTCCAATCTCCGTGACTTGGCATCGCTGCAGAGGAATTGTTTACATTCTGGGGCTGACTCGGAATTTTCCCGCCAAAATCCGCGACACTCGAATTTGCCGATATAAAAGAAATTAGTTCAGCATCTCGAGTGTTGGGCAGTAACCAAAGATAAACACAAGAAAATGGCACTAGACACGAAAAATCTGCCGTGGAAGGATATAGAGCCGTAGTACTGTCTTTTTCTGCCACTGAGCTACGTGGGCTAAGCTGCGAAGGGACGAAAATCTGGGCCAAGTAAAGGTGAAAAGACTGTAGTTAATTTTATCATATACTCCAGTCTAACGTGTTCCTGTCCTGGCAGTCTGTCGTACTTTTTCATGCCGTGCCTTTTGCGTCCCCCTAAATATTACTCAAATTACTATTAATCCAGAAAGCTATACTCTGTCCACTTCACCTTGGCCTAGAGCTGCCATCCCTCCATCTTGAATGCTGGGTAATAAAGATAAGAACCAGATTTTGATGCTAGTCACGAAGAGGTGCTATGGAAAGGACGTCGAGCCACAGTATTGTCTTTGAGCTTCACGAAACTAGCAACGAAAGGAGGAAAATTTGGCCCAAGTTAGAGTGAACGAAGTATAATAAAACGAAGCAAAATGAAACCAGGCTAAGTCCATAACAATCTCAAGGTGTGAATGAAATGCAGAGGTGCCAGGTTCGCCCTTGATAAGCCTCGGGAGAGCAATGGTGCATTCAGTGCCGCGTCGGTCGCCGTGGAGAGAGGAGGTGTTATTGAGCTCTGTCATTTGTACAGTGGGATTTTTTTGGATGCTCACAATAGCCCCTCTCACTGACTCATAGGTCATTGGAAGTGCGGATATTGTTATGAAATGAGTCCAAGGAAATTAAATAGGTAAGTTTATTGTATGGCGTTGGGTTAGGTGTGAATTTGTGACTCATGCCATACGCACACACACACACACACACACACACACACACACACACACACACACACACACAATTTAATCCTCACCCTCTTTGCATTAATTTTCTTTGGTTACGACGTTGATGTGATGTGAGTGTAATTTCTGCATTTATCTGTGCACATACTGTCTACGTACATATGTCTATCAGTTATGTACTACCTGGATGCTGTAGTACAAGTTTACGTACATACCCGTACACATAAACGATCCGTTCATGAGCGTGCGTGCGACAGGTTGGGTTAGCCTTCTCTGCCTTACATTTAATCATTTCACACACACACACACACACACACACACACACACACACACACACACACACACACACACACACACAGACTACAAGAAAACTGCAGGGAGGTTATATGCACTACCCTGTAGAAAACGAAGTACACGCGGCAGCAAAGGTCCTATATAGTATGTGTGTGTGTGTGTGTGTGTGTGTGTGTGTGTGTGTGTGTGTGTTTGTCAATGAGTGCGATAAATCCGCAGCAATTGACACTGATGAACTTAATTAGAGCGAGAGAGAGAGAGAGAGAGAGAGAGAGAGAGAGAGAGAGAGAGAGAGAGAGAGAAGTGAAGGAATGTATGTGTGTTGCGAAGCTTGGTTGGGTTGAGAAATACTGAGATGTATGGAAGATAAAGAGTAAGGAAGTCTACTGGGATAAGGGTCGATGAGAGTAGTAGTAGTAGTAGTAGTAGTAGTAGTAGTAGTAGTAGTGGTGGTGGTGGTGATGGTGGTGGTGGTATATTATTATTATTATTATTATTATTATTATTATTATTATTACCTTCATCCATAATATTCATATCAACCAATTATCAATAAATTTATCAACATTCTCTCTCTCTCTCTCTCTCTCTCTCTCTCTCTCTCTCTCTCTCTCTCTCATGTTCTTCTCAGTCTTATATAAACCACAACCTGACCCTCACAAAATCTCTCTGAACACCGTCCCCTCTTCCTCTTCCTCCTCCTCTTCCTCTTCCTCTTTCTCCTCCGTTCTCTCCTCTTCTTTTTCCTCCTACTTCTCCTCAGCTTCCTCCTCTTCTTTTTCCTCCTTCTCCTCCTCCTTCTTCTTCTTCTTCTCTTCTTCCTCCTCCTTCCTTCCTCGTCTTTCCTCTTCAATTACCTCTCTTTCATTAATTGTCTCTCTCTTCCTTCTTTTCTTGTTTCTTCCTCCTTGCTTCCTTCCTCCCTCCTTCTTTCTCCTCTCATGTCTCTTTTCTTCCTTCCTCTTCCTCCTTCCCTCCCTTCCTTCTTTCTTCCCTATTCCTTCTCCTCCTCTTCTCTCCTTCCCTTCCTTCCTTCCTTCTTTCTACTTCTTCCTTCACATGTTCTTCCTCCTCTTTTCTTTTTCCTTCCTTCTTCTTCGCTTACCTCCCTTTCTAGTTTTTTTTTCCTTCCTCATTTTATCTCCTTATCGTCGTTTCCTCTTCTTTTCTTCTTTCTCTCCTCTTCTTTCCTTCTTCCCATTCTTCTCCTTCCCTTCTCCTTCCTCTCCTTCCTCTGTTCCTTCCCTCCTCCTCCATTCCTTCTTTCCTTGCTCCTCTCTTCCCTCCTCCTCCCCCCTTTCTTCTTTCTTTCTTCCCCTCTTCCTTCCTTCCTTCTTTCCTTCCTCATTTCCTTTCCTCCTCCTCCCTTCCTTCTTTCCTTCCTCATTTCCTTTCCTCCTCCTCCCTTCCTTCTTTCCTTCCTCATTTCCTTTCCTCCTCCTCCCTTCCTTCTTTCCTTCCTCATTTCCTTTCCTCCTCCTCCCTTCCTTCTTTCCTTCCTCCCCTCTTCCTCCCTTCCTTCTTTCTTTCCCCGCTCTTCCTTCCTTCCTTCTTTCTTTCCTCTCTTCCTTCCCTCCTCCTCCCTTCCTTCTTTCTTTTCTCCCCTCTTCCTTCCTTCTTTCCTTCATCTCCTTCCTTCCTCCCTTCCTTTCTTTCTTCCTTCCTTCCTCCCTTCCTTCCTTCCTTCCTTCCTCCCTTCCTTCCTTCCTCCGTTCCTTCCTTCCTCCCTTCCTTCTTTCCTTCCTTCCTGTTCTTCCCTTTGACTAACAAGGTTGTGGGGGGACACGATAGACAGATAGATAGATAGATAGATAGACAGACAGATACAGATAAAAAGATATATCGTCATTAATAAATATAGATATATAGACAAATAGATGGAGGCAAAAAGTTAGAAAGATAGGAAGACAGATAGATATATAGACAGATGGTAGATAGATAGACTGATGGGTAAAGATAGATAAATAGACAGATAGATAGATGAGCAGACAGACAAACAGACCGATCGATAGATACACAGATACAGCAGATAGATAGATGCATAGACAGACAGGTAAATAGGCAGATAGATAGATAGATAGATAGATAAACAGATATATAATTAGACAGACTGATAATATAACAAATAAATATGATCTTTAAGTTTATTATTATTTGCAAGCGTTCTCTCTCTCTCTCTCTCTCTCTCTCTCTCTACCTTGAACTAGCTACCAATCTCAACCCTGGCATCTAAGGTCTTACATAACTTCCCTTTCCTTCCTTCCTGCCTCTCTCTCTCTCTCTCTCTCTCTCTCTCTCTCTCTCTCTCTACCAACGTACCTACCTATTTCATCCCCTCTCTCCTTCCTAATCCACAAACCTACCTACCTACCTACCAACGTACCTACCTACATACGTACATACACACATACTTACTAACCTACCTACTTATCTACCTTCCTACCTACCCATCTACCTACGAATACCTACCTACCTACCTACCCATCTATCTTCATACCTGTCTACCAACCCAGCTACCTAATTACTTACCTGTTAATTTTCACACCTACCTCACCTGGGTACCTATTACCATTAACCCTACCTACCTACCTATCTACCTTCCTACCTACCTCTCCTGTCAATCTGCATACCTCCCTACCTACCTACCTACCTACCTACCTACTTACCTACCTACCTACCGACCTACCTTCCTCGTTCTTCTGTATACCTTCCTACCTAATTATGTACCCTCCTCTATCCCTCCCTCCCTCCCTCCCTCTCCCCCTCCCTCCTTCCCTCCCATGCACCCACTTACCTAACTATATACCTACCTTCCTTCCTCCCTCCCTCCCTCCCACCCTACCTACCTACCTACTTCTTTTATCAGCGGAAAAGCCCTGACCCTTTGTAGGACATACTTACATAAGTAACTTGTTTTATCCCTTCCCTCCGCATTCCACCTCTCTCTCTCTCTCTCTCTCTCTCTCTCTCTCTCTCTCTCCATTTCCTCATCCCCTCAACTCACCGTGCAGGGTAGGGTAGGGTAGGGTAGGGTTGGGTAGGGTAGGGTTGGGTAGGGTAGGGTAGGGTAGGGTAGGGTAGGGTAGGGTAAGGAAAGGTAGGGTAGGGTAGGGTAGAGTAGGGTAGGGCAAGGCAGGGCAGGGCAGTGCAGGGCAGGGTAAGGCAGAGCAAGGGAAGGTAAGGTAAGGTAGGGTAGGGTAGGGTAGGACAGGGTAGGGCAAGGAAGGGCAGGGCAGGGCAGGGCAGGGTAAGGCAGGGCAAGGTAGGGTAGGGTAGCAATAGTGGTCATTCTAGTTCAACATTATCATATGCCATAAACCACTACCCCCCCCTTTCTCTCTCTCTCTCTCTCTCACTACCTTCTGATTCCATTTTCTTCTCTTCCCTTCCATCTTCCCTCTTCCCTTCCCTCTTTCCTTCCCTCTTCCCTTCCCTCTTTCCTTCCCTCTTCCCTTCCATCTTCCCTCTTCCCTTCCATCTTCCCTTCCATCTTCCCTCTTCCCTTCCATCTTCCCTCTTCCCTTCCATCTTCCCTTCCGTCTTCCCTCTTCCCTTCCCCCTCTTTTCTGTCTCTCCACTTCTCTCCACCTCCTCTCTTTTCTCCTTCGTTCCCTGCCCCTTATTCCTCTCTCTCTCTCTCTCTCTCTCTCTCTCTCTCTCTCTCTCTCTCTTTACCTACCTATAATTTGTCTACCTGTATTCCTCTCTCTCTCTCTCTCTCTCTCTCTCTCTCTCTCTCTCTCTTTACCTACCTATAATTTGTCTACCTGTATTCCTCTCTCTCTCTCTCTCTCTTTCTCTTTACCTACCTATAATTTGTCTACCTGTATTCCTCTCTCTCTCTCTCTCTCTCTCTCTCTCTCTTTCTCTTTACCTATCTATAATTTGTCTACCTGTATTCCTCTCTCTCTCTCTCTCTCTCGCTCTCTCTCGATTTTCAAAGCTTATTATCTGCCTTTATCGGGGAATTGTGGAACACCGTAAGCCACAATGTAACACGGTTTTATTGCGGGTATTACATAGGCATTGCGTTGTGGAGCTGCTGAGAGAGAGAGAGAGAGAGAGAGAGAGAGAGAGAGAGAGAGAGAGAGAGAGAGAGAGAGATTCACGTAAGCAAATGAGTGTGCATTTTGTGCATGTGTGTGCGTGTGTGTGTGTGTGTGTGTGTGTGTGTGTGTGTGTGTGTGTGTGTGTGTGTGTGTGTGTGAGGTACTTACAAGGGGATCCGACCTCAATTAAACAAAAGTAGATTATCTCTCTTTCTTTCTTTCTCTCTCTCTCTCTCTCTCTCTCTCTCTCTCTCTCTCTCTCTCTCTCTCATATTGGCCTTGATACACTGTTATTTGCTGCATTTCCATTATCAACATTATTTCCCTCAATAACAGAGGAGGATAAAAAGTGTAATTTGTTGAATAGATAAATATGGATA